>NW_026870960.1:0-600000 GCF_033118175.1 Dama dama
GAAAAATATGAAGAGCTTCAAAATGTGTCAAAAATATGAGGAGGATGAAAAGGTCTGAAAAAATATGAGGAGCATGAAGCGGTGTTCAAAACATGAAGAGCCTGAAAAGTTGTGAAAAATATGAAGAGCTTCAAAAGGTGTGAAATATATGAGGAGCATGAATCGGCCTGAAAAATAGGAGGAGAATGAAGCGGTGTTTAAAAACATGAAGAGCCTGAAAAGGTGTGAAAAATATGAAGAGCTTCAAAACGAGTCAAAAATATGAGTAGGATAAAACCGTATGAAAAATAGCAGGAGCATGAAACGGTGTTGAAAAACATGAAGAGCATGAAAAGCTGTGAAATATATGAAGAGCTAGAAAAGGTGTCAAAATTATGAGAAGCATGAAACGGTCTGAAAAATACGAGGAGCATGAAGCGGTGTTGAAAAACATGAAGAGCCTGAAAAGGTGTGAAAAATATGAAGAGCATCAAAAGGTGTCAAAAATATGAGGAGCATGAAACTGTTTGAAAAATAGGAGGAGCATGAAGCGGTGTTCAAAAACATGAAGAGCCTGAAAAGGTGTGAAAAATATGAAGAGCTTCAAAAGGTGTGTGAAAATTATGAGGATCAGGAAGCGGTCTGAAAAATAGGAGAAGCATGAAGCGGTTTACAAAAACATGAAGAGCCTGAAAAGGTGTCAAAAATATGAAGAGCTTCAAAAGGTGTCAAAATATTAGGAGCATGAAACAGCCTGAAAAATAGGATGAGCATGAAACGGTTTTGAAAAAGATGAAGAGCATGAAAATGTGTGAAAAATATGAAGAGCTTAAAAGGTGTCAAAAAATATGAGAAGCATGAAACGACTGAAAAATAGGAGGAGCATGAAGCGGTGTTGAAAAACATGAAGAGCCTGAAAAGGTTTGAAATATATGAAGAGCTTAAAAAGTGTTAAAAATATGAGGAGCATGAAACGGTCTGAAATATAGGAGGAGCATGAAGCGGTGTTGAAAAAAATTAAGAGCCTGAAAAGGTGTCAAAATTATGAACAGCTTCAAAAGGTCTCAAAAATTTGAGGAGCATGAAACGGTCTGAAAAATAGGAGGCTCATTAAACGGTGTTGAAAAATATGAAAAGCCTGAAAAAGTGTGAAAAATATGAAGAGCTTCAAAAGGTGTCAATAATATGAGGTGCATGAAACAGTCTGAAAATTAGGAGGAGCATGAAACGGTGTTGAAAAACATGAAGAGCCTGAAAAAGTTGTGAAAAATATGAAGAGCTTCAAAACGTGTCAAACATATGAGGAGCATGAAATGGTCTGAAAAATAGGAGGAGCATGAAGCGGTGTGGAAAAACATGAAGAGCCTGAAAATGTGTGAAAAATACGAAAAGCTTCAAAAGTTGTGAAAAATATGAAGAGCTTCAAAAGGTGTCAAAAATGAGATGAGCATGAAACGGTCTGAAATATAGGAGGAGCATGAAGTGGTGTTGAAAAACATGAAGAGCCTGAAAATGTGTAAAATATTTGAAGAGCTTCAAAATGTGTCAGAAATATGAGGAGCATGAAATGGTCTGAAATATAGGAGGAGCATGAAACGGTCTGAAAAATAGGAGGAGCATGAAGCGGTCTGAAAAATAGGAGGAGCATGAAGCGGTGTTCAAAAACATGAAGAGCCTGAAAAGGTGTGAAATATATGAAGAGCTTCAAAAGGTGTGCAATACATGAGGAGCATGAAACAACCTTAAAAACAGGACGAGCATGAAACTGTGTTCAAAATCATGAGATTTTGAAAAGGTGTGAAAAATATGAAGAGCTTCAAAAGGTGTCAAAAATAGGAGGAGCATGAAGCGGTGTTCAAAAACATGAAGAGCCTGAAAAGGTGTGAAAAATATGAAGAACTTCAAAAGGTGTCAAAAATATGAGGAGCATGAAACGGTCTGAAAATTAGGAGGAGCTAGAAGCGGTGTTGAAAAACCTGAAGAGCCTGAAAATGTGTGAAAAATATGAAAAGCTTCAAAAGTTGTGAAAAATATGAAGAGCTTCAAAAAGGTGTCAAAAATGAGATGAGCATGAAACGGTCTGAAATATAGGAGGAGCATGAAGTGGTGTTGAAAAACATGAAGAGCCTGAAAATGTGTGAAATATTTGAAGAGCTTCAAAATGTGTCAGAAATGAGAGGAGCATGAAATGGTCTGAAATATAGGAGGAGCATGAAACGGTGTTCAAAGACATGAAGAGCCTGAAATGTTGTGAAAAATATGAAGAGCTTCAAAAGGTGTCAAAAATGAGATGAGCATGAAACGGTCTGAAATATAGGAGGAGCATGAAGCGGTGTTGAAAAACATGAAGAGCCTGAAAAGATGTGAAAAATATGAAGAGCTTCAAAATGTGTCAAAAATATGAGGAGCATGAAATGGTCTGAAATATAGGAGGAGCATGAAACGGTGTTCAAAGACATGAAGAGCCTGAAATGTTGTGAAAAATATGAAGAGCTTCAAAAGGTGTGAAAAATATGAAGAGCTTCAAAATGTGTGAAAAATATGAGGAGCTTCAAAAGGTGTCAAAAATATGAGGAGCATGAAACGGTCTGAAAAAAAGGGAAGCATGAAACGGTGTTGCAAAACATGAAGAGCCTGAAAAGGTGTGAAAATTATGAAGAGCTTCCAAAGGGTGTGAAATAAATGAGGGGCATGAAACGGTCTGATAAATAGTAGGAGCATGAAGCGGTGTTGAAAAACATGAAGAGCCTGAAAAGGTGTGAAAAATATGAAGATCTTCAAATCGTGTCAAAAATATGAGGAGCATGAAACGGTCTGAAAAATAGGAGGAGCATGAAGCGGTGTTCAAAACCATGAAGAGCCTGAAAAGTTGTGAAAAATATGAAGAGCTTCAAAATGTGTCAAAAATATGAGGAGGATGAAAAGGTCTGAAAAATAGGAGGAGCATGAAGCGGTGTTCAAAACATGAAGAGCCTGAAAAGTTGTGAAAAATATGAAGAGCTTCAAAAAGGTGTCAAAAATGCGATGAGAATGAAATGGTCTGAATAATAGGAGGAGCATGAAGCGGTGTTCAAAACCATGAAGAGCCTGAAAAGTTGTGAGAAATATGAAGAGCTTCAAAATGTGTCAAAAATATGAGGAGGATGAAAAGGTCTGAAAAATAGGAGGAGCATGAAGCGGTGTTCAAAACCATGAAGAGCCTGAAAAGGTGTGAAAATTATGAAGAGCTTCAAAGGTGTGAAATAAATGAGGGGCATGAAACGGTCTGATAAATAGTAGGAGCATGAAGCGGTGTGGAAAAACATGAAGAGCCTGAAAAAGGTGTGAAAAATATGAAGAGCTTCAAAAGGTGTGAAATGCATGAGGAGCTTGAAACGGGTCTGAAAAACAAGAGGAGCATGAAGCAGTGTTGAAAAACATGAAGAGCCTGAAAACATGTGAAAAATATGAAGAGCTTCAAAAGGTGTGAAAAATATGAAGAGCTTCAAAAGGTGTCAAAAATGCGATGAGAATGAAATGGTCTGAATAATACGAGGAACATGAAGTGTTGTTGAAAAATATGAAGAACCTGAAAAGGTGTGAAAAAATATGAAGAGCTTCAAAAGGTGTCAAAAATATGAGAAGCATGAAACGATCGAAAATTGGAGGAGCATGAAGAGGTTTGAAAAAACATGAAGAGCCCTGAAAAGGTGTGAAAAATATGAAGAGCTTCAAAAGGTGTCAAAATTATGAGGAGCATGAAACAGTCTGAAAAAAAGGAGGAGCATGAAGCTGTGGTCCAAAACATGAAGAGCCTGAAACAATGTGAAAAATATGAAGAGCTTCAAAATGTGTCAAAAATATGAGGAGGATGAAAAGGTCTGAAAAATAGGAGGAGAAAGAAGCGGTGTTTAAAAACATGAAGAGCCTGAAAAGGTGTGAGAAATATGAAGAGCTTCAAAAGGTGTCAAAAATATGCGGAGCATGAAACGGTCTGAAAAATAGTAGGAGCATGAAGCGGTGTTGAAAAACATGAAGAGCCTGAAAAGATGTGAAAAATATAAAGAGCTTCAAAAGGTGTCAAAAGTATGTGGAGCATGAAACGATCTAAAAAATAGGAGGAGCATGAAGCGGTGTTCAAAAACATGAAGAGCCTGAAAAGGTGTGAAAAATATGAAGAGCTTCAAAAGGTGTGAAAAATATGAGGTGCATGAAACGGTCTGAAAAATAGGAGGAGCATGAAGCTGTGTTGAAAAACATGAAGAGCCTGAAAAGGTGTGAAAAATATGAAGAGCTTCAAAAGGTGTTAAAAATAGGAGGTGGATGAAACGGTCTGAACAATAGGAGGAACATGAAACTATCTGAAAAATAGAGGAGCAAAAAGCGGTGTTAAACAACATGAAGAGCCTGAAAAGGTGTGAAATATCTGAAGAGCTTCAAAAGGTGTCAAAAATATGAAGTGCATGAAACGGTCTGAAAAATAGGAGGAGCATGAAATGGTGTTGAAAAACATAAAGTCCTTGAAAGGTTTGAAAATTATGAAGAGCTTCAAAAGGTGTCAAAAATATGAAGTGCATGAAAAGGTCTGAAAATTAGGAGGAGCATGAAACGGTGTTCAAAAACATGAAGAGCCTAAAAACGTGTGAAAAATATGAAGAGCTTCAAAGGTGTAAAAATTATGAGGAGCAAGAAACGGTCTGAAAAATAGGAGGATCCTGAAAAGGTGTTGAAAATCATGAAGAGCCTGAAAACGTGTGAAGCATAAGAAGAGCTGCAAAAGGCGTCAAAATTATGAGGAGCATGAAACGGTCTGAAAATTAGAAGAAGCATGAAACGGTGTTGAAAAATATGAAGACCATGAAAGGGTGTGAAAAACATGAAGAGCTTAAAAAGGTGTCAAAAGTATGAGGAGCATGAAACGGTCAAAAAATAGGAGGAGCATGAGACGTTGATGATAAACATGAAGAGCATGAAAAGGTGTTAAAAATATGAAGAGCTTAAAAAGGTGTCAAAAATATGAGGAGCAAGAAACGGTGTTGAAACACATGAAGAGCCTGAAAAGGTGTGAAAAATATGAAGAGCTTCAAAAGATGTCAAAAATATGAGGACCATAAAACGATCTGAAAAATATGAGGAGCCTGAAACGGTCTGAAAAATAGGAGGAGCATGAAACGGATTTGAAAAACATGAAGAGCATGGAAAGGTGTGAAAAATTTGAAGAGCTTCAAAAGGTGTCAAAATATGGGGAACATGAAACGGTCTGAAATATAGCAGGAGCAAGAAAAGGTGTTAAAAAACATGAAGAACTTGAAAAGGTGTGAAACATATGAGGAGCATGAAAAGGTTTGAAAAATAGGAGGCTCATGAAGCGGTGTTGAAAAACATGAAGAGCCTGAAGGTGTCAAATTTATGAAGAGCTTCAAAAGGTGTCAAAAAATGAGGAGCATGAAACGGTCTGAAAAACAGGAGGAGCATTAAGCGGTGTTGAAAAAAATGAAGAGCCTGAAAAGGTGTGAAAAATATGAAGAGCTTCAAAAGGTGTCAAATATATGAGGAGCATGAAACGGTCTTATAAAGTAGGAGAAGCATGAAGTGTTGTTGAAAAACATGAAGAGCCTGAAAAGGTGTGAAAAATATGAAGAGCTTCAAAAGGTATCAAAAATATGAGGAGCATGAAACGGTCTGAAAAATAGGAGGAGCATGAAGCGGTGTTCTAAAACATGAAGAGCATGGAAAGGTCTGAATAATATAAAGAGCGTCAAAAGGTGTAAAAAATATGAGGAGCACGAAACGGTCTGAAAAATAGAAGGAGCCTGAAAAGGTGTTGAAAATCATGAAGAGCCTGAAAAGTTGTGAAGTATAAGAAGAGCTGCAAAAGGCGTCAAAATTATGAGGAGCATGAAACGGTCTGAAAATTAGAAAAAGCATGAAACGGTGTTGAAAAATATGAAGACCATGAAAGGGTGTGAAAAACATGAAGAGCTTAAAAAGGTGTCAAAAATATGAGGAGCATGAAACGGTCAAAAAAATAGGAGGAGCATGAGACGTTGTTGATAATCATGAAGAGCATGAAAAGGTGTGAAAAATATGAAGAGCTTCAAAAGGTGTCAAAAATATGAGGAGCATGAAACAGGCTGAAAAATAGGAGGAGCATGAAGCGGTGTCGAAAAACATGAAGAGCATGAAGAGTTGTGAAAAATAGGAAGAACTTCAAAAGGTGTCAAAAATATGAGGAGCATGAACGGTATGAAAATAGGAGGATCATGAAGCCGTGTTGAAAAACATGAAGAGCCTGAAAACGTGTGAAAATTATGAAGAGCTTCAAAAGGTGTGAAATATATGAAGAGCTTCAAAATGTGTCAAAAATGAGATGAGCATGAAATGTTCTGAAAGATACGAGGGGCATGAAGCGGTGTTGAAAAACATGAAGACCCTGAAAAGGTGTGAGAAATATGAAGATCTTCAAAATGTGTCAAAAATATGAGGAGCATGAAACGGTCTGAAAAATAGGAGGAGCAAGAAGTGATGTTTAAAAATATGAAGAGCCTGAAAAGGTGTGAAAAATAAAAAGATCATCAAAAGATGTGAAAAATATGAGGAGCATGAACCGGTTTGAAAAATAGGAGGAGCATGAAGAGGTTTTGAAAAGCATGAAGAGTCTGAAAAGGTGTGAAAAATATGAAGAGCTTCATAAGGTGTCAAAAATATTAGGAGCATGAAACTGTCCCAATAATATGAGAAGCATGAAGTGGTGTTGAAAAACGTGAAGAGCCTAAAAATGTGTGAAAGATATGAAGAGCTTCTAAAGGTGTGAAAAATATGAAGAGCTTCAAAAGGTGTCAAAAATGAGATGAGCATGAAACGGCCCGAAAAATAGGAGGAGCATGAAGTGGTGTTGAAAAACATGATGAGCCTGAAAAAGTTTGAAATATATGAAGAGCTTCAAAAGGTGTCAAAAATATGAGGAGCATGAAACGGTCTGAAAATTAGGAGGAGCATGAAGCGGTGTTGAAAAACATGAAGAGCCTGAAAAGGTGTGAAAAATATGAAGAGCTTCAAAAGGTGTCAAAAATATGAGGAGCATGAACAGTCTGGAAAATAGCAGGAGCATGAAGCGGTCTTGAAAACCATAAAGAGCCTGAAAAGGTGTGAAAAATAAGAAGAGCTTCAAAATGTTTCAAAATTATGAGGAGAATGAACGGTCTGAAAAATAGGCGGAGCATGAAGCGGTGTTGAAAAACATGAAGAGCCTGAAAAGGTGTGAAATATATGAAGACTTTCATAAGGTGTGAAAAATATGAAGAGCTTCAAAGGTGTCAAAAATGAGATGAGCATGAAACGGTCTGAGAAATAGGAGCATCATGAAGCGATGTTCAAAAATATGAAGAGCCTGAAAAGTTGTGAAAAATATGAAAAGCTTCAAAATGTGTTAAAAATGAAACGAGCATGAAACGGTCTGAAAAATAGGAGGATCAAGAAACGGTGTTGAAAAACATGAAGAGCCTGAATACGTGTAAAATATGAAGAGCTACAAAAGGTGTCAAAAATATGAGGAGCATGAAACGGTCTTAAAAATAGGAGGAGAATGAAGCTGTGTTGAAAAACAAGAAGAGACTGAAAAGGTGTGAAATATATGAATAGCTTCAAAAGGTGTAACAAATATGAGGACCATGAAACAGTTTGAAAAATAGGAATAGCATGAAACGGTGTTCAAAAACATGAAGAGCCTGAAAAGGTGTGAAAAATATGAAGAGCTTCAAAACGTGTCAAATATATGAGGAGCATGAAACGGTCTGAAAAATAGGAGGAGCATGAAGCGGTGTTGAAAAACATGAAGAGCCTGAAAAGGTGAGAAAAATATTAAGAGCTTCAAAAGGTGTGAAATATATGAAGAACTTCAAAAGGTGTCAAAAATCGAAGAGTAGGAAATGGTCTGAAAAACAGGAGGAGCATGAAGTGGTGTTGAGAAACATGAAGAGTCTGAAAAAGTGTGAAAAATATGAAGAGCTTCAAAAGGAGTCAAAATATGAGGATCATGAAACGGTCTGAAAAAATAGGAGGAGCATGAAGCGGTGTTCAAAAACATGAAGAGCCTGAAATGGTGTGAAAAATATGAAGAGCTTCAAAAGGTGTCAAAAATATGAGGAGCATGAAACGGTCTGAAAAATAGGAGGAGTATGAAGCGATGATCAAAAATATGAGGAGCCTGAAAATGTGTGAAAAATATGAAGACCTTCAAAAGGTGTGAAATACATGGGGAGCATGAAACGGTCTGAATAATAGGAGAAGCATGAAGTGGTGTGGAAAAACCTGAAGAGCCTGAAAAGGTGTAAAAAATATGAAGAGCTTCAAAAGGTGTGAAATACATGAGGATCATGAAACGGTCTGAAAAATAGGAGGAGCATGAAACGGTGTTCAAAAAGAGGAAGAACCTGAAAATTTGTGAAAAATATCACAGCTTCAAAAGGTGTCAAAAATATGAGGAGAATGAAAGCGTCTCAAAAATAGGAGGAGCATGAAGCTGTGTTGAAAAACATGAAGAGCCTGAAAAGGTTTGAAAAATATGAAGAGCTTCTAAAGGTATGAAAAATATGAGGAGCATGAAACGGTCTGAAAAATGGGAGGAGCATGAAGTGGTGTTGAAAAACATGAAGACCCTGAAGGTGTGAAAATTATGAAGAGCTTCAAAAGGTGTCAAAAATACGAGGAGCATGAAACGGTCTGAAAAATAGGAGGATCATGAAGCGGGGTTCAAAAACATGGAAAACCTGAAAAGGTGTGAAAAATATGAAGAATTTCAAAAAGTGTCAAAAATATGAGGAGCAAGAAACGGTCTGAAATATAGGAGGATCATGAAGCGGTGTTCAAAAACATGAAGAGCCTGAAAAGGTGTGAAAAATATGAAGAGCTTCAAAAGGTGTGAAATACATGAGGAGCATGAAACGGGCTGAAAAATAGGAGAAGCATGAAGTGGTGTGGAAAAACATGAAGAGCCTGAAAAGGTGTGAAAAATACGAAGAGCTTCAAAAGGTGTGAAATACATGAGGAGCATGAAACTCTCTGAAAAATAAGAGGATCATGAAGCGGGGTTCAAAAACATGAGGAGCCTGAAAATTTGTGAAAAATATGAAACGCTTCAAAAGCTGTCAAAAATGAGATGAGCATGAGAAGTTCTTAAAAATAGGAGGATCATAAAACGGTGCTGAAAAACATGAAGAGCCTGAAAATGTGTGAAAAATATGAAGAGCTTCAAAAGGTGTCAAATATGAGATGAGCATGAAACGGTCTGAAAAATAAGAGGAGCATGAAGCGGTGTTCAAAAACATGAAGAGCCTGAAAAGGTGTGAAATATATGAAGAGCTTCAAAAGGTGTCAAAAATATGAGGAGAATGAAACGGGCTGAAAAATAGGAGGAGCATGAAGTGGTGTTGAAAAAAATGAAAAGCCTGAAAAGGTGTGAAATATATGAAGAGCTTCAAAAGGTGTCAAAAATATGAGGAGAATGAAACGGTCTGCAAAATAGGAGAAGCATGAAATGGTGTTCAAAAACATGAGGAGCCTGAAAAGGTGTGAAAAACAAGAAGAGCCTGAAAAGGTGTGAAAAATATGAAGAGCTTCAAAAGGTGTCAAAAATATGAGGAGCATGAAACGGTCTGAAAAATAGGAGGAGCATGAAGCGGTGTTGAAAAACTTGAAGAGCCTGAAAACGTGTGAAAAATATGAAGAGCATCAAAAGGTGTGAAAAATATGAAGAGCTTCAAAAGGTGTAAAAAATGAGATGAGCAATAAACGGTCTGAAAAATAGGAGGAGCATGAAGTGGTGTTGAAAAAAATGAAGAGCCTTAAAATGTGTGAAACATATGAAGAGCTTCAAAAGGTGTCAAAACTTTGAGGAGCATTAAACGGCCTGAAAAATTGGAGGAGCATGAAGCGGTGTTCAAAAATATGAAGAGCCTGAAAAGGTGTGAAAAATATGGAGAGCTTCAAAAGGTGTCAAAAATATGAGTAGCATGAAACGGTCTGAAAAATAGGAGGAGCATGAAACGGTGATCAAAAACATGAAGAGCCGGAAAAGGTGTGAAAAATATGAAGAGCTTCAAAAGGTGTGAAATACATGAGGAGTTTGAAACGGGCTAAAAAATAGGAGAACCATGAAGTGGTGTTGAAAAATATGAAGAGCCTGAAAAGGTGTGGAAAATATGAAGAGCTTCAAAAGGTGTGAAATACATGAGGAGCATGAAACTCTCTGAAAAATAGAAGGAGCCTGAAGCGGTGTTCAAAAACATGAAGTGCCTGAAAAGGTGTAAAAAATATGAAGAGCTTCAAACGGTGTCAAAAATATGAGGAGCATGAAACGGTCTGAAAAACAGGAGGAGCATGAAGCGGTGTTCAAAAACATGAAGAGCCTGAAAAGGTCTGAATAATATGAAGAGCTTGAAAAGGTGTGAAATATATGAAGAGCTTCAAAAGGTGTCAAAAATGAGATGAGCATGAAACGGTGTGAAAAATAGGAGGAGCATGAAGCGGTTTTGAAAAAAAATGAAGAGGCTGAAAAGGTGTGAAATATATGAAGAGCTTCAAGAGGTTTCAAAAATATGAAGAGCATGAAATGGTCTGAAAAATAGGAGGGTCATGAAGCGGTGTTCAAAAACGTGAAGAGCCTGAAAAGGTATGAAAAATATGAAGAGCTTCAAAAGGTGTGAAAAATATGAGGAGCATGAAACGGTCTGAAAAATAGAAGCGGCATGAAATGCTATTCAAAAACATGAAGAGCCTGAAAAGGTGTGAAAATTATGAAGAGCTTCAAAAGGTGTGAAATACATGAGGAGCATGAAACGGTCTGAAAAATAGGAGAAGCATGAAGTGGTGTTGAAAAACATGAAGAGCCTGAAAAGGAGTGAAAAATATGAAGAGCTTCAAAAGGTGTCAAACATATGAAGAACATGAAACGGTCTGAAAAATAGGAGGATCATGAAGCAGTGTTCAAAAACATGAAGAGCCTGAAAAGGTGTGAAAAATATGAAGAGCTTCAGAAGGTGTGAAATACATGAGGAGCATGAAACGGTCTGAAAAATAGGAGAAGCATGAAGTGGTGTGGAAAAACATGAAGAGCCTAAAAACTTGTGAGAAATATGAAGAGCTTCAAAAGATGTGAAATACATGAGGAGCATGAAACTCTCTGAAAAATAGGAGGAGCATGAAGCAGTGTCAAAAACATGAAGAGCCTAAAAAGATGTGAGAACTATGAAGAGCTTTAAAAGTTGTCAAAAATGAGATGAGCATGAAACGGTCTGAAAAATAGGAGGAGCATGAAGTGGTGTTAAAAACATGAAAAGCCTGAAAAGGTGTGAAATATATGAAGAGCTTCAAAAGGTGTCCAAAATATGAGGAGAATGAAACGGTCTGAAAAATAGGAGGAGCATGAAGTGGTGTTGAAAAACGTGAAGAGCCTGAAATGGTGTGAAATATATGAAGAGCTTCAAATTGTGTGAAAAATATGAGGAGCTTCAAAAAGTGTCAAAAATAGGAGGAGCAAGAAACGGTCTGAAAAATACGAGGAGCATGAAGAGATGTTGAAGAAAATGAAGAGCCTGAAATGGTGTGAAAAATATGACGAGCTTCTAAAGGTGTCAAAAATATGAGGAGCATGAGGTCTGAAAAGTAGCAGGAGCATAAAGTGGTGTTGAAAAACATGAAGAGCCTGAAAACGTGTGGAAAATATGAAGAGCTTCAAAAGGTGTGAAAAATATGAAGTGCTTCAAAAGGTGTCAAAAATGAGATGAGCATGAAACGGTCTGACAAATAGAACGAGCATGAAGTTGTGTTGAAAAAAAGGAAGAGCCTGAAAAGGTGTGAAATATATGAAGAGCTTCAAAACGTGTCAAAAATTTGAGGAGAATGAAACGGTTTGAAAAATAGGTGGAGCATGAAGGGGTGTTCAAAAATATGAAGAGCCTGAAAAGGTGTGAAAAATATGAAGAGCTTCAAAAGGTGTCAAAAATATGAGGAGCATGAAACGGTCTGAAAAATAGGAGGTGCATGAAATGCTGATCAAACACATGAAGGGCCAGAAAAGTTTTGAAAAATATAAAGAGCTTCAAAAGGTGTGAAATACATTTGGACATGAAACGGTGTGAAAAATAGGAGGAGCATGAGGTGGTTTTCAAATACATGAAGAGCCTGAAAAGTGTGAAAAATATGAAGAGCTTCAAAAGGTGTCAAAAATATGAGGAGCATGAAACGGTCTGAAAAATAGGAGGAGCATGAAGCTGTGTTGAAAAACAAGAAGAGCCTGAAAAGGTGTGAAATATATGAATAGCTTCAAAAGGTGTAACAAATATGAGGACCATGAAACTGTTTGAAAAATAGGAATAGCATGAAACGGTGTTCAAAAACATGAAGAGCCTGAAAAGGTGTGAAAAATATGAAGAGCTTCAAAACGTGTCAAATATATGAGGAGCATGAAACGGTCTGAAAAATAGGAGGAGCATGAAGTGGTGTTGAAAAACATGAAGAGCCTGAAATGGTGTGATATACATGAAGAGCTTCAAAATGTGTGAAAAATATGAGGAACTTCAAAAAGTGTCAAAAATATGAGGAGCAAGAAACGGTCTGAAAAATACGAGGAGCATGAAGAGGTGTTGAAGAAAATGAAGAGCCTGAAAAGGTGTGAAAAATATGAAGAGCTTCTAAAGGTGTCAAAAATATGAGGAGCATGAAGGTCTGAAAAATAGGAAGAGCATGAAGTGGTGTTGAAAAACATGAAGAGCCGGAAAAGTGTGAAAAATATGAAGAGCTTCAAAAGGTGTCAAAAATATGAGGAGCATGAAACGGTCTGAATAATAGGAGGAGCATGAAGCGTTGTTGAAAAACATGAAGAGCCTGAAAAGGTGTGAAAAATATGAAGAGCTTCAAAAGGTGTGAAAAATATGAAGAGATTCAAAAGGTGTCACAAATGCGATGCGCATGAAACGGTCTGAAAAATAGGAGGATCATGAAGCGGGGTTCAAAAACATGGAAAACCTGAAAAGGTGTGAAAAATATGAAGAGTTTCAAAAAGTGTCAAAAATATGAGGAGCAAGAAACGGTCTGAAATATAGGAGGAGCATAAAGCGGTGTTCAAAAACATGAAGAGCCTGAAAAGGTGTGAAAAATATGAAGAGCTTCAAAAGGTGTGAAATACATGAGGAGCATGAAACGGGCTGAAAAATAGGAGAAGCATGAAGTGGTGTGGAAAAACATGAAGAGCCTGAAAAGGTGTGAAAAATACAAAGAGCTTCAAAAGGTGTGAAATACATGAGGAGCATGAAACTCTCTGAAAAATAAGAGGATCATGAAGCGGGGTTCAAAAACATGAGGAGCCTGAAAATTTGTGAAAAATATGAAACGCTTCAAAAGCTGTCAAAAATGAGATGAGCATGAGAAGTTCTTAAAAATAGGAGGATCATAAAACGGTGCTGAAAAACATGAAGAGCCTGAAAATGTGTGAAAAATATGAAGAGCTTCAAAAGGTGTCAAATATGAGATGAGCATGAAACGGTCTGAAAAATAAGAGGAGCATGAAGCGGTGTTCAAAAACATGAAGAGCCTGAAAAGGTGTGAAAAATATGAAGAGCTTAAAAATGTGTCAAAAATATGAGGAGCATGAAACGGGCTGAAAAATAGGAGGAGCATGAAGTGGTGTTGAAAAAAATGAAAAGCCTGAAAAGGTGTGATATATATGAAGAGCTTCAAAATGTGTCAAAAATATGAGGAGAATGAAACGGTCTGCAAAATAGGAGAAGCATGAAATGGTGTTCAAAAACATGAGGAGCCTGAAAAGGTGTGAAAAACAAGAAGAGCCTGAAAAGGTGTGAAAAATATGAAGAGCTTCAAAAGGTGTCAAAAATATGAGGAGCATGAAACGGTCTGAAAAATAGGAGGAGCTTGAAGCGGTGTTGAAAAACTTGAAGAGCCTGAAAACGTGTGAAAAATATGAAGAGCATCAAAAGGTGTGAAAAATATGAAGAGATTCAAAAGGTGTAAAAAATGAGATGAGCAATAAACGGTCTGAAAAATAGGAGGAGCATGAAGTGGTGTTGAAAAACATGAAGAGCCTGAAATGGTGTGAAATATATGAAGAGCTTCAAATTGTGTGAAAAATATGACGAACTTCTAAAGGTGTCAAAAATATGAGGAGCATGAGGTCTGAAAAGTAGGAGGAGCATAAAGTGGTGTTGAAAAACATGAAGAGCCTGAAAACGTGTGGAAAATATGAAGAGCTTCAAAAGGTGTGAAAAATATGAAGTGCTTCAAAAGGTGTCAAAAATGAGATGAGCATGAACCGGTCTGACAAATAGAACGAGCATGAAGTGGTGTTGAAAAAAACTAAGAGCCTGAAAAGGTGTGAAATATATGAAGAGCTTCAAAACGTGTCAAAAATATGAGGAGAATGAAACGGTTTGAAAAATAGGTGGAGCATGAAGGGGTGTTCAAAAATATGAAGAGCCTGAAAAGGTGTGAAAAATATGAAGAGCTTCAAAAGGTGTCAAAAATATGAGGAGCATGAAACGGTCTGAAAAATAGGAGGAGCATGAAATGCTGATCAAACACATGAAGGGCCTGAAAAGTTTTGAAAAATATAAAGAGATTCAAAAGGTGTGAAATACATTTGGACATGAAACGGTCTGAAAAATAGGAGGAGCATGAAATGATGATCAAACACATGAAGGGCCTGAAAAGTTTTGAAAAATATAAAGAGCTTCAAAAGGTGTGAAATACATTTGGACATGAAACGGTCTGAAAAATAGGAGGAGCATGAGGCGGTTTTCAAATACATGAAGAGCCTGAAAAGTGTGAAAAATATGAAGAGCTTCAAAATGTGTGAAAAATATGAGGAGCTCCAAAAAGTGTCAAAAATATGAGGAGCAAGAAACGGTTTGAAAAATACGAGGAGCATGAAGAGGTGTTGAAGAAAATGAAGAGCCTGAAAAGGTGTGAAAAATATGAAGAGCTTCTAAAGGTGTCAAAAATATGAGGAGCATGAAGGTCTGAAAAACAGGAAGAGCATGAAGTGGTGTTGAAAAACATGAAGGACCTGAAAAGTGTGAAAAATATGAAGAGCTTCAAAAAGAGTCAAAAATATGAGGAGCATGACACGGTCTGAAAAATAGGAGGAGCATGAAGCGGTGTTCAAAAACCTGAAGAGCGTGAAAAGGTGTGAAAAATATGAAGAGCTTCAAAAGGTGTCAAAAATATGAGGAGCATGAAACGGTCTGAATAATAGGAGGAGCATGAAGCAGTGTTGAAAAACATGAAGAGCCTGAAAACGTGTGAAAAAATATGAAGAGCTTCAAAAGGTGTGAAAAATATGAAGAGATTCAAAAGGTGTCAAAAATGCGATGCGCATGAAACGGTCTGAAAAATAGGAGGAGCATGAAGTCTTGTTGAAAAAAAAGAAGAGCCTGAAAACGTGTGAAATATATGAAGAGCTTCTAAAGGTATCAAAAATATGAGGAGCATGAAACGGTCTGAAAAATAGGAGGAGCATGAAGCGGTGTTCAAAAACCTGAAGAGCCTGAAAAAGTGTGAAAAATATGAAGAGCTTCAAAAGATGTGAAAATTATGAGGAGCATGAAACGGTCTGAAAAATAGGAGGTGCATGAAACATTGATCAAAAACATGAAGAGCCTGAAAAGGTGTGAAAAATATGAAGAGCTGCAAAAGGTGTGAAATACATGATGAGCATGAAACGGGCTGAAAAATAGGAGAAGCATGAAGTGTTGTGGAAAAACTTGAAGAGCCTGAAAAGGTGTGAAAAATATGAAGAGCTTCAAAAGGTGTGAAATACATGAGGAGCATGAAACTCTCTGAAAAATAGGAGGAGCATGAAGCGGTGCTCAAAAACATGAAGAGCCTGAAAAGGTGTGAAAAATATGAAGAGCTTCAAAAGGTGTCAAAAATATGAGGAGCATAAAACGGTCTGAAAAATAGGAGAAGCATGAAGCGGAGTTCAAATACATGAAGAGCCTGAAATGCTGTGAAAAATATGAAGAGCTTCAAAAGGTGTCAAAAATATGAGGAGCATGGAAAGGTCTGAAAAATAGGACGAGCATGAAGCGGTGTAGAAAAACATGAAGAGCCTGAACAGGTGTGAAAAATATGAAGAGCTTCAAAAGTTGTGAAAAATATGAAGACCTTCAAAAGGTGTCAAAAATGTGAGGAGCATGAAACGGTCTGAAAAATAGGAGAGGCATGAAGTTGTGTTGAAAAACATGAAGAGCCTGAAAAGGTGTGAAATATATGAATAGCTTCAAAAGGTGTAACAAATATGAGGACCATGAAACGGTTTGAAAAATAGGAAGAGCATGAATCGGTGTTCAAAAACATGAAGAGTTTGAAAAGGTGTGAAAAATATGAAGAGCTTCAAAAGGTGTCAAAAATATGAAGAGAATGAAACGGTCTGAAAAATAGGAGGATCATGAAGCGGTGTTCAAAAACATGAAGAGCTTGAAAAGGTGTGAAAAATATGAAGAGCTTCAACAGGTGTCAAAAATATGAGGAGCATGAAACGGTCTGAAAAAGGAGGAGGAGCCTGAAACTGGAATCAAAAACTTGAAGAGCCTGAAAAGGTGTGAAAAATAGGAAGAGCTTCAAAAGGTGTAAAATACATGAGGAACATGAAACTCTCTGAAAAATAGGAGGAGCATGAAGATGTGCTCAAAAACAAGAAGAGCCTGAAAAGTTGTGAAAAATATGAAGAGCTTCAAAAGGTGTCAAAAATATGAGTATGATAAAACGGTCTGAAAAATAGGAGGAGCATGAAGCGGAGTTCAAATACATGAAGAGCCTGAAATAATGTGAAAAATATGAAGAGCTTCAAAAGGTGTCAAAAATATGAGGAGCATGAAACGGTCTGAAAAATAGGAGGAGCATGAAATGCTGATCAAACACATTAAGGGCCTGAAAAGTTTTGAAAAATATAAAGAGCTTCAAAAGGTGTGAAATACATTTGGACATGAAACGGTCTGAAAAATTGGAGGAGCATGAAATGCTGATCAAACACATGAAGGGCCTGAAAAGTTTTGAAAAATATAAAGAGCTTCAAAAGGTGTGAAATACATTTGGACATGAAACGGTCTGAAAAATAGGAGGAGCATGAGGCGGTTTTCAAATACATGAAGAGCCTGAAAAGTGTGAAAAATATGAAGAGCTTCAAAAGGTGTCAAAAATATGAGGAGCATGAAACGGTCTGTAAAATAGGAGGAGAATGAAGCTGTGTTGAAAAACAAGAAGACACTGAAAAGGTGTAAAATATATGAATAGCTTCAAAAGTGTAACAAATATGAGGACCATGAAACAGTTTGAAAAATAGGAATAGCATGAAACGGTGTTCAAAAACATGAAAAGCCTGAAATGGTGTGAAATATATGAAGAGCTTCAAAATGTGTGAAAAATATGAGGAGCTTCAAAACGTGTCAAATATATGAGGAGCATGAAACGGTCTGAAAAATAGGAGGAGCATGAAGCGTTGTTAAAAAACGTGAAGAGCCTGAAAACGTGTGAAAAATATTAAGAGCTTCAAAAGGTGTGAAAAATATGAAGAACTTCAAAAGGTGTCAAAAATCGAAGATCAGGAAATGGTCTGAAAAATAGGAGGAGCATGAAGTGGTGTTAAAAACATGAAAAGCCTGAAAAGGTGTGAAATATATGAAGAGCTTCAAAAGGTGTCAAAAATATGAGGAGAATGAAACGGTCTGAAAATTAGGAGGAGCATGAAGTGGTGTTGAAAAACATGAAAAGCCTGAAATGGTGTGAAATCTATGAAGAGCTTCAAAATGTGTGAAAAATATGAGGAGCTTCAAAAAGTGTCAAAAATACGAGGAGCAAGAAACGGTCTGAAAAATACGAGGAGCATGAAGAGGTGTTGAAGAAAATGAAGAGCCTGAAAACGTGTGAAAAAATATGAAGAGCTTCAAAAGGTGTGAAGAATACGAGGAGCATGAAACGGTCTGAAAAATAGGAGGAGCATGAAGCGGTGTTGAAAAACATGAAGAGCCTGAAAACGTGTGAAAAAATATGAAGAGCTTCAAAATGTGTGAAGAATATGAAGAGCTTCAAAAGGTGTCGAAAATGAGATGAGCATGAAACGGTCTGAAAAATAGGAGGAGCATGAAACGGTGTTGAAAAACATGAAGAGCTTTAAAAGGTGTGAAAAATATGAAGAGCTTCAAAAGGTGTCAAAAATGAAATGACCATGAAACGGTCTGAAAAATAAGAGGAGCATGAAGCGGTGTTCAAAAACATGAAGAGCCTGAAAAGATATGACAAATATGAAGAGCTTCAAAAGCTGTCAAAAATATGAGGAGCATGAAACGGTCTGAAAAATAGCAGAAGCATGAAGCGGTGTTGAAAAACCTGAAGAGCCTGAAAAGTTATGAAAAATATGAAGAGCTTCAAAAGGTGTGAAATTCATGATGAGCATGAAACTCTCTGAAAAATAGGAGGAGCATGAAGTGGTGTTCAAAAACATGAAGAGCCTGAAAATTTGTGAAAAATATGAAAAGCTTCTAAAGGTGTTAAAGATGAGATGAGCATGAAACGGTCTGAAAAATAGGAGGAGCATGAAGCGGTGTTCAATTACATGAAGAGCTTGAAAAGTTGTGAAAAATATGAAAAGCGTCAAAAGGTGTGAAAACTATGAGGAGAATGAAACGGTCTGAAATATAGGAGGAGCATGAAGTGGTGTTGAAAAACATGAAGAGCATGAAAATGTGTGAAAAATATGAAGAGCTTCAAAAGGTGTGAAAAATATGAAGAGCTTCAAAAGGTGTCAAAAATCAGATGAGCATGAAACGGTCTGACAAATAGGACGAGCATGAAGTGGTGTTGAAAAAATGGAAGAGCCTGAAAAGGTGTGAAATATATGAAGAGCTTCAAAAGGTGTCAATAATATGAGGAGAATGAAACGGTTTGAAAAATAGGTGGAGCATGAAGGGGTGTTCAAAAATATGAAGAGCCTGAAAAGGTGTGAAAAATATGAAGAGCTTCAAAAGGTGTCAAAAATATGAGGAGCATGAAACGGTCTGAAAAATAGGAGGAGCATGAAATGCTGATCAAACACATGAAGGGCCTGAAAAGTTTTGAAAAATATAAAGAGATTCAAAAGGTGTGAAATACATTTGGACATGAAACGGTCTGAAAAATAGGAAGAGCATGAAGCGGTGTTCAAAAATATGAAGAGCCTGAAAATTTGTGAAAACTATGAAGCGCTTCAGAAGGTGTCAAAAATGAGATGAGCATGAAACGCTCTGAAAAATAGGAGGAGCATGAAGCGGTGTTCAAAAATATGAAG
Organism: Dama dama; assembly: GCF_033118175.1. NCBI lineage: Eukaryota > Metazoa > Chordata > Mammalia > Artiodactyla > Cervidae > Dama > Dama dama. The sequence continues at coordinate 19,292 of NW_026870960.1, forward strand.
AGCCTGAAAATTTGTGAAAAATATGAAGAGCTTCAAAAGGTGTCAAAAATATGAGGAGCATGAAACGGTCTGAAAAATAGGAGGAGCATGAAGCGGTGGTGAAAAACATAAAGAGCCTGAAAGGTGTGAAAAATATGAAGAGCTTCAAAAGGTGAGAAATATATGAGGACCATGAAACTGTCTTAAAAATAGGAAGAGCTTGAAGTTGTGTTCAAAAACATGAAGAGCCTGAAAAGGTGTGAAATATATGAAGAGATTCAAAAGGTGTCAAAAAAATGAGGAGCATGAAACGGTCTGAAAAATAGGAGGAGCATGAAACGGTCTTCAAAACCATGAAGAGCCTGAAAAGGTGTGAAAATTATGAAGAGCTTCAAAAGGTGTCAACAATTTGAGCAGCATGAAACGGTCTGAAAAATAGGAGGAGCATGAAACGGTGTTCATAAACATGAAGAGCCTGAAAACGTGTGAAAAATATGAAGAGCTGCAAAAAGTGTCAAGAATGAGATGAGCATGAAATGGTCTGAAAAATAGGAGGAGCATGAAGCGGTGTAGAAAAACATGAAGAGCCTGAAAAGTTGTAAAAAATATGAAGAGTTTCAAAAGGTGTGAAAAATATGAAGAGCTTCAAAAAGTGTGAAATATAGGAGGAGCATGAAATGGTCTGAAAAATAGGAGGAGCATGAAGCGGTGTTCAAAAAAATGAAGAGCCTGAAAAGGTGTGAAAAATATGAAGAGCTTCAAAAAGTGTCAAATATATGAAGAGCTTCAAAGATGTGAAATACATGAAGAGCATGAAATGCTCTGAAAAACAGGAGGAGCATGAAGCGGTGTTCAAAAACATGAAGAGCCTGAAAAGGTGTGAAAAATCTGAAGAGCTTCAAAAGGTGTCAAATATATGAGGAGCATGAAACGGTCTGAAAAATAGGAGGAGCATGAAGTGGTGTTCAAAAACATGAAGAGCCTTAAAAGGTGTGAAAAATATGAAGAGCTTAAAGGTGTGAAAATTATGAGGAGTATGAAACCGTCTGAAAAATAGGAGGAGCATGACACGGTGTTGAAAAACATGAAGAGCCTTAAAATGTGAGAAAAATATGAAGAGCTTTAAAGGTGTGAAAAATATGAGGAGCATGAAACCGTGTGAAAAATCGGAGGAGCATGACACGGTGTTGAAAAATATGAAGAGAATGAAAAGGTGTGAAAAATATGAAGAGCTTCAAAAGGAGTCAAAAATATGAGGAGCATGAAAAGTTCTGAAAAGTAGGAGGAGCATGAAGCGTTGTTGAAAAACATGAAGAGCATGAAAAGGTGTGAAATATATGAAGAGCTTCAAATGGTGTCAAAGCTATGAGGAGCATGAAACGGTCTGAAAAATGGGAGGAGCATGAAGCGGTGTTCAAAAACATGAAGAGCCTGAAAAGGTGTGAAATATATGAAGAGCTTCAAAAAGTGTCAAAAATATGAGGAGCATGAAATGGTCTGAAAAATAGGAGGTGCATGAAACGATGTTCAAAAATATGAAGAGCCTGAAAAGGTGTGAAAAATATGAAGAGCTTCAAAAGGTGTGAAATATATGAAGAGCTTCAAAAGCTGTCAATAATGAGATGAGCATGAAACGGTCTGAAAAATAGGAGGAGCATGAAGTGGTGTTGAAAACATGAAGATACTGAAAAAGTGTGAAATATATGAAGAGCTTCAAAAAGTGTGAAAAATATGAGGAGCTTCAAAATGTGTCAAAAATATGAGGAGCATGAAACGGTCTTAAAAAACGGAGGAGCATGAAGCGGTGTTGAAAAATATGAAGAGCCTGAAAAGGTGTGAAAAATATGAAGAGCTTCAAAAGGTTTGAAAAATATGAGGAGCATGAAACGGTCTGAAGAATAGGAGGAGGATTGTAGCGATGTTCAAAAACATGAAGAGCATGAAAAGGTGTGAAAAATATGAAGAGCTTCCAAAGGTGTGAAATACAAGAGGAGCATGAAACAGCCTGAAAAATAGGAGGAGCATGAAACGGTGTTGAAAAACATCACGAAAGAGAAAAGGTGTGAAAAATATGAAGTGCTTCAAAAGGTGTAAAAAATATGAGGAGCATGAAACTGTCTGAAGAAGAGGAGGAACATGAAACGGTGTTCAAAAACATGAAGAGCCTGAAAAGTTGTGAAAAATATGAAGAGCTTCAAATGGTGTGAAATACATGAGGAGCATGAAACTGTCTGAAAAATAGGAGGAGCATGAAGTGGTGTTGAAAAACATGAAGAGCATGAAAATGTGTGAAAAATATGAAGAGCTTCAAAAGGTGTCAAAAATATGAGGAGCATGAAATGATCTGAAAAATAGGAGGAACATGAAACGGTCTGAAAAATAGGAGGAGCATGAAGTGGTGTTCAAAAACATGAAAAGCCTTAAAAGGTGTGAAAAATATGAAGAGCTTTAAAGGTGTGAACATTATGAGGAGCATGATACCATCTGAAAAATAGGAGGAGCGTGACACGGTGTTGAAAAACATGAAGAGCCTTAAAATGTGAGAAAAATATGAAGAGATTTAAAGGTGTGAAAAATATGAGGAGCATGAAACCGTGTGAAAAATAGGAGGAGCATGACACGGTGTTGAAAAATATGAAGAGCATGAAAAGCTGTGAAAAATATGAAGAACTTCAAAATGAGTCAAAAATATGAGGAGCATGAAAAGTTCTGAAAAGTAGGAGGAGCATGAAGCGGTGTTGAAAAACATAAAGAGCCTGAAAAGGTGTGAAAAATATGAAGAGCTTTAAAAGGTGGCAAAAATATGAGGAGAATGAAATGAACTGAAAAATAGGAGGAACATGAAACGGTCTGAAAAATAGGAGGAGCATGAAGCGGTGTTCAAAAACATGAAGAGTCTGTAAAGGTATGAAATATATGAGGAGCTTCAAAAGGTGTCAAAAATATGAGGAGCATGAAACTGTCTGATAAATAGGAGGAGCATGAAACGGTGTTCGAAAACATGAAGAGCTTGAAAAGGTGTGAAAAATGAAGAGCTTCAAAAGGTGTGAAATACATGAGGAGCATGAAACGTTCTGAAAAAAAGGAGGAGCATGACGCAGTGTTGAAAAAAATGAAGAGCCTGAAAAGGGGTGAAAAATATGAAGAGCTTCAAACGGTGTCAAAAATATGAGGAGCATGAAATGATCTGAAAAATAGGAGGAACATTAAACGGTCTGAAAAATAGGAGGAGCATGAAGGGTTGTTGAAGAACATGAAGAGCCTAAAAAGGTGTGAAAAATATGAAGAGCTTCAAAAGGTGTGAAAAATATGAGGAGCTTCACAAGTTGTCAAAAATATGAGGAGCATGAAACGGTCTGAAATATAGGAGGAGCATGAAACGGTCTGAAAAATAGGAGGAGCATGAAGCGGTGTTGAAAAACATGAAGAGCCTGAAAAGGTGAGAAAAATATGAAGAGCTTCAAAACCTGTCAAAAGTATGAGGAGCATGAAATGGTCTGAAAAGTAGGAGGAGCATGAAGCAGTGTTGAAAAACATGAAGAGCCTGAAAAGTTGTGAAATATATGAAGAGCTTCAAAAGGTGTCAAAAATATCAGGAGAGAGAAACGGTGTTCAAAAACGTGAAGAGCCTGAAAAGATGTGAAAAATACGAAGAGATTCAAAAGATGTCAAAAATAGGAGGAACCTGAAACGGTGTTGAAAAACATGAAGAGCATGAAAAGGTGTGAAAAATATGAAGAGCTTCAAAAAGTGTCAAAAATACGAGGAGCATGAAACGGTCTGAAATATAGGAGGAGCATGAAGCGGTGTTGAAAAACATGAAGAGCCTGAAAAGGTGAGAAAAATATGAAGAGCTTCAAAAGGTGTCAAAATATGAGGAGCATGAAATGGTCTGGAAAATAGGAGTAGCATGAAATGCTGTTCAAAACCATGAAGAGCCTGAAAAGTTATGAAAAATATGAAGAGCTTCAAAAGGTGTCAAAAATATGAGGAGCATGAAACGGTCTGAAAAATAGGAGGAGCATGAAGTGGTTTAGAAAAACATGAAGTGCCTAAAAAGGTGTGAAAAATATGTGGAGCTTCAAAAGGTGTCAAAAATATGAGGAGCATGAAACGGTCTGAAACATAGGAGGATCATGAAGCGGTGTTGAAAATCATGAATAACTTGAAAAGGTGTGAAAAATATGAAGAGCTTCAAAAGGTGTGAAAAATATGAGGAGCTTCACAAGTTGTCAAAAATATGAGGAGCATGAAACGGTCTGAAAAATAGGAGGAACATTAAGTGGTGTTGAGAAACATGAAGAGCCTGAAATGGTGTGAAAAATATGAAGAGCTTCAACAGGTGTCAAAAATATGAGGAGCATGAAACGTTCTGAAAAACAGGAGGAGCATGAAACAGTATTCAAAACATGAAGAGCTTGAAAAGGTGTGAAAAATATGAAGAGCTTCAAAACCTGTCAAAAGTATGAGGAGCATGAAATGGTCTGAAAAGTAGGAGGAGCATGAAGCAGTGTTGAAGAACATGAAGAGCCTGAAAAGTTGTGAAATATATGAAGAGCTTCAAAAGGTGTCAAAAATATCAGGAGAGAGAAACGGTGTTCAAAAACGTGAAGAGCCTTAAAAGGTGTGAAAAATACGAAGAGATTCAAAAGATGTTAAAAATAGGAGGAGCCTGAAACGGTGTTGAAAAACATGAAGAGCATGAAAAGGTGTGAAAAATATGAAGAGCTTCAAAAGGTGTCAAAAATATGAGGAGCATGAAACGGTCTGAAATATAGGAGACGCATGAAGCGGTGTTGAAAAACATGAAGAGTTTGAAAACGTGTGAAAAATATGAAGAGCTTCAAAAGGTGTCAAAAATATGAGGAGTATGAAAAGGTCTGAAAAATAGGAGGAGCATGAAGCGGTGTTGAAAAACATGAAAAGCCTGAAAAGGTGTGAAAAATATGAAGAGCTTCAAAACGTGTCAAATATATGAGGAGCATGAAAAGGTCTGAAAAATAGGAGGAGCATGAAGCGGTGTTGAAAAACATTTAGAGACTGAAAACGTGTGAAAAATAAGAAGAGTTTCAAAAGGTGTGAAAAATATGAAGAGATTCAAAGGTGTCAAAAATATGAGGAGAATGAAACGGTGTGAAAAATAGGAGGAGCATGAAACGGTGTTCAAAAACATGAGCCGTAAAAGGTGTGAAAAATATGAAGAGCTTCAATAGGTGTGAAAAATATGAGGAGCATGAAACGGTCTGAAAAATACGAGGAGCATGAAGCCGTGTTCAAAAACATGAAGAGCCTGAAGAGAGGTAAAAAATATGAAGAGCTTCAAAAGGTGTCAAATATAAGAGGAGCATGAAACCGTCGAAAAATAGGAAGAGCAGGAAGCGGTGCTGAAAAACATGAAGAGAATGAAAAGGTGTGAAAAATATGAAGAGCTTCAAAGAGTCAAAAATATGAGGAGCATGAAACGGTCTGAAAAATAGGAGGAGCATGAAGCCGTGTTGAAAAACATGAAAAGACTGAAAAGGTGAGAAAAATATGAGGAGCTTTGAAAGGTGTCAAATATATGAGGAGGATGAAACGGTCTGAAAATATGAGGAGCATGAAACGGTGTTCAAGAACATGAAGAGCCTGAAAAGCTTCGAAAAACATGAAGAGCTTCAAAAGGTGTGAAAAATATTAAGAGCTTCAAAATGTGTGGAATACATGAGGAGCATGAAACGGTCTGAAAATTAGGAGGAGCGTGAAGCAGTGTTCAAAAACATGAAGAGCCTGAAAAGGTGTGAAATATATGAAGAGATTCAAAAGGTTTCAAAAATATGAGGAGCATGAAACTCTCAGAAAAGTAGGAGGATCATGAAGCGGTGTTGAAAAACATGAAAAGCCTGAAAAGGTGTGAAAAATATGAAGATCTTCAAAAGGTGTCAAAAATATGAGGAGCATGAAACGGTCTGAAAAATAGGAGGAGCAAGAAATCATGTTCAAAAACATGCGGAGCCTGAAAACGTGTGAAAAATATAAAGAGCTTCAAAATGTGTGAAATACATGAGGAGCATGAAGCGGTCTGAAAAATAGGAGGAGCATGAAGCGGTGTTGAAAAACATGAAGAGCCTGAAAAGGTGTGAAAAATATGAAGAACTTCAAAAGGTGCCAAAAATATGAGGAGCATGAAACGGTCTGAAATAAAGGAGGAGCACGAAACGGTCTGAAAAATAGGAGGAGCATGAAACGGTGTTCAAAAACATGAAGAGCCTAAAAAGCTGTGAAATATTTGAAGAGTTTCAAAAGGTGTGAAATATATGAAGAGCTTCAAAATGTGTGAAATACATGAGGAGCAGGAAACAGTCTGAAAAATAGGAGGAGTGTGAAGCGGTGTTCAAAAACATGAAGAGCCTGAAAAGGTGTGAAATATATGAAGAGATTCAAAAGGTGTCAAAAATATGAGGAGCATGAAACGCTCTGAAAAATAGGAGCATAATGAAGCGGTGTTGAAAAACATGAAGAGCCTGAAAAGGTCTGTAAAATATGAAGAGCTTCAAAGGTGTCAAAAATATGAGGAGCATGAAACGGTGTTCAAAAACATGAAGAGCCTGAAAAGGTGTGAAAAATGTGAAGAGCTTCAAAAGTTGTGAAATACAAGAGGAGCCTGAAACGGTCTGAAAAATAGGAGGATCATGAAGCGGCGGTGAAAAACATGAAGAACCTGAAATGGTGTGAAAAATATGAAGAACCTCAAAAGGTGCCAATAATATGAGGAGCATGAAACGGTCTGAAAAATAGGAGGGGCATGAAACGTTGTTCAAAAACATGAAGAGCCTAAAAAGGTGTGAAAAATATGAAGAGCTTCAAAAGGTGTGAAAAATATGAGGAGCTTCACAAGTTGTCAAAAATATGAGGAGCATGAAACGGTCTGAAAAATAGGAGGAACATTAACTGGTGTTGAAAAACATGAAGAGGCTGAAAAGGTGTGAAAAATATGAAGAGCTCCAACAGGTGTCAAAAATATGAGGAGCATGAAACGTTCTGAAAAACAGGAGGAGCATGAAACGGTATTCAAAACATGAAGAGCTTGAAAAGGTGTGAAAAATATGAAGAGCTTCAAAAAGTGTCAAAAATACGAGGAGCATGAAACGGTCTGAAATATAGGAGGAGCATGAAGCGGTGTTGAAAAACATGAAGAGCCTGAAAAGGTGAGAAAAATATGAAGAGCTTCAAAAGGTGTCAAAATATGAGGAGCATGAAATGGTCTGGAAAATAGGAGGAGCATGAAATGCTGTTCAAAACCATGAAGAGCCTGAAAAGTTATGAAAAATATGAAGAGCTTCAAAAGGTGTCAAAAATATGAGGAGCATGAAACGGTCTGAAAAATAGGAGGAGCATGAAGTGGTTTAGAAAAACATGAAGTGCCTAAAAAGGTGTGAAAAATATGTGGAGCTTCAAAAGGTGTCAAAAATATGAGGAGCATGAAACGGTCTGAAACATAGGAGGATCATGAAGCGGTGTTGAAAATCATGAATAACTTGAAAAGGTGTGAAAAATATGAAGAGCTTCAAAAGGTGTGAAAAATATGAGGAGCTTCACAAGTTGTCAAAAATATGAGGAGCATGAAACGGTCTGAAAAATAGGAGGAACATTAAGTGGTGTTGAGAAACATGAAGAGCCTGAAATGGTGTGAAAAATATGAAGAGCTTCAACATGTGTCAAAAATATGAGGAGCATGAAACGTTCTGAAAAACAGGAGGAGCATGAAACGGTATTCAAAACATGAAGAGCTTGAAAAGGTGTGAAAAATATGAAGAGCTTCAAAACCTGTCAAAAGTATGAGGAGCATGAAATGGTCTGAAAAGTAGGAGGAGCATGAAGCAGTGTTGAAGAACATGAAGAGCCTGAAAAGTTGTGAAATATATGAAGAGCTTCAAAAGGTGTCAAAAATATCAGGAGAGAGAAACGGTGTTCAAAAACGTGAAGAGCCTTAAAAGGTGTGAAAAATACGAAGAGATTCAAAAGATGTCAAAAATAGGAGGAGCCTGAAACGGTGTTGAAAAACATGAAGAGCATGAAAAGGTGTGAAAAATATGAAGAGCTTCAAAAGGTGTCAAAAATATGAGGAGCATGAAACGGTCTGAAATATAGGAGACGCATGAAGCGGTGTTGAAAAACATGAAGAGTTTGAAAACGTGTGAAAAATATGAAGAGCTTCAAAAGGTGTCAAAAATATGAGGAGTATGAAAAGGTCTGAAAAATAGGAGGAGCATGAAGCGGTGTTGAAAAACATGAAAAGCCTGAAAAGGTGTGAAAAATATGAAGAGCTTCAAAACGTGTCAAATATATGAGGAGCATGAAAAGGTCTGAAAAATAGGAGGAGCATGAAGCGGTGTTGAAAAACATTTAGAGACTGAAAAGGTGTGAAAAATAAGAAGAGTTTCAAAAGGTGTGAAAAATATGAAGAGATTCAAAGGTGTCAAAAATATGAGGAGAATGAAACGGTGTGAAAAATAGGAGGAGCATGAAACGGTGTTCAAAAACATGAGCCGTAAAAGGTGTGAAAAATATGAAGAGCTTCAATAGGTGTGAAAAATATGAGGAGCATGAAACGGTCTGAAAAATAGGAGGAGCATGAAGCCGTGTTCAAAAACATGAAGAGCCTGAAAAGGTGTGAAAAATGTGAAGAGCTTCAAAAGTTGTGAAATACAAGAGGAGCCTGAAACGGTCTGAAAAATAGGAGGATCATGAATCGGCGGTGAAAAACATGAAGAACCTGAAATGGTGTGAAAAATATGAAGAACCTCAAAAGGTGCCAATAATATGAGGAGCATGAAACGGTCTGAAAAATAGGAGGGGCATGAAACGTTGTTCAAAAACATGAAGAGCCTATAAAGGTGTGAAAAATATGAAGAGCTTCAAAAGGTGTGAAAAATATGAGGAGCTTCACAAGTTGTCAAAAATATGAGGAGCATGAAACGGTCTTAAAAATAGGAGGAACATTAACTGGTGTTGAAAAACATGAAGAGGCTGAAAAGGTGTGAAAAATATGAAGAGCTCCAACAGGTGTCAAAAATATGAGGAGCATGAAACGTTCTGAAAAGCAGGAGGAGCATGAAACGGTATTCAAAACATGAAGAGCTTGAAAAGGTGTGAAAAATATGAAGAGCTTCAAAACCTGTCAAAAGTATGAGGAGCATGAAATAGTCTGAAAAGTAGGAGGAGCATGAAGCAGTGTTGAAAAACATGAAGAGCCTGAAAAGTTGTGAAATATATGAAGAGCTTCAAAAGGTGTCAAAAATATCAGGAGAGAGAAACGGTGTTCAAAAACGTGAAGAGCCTGAAAAGATGTGAAAAATACGAAGAGATTAAAAAGATGTCAAAAATAGGAGGAACCTGAAACGGTGTTGAAAAACATGAAGAGCATGAAAAGGTGTGAAAAATATGAAGAGCTTCAAAAGGTGTCAAAAATATGAGGAGCATGAAACGGTCTGAAATATAGGAGGAGCATGAAGCGGTGTTGAAAAACATGAAGAGCCTGAAAAGGTGTGAAAAATATGAAGAGCTTCAAAAGGTGTGACAAATATGAGGAGCATGAAACGGTCTGAAAAATAAGAGGAGCAAGAAGCGGTGTTGAAAAACATGAAGAGCTTCAAAAGTTGTGAAAAATATGAAAAATTTCAAAAGCTGTCAAAAATGAGATGAGTTGAAACGGTCTGAAAAATAGGCGGAGCATGAAACGGTCTGAAAAATAGGAGGAGCATGAAACGGTGTTCAAGAACATGAAGAGCCTGAAAAGCTTCGAAAAACATGAAGAGCTTCAAAAGGTGTGAAAAATATTAAGAGCTTCAAAATGTGTGGAATACATGAGGAGCATGAAACGGTCTGAAAAATAGGAGGAGCGATAAGCGGTGTTCAAAAACATGAAAAGCCTGAAAAGGTGTGAAAAATATGAAGAGCTTCAAAAAGTGTCAAAAATATGAGGAGCATGAAACGGTCTGAAATATAGGAGGAGCATGAAGCGGTGTTGAAAAACATGAAGAGCCTGAAAAGGTGAGAAAAATATGAAGAGCTTCAAAAGGTGTCAAAATATTAGGAGCATGAAATGGTCTGGAAAATAGGAGGAGCATGAAATGCTGTTCAAAAACATGAAGAGCCTGAAAAGGTGTGATATATGAAGAGATTCAAATGGTGTCAAAAATATGAGGAGCATGAAATGGTCTGGAAAATAGGAGTAGCATGAAATGGTGTTCAAAACCATGAAGAGCCTGGAAAGTTATGAAAAATATGAAGAGCTTCAAAAGGTGTCAAAAATATGAGGAGCATGAAACGGTCTGAAAAATAGGAGGAACATGAAGTGGTTTAGAAAAACATGAAGTGCCTAAAAAGGTGTGAAAAATATGTGGAGCTTCAAAAGGTGTCAAAAATATGAGGAGCATGAAACGGTCTGAAACATAGGAGGATCATGAAGCGGTGTTGAAAATCATGAATAACTTGAAAAGGTGTGAAAAATATGAAGAGCTTCAAAAGGTGTGAAAAATTTGAGGAGCTTCATAAGTTGTCAAAAATATGAGGAGCATGAAACGGTCTGAAAAATAGGAGGAACATTAAGTGGTGTTGAGAAACATGAAGAGCCTGAAATGGTGTGAAAAATATGAAGAGCTTCAACAGGTGTCAAAAATATGAGGAGCATGAAACGGTCTGAAAAATAGGAGGAGCAAGAAATCGTGTTCAAAAACATGAGGAGCCTGAAAACGTGTGAAAAATATAAAGAGCTTCAAAATGTGTGAAATACATGAGGAGCATGAAACGGTCTGAAAAATAGGAGGAGCATGAAGCGGTGTTGAAAAACATGAAGAGCCTGAAAAGGTGTGAAAAATATGAAGAACTTCAAAAGGTGCCAAAAATATGAGGAGCATGAAACGGTCTGAAATAAAGGAGGATCATGAAACGGTCTGAAAAATAGGAGGGGCATGAAACGTTGTTCAAAAACATGAAGAGCCTAAAAAGGTGTGAAAAATATGAAGAGCTTCAAAAGGTGTGAAAAATATGAAGAGCTTCAAAAAGTGTCAAAAATATGAGGAGCATGAAACGGTCTGAAATATAGGAGGAGCATGAAGCGGTGTTGAAAAACATTTAGAGACTGAAAACGTGTGAAAAATTAGAAGAATTTCAAAAGGTGTGAAAAATATGAAGAGATTCAAAGGTGTCAAAAATATGAGGAGCATGAAACGGTCTGAAAAATAGGAGGAGCATGAAGTGGTGTTGAAATACATGAAGAGCCAGAAAATGTGTGAAAAATAGGAAGCGCTTCAAAACGTGTCAAAAATATGAGAAGCATGAAACGGTCTGAAAAATAGGAGGAGCATGAAGCGGTGTTGAAAAAAATGAAGAGCCTGAAATGGTGTGAAAAATCTGAAGAGCTTCAAAAGGTGTGAAAAATATGAAGTGCTTCAAAAGGTGTGAAAAATATGAGGAGCTTCAAAAGGTGACAAAAAATGAAGAGCATGAAACGGTCTGAAAAATAGGAGGAGCATGAAGCGGTGTTCAAAAACATGAAGAGCCTGAAAAGGTGTGAAATATATGAAGAGCTTCAAAAGGTGTGAAAAATATGAAGAGCTTCAAAAGGTGTCAAAAATGAGGTGAGCATGAAACGGTCTGAAAATAGGAGGAGCATGAAACGGTGTTCAAAACATGAAGAGCCTTAAAAGGTGTGAAAAATATGAAGAGCTTCAAAAGTTTTCAAAAATATGAGGAGCATGAAACGGTCTGAAAAATAGGAGGAGCATGAAGCGGTGTTGAAAAACATGAAGAGTCTGAAAAGGTGTGAAAATTATGAAGAGCTTCAAAAGATTTCAAAAATATGAGGATCATGAAAAGTTCTGATGAATTGGAGGAACATGAAGCGGTGTTGAAAAACATGAAGAGCCTGAAATGGTGAGAAATATATGAAGCGCTTCAAAAGGTGTCAAAAATATGAGGAGCATGAAACGGTCTGAAAAATAGGAGGAGCATGAAAGGGTGTTGAAGAACATGAAGAGCCTGAAAAGGTGTGAAAAATATGAAGCGCTTCAAAAGGTGTGAAAAATATTAAGAGCTTCAAAATGTGTGGAATACATGAGGAGCATGAAACGGTCTGAAAAATAGGAGGAGCGTGAAGCGGTGTTCAAAAAAATGAAGACCCTGAAAAGGTGTGAAATATATGAAGAGATTCAAAAGGTTTCAAAAATATGAGGAGCATGAAACGCTCAGAAAAGTAGGAGGATCATGATGCGGTGTTGAAAAACATGAAAAGCCTGAAAAGGTGTGAAAAATATGAAGAGCTTCAAATGGTGTCAAAAATATGAGGAGCATGAAACGGTCTGAAAAATAGGAGGAGCAAGAAATCGTGTTCAAAAACATGAGGAGCCTGAAAACGTGTGAAAAATATAAAGAGCTTCAAAATGTGTGAAATACATGAGGAGCATGAAACGGTCTGAAATAAAGGAGGAGCATGAAACGGTCTGAAAAATAGGAGGGGCATGAAACGTTGTTCAAAAACATGAAGAGCCTAAAAAGGTGTGAAAAATATGAAGAGCTTCAAAAGGTGTGAAAAATATGAGGAGCTTCACAAGTTGTCAAAAATATGAGGAGCATGAAACGGTCTGAAAAATAGGAGGAACATTAACTGGTGTTGAAAAACATGAAGAGGCTGAAAAGGTGTGAAAAATATGAAGAGCTTCAACAGGTGTCAAAAATATGAGGAGCATGAAACGTTCTGAAAAACAGGAGGAGCATGAAACGGTATTCAAAACATGAAGAGCTTGAAAAGGTGTGAAAAATATGAATAGCTTCAAAACCTGTCAAAAGTATGAGGAGCATGAAATGGTCTGAAAAGTAGGAGGAGCATGAAGCAGTGTTGAAAAACATGAAGAGCCTGAAAAGTTGTGAAATATATTAAGAGCTTCAAAAGGTGTCAAAAATATCAGGAGAGAGAAACGGTGTTCAAAAACGTGAAGAGCCTGAAAAGATGTGAAAAGTACGAAGAGATTCAAAAGATGTCAAAAATAGGAGGAACCTGAAATGGTGTTGAAAAACATGAAGAGCATGAAAAGGTGTGAAAAATATGAAGAGCTTCAAAAAGTGTCAAAAATATGAGGAGCATGAAACGGTCTGAAATATAGGAGGAGCATGAAGCGGTGTTGAAAAACATGAAGAGCCTGAAAAGGTGTGAAAAATATGAAGAGCTTCAAAAGGTGTGACAAATATGAGGAGCATGAAACGGTCTGAAAAATAAGAGGAGCAAGAAGCGGTGTTGAAAAACATGAAGAGCTTCAAAAGTTATGAAAAATATGAAAAATTTCAAAAGCTGTCAAAAATGAGATGAGTTGAAACGGTCTGAAAAATAGGCGGAGCATGAAACGGTGTTCAAGAACATGAAGAGCCTGAAAAGCTTCGAAAAACATGAAGAGCTTCAAAAGGTGTGAAAAATATTAAGAGCTTCAAAATGTGTGGAATACATGAGGAGCATGAAACGGTCTGAAAAATAGGAGGAGCAAGAAATCGTGTTCAAAAACATGAGGAGCCTGAAAACGTGTGAAAAATATAAAGAGCTTCAAAATGTGTGAAATACATGAGGAGCATGAAACGGTCTGAAAAATAGGAGGAGCATGAAGCGGTGTTGAAAAACATGAAGAGCCTGAAAAGGTGTGAAAAATATGAAGAACTTCAATAGGTGTCAAAAATATGAGGAGCATGAAACGGTCTGAAATAAAGGAGGAGCATGAAGTGGTTTAGAAAAACATGAAGTGCCTAAAAAGATGTGAAAAATATGAAGAGCTTCAAAAGGTGTGAAAAATATGAGGAGCTTCACAAGTTGTCAAAAATATGAGAAGCATGAAACGGTCTGAAAAATAGGAGGAACATTAACTGGTGTTGAAAAACATGAAGAGGCTGAAAAGGTGTGAAAAATATGAAGAGCTTCAACAGGTGTCAAAAATATGAGGAGCATGAAACGTTCTGAAAAACAGGAGGAGCATGAAACGGTATTCAAAACATGAAGAGCTTGAAAAGGTGTGAAAAATATGAAGAGCTTCAAAACCTGTCAAAAGTATGAGGAGCATGAAATGGTTTGAAAAGTAGGAGGAGCATGAAGCGGTGTTGAAAAACATGAAGAGCCTGAAAAGGTGAGAAAAATATGAAGAGCTTCAAAAGGTGTCAAAATATGAGGAGCATGAAATGGTCTGGAAAATAGGAGGAGCATGAAATGCTGTTCAAAAACATGAAGAGCCTGAAAAGGTGTGATATATGAAGAGATTCAAATGGTGTCAAAAATATGAGGAGCATGACATGGTCTGGAAAATAGGAGTAGCATGAAATGGTGTTCAAAACCATGAAGAGCCTGAAAAGTTATGAAAAATATGAAGAGCTTCAAAAGGTGTCAAAAATATGAGGAGCATGAAACGGTCTGAAAAATAGGAGGAGCATGAAGTGGTTTAGAAAAACATGAAGTGCCTAAAAAGGTGTGAAAAATATGTGGAGCTTCAAAAGGTGTCAAAAATATGAGGAGCATAAAACGGTCTGAAACATAGGAGGATCATGAAGCGGTGTTGAAAATCAAGAATAACTTGAAAAGGTGTGAAAAATATGAAGAGCTTCAAAAGGTGTGAAAAATATGAGGAGCTTCACAAGTTGTAAAAAATATGAGGAGCATGAAACGGTCTGAAAAATAGGAGGAACATTAAGTGGTGTTGAGAAACATGAAGAGCCTGAAATGGTGTGAAAAATATGAAGAGCTTCAACAGGTGTCAAAAATATGAGGAGCATGAAACGTTCTGAAAAACAGGAGGAGCATGAAACGGTATTTCAAAACATGAAGAGCTTGAAAAGGTGTGAAAAATATGAAGAGCTTCAAAACCTGTCAAAAGAATGAGGAGCATGAAATGGTCTGAAAAGTAGGAGGAGCATGAAGCAGTGTTGAAGAACATGAAGAGCCTGAAAAGTTGTGAAATATATGAAGAGCTTCAAAAGGTGTCCAAAACATCAGGAGAGAGAAACGGTGTTCAAAAACGTGAAGAGCCTTAAAAGGTGTGAAAAATACGAAGAGATTCAAAAGATGTCAAAAATAGGAGGAGCCTGAAACGGTGTTGAAAAACATGAAGAGCATGAAAAGGTGTGAAAAATATGAAGAGCTTCAGAAGATGTCAAAAATATGAGGAGCATGAAACGGTCTGAAATATAGGAGGAGCATGAAGCGGTGTTGAAAAACATGAAAAGCCTGAAAAGGTGTGAAAAATATGAAGAGCTTCAAAAAGTGTCAAAAATATGAGGAGCATGAAACGGTCTGAAATATAGGAGGAGCATGAAGCGGTGTTGAAAAACATGAAGAGCCTGAAAAGGTGAGAAAAATATGAAGAGCTTCAAAGGTGCCAAAAATATGAGGAGCATGAAACGGTCTGAAATAAAGGAGGATCATGAAACGGTCTGAAAAATAGGAGGGGCATGAAACGTTGTTCAAAAACATGAAGAGCCTAAAAAGGTGTGAAAAATATGAAGAGCTTCAAAAGGTGTGAAAAAAATGAAGAGCTTCAAAAAGTGTCAAAAATATGAGGAGCATGAAACGGTCTGAAATATAGGAGGAGCATGAAGCGGTGTTGAAAAACATTTAGAGACTGAAAACGTGTGAAAAATTAGAAGAATTTCAAAAGGTGTGAAATATATGAAGAGATTCAAAGGTGTCAAAAATATGAGGAGCATGAAACGGTCTGAAAAATAGGAGGAGCATGAAGTGGTGTTGAAATACATGAAGAGCCAGAAAATGTGTGAAAAATAGGAAGCGCTTCAAAACGTGTCAAAAATATGAGAAGCATGAAACGGTCTGAAAAATAGGAGGAGCATGAAGCGGTGTTGAAAAAAATGAAGAGCCTGAAATGGTGTGAAAAATGTGAAGAGCTTCAAAAGGTGTGAAAAATATGAAGTGCTTCAAAAGGTGTGAAAAATATGAGGAGCTTCAAAAGGTGACAAAAAATGAAGAGCATGAAACGGTCTGAAAAATAGGAGGAGCATGAAGCGGTGTTCAAAAACATGAAGAGCCTGAAAAGGTGTGAAATATATGAAGAGCTTCAAAAGGTGTGAAAAATATGAAGAGCTTCAAAAGGTGTCAAAAATGAGGTGAGCATGAAACGGTCTGAAAATAGGAGGAGCATGAAACGGTGTTCAAAACATGAAGAGCCTTAAAAGGTGTGAAAAATATGAAGAGCTTCAAAAGTTTTCAAAAATATGAGGAGCATGAAACGGTCTGAAAAATAGGAGGAGCATGAAGCGGTGTTGAAAAACATGAAGAGTCTGAAAAGGTGTGAAAATTATGAAGAGCTTCAAAAGATTTCAAAAATATGAGGATCATGAAAAGTTCTGATGAATTGGAGGAACATGAAGCGGTGTTGAAAAACATGAAGAGCCTGAAATGGTGAGAAAAATATGAAGAGCTTCAAAAGGTGTCAAAAATATGAGGAGCATGAAACGGTCTGAAAAATAGGAGGAGCATGAAGGGGTGTTGAAGAACATGAAGAGCCTGAAAAGGTGTGAAAAATATGAAGCGCTTCAAAAGGTGTGAAAAATATTAAGAGCTTCAAAATGTGTGGAATACATGAGGAGCATGAAACGGTCTGAAAAATAGGAGGAGCGTGAAGCGGTGTTCAAAAAAATGAAGACCCTGAAAAGGTGTGAAATATATGAAGAGATTCAAAAGGTTTCAAAAATATGAGGAGCATGAAACGCTCAGAAAAGTAGGAGGATCATGAAGCGGTGTTGAAAAACATGAAAAGCCTGAAAAGGTGTGAAAAATATGAAGAGCTTCAAATGGTGTCAAAAATATGAGGAGCATGAAACGGTCTGAAAAATAGGAGGAGCAAGAAATCGTGTTCAAAAACATGAGGAGCCTGAAAACGTGTGAAAAATATAAAGAGCTTCAAAATGTGTGAAATACATGAGGAGCATGAAACGGTCTGAAATAAAGGAGGAGCATGAAACGGTCTGAAAAATAGGAGGGGCATGAAACGTTGTTCAAAAACATGAAGAGCCTAAAAAGGTGTGAAAAATATGAAGAGCTTCAAAAGGTGTGAAAAATATGAGGAGCTTCACAAGTTGTCAAAAATATGAGGAGCATGAAACGGTCTGAAAAATAGGAGGAACATTAACTGGTGTTGAAAAACATGAAGAGGCTGAAAAGGTGTGAAAAATATGAAGAGCTTCAACAGGTGTCAAAAATATGAGGAGCATGAAACGTTCTGAAAAACAGGAGGAGCATGAAACGGTATTCAAAACATGAAGAGCTTGAAAAGGTGTGAAAAATATGAATAGCTTCAAAACCTGTCAAAAGTATGAGGAGCATGAAATGGTCTGAAAAGTAGGAGGAGCATGAAGCAGTGTTGAAAAACATGAAGAGCCTGAAAAGTTGTGAAATATATTAAGAGCTTCAAAAGGTGTCAAAAATATCAGGAGAGAGAAACGGTGTTCAAAAACGTGAAGAGCCTGAAAAGATGTGAAAAGTACGAAGAGATTCAAAAGATGTCAAAAATAGGAGGAACCTGAAATGGTGTTGAAAAACATGAAGAGCATGAAAAGGTGTGAAAAATATGAAGAGCTTCAAAAAGTGTCAAAAATATGAGGAGCATGAAACGGTCTGAAATATAGGAGGAGCATGAAGCGGTGTTGAAAAACATGAAGAGCCTGAAAAGGTGTGAAAAATATGAAGAGCTTCAAAAGGTGTGACAAATATGAGGAGCATGAAACGGTCTGAAAAATAAGAGGAGCAAGAAGCGGTGTTGAAAAACATGAAGAGCTTCAAAAGTTATGAAAAATATGAAAAATTTCAAAAGCTGTCAAAAATGAGATGAGTTGAAACGGTCTGAAAAATAGGCGGAGCATGAAACGGTGTTCAAGAACATGAAGAGCCTGAAAAGCTTCGAAAAACATGAAGAGCTTCAAAAGGTGTGAAAAATATTAAGAGCTTCAAAATGTGTGGAATACATGAGGAGCATGAAACGGTCTGAAAAATAGGAGGAGCAAGAAATCGTGTTCAAAAACATGAGGAGCTTGAAAACGTGTGAAAAATATAAAGAGCTTCAAAATGTGTGAAATACATGAGGAGCATGAAACGGTCTGAAAAATAGGAGGAGCATGAAGCGGTGTTGAAAAACATGAAGAGCCTGAAAAGGTGTGAAAAATATGAAGAACTTCAAAAGGTGTCAAAAATATGAGGAGCATGAAACGGTCTGAAATAAAGGAGGAGCATGAAGTGGTTTAGAAAAACATGAAGGGCCTAAAAAGGTGTGAAAAATATGAAGAGCTTCAAAAGGTGTGAAAAATATGAGGAGCTTCACAAGTTGTCAAAAATATGAGAAGCATGAAACGGTCTGAAAAATAGGAGGAACATTAACTGGTGTTGAAAAACATGAAGAGGCTGAAAAGGTGTGAAAAATATGAAGAGCTTCAACAGGTGTCAAAAATATGAGGAGCATGAAACGTTCTGAAAAACAGGAGGAGCATGAAACGGTATTCAAAACATGAAGAGCTTGAAAAGGTGTGAAAAATATGAAGAGCTTCAAAACCTGTCAAAAGTATGAGGAGCATGAAATGGTTTGAAAAGTAGGAGGAGCATGAAGCGGTGTTGAAAAACATGAAGAGCCTGAAAAGGTGAGAAAAATATGAAGAGCTTCAAAAGGTGTCAAAATATGAGGAGCATGAAATGGTCTGGAAAATAGGAGGAGCATGAAATGCTGTTCAAAAACATGAAGAGCCTGAAAAGGTGTGATATATGAAGAGATTCAAATGGTGTCAAAAATATGAGGAGCATGACATGGTCTGGAAAATAGGAGTAGCATGAAATGGTGTTCAAAACCATGAAGAGCCTGAAAAGTTATGAAAAATATGAAGAGCTTCAAAAGGTGTCAAAAATATGAGGAGCATGAAACGGTCTGAAAAATAGGAGGAGCATGAAGTGGTTTAGAAAAACATGAAGTGCCTAAAAAGGTGTGAAAAATATGTGGAGCTTCAAAAGGTGTCAAAAATATGAGGAGCATAAAACGGTCTGAAACATAGGAGGATCATGAAGCGGTGTTGAAAATCAAGAATAACTTGAAAAGGTGTGAAAAATATGAAGAGCTTCAAAAGGTGTGAAAAATATGAGGAGCTTCACAAGTTGTAAAAAATATGAGGAGCATGAAACGGTCTGAAAAATAGGAGGAACATTAAGTGGTGTTGAGAAACATGAAGAGCCTGAAATGGTGTGAAAAATATGAAGAGCTTCAACAGGTGTCAAAAATATGAGGAGCATGAAACGTTCTGAAAAACAGGAGGAGCATGAAACGGTATTCAAAACATGAAGAGCTTGAAAAGGTGTGAAAAATATGAAGAGCTTCAAAACCTGTCAAAAGAATGAGGAGCATGAAATGGTCTGAAAAGTAGGAGGAGCATGAAGCAGTGTTGAAGAACATGAAGAGCCTGAAAAGTTGTGAAATATATGAAGAGCTTCAAAAGGTGTCCAAAACATCAGGAGAGAGAAACGGTGTTCAAAAACGTGAAGAGCCTTAAAAGGTGTGAAAAATACGAAGAGATTCAAAAGATGTCAAAAATAGGAGGAGCCTGAAACGGTGTTGAAAAACATGAAGAGCATGAAAAGGTGTGAAAAATATGAAGAGCTTCAGAAGGTGTCAAAAATATGAGGAGCATGAAATGGTCTGAAATATAGGAGGAGCATGAAGCGGTGTTGAAAAACATGAAAAGCCTGAAAAGGTGTGAAAAATATGAAGAGCTTCAAATCGTGTCAAATATATGAGGAGCATGTTAAGATCTGAAAAATAGGAGGAGCATGCAGCGGTGTTGAAAAACATGAAGAGCCTGAAAAGGTGTGAAAAATATGAAGAGCTTCAAAAGATGTGAAAAATATGAGGAGCATGAAACGGTCTGAAAAATAGGAGGAGCATGCAGCGGTGTTGAAAAACATGAAGAGCCTGAAAAGATGTGAAAAATATGAAGAGCTTCAAAAGATGTGAAAAATATGAGGAGCATGAAACGGTCTGAAAAATAGGAGAAGCATGAAGCGGTGTTGAAAAACATGAAGAGCCTGAAAAGGTGTGAAAAATATGAAGAGCTTCAAAAGGTGTGAGAAATATGAGGTGCATGAAACGGTCTGAAACATAGGAGGAGCATGAAGCTTTGTTGAAAAACATGAAGAGCCTGAAAATGTAGGAAATATATGAGGAGCTTCAAAAGGTGTCAAAAATATGAGGAGCATGAAACGGTCTGAAAAATAGGAGGAGCATTAAGTAGTGTTGAAAAACATGAAGAGCCAGAAAAGGTGTGAAATATATGAAGAGCTTCAAAAGGTGTCAAAAATATGAGGAGCATGAAACGGTCTGAAAAATAGGAGGAGAATGAAACGGTGTTCAAAAACATGAAGAGCCTGAAAAGGTGTGAAAAATATGAAGAGCTTTAAAAGGTGTGAAATACATGAGGAACATGAAACGGTCTGAAAAATAGGAGGAGCATGAAACGGTGTTCAAAAACATGAAGTGCCTGAAAAGCTGTGAAAAATATGAAGAGCTTCAAAAGGTTTAAAATATATGAAGAGCTTCAAAAGCTGTGAAATAGATGAGGAGCATGAAACGGTCTGAAAAATAGGAGGAGCATGAAGCGGTGTTCAAAAACATGAAGAGCCTGAAAAGGTGTGAAATATATGAAGAGATTCAAAAGGTGTCAAAAATATGAGGAGCATGAAACGCTCTGAAAAATAGGAGGATCATGAAGCGGTGTTGAAAAACATGAAAAGCCTGAAAAGGTGTGAAAAATATGAAGAGTTTCAAAAGGTGTCAAAAATATGAGGAGCATGAAACTGTCTGAAAAACAGGAAGAGCATGAAACCTTGTTCAAAAACATGAAGAGCTTGAAAAGGTGTGAAAAATATGAAGAGCTTCAAAAGGTGTGAAATACATGAGGAGCATGAAATGGTCTGAAAAATAGGAGGAGCATGAAGTGGTGTTGAAAAACATGAAGAGCCTGAAAAGGTGTGAAAAATACGAAGAGCTTCAAAAGGTGTGAAAAATATGACGAGCATGAAGCGGTCTGAAAAATAGGAGGAGCATGAAGCGGTGTTGAGAAACATGGAGAGCCTGAAAAGGTGTGAAAAATATGAAGAGCTTCAAAAGGTGTGAAATACATGAGGAGCATGAAACGGTCTGAAAAATAGGAGGAGCATGAAGCGGTGTTGAGAAACATGGAGAGCCTGAAAATGTGTGAAAAATATGAAGAGTTTCAAAAGTTATCAAAAATATGAGGAGCATGAAACGGTCTGAAAAATAGGAGGAGCATGAAAAGGTGTTCAAAAACATGAAGAACCTGAAAAGGTGTGAAGTATATGAAGAGCTTCAAAAGGTGTCAAAAATATGAAGAGCTTCAAAAGGTGTCAAAAATATGAGTAGCATGAAATGGTCTGAAAAATAGGAGGAGCATGAAGTGATGTTGAAAAACATGAAGAGCCTGAAAAGGTGTGAAAATATGAAAAGCTTCAAAAGGTGTCAAAAATATGAAGAGCTTCAAAAGGTGTCAAATATATGAGTAGCATGAAATGGTCTGAAAAATAGGAGGAGCATGAAGTGGTGTACAAAAACATGAAGAGACTGCAAAGGTGTGAAAAATATGAAGAGCTTCTAAAGGTGTCAAAAATATGAGGATCATGAAACGGTGTGAAAAACAGGAGGAGCATGAAGTGGTGTTGAGAAACATGAAGAGGCTAAAAAGGTGTGAAAAATATGAATAGCTTCAAAAGTTTTCAAATATATGAGGAGCATGAAACTATCTTTAAAATAGGAGGAGCATGAAACGGTGTTGAGAAACATGAAGAGCCTGAAAAGGTGTGAAAAAAATGAAGACCTTCAAAAGGTGTCAAAAAGAGGAGGCACATGAAACTGTCTGAAAAATAGGAGGAGCATGAAGCGGTGTGGAAAAACATGAAGAGCCTGAAAAAGTGTGAAAAATATGAAGAACTTCAAAAGGTGTTCAAAAATATGAAGAGCTTCAAAAGGTGTCAAAAATAATGAGGAGAATGAAATGGTCTGAATAATAGGAGGAGCATAAAGTGGTGTTCAAAATCATGAAGAAACTTAAAAGGTGTGAAAAATATGAAGAGCTTCAAAAGCTGTGAAAAAAATGAAGAGCTTCAAAATCTGTCAAAAATATGAGGAGCATGAAACGATCTGAAAAATAGGAGCAGCATGAAACGGTGTTCAAAGACATGAAGAGCCTGAAAAGGTGTGAAAAATATGAAGAGGTTCAAAAGGTGTGAAAAAAATTAAGAGCTTCAAAATCTGTCAAAAATATGAGGAGCATGAAACGGTTTGAAAAATAGGAGCAGCATGAAACGGTGTTCAAAGACATGAAGAGCCTGAAAAGGTGTGAAAAATATGAAGAGCTACAAAACGTGTCAAAAATATGAGGAGCATGAAATGATCTGAAAAATAGGATGAGCAAGAAGGAGTGTTGAGAAACATGAAGAGCCTGAAAACGTTTGAGAAATATGAAGAGATTCAAAAGGTGTGAAATATATGAAGAGCTTCAAAAGGTGTCAAAAATGAGATGAGCATGAAACAGTCCGAAAATAGGAGGAGCCTGAAATCGTGTTCAAAAACATGAAGAGCCTAAAAATGTGTGAAAAATATAAAGAGCTTCAAAAGGTGTGAAATACATGAGGAGCATGAAACGGTCTGAAAAATAGGAGGAGCATGAAGCGGTGTGGAAAAACATGAAGAGCCTGAAAAAGTGTGAAAAATATGAAGAGCTTCAAAAGGTGTCAAAAATAATGAGGAGAATGAAGCGGTCTGAATAATAGGAGGAGCATAAATTGGTGTTCAAAATCATGAAGAGCCTTAAAAGGTGTGAAAAATATGAAGAGCTTCAAAAGGTGTGAAAAAAAAGGAGAGCTTCAAAATCTGTCAAACATATGAGGAGCATGAAACGATCTGAAAAATAGGAGGAGCAAGAAGTGGTGTTGAAAAACATGAAGAGCCTGAAAATGTGTGAAATATATGAAGAGCTTCAAAAGGTGTCAGAAATGAGAGGAGCATGAAACGGTCTGAAAAATAGGAGGAGAATGAAACGCTGATGAAGAACATGAAGGGCATGAAAAGGTGTGAAAAATATGAAGAGCTTCAAAAGGTGTCAAAAATATGAGGAGCATGAAACAGTCTGAAAAATAGGAGGAGCATAAAACGGTGTTGAAAAACATGAACAGCTTGAAAAGGTGTGAAAAATATGAAGAGCTTCAAATCGGTCATAAATATGAGGAGCATGAATCGGTCTGAAAAATAGGAGAAGCATGAAGCGGTGTTGAAAAACATTAAGAGCCTGAAAAAATGTGAAATATATGAACAGCTTCAAAAGGTGTCAAAAATATGAAGAGCATCAAAGGGTGTGAAAAATCGGAGGAGCATGAAGCGGTGTTCAAAAACATGAAGAGTCTGAAAAGGTGTGAAAAATATGAAGAGCTTCAAAAGGTGTGAAAAATACGAGGACTATAAAACGGTCTGAAAAATAGAAGAAGCATGAAGTGGTGTTGAAAAACATGAAGATCCTGAAATGGTGTGAAATATATGAAGAGCTTCAACAGTGTCAAAAATATGAGGAGAATGAAAGCGTCTCAAAAATAGGAGGAGCATGAAGCTGTGTTGAAAAACATGAAGAGCCTGAAAAGGTTTCAAAAATATGAAGAGCTTCTAAAGGTATGAAAAATATGAGTAGCATGAAACGGTCTGAAAAATGGGAAGAGCATGAAGTGGTGTGGAAAAACATGAAGATCCTGAAGGTGTGAAAAATATGAAGAGTTTCAAAAGGTGTCAAAAATATGAGGAGCATGAAACGGTCTGAAAAATAGGAGGATCATGAAGCGGGGTTCAAAAACATGGAAAACCTGAAAAGGTGTGAAAAATATGAAGAGCTTCAAAAAGTGTCAAAAATATGAGGAGCAAGAAACGGTCTGAAAAATAGGAGGAGAATGAAACGGTGTTCAAAAACATGAAGAGCCGGAAAATGTGTGAAAAACATGAAGAGCTTCAAAAGGTGTGAAAAATATGAAGAGGTTCAAAAGCTGTCAAAAATGAGATGAGCATGAAACGGTCTGAAAAATAGGAGGAGCATGAAGTGGTGTTGAAAAACATGAAGACTCTTAAAAGGTGTGAAAAATATGAAGAGCTTCAAAAGGTGTCAGAAATATGAGGAACATGAAATGGTCTGAAAAATAGGGGGAGCATGAAATGTTGTTCAAACACATGAAGAGCCTGAAAAGGTGTGAAAAATATGAATAGCTTCAAAAGGTGTGAAAAATATGAAGAGAATGAAACGGTCTGGAAAATAGGAGGAGCACAAAGCGGTGTTGAAAAACATGAAGACCCTGAAAAGGTGTGAAAAATATGAAGAGCTTCAAAAGGTTTCAAAAATATGAGGAGCATGAAACGGTCAGAAAAATAGGAGGATCCTGAAGCGGTGTTGAAAACATGAAGAGCCTGAAAAGTTTTAAAAATGTGAAGAGCTTCAAAAGGGGTCAAATATATGAGGAGCATGAAACGGTCTGAAAAATAGGAGGAGCATGAAACGGTGTTCAAAAACATGAAGAGCCTGAAAAGGTGTGAAAAATATGAAGAGCTTCAAAATGTGTCAAAAATATGAGGAGAATGAAACGGTCTGGAAAATAGGAGGAGGACGAAGCGGTGTTGAAAATATGAAGAGCATGAAAAGGTGTCAAAAATATGAAGAGCTTCAAAATGTGTCAAAAATATCCAGAGCAAGAAACCGTCTGAAAAATAGGAGGAGCATGACACGGTGTTGAAAAACATGAAGAGCATGAAAAGGTGTGAAAAATATGAAGAGATTCAAAAGCTGTCAAAAATATGAGGAGCCTGAAACGGTCTGAAAAACAGGAGGAGCATGAAGTGGTGTTGAAAAACATGAAGAGCCTGAAAAGGTATGAAAAATATGAAGAGCTTCAAAAGGTGTGCAAAATATGAGGAGCATGAAACGGGCTGAAAAATAGGAGGAGCATGAAGCGGTGTTCAAAAACATGAAGAGCCTGAAAAGGTCTGAAAAATATGAAGAACTTGAAAAGGTGTGAAATATATGAAGAGCTTCAAAAGGTGTCAAAAATGAGATGAGCATGAAACGGTGTGAAAAATAGGAGGAACATGAAGCGGTTTTGAACAAAATGAAGAGGATGAAAAGGTGTGAAATATATGAAGAGCTTCAAAAGGTGTCAAAAATGAGATGAGCATGAAACGGTGTGAAAAATAGGAGGAGCATGATGCGGTGTAGAAAAACATGAAGAGCCTGAAAAGGTGTGAAAAATATGAACAGCTTCAAAAGGTGTGAAAAATATGAAGACATTCAAAGGTGTCAAAATTATGAGGAGCAAGAAACTGTCTGAAAATAGGAGGAGCATGAAACGGTGTTGGAAAACATGAAGAGCCTTAAAAGGTGTGAAAAATATGAAGAGCTACAAAAGGTGTCAAAAATATGAGGAGCATGAAACGGTATGAAAAATAGGAGGATCAAGAAGCGGTGTTCAAAAATATGAAGAGCCTGAAAAGTTGGGAAAAATATGAAGAGCTTCAAAAGGTGTGAAATACATGAGGAACATGAAACGGTCTGAAAAATAGGAGGAGCATGAAGCGGTGTTCAAAAATATGAAGAGCCTGAAAATTTGTGAAAACTATGAAGCGCTTCAGAAGGTGTCAAAAATGAGATGAGCATGAAACGGTCTGAAAAATAGGAGGAGCATGAAGTGGTGTTGAAAAACATTAAGAGCCTGAAAATGTGTGAAATATATGAAGAGCTTCAAAAGATTTTAGAAATGAGAGGAGCATGAAACGGTCTGAAACATAGGAGGAGCATAAAGCGGTGTTGAAAAACATGAAGAGCCAGAAAAGGTGTGAAAAATATGAATAGTTTCAAATGATGTGAAAAATATGAAGAACTTCAAAAGCTGTCAAAAATGAGATGAGCATGAAACGGTCTGAGAAATAGGAGAAGCATGAAGTGGTGTTGAAAAACATGAAGAGCTTGAAAAAGTGTGAAACATATGAAGAGCTTCAAAAGGTGTGAAAAATATGAAGAGCTTCAAAAGGTGTCAAAAATATGAGGAGCATGAAACGGTCTGAAAAACAGGAGGGGAATTGTAACATTGTTGAAAAAATTGAAGAGCCTGAGAAGGTGTGAAAAATATGAAGAGTTTCAAAATGTGTCAAAAATATGAGGAGCATGAAACGGTCTGAAAAATAGGAGGAGCATGAAACGGTGTTCAAAAACATGAAGAGCCTGAAAAGCTATGAAAAATATGAAGAGCATTAAGGTTTGAAATACTTGAGGAGCATGAATCGGTCTGAAAAATAGGAGGAGCATGAAGCGGTGTTGAAAAACATGAAGAGCCTGAAAAGGTGTGAAAAATATGAAGAGCTTCAAAAGGTGTCAAAACTATGAGGAGTATGAAACGGTCTGAAAAATAGGAGCTGCATGAAACGGTGTTCAAAAACATGAAGAGCCTGAAAAGGTGTTAAAAATATGAAGGACTTCAAAATGTGTCAAAATATGAGGAGCATGAAACGGTCTGAAAAATAGGAGGAGCATGAAACGGTGTTCAAAAACATGAAGAGCCTGAAAAGCTGTGAAAAATATGAAGATCCTCAAGGTGTGAAATACTTGAGGAGCATGAATCGGTATGAAAAATAGGAGGAGAATGAAGCGGTGTTGAAAAACATGAAGAGCCTGAAAAGGTGTGAAAAATATGAAGAGCTTCAAAAGGTGTCAAAACTACGAGGAGTATGAAACGGTCTGAAAAATAGGAGCAGCATGAAACGGTGTTCAAAAACATGAAGAGCCTGAAAAGGTGTTAAAAATATGAAGAGCTTCAAAAGTTGTCAAAAATATGAGAAGCATGAAACGATCTGAAAAATAGGAGGAGCATGAAGTGGTGTTCACAAACATGACGAGCCAGAAAAAGTGTGAAAAATATGAAGAGCCTCAAAAGGTTTGAAAAATATGAAGACCTTCAAAAGCTGTCAAAAATGAGATGAGCATGAAACGGTCTGAAAAATAGGAGGGGCATGAAGTTGTGTTGAAAAACATGAAGAGCCTGAAAAGGGGTGAAAAATAGGAAGAGCTTCAAAAGGTGTCAAAAAAATGTGGAGCATGAAACGGTCTGAAATATAGGAGGAGCATGAAACGGTGTTCAAAAAAATGAAGAGCCTGAAAATGTGTGAAAAATATGAAGAGCTTCAAAAGGTGTCAAAATATGAGGAGCATGAAACGGTCTGAAAAATAGGAGGAGCATGAAGCGGTGTTCAAAAACATGAAGAGCCTGAAAAGGTGTGAAATATATGAAGAGCCTCAAAACGTGTCAAAAATAAGAGAAGCATGAAACGGTCTGAAAAATAGGAGGAGCATGAAGCGGTGTTGAAAAACATGAAGAGACTTAAAACGTGTGAAATATATG
Organism: Dama dama; assembly: GCF_033118175.1. Classification (NCBI taxonomy): domain Eukaryota; kingdom Metazoa; phylum Chordata; class Mammalia; order Artiodactyla; family Cervidae; genus Dama; species Dama dama. The sequence continues at coordinate 46,755 of NW_026870960.1, forward strand.
AAGAGCTTCAAAAAGTGTGAAAAATATGAAGAGCTTCAAAAGGTGTGAAATACATGAGGAGCATGAAACGGTCTGAAAAATCGGAGGAGCCTAAAGCGGTGTTGAAAAACATGAAGAACCTGAAAAGGTGTGAAAAATATGAAGAGCTTCAAAAGGTGTGAAAAATATGAGGAGCATGAAACGGTCTGAAAAATAGGAGGAGCATGAAGCCGTGTTGAAAAACATGAAGAGCCTGAAAGGGTGTAACAAATATGAAGAGCTTCAGAAGGTGTCAAAAATGAGATGAGCATGAAACGGTCTGAAAAATAGGAGGAGCATGAAGTGGTGTTGAAAAACATGAAGAGCCTGAAAAAGTGTGAAATATATGAAGAGCTTCAAAAGGTGTGAGGTACATGAGGAGAATGAAACCGTCTGAAAAATAGGAGGAGCAAGAAGCGGTGTTCCAATACATGAAGAGCCTGAAAACGTGTGAAATATATGAAGAGATTCAAAAGGTGTCAAAAATATGAGGAGCATGAAACGGTCTGAAAAAAATGAGGAGCAGGAAACCGTGTTCAAAAGTATGAAGAGCCTGAAAAAGTGTGAAAAATTTGAAGTGCTTCAAAAGGTGTGAAAATTAGGAGGGTCATGAAGCGGTGTTCCAAAACATGAAGAGCCTGAAAATGTGTGTAAAATATGAAGAGCTTCAAAACGTGTCAAAAATATGAGGAGCATGAAACGGTCTGAAAAAATAGGAGGATCAAGAAGCGGTGTTGAAAAACATGAAGATCTGAAAACGTGTGAAAAATATGAAGAGCTTCAAAAGGTGTGAAACATATGAAGAGCTTCAAAAGGTGTCAAAAATGAGATGAGCATGAAACGGTCTGAAAAATAGGTGGAGCATGAAGTGGTGTTGAAAAACATGAAGAGCCTGAAAAGGTGTGAAATATATGAAGAGATTCAAAAGGTGTCAAAAATATGAGGAGCATGTATCGGTTTGGAAAATAGGACGAGCATGAAGTGGTGTTGAAAAACATGAAGAGACTGAAAAGATGTGAAAAATATGAAGAGCTTCAAAAGGTGTCCACAATATGAGGAGCAAGAAACTGTCTGAGAAATAGGAGGAGCATGAAGTGGTGCTGAAAAAAATGAAGAGCCTAAAAGGTGTGAAAAATAAGAAAAGCTTCAAAAGATGTCACAAATATGAGGAGCATGAAACGGTCTGAAAAATTGGAGGATCATGAAGCGGTGTTGAAAAACATGAAGAGTCTGAAAAGTTGTGAAAAATATGAAGAGCTTCAAAAGCTGTGAAATACATGTGGAGCATGAAACGGTCTGAAAAATAGGAGGAGCATGAAAAGGTGTTCAAAAACATGAAAGCCTGAAAAGGTGAGAAAAATATGAAGAGCTTCAAAAGGTGTTAAATATATGAGGAGCATGAAACGGTCTGAAAATTAGGAGGAGCATGAAGCGGTGTTCAAAAACATGAAGAGCCTGAAAACGTGTGAAAAATATGAAAAGGTTCAAAAAGTGTCAAAAATATGAGGAGCATGAAATGGTCTGAAAAATAGGAGGACCATGAAACGGTCTTCAAAACATAAAGAACATGAAAAGGTGTGAAAAATATGAAGAGCTTTTAAAGGTGTCAAAAATATGAGGAGCATGAAACGGTCTGAAAAAGAGGAGGAGCATGAAACCGTGTTCAAAAACATGAAGAGCCTGAAAAGGTGTGAAAAATATGAAGAGCTTCAAAAGGTGTCAAAAATGAGATGAGCATGAAACGGTCTGAAAAATCGGAGGAGCATGAAGTGGGGTTGAAAATCATGAAGAGCCTGAAAAGGTGTGTAAAATATGAAGAGCTTCAAAATGAGTGAAAGACTTGAGGAGCATGAAACCGTCTGAATTATAGGAGGAGCATGAAACGGTGTTGAAAAACATGAAGAGCCTCAAAAGGTATGAAAGATATGAAGAGCTCAAAAGGTGTCAAAAATATGAAGAGCTTCAAAAAGTGTGACAAATGAGATGAGCATGAAATGGTCTGAAAAAGGAGGAGCATGAAGTGGTGTTGAAAAACATGAAGAGCCTGAAAAGGTGTAAAATATATGAAGAGATTCAAAAGGTGTCAAAAATATGAGGAGCTTGAAACGGTCTGAAAAATTGGAGGATCATGAAGCGGTGTTGAAAAACTTGAAGAGCCTGAAAAGTTGTGAAAAATATGAAGAGCTTCAAAGGTGTGAAAAATATGAAGAGGTTCAAAAGGTGTCAAAATATGAGGAGCATGAAACGGTCTGAAAAATAGGAGAGGCATGAATTTGTGTTGAAAAACATGAAGAGCCTGAAAAGTTGTGAAAAATATGAAGAGCTTCAAAGGTGTCAAAAATGGGAGGAGCATGAAACGGTGTGAAAAATAGGAGGAGCATGAAATCGTGTTCAAAAACATGAAGAGCCTGAAAAGGTGTGAATAATATGAAGAGGTTCAAAAGGTGTGAAAAATATGAGGAGCATGATACGGTGTGAAAAATAGGAGGAGCATGAAGCGGTGTTCAAAACATGAAGAGCCTGAAAAGGTGTGAAAATATGAAGAGCTTCAAAAGGTGTGAAATACATGAGGAGCATGAAACTGTCTGAAAAATAGGAGGAGCATGAAAAGGATTTCAAGAACTTGAAGAGCCTGAAAAGGTGTGAAAAATATAAAGAGCATCAAAAGGTGTGAAATACATGCGGAGCATTAAACGGTCTGAAAAATAAGAGGAGCATGAAGTGGTGTTGAAAAACATGAAGAGCCTGAAAAGGTGTGAAATAAATGAAGAGCTTCAAAAGTTGTGAAAAATATGAAGAGCTTCTAAAGGTGTCAAAAATATGAGGAGCATGAAACGGTCTGAAAAATAGGAGGAGCATGAAAAGGTGTTCAAGAACATGAAGAGCCTGAACAGATGTGAAAAATATAAAGAGCTTCAAAAGCTGTGAAATACATGTGGAGCATGAAATCGTCTGAAAAATAGGAGGAGCATGAAGTGGTTTTGAAAAACATGAAGAGCCTGAAAAGGTGTAAAATATATGAAGAGATTCAAAAGGTGTCAAAAATGAGATGACCATGAAACGGTCTGAAAAATCGGAGGAGCATGAAGTGGGGTTGAAAATCATGAAGAGCCTGAAAAGGTGTGTAAAATATGAAGAGCTTCAAAAGGAGTGAAATACATGAGGAGCATGAAACCGTCTGAATTATAGGAGGAGCATGAAACGGTGTTCAAAAACATGAATAGCCTGAAAATGTGTGAAAAATATGAAGAGCTACAAAAGGTGTGAAAAATATGAAGACCTTCAAAAGCTGTCAAAAATGAGATGAGCATGAAACGGTCTGAAAAATAGGAGGGGCATGAAGTTGTGTTGAAAAACATGAAGAGCCTGAAAAGGTGAGAAAAATATGAAGAGCTTCAAAACGTGTCAAAAATATGAGAAGCATGAAACGGTCTGAAAAATAGGAGATTCATGAAACGGTGTTCAAAAACCTGAAGAGCCAGAAAAGGTGTGAAAAATATGAAGAGCCTCAAAAGGTTTGAAAAATATGAAGACCTTCAAAAGCTGTCAAAAATGAGATGAGCATGAAACGGTCTGATAAATAGGAGGGGCATGAAGTTGTGTTGAAAACATGAAGAGCCTGAAAAGGGGTGAAAAATAGGAAGAGCTTCAAAAGGTGTCAAAAATATGTGGAGCATGAAACGGTCTGAAATATAGGAGGAGCATGAAACGGTGTTCAAAAAAATGAAGAGCCTGAAAAGGTGTGAAAAATATGAAGAGCTTCAAAAGGTGTCAAAATATGAGGAGCATGAATCGGTCTGAAAAATAGGAGGAGCATGAAGCGGTGTTCAAAAACATGAAGAGCCTGAAAAGGTGTGAAATATATGAAGAGCCTCAAAACGTGTCAAAAATAAGAGAAGCATGAAACGGTCTGAAAAATAGGAGGAGCCTGAAGCGGTGTTGAAAAACATGAAGAGACTTAAAACGTGTGAAATATATGAAGAGCTTCAAAAAGTGTGAAAAATATGAAGAGCTTCAAAAGGTGTCAAAAATGAGATGAGCATGAAACGGTCTGAAAAATCGGAGGAGCATGAAGTGGGGTTGAAAATCATGAAGAGCCTGAAAAGGTGTGTAAAATATGAAGAGCTTCAAAAGGAGTGAAATACATGAGGAGCATGAAACCGTCTGAATTATAGGAGGAGCATGAAACGGTGTTCAAAAACATGAATAGCCTGAAAAGGTGTGAAAAATATGAAGAGCTACAAAAGGTATGAAAAATATGAAGAGCTCAAAAGGTGTGAAAGATATGAAGAGCTTCAAAAGGTGTGAGATACATGAGGAGCATGAAACGGTCAGAAAAATAGGAGGAGCATGAAGCGGTGTTGAAAAACATGAAGAACCTGAAAAGGTGTTAAAAATATGAAGAGCTTCCAAAGGTGTCAAAAATGTGAGGAGCATTAAACGGTCTGAAAAATAGGAGGAGCATGAAACCGTGTCAAAAACATGAAGAGCCTGAAAAGGTGTGAAATATATGAAGAGATTCAAAAGGTGTCAAAAATATGAGGAGCATGTAACGGTTTGGAAAATAGGACGAGCATGAAGTGGTGTTGAAAAACATGAAGAGCCTGAAAAAGTGTAAAATATATGAAGAGCTTCAAAAGGTGTTAAATATAGGAGGAGCATGAAGCGGTGTTCAAAAACATGAAGAGCCTGAAAATGTGTGTAAAATATGAAGAGCTTCAAAACGTGTCAAAAATATGAGGAGCATGAAACGGTCTGAAAAATAGGTGGATCAAGAAGCGGTGTTGACAAACAGATGGAGAAACATACCGTGTTCATGGATTGGAAGAATTAATATTGTCAAAATGGCTATTCTACCCAAAGCAGTCTATAGATTCAATGCAATCCCTATCAAGCTACCAACGGTATTTTTCACAGAACTAGACCAAAGAATTTCACAATTTGTATGGAAATACAAAAAACCTCGAATAGCCAAAGTAATCTTGAGAAAGAAGAATGGAACTGGAGGAATCAACCTGCCTGACTTCAGACTCTACTACAAAGCCGCAGTCATCAAGACAGTATGGTACTGGCACAAAGACAGAAATATAGATCAATGGAACAGAATAGAAAGCCCAGAGATAAATCCACGAACCTATGGACACCTTATTTTTGACAAAGGAGGCAAGGATATACAATGGAAAAAAGACAACCTCTTTAACAAGTGGTGCTGGGAAAACTGGTCAACCACTTGTAAAAGAATGAAACTAGAACACTTTCTAACACCATACACAAAAATAAACTCAAAATGGATTAAAGATCTAAATGTAAGACCAGAAACTATAAAACTCCTAGAGGAGAACATACGCAAAACACTCTCCGACATAAATCAAAGCAAGATCCTCTATGACCCACCTCCCAGAATATTGGAAATAAAAGCAAAACTAAACAAATGGGACCTAATGAAACTTAAAAGCTTTTGCACTACAAAGGAAACTATAAGTAAGGTGAAAAGACAGCCCTCAGATTGGGAGAAAATAATAGCAAATGAAGAAACAGACAAAGGATTAATCTCAAAAATATACAAGCAACTCCTGCAGCTCAATTCCAGAAAAATAAATGACCCAATCAAAAAATGGGCCAAAGAACTAAACAGACATTTCTCCAAAGAAGACATACACATGGCTAACAAACACATGAAAAGAGGCTCAACATCACTCATTATTAGAGAAATGCAAATCAAAACCACAATGAGGTACCATTACACGCCAGTCAGGATGGCTGCTATCCAAAAGTCTACAAGCAATAAATGCTGGAGAGGGTGTGGAGAAAAGGGGACCCTCTTACACTGTTGGTGGGAATGCAAACTAGTACAGCCGCTATGGAAAACAGTGTGGAGATTTCTTAAAAAACTGGAAATAGAACTGCCATATGACCCAGCAATCCCACTTCTGGGCATACAAACTGAGGAAACCAGATCTGAAAGAGACACGTGCACCCCAATGTTCATCGCAGCACTGTTTATAATAGCCAGGACATGGAAGCAACCTAGATGCCCATCAGCAGATGAATGGATAAGGAAGCTGTGGTACATATACACCATGGAATATTACTCAGCCATTAAAAAGAATTCATTTGAACCAGTCCTAATGAGATGGATGAAGCTGGAGCCCATTATACAGAGTGAAGTAAGCCAGAAAGATAAAGAACATTACAGCATACTGACACATGTATATGGAATTTAGAAAGGTGATAACGATAACCCTATATGCAGAACAGAAAAAGAGACACAGAAACACAGAACAGACTTTTGAACTTTGTGGGAGAATGTGAGGGTGGGATATTTCAAAAGAACAGCATGTATACTATCTATGGTGAAACAGATCACCAGCCCAGGTGGGATGCACGAGACAAGTGCTCGGGCCTGGTGCACTGGGAAGACCCAGAGGAATCGGGTGGAGAGGGAGGTGGGAGGGAGGAACGGGATTGGGAATACATGTAAATCCATGGCTGATTCATATCAATGTATGACAAAACCCACTGGGAAAAAAAAATAATAATAAAAAAAAAAAAAAAAAAAAAAAAGAAGCGGTGTTGAAAAACATGAAGAGCGTGAAAACGTGTGAAAAATATGAAGAGGTTCAAAAGGTGTGAAAAATATGAAGAGCTTAAAATGGTGTCAAAAATGAGATGAGCATGAAACGGTCTGAAAAATAGGAGCAGCATGAAACGGTGTTCAAAAACATGAAGAGCCTGAAAAGGTGTGAAAAATATAAAGAGCTTGAAAAGCTGTGAAATACATGTGGAGCATGAAACGGTCTGAAAAATAGGAGGAGCATGAAAAGGTGTTCAAAAACATGAAAGCCTGAAAAGGTGAGAAAAATATGAAGAGCTTCAAAAGGTGTTAAATACATGAGGAGCATGAAACGGTCTGAAAATTAGGAGGAGCATGAAGCGGTGTTCAAAAACATGAAGAGCCTGAAAACGTGTGAAAAATATGAAAAGGTTCAAAATGTGTCAAAAATATGAGGAGCATGAAACGGTCTGAAAAATAGGAGGACCATGAAACGGTCTTCAAAACATAAAGAACCTGAAAAGGTGTGAAACATATGAAGAGCTTTTAAAGGTGTCAAAAATATGAGGAGCATGAAACGGTCTGAAAAATAGGAGGACCATGAAACGGTCTTCAAAACATAAAGAACCTGAAAAGGTGTGAAACATATGAAGAGCTTCAAAAGGTGTCAAAAATGAGATGAGCAAAAAACGGTCTGAAAAATCGGAGGAGCATGAAGTGGGGTTGAAAATCATGAAGAGCCTGAAAAGGTGTGTAAAATATGAAGAGCTTCAAAAGGAGTGAAAGACTTGAGGAGAATGAAACCGTCTGAATTATACGAGGAGCATGAATCGGTGTTGAAAAACATGAAGAGCCTCAAAAGGTGTGAAACATATGAAGAGCTCAAAAGGTGTCAAAAATATGAAGAGCTTCAAAAAGTGTGACAAATGAGATGAGCATGAAATGGTCTGAAAAAGGAGGAGCATGAAGTGGTGTTGAAAAACATGAAGAGCCTGAAGAGGTGTAAAATATATGAAGAGATTCAAAAGGTGTCAAAAATATGAGGAGCTTGAAACGGTCTGAAAAATTGGAGGATCATGAAGCGGTGTTGAAAAACATGAAGAGCCTGAAAAGTTGTGAAAAATATGAAGAGCTTCAAAGGTGTCAAAAATGGGAGGAGCATGAAACGGTCTGAAAAATAGGAGGAGCATGAAATCGTGTTCAAAAACATGAAGAGCCTGAAAAGGTGTGAAAAATATGAAGAGCTTCAAAATGTGTGAAATACATGAGGAGCATGAAACGGTCTGAAAAGGAGGAGAAGCATGAAGCCGTGTTCAAAATCATGAAGAGCCTAAAAACGTGTGAAAAATATGAAGAGCTTCAAAAGGTGTGAAAAATATGAAGAGGTTCAAAAGGTGTCAAAAATATGAGGAGCATGAAACGGTCTGAAAAATAGGAGAGGCATGAATTTGTGTTGAAAAACATGAAGAGCCTGAAAAGTTGTGAAAAATATGAAGAGCTTCAAAGGTGTCAAAAATGGGAGGAGCATGAAACGGTCTGAAAAATCGGAGGAGCATGAAGTGGGGTTGAAAATCATGAAGAGCCTGAAAAGGTGTGTAAAATATGAAGAGCTTCAAAAGGAGTGAAATACATGAGGAGCATGAAACCGTCTGAATTATAGGAGGAGCATGAAACGGTGTTCAAAAACATGAATAGCCTGAAAAGGTGTGAAAAATATGAAGAGCTTCAAAAGGTGTGAAAAATATGAAGAGCTTCAAAAGGTGTGAAATACATGAGGAGCATGAAACGGTCAGAAAAATAGGAGGAGCATGAAGCGGTGTTGAAAAACATGAAGAACCTGAAAAGGTGTTAAAAATATGAAGAGCTTCAAAAGGTGTCAAAATGTGAGGAGCATGAAACGGTCTGAAAAATAGGAGGAGCATGAAACCGTGTCAAAAACATGAAGAGCCTGAAAAGGTGTGAAATATATGAAGAGATTCAAAAGGTGTCAAAAATATGAGGAGCATGTAACGGTTTGGAAAATAGGACGAGCATGAAGCGGTGTTCTAAACATGAAAAGCCTGAAAAAGTGTGAAAAATATGAAGAGCTTCAAAGGTGTCAAAACTATGAGGAGCATGAAACGGTCTGAAAAAGAGAAGGAGCATGAAGCATTGATGAAAAACATGAGGAGGCTGAAAACGTGTGAAAAATATGAAGAGCTTCAAAAGGTGTGAAATACATGAGGAGCATGAAACGGTCTGAAAAATAGGAGGATCATGAAGCGGTGTTGAAAAATATGAAGAGCCTGAAAAGGTGCGAAAAATATGAAGAGCTTCAAAAGCTTTCAAAAATATGAGGAGCATGAAACGGTCTGACAAATAGGAGCAGCATGAAGTGGTGTTGAAAAACATGAAGAGCCTGAAAAGGTGTAAAAAATATGAAGAGCTTCCAAAGTTGTGAAAAATAGGAGGAGCATGAAGTGGGGTTGAAAAACATGAAGAGCCTGAAAAGGTGTGAAAAATACGAAGAGCTTCAAAAGGTGTGAAAAATATGAAGAGCTTCAAAAGGTGTCAAAAATATGAGGAGCATGAAAAGGTCTGAAAAATACGAGGAGCATGAAGTGGTGTTTAAAAACATGAAGAGCCTGAAAAGATGAGAAAAATATGAAGAGCTTCAAAATGTGTCAAAAATATGAGGAGCATGAAACGGTCTGAAAAACAGGAGAAGCATGAAGCGGTGTTGAAAAACATGAGGAGACTGAAAACGTGTGAAAAATATGAAGAACTTCAAAAATATGAAAAATATGAAGAGAATCAAAAGGTGTGAAAAATATGAAGAGCTTCAAAAGATGTCAAAAATGAGATGAGCATGAAACGGTCTGAAGAAAAGGAGGAGCATGAAGTGGAGTTCACAAAAATGAAGAGCCTGAAAAGTTGGAAAATATATGAAGAGCTTCAAAAGGTGTCAAAAATTTGAGGAGCATGAAACAGTCTGAAAATTAGGAGGAGAATGAATTGGTTTTGAAAAAGATGAAGAGCCTGAAAACATGCGAAATATATGAAGCGCTTCAAAAGGTGTGAAATACATGAGGAGCATGAAACAGTTGAAAAATAGGAGGAGCATGAAGCGGTGTTCAAAAACACGAAGAGCTTGAAAGGTGTGAAAAATATGAAGAGCTTTAAAAGGTGTCAAAAATATGAGGAGCATGAAACGTTCAGAAAAATAGGAGGATCATGAAACGTTGTTCAAAAACATGAAGAGCTTGAAAAGGTGTGAAAAATATGAAGAGCCTCAAAACGTGTCAAAAATATGAGGAGTATGAAACGGTCTGGAAAATAGCAGGAGCATGAAGCGGTGTTGAAAAAGATGAAGAGCCTGAAAACGTGTGAAAAATATGAAGAGCTTCAAAATTATGAAAAATATGAAGAGCTTCAATAGGTGTGAAAAATGTGAAGAGATTCAAAATGTATCAAAAGTGACATGAGCATGAAACGGTCTGAAAAATACGAGGAGCATGAAGCGGTGTTGAAAATCATGAAGAGCCTGAAAAGGTGTTAAAAATATGAAGAGCCTCAAAAGGTGTGAAATACATGAGGAGCATGAAACGGTCTGAAAAATAGGAGGAGCATGAAGTGGTGTTCAAAAACATGAAGAGCCTGAAAAGGTGTGAGAAATATGAAGAGCTTCAAAAGGTGTCAAAAATATGAGGAGCATGATACTGTCTGCAAAATAGGAGGAGCATGAAGATGTGTTGAAAAACATGAAGAGCCTGAAAAAGTGTGAAAAATATGAAGAGCTTCAAAAGGTGTCAAATATATGAGGAGTATGAAACGGTCTGAAAAACCGGAGGAGCATGAAGCGGTGTTGAAAAACATGAAGAGCATGAAAAGGTGTGAAAAATTTGAAGAGCTTCAAAAATGTGAAAAATATGAAGAGCTTCAAAAGGTGTGAAATATATGAAGAGCTTCAAAAGGTGTCAAAAATATGAAGAGCATGAAACGGTCGCACCAATAGGAGGAACTTGAAGTGGTTTTCGAAAACATGAAGAGTCTGAAAAGGTGTGAAATATAAGAAGAGCTTCAAAAGGTGTCAAAATTATGAGGAGCATGAAACGGTCTGAAAAATAGGAGGATCATGAAACAGTGTTGAAAAACATGAAGAGCCTGAAAAGGTGTGAAAAATATGAAGAGCTTCAAAACGTGTCAAAAATATGAGGAGCATGAAACTGTCTGAAAAATAGGAGGAGTATGATGCGGTGTTGAAAAATATGAAGAGCTTCAAAAGCTGTCAAAAATGAGATGACCATGAAACGGTCTGAGAAATAGAAGGAGCATGAAGTTCTTTTCAAAAAAATGAAGAACCTGAAAAGGTGTGAAGTATATGAAGATTTCAAAAGGTGTCAAAAATATGAGGAGAATGAAACGGTCTGAAAAATAGGAGGAGCATGAAGTCATGTTGAAAAACATGAAGAGCCTGAAAATGTGAGAAAAATACGAAGAGCCTCAAAAGGTGTCACAAATATGAGGAGCATGAAACGGTCTGAAATATATGAGGAGCATGAAGCGGTGTTCAAAAACAGGAAGAGCCTGAAAACGTGTGAAAAATTTGAAGATCTTCAAAAATGTGGAAAATATGAAGAGCTTCAAAAGGTGTGAAATAAATGAAGATCTTCAAAAGGTGTCAAAAATGAGCTGAGCATGAAACGGTCTGCAAAATAGGAGGAGCATGAAGTGGTGTTCAAAAATTTGAAGAGCCTGAAATGGTGTGAAATATATGAAGAGTTTCAAAAGGTGTCAAATATATGAGGAGCAAAAACGGTCTGAAAATAGGAGGAGCATGAAGTGGTGTTGAAAATCATGACGAGCCTTAAAAGGTGCGTAAAATATGAAGAGCTTCAAAATGTGTGAAATACATGAGGAGCATGAAACCGTCTGAAAAATAGGAGGAGCATGAAGCGGTGTTCAAAAATATGAAGAGCCTGAAAATTTGTGAAAACTATGAAGAGCTTCAGAAGGTGTCAAAAATTAGATGAGCATGAAACGGTCTGAAAAATAGGAGGAGCATGAAGCGGTGTTCAAAAATATGAAGAGCCTGAAAATTTGTGAAAACTATGAAGAGCTTCAGAAGGTGTCAAAAATTAGATGAGCATGAAACGGTCTGAAAAATAGGAGGAGCATGAAGTGGTGTTGAAAATCATGAAGAGCCTAAAAAGGTGTGAAATATATGAAGAGCTTCAAAAGGTGTGCAAAATATGAAGAGCTTCAAAAGGTGTCAACAATATGAGGAGCATGAAACGGTCTGAAAAATAGGAGGAGCATGAAGCGGTGTTGAAAATCATGAAGAGCCTGAAAAGGTGTGAAATATATGAAGAGCTTCAAAAGGTGTGAAAAATATGAGGAGTATGAAACGGTCTGAAAAATAGGAGGATCATGAAGCGGTGTTCAAAAACTTGAAGAGCTTGAAAATATGTGAAATATATGAGGAGCATGAAACGGTCTGAAAAATAGGAGGAACATGAAGCGGAGTTCAAAAAAATGAAGAGCCTGAAAAGTTGGAAAAAATATGAAGAGCTTCAAAAGGTGTCAAAAATTTGAGGAGCATGAAACGGTCTGAAAAATAGGAGGAGCGTGAAGCGGTGATTGAAAACATGAAGAGTTGAAAAGGTGTGAAAAATATGAAGAGCTTCAAAAGTTGTGAAAAATATGAAAAGCATGAAACAGTCTGAAAAATAGGAGGAGTATGAAGCGGTGTTGAAAAACATGAAGAGTCTGAGAAGGTGTGAAAAATATGCAGAGCTTCAAAAGACGTCAAATATATGAGGATCCTGAAAATTTCTGAAGAATACGAGGAGCATGAAGCGGTTTTGGAAAACATGAAGAGCCTGAAAAGGTGTGAAAAATATGAAGAGCTTCAAAAGGTTACAAATATATGAGGATCATGAAACGGTCTGAAAAATAGGAGGAGCATGAAGTGGTGTTCAAAAACATAAAGAGCGTGAAAACGTGTGAAAAATATGAAAAGCTTCAAAAGAAGTCAAAAATATGAGGAGCATGAAAAGGTCTGAAAAATAGGAGGAGCATGAAACGATCTGAAAAATGGGAGGAGCATGAAGCGGTGTTGAAAAACATGAAGAGCCTGAAAAGGTGTGAAAAATATGAAGAGCTTCAAAAGGTGTCAAAAATCTGATTGACATGAACGGTCTAAAAAACAGGAGGAGGATGAAGTGGTGTTGAAAAACATGAAGAGCCTGAAAAGGTGTGAAAAATATAAAGAGCTTAAAAATGTTTCAAAAATATGAGGAGCATGAAACGGGCTGAAAAATAGGAGGAGCATGAAGTGATGTTGAAAAACATGAAGAGCCTGAAAAGGTGTGAAAAATATGAAGAGCTTCAAAAGGTGTCAAAAATATGATTGACATGAACGGTCTTAAAAACAGGAGGAGGATGAAGTGGTGTTGAAAAACATGAAGAGCCTGAAAAGGTGTGAAAAATGTGAAGAGCTTAAAAATGTTTCAAAAATATGAGGAGCATGAAACGGGCTGAAAAATAGGAGGAGCATGAAGTGATGTTGAAAAACATGAAGAACCTGAAAAGGTGTCAAAAATATGAAGAGCTTCAAAAGGTGTCAGAAATTTGAGGAGCATGAAACGTTCTGAAAAATAGGAGGAGCATGAAGTGATGTTGAAAAACATGAAGAGCCTGAAAAGGTGTGAAAAATATGAAGAGCTTCAAAAGGTGTCAGAAATTTGAGGAGCATGAAACGGTCTGAAAAATAGGAGGAGCATGTAGCGGTGTTCAAAAAAATGAAGAGCCTGAAGAGGTGTGAAAAATATGAAGAGCTTCAAAAGGTGTCAAAAATATGAGGAGCATGAAACGGTCTGAAAAATAGGAGGAGCATGAAGCGGTGTTCAAAATCATGAAGAGCCTTAAAAGGTGTGAAAAATATGAAGAGCATCAAAAGGTGTCAAATATATGGGGAGCATGAAATGGTCTGAAAAAGAGGAGGAGCATGAAACGGTGTTCTAAAACATGAAGCGCCTGAAAAGTCCTGAAAAATATGAAGAGCTTCAAAAGGTGTGAAAAATATAAGGAGCATGAAACAGTCTGAAAAATAGGAGGAGCATGAAGCGCTGTTGAAAAACATGAAGAGCCTGAAAAGGTGTGACAAATATGAAGAGTTTCAAAAGGTTTGAAAAATATGAGTAGCATGAAACAGTCTGAAAATTAGGAAGAGCATGAAGTGGTGTTCAAAAACATGAAGAGCCTGAAAAGGAGTGAAAAATATGAAGAGCTCCAAAGGTGTCAAAAATATGACTAGCATGAAACAGTCTGAAAATTTGGAAGAGCATGAAGTGGTGTTCAAAAACAGGAAGAGCCTGAAAAGAGTTGAAAAATATGAAGAGGTTCAAAAGGTGTCAAAAATATGAGGAGCATGAAACGGTCTGCAAATAGGACGAGCATGAAGTGGTGTTCAAAAACATGAAGAGCCTGAAAAGGTGTGAAAAACATGAAGAGCTTCATAAGGTGTCAAAATTAGTTTAGCATGAAAGCGTCTGAAAAATAGGAGGAGCATGAAGTGATGTTGAAAAACATGAAGAGCCTGAAAACGTGTGAAAAATATGAAGAGCTTCAAAAATATGAAAAATATGAAAAGATTCAAAAGGTGTGAAAAATATGAAGAGCTTCAAAAGATGTCAAAAATGAGATGAGCATGAAACGGTCTGAAAAATAGGAGGAGCATGAAGCGGTGTTGAAAATCATGAAGAGCCTGAAAAGTTGTGAAAAATAGGCAGAGCTTCAAAAGGTGTCAAAAATATGAGGAGATTGAAACGGTCTGAAAAATACGAGGAGCATGAAGTGGTGTTGAAAAACATGACGAGCCTAAAAGCTGTGAAAAATAGGAAGAGCTTCAAAAGGTGTCAACAATATGAGGAGCATGAAACGGTCTGAAAAATAGGAGGAGCATGAAGCGGTGTTGAAAATCATGAAGAGCCTGAAAAGGTGTGAAATATATGAAGAGCTTCAAAAGGTGTGAAAAATATGAGGAGTATGAAACGGTCTGAAAAATAGGACGATCATGAAGCGGTGTTCAAAAACTTGAAGAGTCTGAGAAGGTGTGAAAAATATGCAGAGCTTCAAAAGACGTCAAATATATGAGGATCATGAAAATTTCTGAAGAAAACGAGGAGCATGAAGCGGTTTTGAAAAACATGAAGAGCCTGAAAAGGTGTGAAAAATATGAAGAGCTTCAAAAGGTTACAAATATATGAGGATCATGAAACGGTCTGAAAAATAGGAGGAGCATGAAGTGGTGTTCAAAAACATAAAGAGCGTGAAAACGTGTGAAAAATATGAAAAGCTTCAAAAGAAGTCAAAAATATGAGGAGCATGAAAAGGTCTGAAAAATAGGAGGAGCATGAAACGATCTGAAAAATGGGAGGAGCATGAAGCGGTGTTGAAAAACATGAAGAGCCTGAAAAGGTGTGAAAAATATGAAGAGCTTCAAAAGGTGTCAAAAATATAAGGAGCATGAAACGGTCTGAAAATTAGAAGGAGCAAGAAACTGTGATCAAAAACAAGAAGAGCCTGAAAAGGTGTGAAAAAATGAAGGGATTCAAAAGGTGTGAAAATTATGAGGAGCATGAAACGGTCTGAAAAATAGGAGGAGCATGAAGCGGTGTTCAAAAATATGAAGAGCCTGAAAAGTTGTCAAAAATATGAAGAGCTTCAAAAGGTTGGAAATACATGAGGAGCATGAAACGGTCTGAAATATAGGAGGAGCATGAAGCTGTGTTGAAAAACATGAACAGCTGAAAAGGTAGGTAAAATATGAAGAGCTTTAAAAGGTGTCAAAAATATGAGGAGCATGAAACGATCTGAAAAATAGGAGGAGCATTAAACGGTGTTCAAAAACATGAAGAGCCTGAAAAGGTGTGAAAAATATGAAGAGCTTCAAAAGGTGTCAGTAATAGGAGGAGCATGAAACGGTCTGAAATATAGGAGGAGAATGAAGCGGTGTTGAAAAACATGAAGAGCCTGAAAAGGTGTGAAAAACATGAAGAGCTTAAATGTTGTGAGAAATATGAAGAGCTTCAAATGGTGTCAAAAATGAGACGAGCATGAAACGGTCTGAAAAATAGGAGGAGCATGAAGTGGTGTGAAAAACATGAAGAGCCTAAAAAGGTGTGAAAAATATGAAGAGCTTCAAAACGTGTCAAAAATATGAGGAGCATGAAACGGTCTGAAAAACAGGAGGATCATGAAGCCGTGTTGAAAAACATCGGGAGTCGGAAAACGTGTGAAAAATATAAACAGCTTCAATAGGTGTCAAAAATATGAGGAGCATGAAACGGTCTGAAAAATAGGAGGAGCATGAACCGGTGTTCAAAAACATGAAGAGCCCGAAAAGGTGTGAAAATTATGAAGAGCTTCAAAAGGTGTGAAATACAAGAGGAGTATGAAACGGTCTGAAAAATAGGAGGAGCATGAAGCAGTGTTCAAAAACATGAAGAACCGGAAAAGGTGTGAAAAATATGAAGAGCTTCAAAAGGTGTGAAAATAATGAGGAGCATGAAACGGTCTGACAAATAGGAGCAGCATGAAACGGTGTTCAAAAACATGAAGAGCCTGAAAAGGTGTGAAAAATATGAAGAGCTTCAAAAGGTTGGAAATACATGGAGAGCATGAAACGGTCTTAAAATAAGAGGAGCATGAAGCGGTGTTGAAAAACATGAAGAGCCTGAAAAGGTGGGTAAAATATGAAGAGCTTCAAAAGGTGTCAAAAATATGAGGAGCATGAAACGGTCTGAAATATTGGAGGAGCAAGAAACGGAGTTCAAAAACATGAAGAGCCAGAAAAGGTGTCAAAAATATGAAGAGCTTCAAAAGTTGTCAAAAATATGAGGAGCATGAACGGTCTGAAAAATAGGAGCATGAAGCAGTGTTGAAAAAAATGAAGAGCCTGAAAGGTGTGAAAAATATGAAAACCTTCAAAAGGTGTCAAATATATGAGGACCATGAAATGGTCTGAAAAATAGGAGGAGCAAGAAACGGTGTTCAAAAACATGAAGAGCCAGAAAGGTGTGAAAAATATGAAGAGCTTCAAAAGGTGTAAAAAATATAAGGAGCATGAAACGGTCTGAAAAATAGGAGGAGCATGAAGTGGTATTCAAAAACATGAAGAGCCTGAAAAGGTGTGAAAAATATGAAGAGCTTCAAAATGTGTCAAAAATATGAGGAGCATGAAACGGTCTGAAAAATAGGAGGAGCATGAAGCGGTGTTGAAAGACATGAAGACCCTGAAAAGGTGTGAAAAATATGAAGAGCTTCTAAAGGTGTCAAAATGTGAGGAGCATGAAACTGTCTGAAAAATAACAGGAGCATGAAACGGTGCTAAAAAACATAAAGAGCTTCAAAAGGTGTGAAACATATGAAGAGTTTCAAAAGGTGTCAAAAATATGAGGAGCATGAAACGGTCTGAAAAATAGGAGGAGCATTAAGCGGTGTTGAAAAACATGAAGTGCCTGAAAAGCTGTGAAATTAAGACAAGCTTCAAAAGGTGTGAAAAATATGAGGAGCAGGAAACGGTCTGAAAAATACGAGGAGCATGAAGCGGTTTTAAAAAACATGAAGAGCTTCAAAAGGTGTGAAACATATGAAGAGCTTCAAAAGGTGTCAAAAATATGAGTAGCAAGAAACAGTCTGAAAAATAAGAGGAGCATGAAGGGCTGTTGAAAAAATGAAGAGCCAGAAATGGTGTGAGAATTATGTAGAGTTCAAAAGGTGTGAGAAATATGAGGAGCATGAAACGGTATGAAAAATAGGAGGAGCATGAAGCTGTGTAGAAAAACATGAAGAGCCTGAAAAGGTGTGACAAATATGAAGAGCTTCAAAAGGTGTGAAAAATATGAGGAGCATGAAAAGGTATGAAAAATAGGAGGAGCATGAAGCTGTGTAGAAAAACATGAAGAGCCTGAAAAGGTGTGACAAATATGAAGAGCTTCAAAAGGTGTGAAAAATATGAGGAGCATGAAAAGGTCTGAAAAATAGGAAGAGCATGAAGCGGTGTAGAAAAACATGAAGAACCTGAAAAGCTGTGAAAAATATGAAGAGCTTCAAAAGGTGTCAAAAATATGAGGAGCATGAAACGGTCTGAAAAATGGGAGGAGCATGAAGCGGTGTAGAAAAACATGAAGAGCCTGAAAATGTGTGAAAAATATGAAGAGCTTCAAAAGGTGTCAAAATGAGATGAGCATGAAACGTTCTGAAAAATAGGAGGAATATGAAGCTGTGTTGAAAACCATGAAGAGCCTGAAAAGTTGTGAAAAATATGAAGAGCTTCAAAACGTGTCAAAAATATGAGGAGCCTGAAACAGTCTGAAAAATACGAGGAGCATGAAGCTGTGTTCAAAAACATGAAGAGCCAGAAAAGGTGTGAAAAATATGAAGAGCTTCAAAAAGTGTCAAAAATATGAGGAGCAAGAAACGGTCGGAAAATAGGAGGAGCATGAAACGATCTGAAAAATAGGAGGAGCATGAAGCTGTGTTCAAAAACATGAAGAGCCTGAAAAGGTGTGAAAAATATGAAGAGCTTCAAAAGGTGTAAAAAATTTGAGCAGCATGAAACGGTCTGAAAAATAGGAGGAGCATGAAGTGGAGCTGAAAAACATGAAGTGCCTGAAAAGGTGTGCAAAATATGAAGAGCTTCAAAACGTGTACAAAATGAGATGAGCATGAAACGGTCTGAAAAATAGGAGGAGCATGAACTGGTGCTGAAAAACCTGAAGAGCCTGAAAAGGTGTGCAAAATATGAAGAGCTTCAAAAGGTGTGAAAAATATGAGGAGCATGAAACGATCTGAAAAATAGGAGGAGCATGGATCGGTGTTCAAAAACAGGAAGAGCCTGAAAAGGTGTGAAAAATATGAGGAGCTTCAAAAAGTGTCAAATATATGAGGAGAAAGAAACGGTCTGAAAAAAAGGAGGAGCATGAAGCGGTGTTCAAAACCATGAAGAGTCTGAAAAGGTGTGAAAAATATGAAGAGCTTCAAAAGCTGTCAAAAATGACATGAGCAGGAAACGGTCTGAAAAAAAGCAGGAGCATGAAGCATTGTTGAATATCTTGAAGAGCTTGAAAAGGTGTGAAAAATATGAAGAGCTTCAAAAGGTTTCAAAAATATGAGGATCATGAAACGGTCCGAAAAATAGGAGCAACATGAAACGGTCTGAAAAATAAGAGGAGCATGAAATGGTGTTGAAAAACAGGAAGATCCTGAAAATGTGAGAAAAATATGAAGAGCTTCAAAAGGTTTCAAAAATATGACGAGCATGAAACTTTCTGAAAAAGAGGAGGAGCATGAACCGGTGTTGAAAAACATGAAGAGCCTGAAAAGGTGTGAAAAATATGAAGAGGTTTAAAAGGTGTCAAAAATATGAGGAGCATAAAACTTTCTGAAAAATAGGAGGATCATGAAACCGTGTTCAAAAATATGAAGAGCCTGAAAAGGTGTGAAAAATATGAAGAGCCTTAAAAAATGTCAAAATATGAGGAGTATGAAACGGTCTGAAAAATAGCAGGAGCATGAAGCTGTGTTGAAAAACATGAAGAGCCTGAAAAGGTGTGAAAAATATGAAGAGCTTCAAAACGTGTCAAAATATGAGGAGCATGAAACGGTCTGAAAAATAGGAGGAGCAAGAAGCGGTGTTGAAAAACATGAAGAGCCTGAAAAGGTGTGAAAAATATGAAGAGCTTCAAAAGGTGTGAAAAATATGAAGAGCTTCAAAAGCTGTCAAATGAGATGAGCATGAAACGGTCTGAAAAATAGGAGGAGCAAGAAGCGGTGTTGAAAAACATGAAGAGCCTGAAAAGGTGTGAAAAATATGAAGTGCTTCAAAAGGTGTGAAATATATGAAGAGCTTCAACAGATGTGAAATACATGAGGAGCATGAAACTCTCTGAAAAATAGGAGGAGCATGAAGTGGTGTTCAAAAACATGAAGAGCCTGAAAAAATGTGAAAAATATGAAGAGCTTCAAAAGGGGTGAAAAATATGAATAGCATGATATTGTCTGAGAAATCGGAGGAGCATGAAGCGGTATTCAAAAACATGAAGAGCCTGAAAAGTTGTGAAAAATATGCAAAGCTTCAAAAGGTGTCAAAAATTAGATGAGCATGAAACGGTCTGAAAAATTGGAGGAGCAAGAAGTAGCGTTGAAAAAAATGAAGAGCCTGAAACGGTGTGAAAAATATGAAAAGCTTCTAAAGGTGTCAAAAATATGAGGAGCATGAAACGGTCTGAAAAATAGGAGGAGCCTGAAGCGGTGTTGAAAAATATGAAGAGCCTGAAATGGTGTGAAAAATATGAAGAGCTTCAAAATGTGTCAAAAATATGAGGAGCATGAAACGGTCTGAAAAATAGGAGGAGCATGAAGCGGTGTTCAAAAACATGAAGAGCCTTAAAAGGTGTGAAAAATATGAAGAGCTTCAAAAGGTGTCAAAAATATGAGGAGCATGAAACGGTCTGAAAAATAGGAGCAGCATCAAGCGCTGTTGAACAACATGAAGAGTCTGAGAAAGTGTGAGAAATAGGAAGAGCTTCAAAAGGTGTGAAAAATATGAAGAGCTTCAAAAGGTGTCAAAAAATAGATGAGCATGAAACTGTCTGAAAAATAGGAGGAGCATGAAGTCGTGTTGAAAAAAATGAAGAGCCTGAAAAGGTGTGAAATATATGAAGAGCTTCACATGGTGTCAAGAATATGAGGAGAATGAAGCGGTCTGAAAAATAGGAGGAGCATGAAGCGGTGTTGAAAAACATGAAGCCCCTGAAAAGGTGTGAAAGATATGAAGAGTTTCTAAAGGTGTCAAAAATATGAGGAGTAAGAAAGGGTCTGAAAAATAGGAGGAGCATGAAGCGGTGTTCAAAAACATGAAGATGCTGAATAGGTGTGAAAAATATGAAGAGCCACAAAAGGTGTCAAAATGTGATGATCATGAACCGGTCTGAAAAATAGCAGGAGCATGAAGTGATGTTGAAAAAAAGGAAAAGCCTGAAAAGGTGTGAAATATATGAAGAGCTTCAAAAGGTGTAAAAATATGAGGAGAATGAAACGGTCTTCATAATAGGAAGAGTATGAAATGGTGTTCAAAAACATAAAGAGCATGAAAAGGTGTGAAAAATATGAAGAGTTTCAAAAGGTGTGAAATACATGAGGAGGATTAAACGGTCTGAAAAATAGGAGGAGCATGAAGCGGTGTTCAAAAACATGAAGAGTCTGAAAAGGTGTGAAAAATATGAAGAGTTTCAAAAGGTGTCAAAAATATGAGGAGCATGAAACGGTCTGAAAAATGGGAGTAGCATGAAATGGTGTTCAAACACATGAAGAGCCTGAAAGGTGTGAAAAATATGAAGAGCTTCAAAAGGTGTGAAAAATATGAAGAGCTTCAAAAGGTGATAAAAATGAGATGAGCATGAAACGGTCTGAAAAATAGGAGCAACATGAAACGGTCTGAAAAATAAGAGGAGCATGAAATGGTGTTGAAAAACAGGAAGAGCCTGAAAATGTGAGAAAAATATGAAGAGCTTCAAAAGGTTTCAAAAATATGAGGAGCATGAAACTTTCTGAAAAATAGGAGGAGCATGAACCGTCATTGAAAAACATGAAGAGCCTGAAAAGGTGTGAGAAATATGAAGAGCTTCAAAAGCTGTGAAAAATATGAAGAGCTTGAAAGGTATCAAAATTGAGATGAGCATGAAAAGGTCTGAAAAATAGGAGAAGCATGAAGCTTTGTTCAAAAAGTTAAAGAGCCTGAAAAGGTGTGAAAAATATGAAGAGCTTCAAAGGGTGTGAAATATATGAGGAGCATTAAACGGCTTGAAAAATAGGTAGAGCTTGAAGCTGGGCTCAAACACATGAAGAGCCTGAAAAGGTGTGAAAAATATGAAGAGCTTCAAAAGGGGTGAAAAATATGAATAGCATGATATTGTCTGAGAAATCGGAGGAGCATGAAACGGTGATCAAAAACATGAAGAGCCTGAAAAGGTGTGAAATATATGAAGAGCTTCAAAAGGTGTCAAAAATATGAGGAGCATGAAACGGTCTGAAAAATAGGAGGAGCATTAAGCTGTGTTGAAAATCATAACGAGCCTGAAATGGTGTGAAAAATATGAAGAGCTTCAAAAATGTGAAAAATATGAAGAGCTTCAAAAGGTGTCAAAAATTAGATGAGCATGAAACGGTCTGAAATAGGAGGAGCATGAAGCGGTGTTCAAAGACATGAAGAGCCTGAAAAGGTGTGAAAAATATGAAGAGGTTCAAAAGGTGTCAAAAATTAGATGAGCATGAAACGGTCTGAAAAATAGGAGGAGCATTAAACGGTGTGGAAAAACATGAAGAGCCTGAAAAGGTGTGGAAAAATAGGAAGAGCTTCAAAACGTGTGAAAAATATGAGGAGCATGAAACGGTCTGAAAAATAGGAGGAGCATGAAGCGGTGTTCATAAACATGAAGAGCCTGAAAAGGTGTGAAAAATATGAAGAGCTTCAAAAGGTGTCAAAACTATGAGGAGTATGAAACGGTCTGAAAAATAGGAGCTGCATGAAACGGTGTTCAAAAACATGAAGAGCCTGAAAAGGTGTTAAAAATATGAAGGACTTCAAAATGTGTCAAAATATGAGGAGCATGAAACGGTCTGAAAAATAGGAGGAGCATGAAACGGTGTTCAAAAACATGAAGAGCCTGAAAAGCTGTGAAAAATATGAAGATCCTCAAGGTGTGAAATACTTGAGGAGCATGAATCGGTATGAAAAATAGGAGGAGAATGAAGCGGTGTTGAAAAACATGAAGAGCCTGAAAAGGTGTGAAAAATATGAAGAGCTTCAAAAGGTGTCAAAACTATGAGGAGTATGAAACGGTCTGAAAAATAGGAGCAGCATGAAACGGTGTTCAAAAACATGAAGAGCCTGAAAAGGTGTTAAAAATATGAAGAGCTTCAAAAGTTGTCAAAAATATGAGAAGCATGAAACGATCTGAAAAATAGGAGGAGCATGAAGTGGTGTTCACAAACATGACGAGCCAGAAAAAGTGTGAAAAATATGAAGAGCCTCAAAAGGTTTGAAAAATATGAAGACCTTCAAAAGCTGTCAAAAATGAGATGAGCATGAAACGGTCTGAAAAATAGGAGGGGCATGAAGTTGTGTTGAAAAACATGAAGAGCCTGAAAAGGGGTGAAAAATAGGAAGAGCTTCAAAAGGTGTCAAAAAAATGTGGAGCATGAAACGGTCTGAAATATAGGAGGAGCATGAAACGGTGTTCAAAAAAATGAAGAGCCTGAAAATGTGTGAAAAATATGAAGAGCTTCAAAAGGTGTCAAAATATGAGGAGCATGAAACGGTCTGAAAAATAGGAGGAGCATGAAGCGGTGTTCAAAAACATGAAGAGCCTGAAAAGGTGTGAAATATATGAAGAGCCTCAAAACGTGTCAAAAATAAGAGAAGCATGAAACGGTCTGAAAAATAGGAGGAGCATGAAGCGGTGTTGAAAAACATGAAGAGACTTAAAACGTGTGAAATATATGAAGAGCTTCAAAAAGTGTGAAAAATATGAAGAGCTTCAAAAGGTGTGAAATACATGAGGAGCATGAAACGGTCTGAAAAATCGGAGGAGCCTAAAGCGGTGTTGAAAAACATGAAGAACCTGAAAAGGTGTGAAAAATATGAAGAGCTTCAAAAGGTGTGAAAAATATGAGGAGCATGAAACGGTCTGAAAAATAGGAGGAGCATGAAGCCGTGTTGAAAAACATGAAGAGCCTGAAAGGGTGTAACAAATATGAAGAGCTTCAGAAGGTGTCAAAAATGAGATGAGCATGAAACGGTCTGAAAAATAGGAGGAGCATGAAGTGGTGTTGAAAAACATGAAGAGCCTGAAAAAGTGTGAAATATATGAAGAGCTTCAAAAGGTGTGAGGTACATGAGGAGAATGAAACCGTCTGAAAAATAGGAGGAGCAAGAAGCGGTGTTCCAATACATGAAGAGCCTGAAAACGTGTGAAATATATGAAGAGATTCAAAAGGTGTCAAAAATATGAGGAGCATGAAACGGTCTGAAAAAAATGAGGAGCAGGAAACCGTGTTCAAAAGTATGAAGAGCCTGAAAAAGTGTGAAAAATTTGAAGTGCTTCAAAAGGTGTGAAAATTAGGAGGGTCATGAAGCGGTGTTCCAAAACATGAAGAGCCTGAAAATGTGTGTAAAATATGAAGAGCTTCAAAACGTGTCAAAAATATGAGGAGCATGAAACGGTCTGAAAAATAGGAGGATCAAGAAGCGGTGTTGAAAAACATGAAGATCTGAAAACGTGTGAAAAATATGAAGAGCTTCAAAAGGTGTGAAACATATGAAGAGCTTCAAAAGGTGTCAAAAATGAGATGAGCATGAAACGGTCTGAAAAATAGGTGGAGCATGAAGTGGTGTTGAAAAACATGAAGAGCCTGAAAAGGTGTGAAATATATGAAGAGATTCAAAAGGTGTCAAAAATATGAGGAGCATGTATCGGTTTGGAAAATAGGACGAGCATGAAGTGGTGTTGAAAAACATGAAGAGACTGAAAAGATGTGAAAAATATGAAGAGCTTCAAAAGGTGTCCACAATATGAGGAGCAAGAAACTGTCTGAGAAATAGGAGGAGCATGAAGTGGTGCTGAAAAAAATGAAGAGCCTAAAAGGTGAGAAAAATAAGAAAAGCTTCAAAAGATGTCACAAATATGAGGAGCATGAAACGGTCTGAAAAATTGGAGGATCATGAAGCGGTGTTGAAAAACATGAAGAGTCTGAAAAGTTGTGAAAAATATGAAGAGCTTCAAAAGCTGTGAAATACATGTGGAGCATGAAACGGTCTGAAAAATAGGAGGAGCATGAAAAGGTGTTCAAAAACATGAAAGCCTGAAAAGGTGAGAAAAATATGAAGAGCTTCAAAAGGTGTTAAATATATGAGGAGCATGAAACGGTCTGAAAATTAGGAGGAGCATGAAGCGGTGTTCAAAAACATGAAGAGCCTGAAAACGTGTGAAAAATATGAAAAGGTTCAAAAAGTGTCAAAAATATGAGGAGCATGAAATGGTCTGAAAAATAGGAGGACCATGAAACGGTCTTCAAAACATAAAGAACATGAAAAGGTGTGAAAAATATGAAGAGCTTTTAAAGGTGTCAAAAATATGAGGAGCATGAAACGGTCTGAAAAAGAGGAGGAGCATGAAACCGTGTTCAAAAACATGAAGAGCCTGAAAAGGTGTGAAAAATATGAAGAGCTTCAAAAGGTGTCAAAAATGAGATGAGCATGAAACGGTCTGAAAAATCGGAGGAGCATGAAGTGGGGTTGAAAATCATGAAGAGCCTGAAAAGGTGTGTAAAATATGAAGAGCTTCAAAATGAGTGAAAGACTTGAGGAGCATGAAACCGTCTGAATTATAGGAGGAGCATGAAACGGTGTTGAAAAACATGAAGAGCCTCAAAAGGTATGAAAGATATGAAGAGCTCAAAAGGTGTCAAAAATATGAAGAGCTTCAAAAAGTGTGACAAATGAGATGAGCATGAAATGGTCTGAAAAAGGAGGAGCATGAAGTGGTGTTGAAAAACATGAAGAGCCTGAAAAGGTGTAAAATATATGAAGAGATTCAAAAGGTGTCAAAAATATGAGGAGCTTGAAACGGTCTGAAAAATTGGAGGATCATGAAGCGGTGTTGAAAAACTTGAAGAGCCTGAAAAGTTGTGAAAAATATGAAGAGCTTCAAAGGTGTGAAAAATATGAAGAGGTTCAAAAGGTGTCAAAATATGAGGAGCATGAAACGGTCTGAAAAATAGGAGAGGCATGAATTTGTGTTGAAAAACATGAAGAGCCTGAAAAGTTGTGAAAAATATGAAGAGCTTCAAAGGTGTCAAAAATGGGAGGAGCATGAAACGGTGTGAAAAATAGGAGGAGCATGAAATCGTGTTCAAAAACATGAAGAGCCTGAAAAGGTGTGAATAATATGAAGAGGTTCAAAAGGTGTGAAAAATATGAGGAGCATGATACGGTGTGAAAAATAGGAGGAGCATGAAGCGGTGTTCAAAACATGAAGAGCCTGAAAACGTGTGAAAATATGAAGAGCTTCAAAAGGTGTGAAATACATGAGGAGCATGAAACTGTCTGAAAAATAGGAGGAGCATGAAAAGGATTTCAAGAACTTGAAGAGCCTGAAAAGGTGTGAAAAATATAAAGAGCATCAAAAGGTGTGAAATACATGCGGAGCATTAAACGGTCTGAAAAATAAGAGGAGCATGAAGTGGTGTTGAAAAACATGAAGAGCCTGAAAAGGTGTGAAATAAATGAAGAGCTTCAAAAGTTGTGAAAAATATGAAGAGCTTCTAAAGGTGTCAAAAATATGAGGAGCATGAAACGGTCTGAAAAATAGGAGGAGCATGAAAAGGTGTTCAAGAACATGAAGAGCCTGAACAGATGTGAAAAATATAAAGAGCTTCAAAAGCTGTGAAATACATGTGGAGCATGAAATCGTCTGAAAAATAGGAGGAGCATGAAGTGGTTTTGAAAAACATGAAGAGCCTGAAAAGGTGTAAAATATATGAAGAGATTCAAAAGGTGTCAAAAATGAGATGACCATGAAACGGTCTGAAAAATCGGAGGAGCATGAAGTGGGGTTGAAAATCATGAAGAGCCTGAAAAGGTGTGTAAAATATGAAGAGCTTCAAAAGGAGTGAAATACATGAGGAGCATGAAACCGTCTGAATTATAGGAGGAGCATGAAACGGTGTTCAAAAACATGAATAGCCTGAAAATGTGTGAAAAATATGAAGAGCTACAAAAGGTGTGAAAAATATGAAGACCTTCAAAAGCTGTCAAAAATGAGATGAGCATGAAACGGTCTGAAAAATAGGAGGGGCATGAAGTTGTGTTGAAAAACATGAAGAGCCTGAAAAGGTGAGAAAAATATGAAGAGCTTCAAAACGTGTCAAAAATATGAGAAGCATGAAACGGTCTGAAAAATAGGAGATTCATGAAACGGTGTTCAAAAACCTGAAGAGCCAGAAAAGGTGTGAAAAATATGAAGAGCCTCAAAAGGTTTGAAAAATATGAAGACCTTCAAAAGCTGTCAAAAATGAGATGAGCATGAAACGGTCTGATAAATAGGAGGGGCATGAAGTTGTGTTGAAAACATGAAGAGCCTGAAAAGGGGTGAAAAATAGGAAGAGCTTCAAAAGGTGTCAAAAATATGTGGAGCATGAAACGGTCTGAAATATAGGAGGAGCATGAAACGGTGTTCAAAAAAATGAAGAGCCTGAAAAGGTGTGAAAAATATGAAGAGCTTCAAAAGGTGTCAAAATATGAGGAGCATGAAACGGTCTGAAAAATAGGAGGAGCATGAAGCGGTGTTCAAAAACATGAAGAGCCTGAAAAGGTGTGAAATATATGAAGAGCCTCAAAACGTGTCAAAAATAAGAGAAGCATGAAACGGTCTGAAAAATAGGAGGAGCATGAAGCGGTGTTGAAAAACATGAAGAGACTTAAAACGTGTGAAATATATGAAGAGCTTCAAAAAGTGTGAAAAATATGAAGAGCTTCAAAAGGTGTCAAAAATGAGATGAGCATGAAACGGTCTGAAAAATCGGAGGAGCATGAAGTGGGGTTGAAAATCATGAAGAGCCTGAAAAGGTGTGTAAAATATGAAGAGCTTCAAAAGGAGTGAAATACATGAGGAGCATGAAACCGTCTGAATTATAGGAGGAGCATGAAACGGTGTTCAAAAACATGAATAGCCTGAAAAGGTGTGAAAAATATGAAGAGCTACAAAAGGTATGAAAAATATGAAGAGCTCAAAAGGTGTGAAAGATATGAAGAGCTTCAAAAGGTGTGAGATACATGAGGAGCATGAAACGGTCAGAAAAATAGGAGGAGCATGAAGCGGTGTTGAAAAACATGAAGAACCTGAAAAGGTGTTAAAAATATGAAGAGCTTCCAAAGGTGTCAAAAATGTGAGGAGCATTAAACGGTCTGAAAAATAGGAGGAGCATGAAACCGTGTCAAAAACATGAAGAGCCTGAAAAGGTGTGAAATATATGAAGAGATTCAAAAGGTGTCAAAAATATGAGGAGCATGTAACGGTTTGGAAAATAGGACGAGCATGAAGTGGTGTTGAAAAACATGAAGAGCCTGAAAAAGTGTAAAATATATGAAGAGCTTCAAAAGGTGTTAAATATAGGAGGAGCATGAAGCGGTGTTCAAAAACATGAAGAGCCTGAAAATGTGTGTAAAATATGAAGAGCTTCAAAACGTGTCAAAAATATGAGGAGCATGAAACGGTCTGAAAAATAGGTGGATCAAGAAGCGGTGTTGACAAACAGATGGAGAAACATACCGTGTTCATGGATTGGAAGAATTAATATTGTCAAAATGGCTATTCTACCCAAAGCAGTCTATAGATTCAATGCAATCCCTATCAAGCTACCAACGGTATTTTTCACAGAACTAGACCAAAGAATTTCACAATTTGTATGGAAATACAAAAAACCTCGAATAGCCAAAGTAATCTTGAGAAAGAAGAATGGAACTGGAGGAATCAACCTGCCTGACTTCAGACTCTACTACAAAGCCGCAGTCATCAAGACAGTATGGTACTGGCACAAAGACAGAAATATAGATCAATGGAACAGAATAGAAAGCCCAGAGATAAATCCACGAACCTATGGACACCTTATTTTTGACAAAGGAGGCAAGGATATACAATGGAAAAAAGACAACCTCTTTAACAAGTGGTGCTGGGAAAACTGGTCAACCACTTGTAAAAGAATGAAACTAGAACACTTTCTAACACCATACACAAAAATAAACTCAAAATGGATTAAAGATCTAAATGTAAGACCAGAAACTATAAAACTCCTAGAGGAGAACATACGCAAAACACTCTCCGACATAAATCAAAGCAAGATCCTCTATGACCCACCTCCCAGAATATTGGAAATAAAAGCAAAACTAAACAAATGGGACCTAATGAAACTTAAAAGCTTTTGCACTACAAAGGAAACTATAAGTAAGGTGAAAAGACAGCCCTCAGATTGGGAGAAAATAATAGCAAATGAAGAAACAGACAAAGGATTAATCTCAAAAATATACAAGCAACTCCTGCAGCTCAATTCCAGAAAAATAAATGACCCAATCAAAAAATGGGCCAAAGAACTAAACAGACATTTCTCCAAAGAAGACATACACATGGCTAACAAACACATGAAAAGAGGCTCAACATCACTCATTATTAGAGAAATGCAAATCAAAACCACAATGAGGTACCATTACACGCCAGTCAGGATGGCTGCTATCCAAAAGTCTACAAGCAATAAATGCTGGAGAGGGTGTGGAGAAAAGGGGACCCTCTTACACTGTTGGTGGGAATGCAAACTAGTACAGCCGCTATGGAAAACAGTGTGGAGATTTCTTAAAAAACTGGAAATAGAACTGCCATATGACCCAGCAATCCCACTTCTGGGCATACAAACTGAGGAAACCAGATCTGAAAGAGACACGTGCACCCCAATGTTCATCGCAGCACTGTTTATAATAGCCAGGACATGGAAGCAACCTAGATGCCCATCAGCAGATGAATGGATAAGGAAGCTGTGGTACATATACACCATGGAATATTACTCAGCCATTAAAAAGAATTCATTTGAACCAGTCCTAATGAGATGGATGAAGCTGGAGCCCATTATACAGAGTGAAGTAAGCCAGAAAGATAAAGAACATTACAGCATACTGACACATGTATATGGAATTTAGAAAGGTGATAACGATAACCCTATATGCAGAACAGAAAAAGAGACACAGAAACACAGAACAGACTTTTGAACTTTGTGGGAGAATGTGAGGGTGGGATATTTCAAAAGAACAGCATGTATACTATCTATGGTGAAACAGATCACCAGCCCAGGTGGGATGCACGAGACAAGTGCTCGGGCCTGGTGCACTGGGAAGACCCAGAGGAATCGGGTGGAGAGGGAGGTGGGAGGGAGGAACGGGATTGGGAATACATGTAAATCCATGGCTGATTCATATCAATGTATGACAAAACCCACTGGGAAAAAAAAATAATAATAAAAAAAATAAAAAAAAAAAAAAAAGAAGCGGTGTTGAAAAACATGAAGAGCGTGAAAACGTGTGAAAAATATGAAGAGGTTCAAAAGGTGTGAAAAATATGAAGAGCTTAAAATGGTGTCAAAAATGAGATGAGCATGAAACGGTCTGAAAAATAGGAGCAGCATGAAACGGTGTTCAAAAACATGAAGAGCCTGAAAAGGTGTGAAAAATATAAAGAGCTTGAAAAGCTGTGAAATACATGTGGAGCATGAAACGGTCTGAAAAATAGGAGGAGCATGAAAAGGTGTTCAAAAACATGAAAGCCTGAAAAGGTGAGAAAAATATGAAGAGCTTCAAAAGGTGTTAAATACATGAGGAGCATGAAACGGTCTGAAAATTAGGAGGAGCATGAAGCGGTGTTCAAAAACATGAAGAGCCTGAAAACGTGTGAAAAATATGAAAAGGTTCAAAATGTGTCAAAAATATGAGGAGCATGAAACGGTCTGAAAAATAGGAGGACCATGAAACGGTCTTCAAAACATAAAGAACCTGAAAAGGTGTGAAACATATGAAGAGCTTTTAAAGGTGTCAAAAATATGAGGAGCATGAAACGGTCTGAAAAATAGGAGGACCATGAAACGGTCTTCAAAACATAAAGAACCTGAAAAGGTGTGAAACATATGAAGAGCTTCAAAAGGTGTCAAAAATGAGATGAGCAAAAAACGGTCTGAAAAATCGGAGGAGCATGAAGTGGGGTTGAAAATCATGAAGAGCCTGAAAAGGTGTGTAAAATATGAAGAGCTTCAAAAGGAGTGAAAGACTTGAGGAGAATGAAACCGTCTGAATTATACGAGGAGCATGAATCGGTGTTGAAAAACATGAAGAGCCTCAAAAGGTGTGAAACATATGAAGAGCTCAAAAGGTGTCAAAAATATGAAGAGCTTCAAAAAGTGTGACAAATGAGATGAGCATGAAATGGTCTGAAAAAGGAGGAGCATGAAGTGGTGTTGAAAAACATGAAGAGCCTGAAAAGGTGTAAAATATATGAAGAGATTCAAAAGGTGTCAAAAATATGAGGAGCTTGAAACGGTCTGAAAAATTGGAGGATCATGAAGCGGTGTTGAAAAACATGAAGAGCCTGAAAAGTTGTGAAAAATATGAAGAGCTTCAAAGGTGTCAAAAATGGGAGGAGCATGAAACGGTCTGAAAAATAGGAGGAGCATGAAATCGTGTTCAAAAACATGAAGAGCCTGAAAAGGTGTGAAAAATATGAAGAGCTTCAAAATGTGTGAAATACATGAGGAGCATGAAACGGTCTGAAAAGGAGGAGAAGCATGAAGCCGTGTTCAAAATCATGAAGAGCCTAAAAACGTGTGAAAAATATGAAGAGCTTCAAAAGGTGTGAAAAATATGAAGAGGTTCAAAAGGTGTCAAAAATATGAGGAGCATGAAACGGTCTGAAAAATAGGAGAGGCATGAATTTGTGTTGAAAAACATGAAGAGCCTGAAAAGTTGTGAAAAATATGAAGAGCTTCAAAGGTGTCAAAAATGGGAGGAGCATGAAACGGTCTGAAAAATCGGAGGAGCATGAAGTGGGGTTGAAAATCATGAAGAGCCTGAAAAGGTGTGTAAAATATGAAGAGCTTCAAAAGGAGTGAAATACATGAGGAGCATGAAACCGTCTGAATTATAGGAGGAGCATGAAACGGTGTTCAAAAACATGAATAGCCTGAAAAGGTGTGAAAAATATGAAGAGCTTCAAAAGGTGTGAAAAATATGAAGAGCTTCAAAAGGTGTGAAATACATGAGGAGCATGAAACGGTCAGAAAAATAGGAGGAGCATGAAGCGGTGTTGAAAAACATGAAGAACCTGAAAAGGTGTTAAAAATATGAAGAGCTTCAAAAGGTGTCAAAATGTGAGGAGCATGAAACGGTCTGAAAAATAGGAGGAGCATGAAACCGTGTCAAAAACATGAAGAGCCTGAAAAGGTGTGAAATATATGAAGAGATTCAAAAGGTGTCAAAAATATGAGGAGCATGTAACGGTTTGGAAAATAGGACGAGCATGAAGCGGTGTTCTAAACATGAAAAGCCTGAAAAAGTGTGAAAAATATGAAGAGCTTCAAAGGTGTCAAAACTATGAGGAGCATGAAACGGTCTGAAAAAGAGAAGGAGCATGAAGCATTGATGAAAAACATGAGGAGGCTGAAAACGTGTGAAAAATATGAAGAGCTTCAAAAGGTGTGAAATACATGAGGAGCATGAAACGGTCTGAAAAATAGGAGGATCATGAAGCGGTGTTGAAAAATATGAAGAGCCTGAAAAGGTGTGAAAAATATGAAGAGCTTCAAAAGCTTTCAAAAATATGAGGAGCATGAAACGGTCTGACAAATAGGAGCAGCATGAAGTGGTGTTGAAAAACATGAAGAGCCTGAAAAGGTGTAAAAAATATGAAGAGCTTCCAAAGTTGTGAAAAATAGGAGGAGCATGAAGTGGGGTTGAAAAACATGAAGAGCCTGAAAAGGTGTGAAAAATACGAAGAGCTTCAAAAGGTGTGAAAAATATGAAGAGCTTCAAAAGGTGTCAAAAATATGAGGAGCATGAAAAGGTCAGAAAAATACGAGGAGCATGAAGTGGTGTTTAAAAACATGAAGAGCCTGAAAAGATTAGAAAAATATGAAGAGCTTCAAAATGTGTCAAAAATATGAGGAGCATGAAACGGTCTGAAAAACAGGAGAAGCATGAAGCGGTGTTGAAAAACATGAGGAGACTGAAAACGTGTGAAAAATATGAAGAACTTCAAAAATATGAAAAATATGAAGAGAATCAAAAGGTGTGAAAAATATGAAGAGCTTCAAAAGATGTCAAAAATGAGATGAGCATGAAACGGTCTGAAGAAAAGGAGGAGCATGAAGCGGAGTTCACAAAAATGAAGAGCCTGAAAAGGTGGAAAATATATGAAGAGCTTCAAAAGGTGTCAAAAATTTGAGGAGCATGAAACAGTCTGAAAAATAGGAGGAGAATGAATTGGTTTTGAAAAAGATGAAGAGCCTGAAAACATGCGAAATATATGAAGCGCTTCAAAAGGTGTGAAATACATGAGGAGCATGAAACAGTTGAAAAATAGGAGGAGCATGAAGCGGTGTTCAAAAACACGAAGAGCTTGAAAGGTGTGAAAAATATGAAGAGCTTTAAAAGGTGTCAAAAATATGAGGAGCATGAAACGTTCAGAAAAATAGGAGGATCATGAAACGTTGTTCAAAAACATGAAGAGCTTGAAAAGGTGTGAAAAATATGAAGAGCCTCAAAACGTGTCAAAAATATGAGGAGTATGAAACGGTCTGGAAAATAGCAGGAGCATGAAGCGGTGTTGAAAAAGATGAAGAGCCTGAAAACGTGTGAAAAATATGAAGAGCTTCAAAATTATGAAAAATATGAAGAGCTTCAATAGGTGTGAAAAATGTGAAGAGATTCAAAATGTATCAAAAGTGACATGAGCATGAAACGGTCTGAAAAATACGAGGAGCATGAAGCGGTGTTGAAAATCATGAAGAGCCTGAAAAGGTGTTAAAAATATGAAGAGCCTCAAAAGGTGTGAAATACATGAGGAGCATGAAACGGTCTGAAAAATAGGAGGAGCATGAAGTGGTGTTCAAAAACATGAAGAGCCTGAAAAGGTGTGAGAAATATGAAGAGCTTCAAAAGGTGTCAAAAATATGAGGAGCATGATACTGTCTGCAAAATAGGAGGAGCATGAAGATGTGTTGAAAAACATGAAGAGCCTGAAAAAGTGTGAAAAATATGAAGAGCTTCAAAAGGTGTCAAATATATGAGGAGTATGAAACGGTCTGAAAAACCGGAGGAGCATGAAGCGGTGTTGAAAAACATGAAGAGCATGAAAAGGTGTGAAAAATTTGAAGAGCTTCAAAAATGTGAAAAATATGAAGAGCTTCAAAAGGTGTGAAATATATGAAGAGCTTCAAAAGGTGTCAAAAATATGAAGAGCATGAAACGGTCGCACCAGTAGGAGGAACTTGAAGTGGTTTTCGAAAACATGAAGAGTCTGAAAAGGTGTGAAATATAAGAAGAGCTTCAAAAGGTGTCAAAATTATGAGGAGCATGAAACGGTCTGAAAAATAGGAGGATCATGAAACAGTGTTGAAAAACATGAAGAGCCTGAAAAGGTGTGAAAAATATGAAGAGCTTCAAAACGTGTCAAAAATATGAGGAGCATGAAACTGTCTGAAAAATAGGAGGAGTATGATGCGGTGTTGAAAAATATGAAGAGCTTCAAAAGCTGTCAAAAATGAGATGACCATGAAACGGTCTGAGAAATAGAAGGAGCATGAAGTTCTTTTCAAAAAAATGAAGAACCTGAAAAGGTGTGAAGTATATGAAGATTTCAAAAGGTGTCAAAAATATGAGGAGAATGAAACGGTCTGAAAAATAGGAGGAGCATGAAGTCATGTTGAAAAACATGAAGAGCCTGAAAATGTGAGAAAAATACGAAGAGCCTCAAAAGGTGTCACAAATATGAGGAGCATGAAACGGTCTGAAATATATGAGGAGCATGAAGCGGTGTTCAAAAACAGGAAGAGCCTGAAAACGTGTGAAAAATTTGAAGATCTTCAAAAATGTGGAAAATATGAAGAGCTTCAAAAGGTGTGAAATAAATGAAGATCTTCAAAAGGTGTCAAAAATGAGCTGAGCATGAAACGGTCTGCAAAATAGGAGGAGCATGAAGTGGTGTTCAAAAATTTGAAGAGCCTGAAATGGTGTGAAATATATGAAGAGTTTCAAAAGGTGTCAAATATATGAGGAGCAAAAACGGTCTGAAAATAGGAGGAGCATGAAGTGGTGTTGAAAATCATGACGAGCCTTAAAAGGTGCGTAAAATATGAAGAGCTTCAAAATGTGTGAAATACATGAGGAGCATGAAACCGTCTGAAAAATAGGAGGAGCATGAAGCGGTGTTCAAAAATATGAAGAGCCTGAAAATTTGTGAAAACTATGAAGAGCTTCAGAAGGTGTCAAAAATTAGATGAGCATGAAACGGTCTGAAAAATAGGAGGAGCATGAAGCGGTGTTCAAAAATATGAAGAGCCTGAAAATTTGTGAAAACTATGAAGAGCTTCAGAAGGTGTCAAAAATTAGATGAGCATGAAACGGTCTGAAAAATAGGAGGAGCATGAAGTGGTGTTGAAAATCATGAAGAGCCTAAAAAGGTGTGAAATATATGAAGAGCTTCAAAAGGTGTGCAAAATATGAAGAGCTTCAAAAGGTGTCAACAATATGAGGAGCATGAAACGGTCTGAAAAATAGGAGGAGCATGAAGCGGTGTTGAAAATCATGAAGAGCCTGAAAAGGTGTGAAATATATGAAGAGCTTCAAAAGGTGTGAAAAATATGAGGAGTATGAAACGGTCTGAAAAATAGGAGGATCATGAAGCGGTGTTCAAAAACTTGAAGAGCTTGAAAATATGTGAAATATATGAGGAGCATGAAACGGTCTGAAAAATAGGAGGAACATGAAGCGGAGTTCAAAAAAATGAAGAGCCTGAAAAGTTGGAAAAAATATGAAGAGCTTCAAAAGGTGTCAAAAATTTGAGGAGCATGAAACGGTCTGAAAAATAGGAGGAGCGTGAAGCGGTGATTGAAAACATGAAGAGTTGAAAAGGTGTGAAAAATATGAAGAGCTTCAAAAGTTGTGAAAAATATGAAAAGCATGAAACAGTCTGAAAAATAGGAGGAGTATGAAGCGGTGTTGAAAAACATGAAGAGTCTGAGAAGGTGTGAAAAATATGCAGAGCTTCAAAAGACGTCAAATATATGAGGATCCTGAAAATTTCTGAAGAATACGAGGAGCATGAAGCGGTTTTGGAAAACATGAAGAGCCTGAAAAGGTGTGAAAAATATGAAGAGCTTCAAAAGGTTACAAATATATGAGGATCATGAAACGGTCTGAAAAATAGGAGGAGCATGAAGTGGTGTTCAAAAACATAAAGAGCGTGAAAACGTGTGAAAAATATGAAAAGCTTCAAAAGAAGTCAAAAATATGAGGAGCATGAAAAGGTCTGAAAAATAGGAGGAGCATGAAACGATCTGAAAAATGGGAGGAGCATGAAGCGGTGTTGAAAAACATGAAGAGCCTGAAAAGGTGTGAAAAATATGAAGAGCTTCAAAAGGTGTCAAAAATCTGATTGACATGAACGGTCTTAAAAACAGGAGGAGGATGAAGTGGTGTTGAAAAACATGAAGAGCCTGAAAAGGTGTGAAAAATATAAAGAGCTTAAAAATGTTTCAAAAATATGAGGAGCATGAAACGGGCTGAAAAATAGGAGGAGCATGAAGTGATGTTGAAAAACATGAAGAGCCTGAAAAGGTGTGAAAAATATGAAGAGCTTCAAAAGGTGTCAAAAATATGATTGACATGAACGGTCTTAAAAACAGGAGGAGGATGAAGTGGTGTTGAAAAACATGAAGAGCCTGAAAAGGTGTGAAAAATGTGAAGAGCTTAAAAATGTTTCAAAAATATGAGGAGCATGAAACGGGCTGAAAAATAGGAGGAGCATGAAGTGATGTTGAAAAACATGAAGAACCTGAAAAGGTGTGAAAAATATGAAGAGCTTCAAAAGGTGTCAGAAATTTGAGGAGCATGAAACGTTCTGAAAAATAGGAGGAGCATGAAGTGATGTTGAAAAACATGAAGAGCCTGAAAAGGTGTGAAAAATATGAAGAGCTTCAAAAGGTGTCAGAAATTTGAGGAGCATGAAACGGTCTGAAAAATAGGAGGAGCATGTAGCGGTGTTCAAAAAAATGAAGAGCCTGAAGAGGTGTGAAAAATATGAAGAGCTTCAAAAGGTGTCAAAAATATGAGGAGCATGAAACGGTCTGAAAAATAGGAGGAGCATGAAGCGGTGTTCAAAATCATGAAGAGCCTTAAAAGGTGTGAAAAATATGAAGAGCATCAAAAGGTGTCAAATATATGGGGAGCATGAAATGGTCTGAAAAAGAGGAGGAGCATGAAACGGTGTTCTAAAACATGAAGAGCCTGAAAAGTCCTGAAAAATATGAAGAGCTTCAAAAGGTGTGAAAAATATAAGGAGCATGAAACAGTCTGAAAAATAGGAGGAGCATGAAGCGCTGTTGAAAAACATGAAGAGCCTGAAAAGGTGTGACAAATATGAAGAGTTTCAAAAGGTTTGAAAAATATGAGTAGCATGAAACAGTCTGAAAATTAGGAAGAGCATGAAGTGGTGTTCAAAAACATGAAGAGCCTGAAAAGGAGTGAAAAATATGAAGAGCTCCAAAGGTGTCAAAAATATGACTAGCATGAAACAGTCTGAAAATTTGGAAGAGCATGAAGTGGTGTTCAAAAACAGGAAGAGCCTGAAAAGAGTTGAAAAATATGAAGAGGTTCAAAAGGTGTCAAAAATATGAGGAGCATGAAACGGTCTGCAAATAGGACGAGCATGAAGTGGTGTTCAAAAACATGAAGAGCCTGAAAAGGTGTGAAAAACATGAAGAGCTTCATAAGGTGTCAAAATTAGTTTAGCATGAAAGGGTCTGAAAAATAGGAGGAGCATGAAGTGATGTTGAAAAACATGAAGAGCCTGAAAACGTGTGAAAAATATGAAGAGCTTCAAAAATATGAAAAATATGAAAAGATTCAAAAGGTGTGAAAAATATGAAGAGCTTCAAAAGATGTCAAAAATGAGATGAGCATGAAACGGTCTGAAAAATAGGAGGAGCATGAAGCGGTGTTGAAAATCATGAAGAGCCTGAAAAGTTGTGAAAAATAGGCAGAGCTTCAAAAGGTGTCAAAAATATGAGGAGATTGAAACG
This sequence comes from Dama dama, assembly GCF_033118175.1. Taxonomy (NCBI): domain Eukaryota; kingdom Metazoa; phylum Chordata; class Mammalia; order Artiodactyla; family Cervidae; genus Dama; species Dama dama. Next base: position 84,256 of record NW_026870960.1, read on the forward strand.
GTCTGAAAAATACGAGGAGCATGAAGTGGTGTTGAAAAACATGACGAGCCTAAAAGCTGTGAAAAATAGGAAGAGCTTCAAAAGGTGTCAACAATATGAGGAGCATGAAACGGTCTGAAAAATAGGAGGAGCATGAAGCGGTGTTGAAAATCATGAAGAGCCTGAAAAGGTGTGAAATATATGAAGAGCTTCAAAAGGTGTGAAAAATATGAGGAGTATGAAACGGTCTGAAAAATAGGACGATCATGAAGCGGTGTTCAAAAACTTGAAGAGTCTGAGAAGGTGTGAAAAATATGCAGAGCTTCAAAAGACGTCAAATATATGAGGATCATGAAAATTTCTGAAGAAAACGAGGAGCATGAAGCGGTTTTGAAAAACATGAAGAGCCTGAAAAGGTGTGAAAAATATGAAGAGCTTCAAAAGGTTACAAATATATGAGGATCATGAAACGGTCTGAAAAATAGGAGGAGCATGAAGTGGTGTTCAAAAACATAAAGAGCGTGAAAACGTGTGAAAAATATGAAAAGCTTCAAAAGAAGTCAAAAATATGAGGAGCATGAAAAGGTCTGAAAAATAGGAGGAGCATGAAACGATCTGAAAAATGGGAGGAGCATGAAGCGGTGTTGAAAAACATGAAGAGCCTGAAAAGGTGTGAAAAATATGAAGAGCTTCAAAAGGTGTCAAAAATATAAGGAGCATGAAACGGTCTGAAAATTAGAAGGAGCAAGAAACTGTGATCAAAAACAAGAAGAGCCTGAAAAGGTGTGAAAAAATGAAGGGATTCAAAAGGTGTGAAAATTATGAGGAGCATGAAACGGTCTGAAAAATAGGAGGAGCATGAAGCGGTGTTCAAAAACATGAAGAGCCTGAAAAGTTGTCAAAAATATGAAGAGCTTCAAAAGCTTGGAAATACATGAGGAGCATGAAACGGTCTGAAATATAGGAGGAGCATGAAGCTGTGTTGAAAAACATGAACAGCTGAAAAGGTAGGTAAAATATGAAGAGCTTTAAAAGGTGTCAAAAATATGAGGAGCATGAAACGATCTGAAAAATAGGAGGAGCATTAAACGGTGTTCAAAAACATGAAGAGCCTGAAAAGGTGTGAAAAATATGAAGAGCTTCAAAAGGTGTCAGTAATAGGAGGAGCATGAAACGGTCTGAAATATAGGAGGAGAATGAAGCGGTGTTGAAAAACATGAAGAGCCTGAAAAGGTGTGAAAAACATGAAGAGCTTAAATGTTGTGAGAAATATGAAGAGCTTCAAATGGTGTCAAAAATGAGACGAGCATGAAACGGTCTGAAAAATAGGAGGAGCATGAAGTGGTGTGAAAAACATGAAGAGCCTAAAAAGGTGTGAAAAATATGAAGAGCTTCAAAACGTGTCAAAAATATGAGGAGCATGAATCGGTCTGAAAAACAGGAGGATCATGAAGCCGTGTTGAAAAACATCGGGAGTCGGAAAACGTGTGAAAAATATAAACAGCTTCAATAGGTGTCAAAAATATGAGGAGCATGAAACGGTCTGAAAAATAGGAGGAGCATGAACCGGTGTTCAAAAACATGAAGAGCCCGAAAAGGTGTGAAAATTATGAAGAGCTTCAAAAGGTGTGAAATACAAGAGGAGTATGAAACGGTCTGAAAAATAGGAGGAGCATGAAGCAGTGTTCAAAAACATGAAGAACCGGAAAAGGTGTGAAAAATATGAAGAGCTTCAAAAGGTGTGAAAATAATGAGGAGCATGAAACGGTCTGACAAATAGGAGCAGCATGAAACGGTGTTCAAAAACATGAAGAGCCTGAAAAGGTGTGAAAAATATGAAGAGCTTCAAAAGGTTGGAAATACATGGAGAGCATGAAACGGTCTTAAAAATAAGAGGAGCATGAAGCGGTGTTGAAAAACATGAAGAGCCTGAAAAGGTGGGTAAAATATGAAGAGCTTCAAAAGGTGTCAAAAATATGAGGAGCATGAAACGGTCTGAAATATTGGAGGAGCAAGAAACGGAGTTCAAAAACATGAAGAGCCAGAAAAGGTGTCAAAAATATGAAGAGCTTCAAAAGTTGTCAAAAATATGAGGAGCATGAACGGTCTGAAAAATAGGAGCATGAAGCAGTGTTGAAAAAAATGAAGAGCCTGAAAGGTGTGAAAAATATGAAAACCTTCAAAAGGTGTCAAATATATGAGGACCATGAAATGGTCTGAAAAATAGGAGGAGCAAGAAACGGTGTTCAAAAACATGAAGAGCCAGAAAGGTGTGAAAAATATGAAGAGCTTCAAAAGGTGTAAAAAATATAAGGAGCATGAAACGGTCTGAAAAATAGGAGGAGCATGAAGTGGTATTCAAAAACATGAAGAGCCTGAAAAGGTGTGAAAAATATGAAGAGCTTCAAAATGTGTCAAAAATATGAGGAGCATGAAACGGTCTGAAAAATAGGAGGAGCATGAAGCGGTGTTGAAAGACATGAAGACCCTGAAAAGGTGTGAAAAATATGAAGAGCTTCTAAAGGTGTCAAAATTTGAGGAGCATGAAACTGTCTGAAAAATAACAGGAGCATGAAACGGTGCTAAAAAACATAAAGAGCTTCAAAAGGTGTGAAACATATGAAGAGTTTCAAAAGGTGTCAAAAATATGAGGAGCATGAAACGGTCTGAAAAATAGGAGGAGCATTAAGCGGTGTTGAAAAACATGAAGTGCCTGAAAAGCTGTGAAATTAAGACAAGCTTCAAAAGGTGTGAAAAATATGAGGAGCAGGAAACGGTCTGAAAAATACGAGGAGCATGAAGCGGTTTTAAAAAACATGAAGAGCTTCAAAAGGTGTGAAACATATGAAGAGCTTCAAAAGGTGTCAAAAATATGAGTAGCAAGAAACAGTCTGAAAAATAAGAGGAGCATGAAGGGCTGTTGAAAAAATGAAGAGCCAGAAATGGTGTGAGAATTATGTAGAGTTCAAAAGGTGTGAGAAATATGAGGAGCATGAAACGGTATGAAAAATAGGAGGAGCATGAAGCTGTGTAGAAAAACATGAAGAGCCTGAAAAGGTGTGACAAATATGAAGAGCTTCAAAAGGTGTGAAAAATATGAGGAGCATGAAAAGGTATGAAAAATAGGAGGAGCATGAAGCTGTGTAGAAAAACATGAAGAGCCTGAAAGGGTGTGACAAATATGAAGAGCTTCAAAAGGTGTGAAAAATATGAGGAGCATGAAAAGGTCTGAAAAATAGGAAGAGCATGAAGCGGTGTAGAAAAACATGAAGAACCTGAAAAGCTGTGAAAAATATGAAGAGCTTCAAAAGGTGTCAAAAATATGAGGAGCATGAAACGGTCTGAAAAATGGGAGGAGCATGAAGCGGTGTAGAAAAACATGAAGAGCCTGAAAATGTGTGAAAAATATGAAGAGCTTCAAAAGGTGTCAAAATGAGATGAGCATGAAACGTTCTGAAAAATAGGAGGAATATGAAGCTGTGTTGAAAACCATGAAGAGCCTGAAAAGTTGTGAAAAATATGAAGAGCTTCAAAACGTGTCAAAAATATGAGGAGCCTGAAACAGTCTGAAAAATACGAGGAGCATGAAGCTGTGTTCAAAAACATGAAGAGCCAGAAAAGGTGTGAAAAATATGAAGAGCTTCAAAAAGTGTCAAAAATATGAGGAGCAAGAAACGGTCGGAAAATAGGAGGAGCATGAAACGATCTGAAAAATAGGAGGAGCATGAAGCTGTGTTCAAAAACATGAAGAGCCTGAAAAGGTGTGAAAAATATGAAGAGCTTCAAAAGGTGTAAAAAATTTGAGCAGCATGAAACGGTCTGAAAAATAGGAGGAGCATGAAGTGGAGCTGAAAAACATGAAGTGCCTGAAAAGGTGTGCAAAATATGAAGAGCTTCAAAACGTGTACAAAATGAGATGAGCATGAAACGGTCTGAAAAATAGGAGGAGCATGAACTGGTGCTGAAAAACCTGAAGAGCCTGAAAAGGTGTGCAAAATATGAAGAGCTTCAAAAGGTGTGAAAAATATGAGGAGCCTGAAACGATCTGAAAAATAGGAGGAGCATGGATCGGTGTTCAAAAACAGGAAGAGCCTGAAAAGGTGTGAAAAATATGAGGAGCTTCAAAAAGTGTCAAATATATGAGGAGAAAGAAACGGTCTGAAAAAAAGGAGGAGCATGAAGCGGTGTTCAAAACCATGAAGAGTCTGAAAAGGTGTGAAAAATATGAAGAGCTTCAAAAGCTGTCAAAAATGACATGAGCAGGAAATGGTCTGAAAAAAAGCAGGAGCATGAAGCATTGTTGAAAATCTTGAAGAGCTTGAAAAGGTGTGAAAAATATGAAGAGCTTCAAAAGGTTTCAAAAATATGAGGATCATGAAACGGTCCGAAAAATAGGAGCAACATGAAACGGTCTGAAAAATAAGAGGAGCATGAAATGGTGTTGAAAAACAGGAAGATCCTGAAAATGTGAGAAAAATATGAAGAGCTTCAAAAGGTTTCAAAAATATGACGAGCATGAAACTTTCTGAAAAAGAGGAGGAGCATGAACCGGTGTTGAAAAACATGAAGAGCCTGAAAAGGTGTGAAAAATATGAAGAGGTTTAAAAGGTGTCAAAAATATGAGGAGCATAAAACTTTCTGAAAAATAGGAGGATCATGAAACCGTGTTCAAAAATATGAAGAGCCTGAAAAGGTGTGAAAAATATGAAGAGCCTTAAAAAATGTCAAAATATGAGGAGTATGAAACGGTCTGAAAAATAGCAGGAGCATGAAGCTGTGTTGAAAAACATGAAGAGCCTGAAAAGGTGTGAAAAATATGAAGAGCTTCAAAACGTGTCAAAATATGAGGAGCATGAAACGGTCTGAAAAATAGGAGGAGCAAGAAGCGGTGTTGAAAAACATGAAGAGCCTGAAAAGGTGTGAAAAATATGAAGAGCTTCAAAAGGTGTGAAAAATATGAAGAGCTTCAAAAGCTGTCAAATGAGATGAGCATGAAACGGTCTGAAAAATAGGAGGAGCAAGAAGCGGTGTTGAAAAACATGAAGAGCCTGAAAAGGTGTGAAAAATATGAAGTGCTTCAAAAGGTGTGAAATATATGAAGAGCTTCAACAGATGTGAAATACATGAGGAGCATGAAACTCTCTGAAAAATAGGAGGAGCATGAAGTGGTGTTCAAAAACATGAAGAGCCTGAAAAAATGTGAAAAATATGAAGAGCTTCAAAAGGGGTGAAAAATATGAATAGCATGATATTGTCTGAGAAATCGGAGGAGCATGAAGCGGTATTCAAAAACATGAAGAGCCTGAAAAGTTGTGAAAAATATGCAAAGCTTCAAAAGGTGTCAAAAATTAGATGAGCATGAAACGGTCTGAAAAATTGGAGGAGCAAGAAGTAGCGTTGAAAAAAATGAAGAGCCTGAAACGGTGTGAAAAATATGAAAAGCTTCTAAAGGTGTCAAAAATATGAGGAGCATGAAACGGTCTGAAAAATAGGAGGAGCCTGAAGCGGTGTTGAAAAATATGAAGAGCCTGAAATGGTGTGAAAAATATGAAGAGCTTCAAAATGTGTCAAAAATATGAGGAGCATGAAACGGTCTGAAAAATAGGAGGAGCATGAAGCGGTGTTCAAAAACATGAAGAGCCTTAAAAGGTGTGAAAAATATGAAGAGCTTCAAAAGGTGTCAAAAATATGAGGAGCATGAAACGGTCTGAAAAATAGGAGCAGCATCAAGCGCTGTTGAACAACATGAAGAGTCTGAGAAAGTGTGAGAAATAGGAAGAGCTTCAAAAGGTGTGAAAAATATGAAGAGCTTCAAAAGGTGTCAAAAAATAGATGAGCATGAAACTGTCTGAAAAATAGGAGGAGCATGAAGTCGTGTTGAAAAAAATGAAGAGCCTGAAAAGGTGTGAAATATATGAAGAGCTTCACATGGTGTCAAGAATATGAGGAGAATGAAGCGGTCTGAAAAATAGGAGGAGCATGAAGCGGTGTTGAAAAACATGAAGCCCCTGAAAAGGTGTGAAAGATATGAAGAGTTTCTAAAGGTGTCAAAAATATGAGGAGTAAGAAAGGGTCTGAAAAATAGGAGGAGCATGAAGCGGTGTTCAAAAACATGAAGATGCTGAATAGGTGTGAAAAATATGAAGAGCCACAAAAGGTGTCAAAATGTGATGATCATGAACCGGTCTGAAAAATAGCAGGAGCATGAAGTGATGTTGAAAAAAAGGAAAAGCCTGAAAAGGTGTGAAATATATGAAGAGCTTCAAAAGGTGTAAAAATATGAGGAGAATGAAACGGTCTTCATAATAGGAAGAGTATGAAATGGTGTTCAAAAACATAAAGAGCATGAAAAGGTGTGAAAAATATGAAGAGTTTCAAAAGGTGTGAAATACATGAGGAGGATTAAACGGTCTGAAAAATAGGAGGAGCATGAAGCGGTGTTCAAAAACATGAAGAGTCTGAAAAGGTGTGAAAAATATGAAGAGTTTCAAAAGGTGTCAAAAATATGAGGAGCATGAAACGGTCTGAAAAATGGGAGTAGCATGAAATGGTGTTCAAACACATGAAGAGCCTGAAAGGTGTGAAAAATATGAAGAGCTTCAAAAGGTGTGAAAAAGATTAGGTGCAAGAAACGGTCTGAAAAATACGAGGAGTATGAAGCGGTGTTGAAAAACATGAAGAGCCTGAAAACGTGTGAAAAATATGAAGAGCTTCAAAAGGTGTGAAAAATATGAAGAGCTTCAAAAGGTGATAAAAATGAGATGAGCATGAAACGGTCTGAAAAATAGGAGCAACATGAAACGGTCTGAAAAATAAGAGGAGCATGAAATGGTGTTGAAAAACAGGAAGAGCCTGAAAATGTGAGAAAAATATGAAGAGCTTCAAAAGGTTTCAAAAATATGAGGAGCATGAAACTTTCTGAAAAATAGGAGGAGCATGAACCGTCATTGAAAAACATGAAGAGCCTGAAAAGGTGTGAGAAATATGAAGAGCTTCAAAAGCTGTGAAAAATATGAAGAGCTTGAAAGGTATCAAAATTGAGATGAGCATGAAAAGGTCTGAAAAATAGGAGAAGCATGAAGCTTTGTTCAAAAAGTTAAAGAGCCTGAAAAGGTGTGAAAAATATGAAGAGCTTCAAAGGGTGTGAAATATATGAGGAGCATTAAACGGCTTGAAAAATAGGTAGAGCTTGAAGCTGCGCTCAAACACATGAAGAGCCTGAAAAGGTGTGAAAAATATGAAGAGCTTCAAAAGGGGTGAAAAATATGAATAGCATGATATTGTCTGAGAAATCGGAGGAGCATGAAACGGTGATCAAAAACATGAAGAGCCTGAAAAGGTGTGAAATATATGAAGAGCTTCAAAAGGTGTCAAAAATATGAGGAGCATGAAACGGTCTGAAAAATAGGAGGAGCATTAAGCTGTGTTGAAAATCATAACGAGCCTGAAATGGTGTGAAAAATATGAAGAGCTTCAAAAATGTGAAAAATATGAAGAGCTTCAAAAGGTGTCAAAAATTAGATGAGCATGAAACGGTCTGAAATAGGAGGAGCATGAAGCGGTGTTCAAAGACATGAAGAGCCTGAAAAGGTGTGAAAAATATGAAGAGGTTCAAAAGGTGTCAAAAATTAGATGAGCATGAAACGGTCTGAAAAATAGGAGGAGCATTAAACGGTGTGGAAAAACATGAAGAGCCTGAAAAGGTGTGGAAAAATAGGAAGAGCTTCAAAACGTGTGAAAAATATGAGGAGCATGAAACGGTCTGAAAAATAGGAGGAGAATGAATCGGTGTTCAAAAATATGAAGAGCCTGAAAAGGTGTGAAAAATATGAAGCTTCAAAAGGTGTCAAAAATATGAGAAGCATGAAACGGTCTGAAAAAAAAAGAGAAGCATGAAACGGTGTTAAAAACATGAAGAGCCTGAAAAAGTGTGAAAAATATAAAGAGCTTCAAAAGCTGTGAAAAATATAAAGATCTCAAAAGGTGTCAAAAATGAGATGAGCATGAAACGGTCTGAAAAATAGGAGGAGCCCGAAGTGGTGTTGAAAAACATGAAGAGCCTGAAAAGGTGTGAAATATATGAAGAGCTTCAAAAAGTGTCAAAAATATTAGGAGCATGAAACGGTCTGAAAAATAGGAGGAACATGAAGCGGTGTTGAAAAACATGAAGAGCCTGAAAAGGTGTGAAAAATATGAACAGCTTAAAAAGGTGTCAAAAATATTAGGAGCAGGAAACGGTGTGAAAAATAGGAGGAGCATGTAACGGTGTTGAAAAACATGAAGAGTCTGAAAACGTGTCAAAAATATGAAGAGCTTCAAAAGGTGTCAAAAATATTAGGAGCATGAAACGGTCTGAAAAATAAGAGTAACATGAAACGGTCTGATAAATAGGAGGAGCATGAAACAGTGTTGAAAAACATGAAGAGCCTGAAAAGTTGTGAAATATATGAAGAGCTTCAAAAGGTGTCAAAATATGAGGAGCTTGAAACGGTCTGAAAAATAAGAGTAACATGAAACGGTCTGATAAATAGGAGGAGCATGAAGCGGTGTTCAAAAACATGAAGAGCCTGAAAAGGTGTGAAAAATATGAAGAGCTTCAAAAGGTGTGAATAATGAGAGGAGCATGAAACGGTCTGTAAAATAGGAGGATCATGAAGCGGTGTTGAAAATCGTGAAGAGCCTGAAAAGGTGTGAAAAATGTGAAGAGCTTCAACAGGTGTCAAAATCATGAGGAGAATGAAACGGTCTGAAAAATAGGAGGAGCTTGAAGCTGTGTTCAAAAATATGAAGAGCCAGAAAAGGTGTGAAAAATATGAAGAGCTTCAAACTGTGTCAAAAATATGAGGAGCAAGTAACGGTCTGAAAAATAGGAGGAGCATGAAGTGGAGCTGAAAAACATGAAGAGCCTGAAAAGGTGTGCAAAATATGAAGAGCTTCAAAAGGTGTAAAAAATGAGATGAGCATGTAACCGTCTGAAAAATAGGAGGAGCATGAACTGGTGCTGAAAAACATGAAGAGCCTGAAAATGTTTGAAAAATATGAAGACCTTCAAAAGGTGTGAAAAATATGAGGAGCATGAAACGGTCTGAAAAATAGGAGGAGCATGAAGTGGAGCTGAAAAACATGAAGAGCCTGAAAAGGTGTGCAAAATATGAAGAGCTTCAAAAGGTGTAAAAAATGAGATGAGCATGAAACGGTCTCAAAAATAGAAGGAGCATGAACTGGTGCTGAAAAACATGAAGAGCCTGAAAAGGTGTGCAAAATATGAAGAGCTTCAAAAGGTGTAAAAATGAGAGCAGCATGAAACGGTCTGAAAAATAGGAGGAGCATGAAGTGGAGCTGAAAAACATGAAGAGCCTGAAAAGGTGTGCAAAATATGAAGAGCTTCAAAAGGTGTCAAGAATATGAGGAGCATGAAACGGTCTGAAAAATAGGAGGAGCATGAACTGGTGCTGAAAAACATGAAAGCCTGAAAAGGTTTGAAAAATATGAAGAGCTTCAAAAGGTGTGAAAAATATGAGGAGCATGAATCGGTCTGAAAAATAGGAGAAGCATGAAGCGGTGTTCAAAAACATGAAGAGCCTGAAGAGGTGTGAAAAATATGAAGAGCTTCAAAAAGTGTCAAAAATAGATGAGCATGAAACGGTCTGAAAAATAGGAGGAGCATGAAGCGGTGTTCAAAATCATGAAGTGCCTGAAAAGGTTTGAGAAATATGAAGAGCTTCAAAGGATGTGAAATATATGAGGATCATGAAACGGCTTGAAAAATAGGAAGAGCATGAAGCTGGGCTCAAACACATGAAGAGCCTGAAAAGGTGTGAAAAATATGAAGAGCTTCAAAAGGTGTCAATATTATGAGGAGCAGGAAACGGTCTGAAAAATAGGAGGAGCATGAAGTGGTGTTGAAAAACAGGAAGAGCCTGAAAAGGTGTGAAATATATGAAGAGCTTCAAAATGTGTCAAAATATTAGGAGCATGAAACGGTTTGAAAAATAGGAGGAGCATGAAGCGGTGTTCAAAAACATGAAGAGCCTGAAAAGGTGTGAAAAATATGAAAAGCCTAAAAACCTGTCAAAATTATGAAGAGCATGAAACGGTCTGAAAAATAGCAGGAGCATGAAGCGGTGTTGAAAAACATGAAGAGTCTGAAAACGTGAGAAAATACGAAGAACTTCAAAAATATGAAAAATTTGAAGAGCTTGAAAAGGTGTGAAAAATATGAAGAGCTTCAAAAGGTGTAAAAATGAGATGAGCATGAAACGGTCTGAAAAATAGGAGGAGCATGAACTGGTGTTGAAAAAATGAAAAGCCTGAAAAGGTGTGAAATATATGAAGAGCTTCAAAAGGTGTAAAAATATGAGGAGAATGAAACGGTCTGCAAAATAGGAAGAGCATGAAATGGAGTTCAAAAACATGAAGAGCATGAAAAAGTGTGAAATATATGAAGAGCTTCAAAATGTGTCAAAATATTAGGAGCATGATACTGTCTGAAAAATAGGAGAAACATGCAGTGGTGTTCAAAAACATGAAGAGCCTGAAAAGTTGTGAAAAATACGCATAGCTTCAAAGGGTGTCAAAAATTAGATGAGCATGAAACGGTCTGAAAAATTGGAGGAGCAAGAAGCAGTGTTGAAAAATATGAAGAGCCTGAAAAGGTGTGAAAAATATGAAGAGCTTCAAAAAGTGTCAAAAATATGAGGAGCAAGAAACGGTCTGAAAAATAGGAGAATCATGCAGCGGTGTTGAAAACTATAAACAGCCTGAAAAAGTGTGAAAAATATGAAGAGCTTCAAAAGATGTCAAAAATATGAGTATCATGAAACGATCTGAAAAATAGGAGGAGCATAAAGCGGTGTTCAAAAATATGAAGAGCATGAAAAAGTGTGAAAAATATGAACAGCCTCAAAACGTGTCAAAAATATGAGGAGCATGAAACGGTCTGAAAAATACGAGCAGTATGAAGCGGTGTTCAAAAACATGAAGAGCCTGAAAAGGTGTGAAAAATATGAAGAGCTTCAAAAGGTGTGAAAAATATGAGGAGCTTCAAAAGGTGTCAAAAATATAAGGAGCAAGAAACGGTAGGAAAAATAGGAGGGACATGAAGCGGTGTTCAAAATCATGAAGAGCCTGAAAAGCTGAGAAATATATGAAGAGCTTCAAAGGGTGTCAAAATTATGAGGAGCATGAAACGGTCTGAAAAATATGAGAAGCATGAAACAGTGTTGAAAAATATGAAGAGCCTGAAAAGGTGTGCAAAATATGAAGAGCTTCAAAACCTGTCAAAAATAGGAGAAACATGAAACGATCTGAAAAATAGGAGGAGCATGAACCGGTGTTCAAAAACATGAAGAGACTGAAAAGGTGTGAAAAATATAAGGAGCTTCAAAAGGTGTGAAAAATATGAAGATCTTCAAAAGGTGTCAAAAATGAGATGAGCATGAAACGGTCTGAAAAATAGGAGGAGCATGAAGTGGTGTTGATAAACATGAAGAGCCTGAAAAGGTGTGAAATATATGAGGAGCTTGAAAAGGTGTCAAAAATATGAGGAGCATGATACGGTCTGAAATATATGAGGAGCTTGAACCGGTGTTCAAAAACATGAAGGCCTGAAAAGGTGTGAAAAACATGAAGAGCCTGAAAATGTGGGTAAAATATGAAGAGCTTCAAAAGGTGTCAAGAATGAGATGAGCATGAAACGGTCTGATAAATAGGAGAAGTATGAAGTTGTGTTGAAAAACATGAAGAGCCTGAAATGGTGTGAAATATATGAGGAGCTTGAAAAGGTGTCAAAAATATGAGAGCATGAAACGATCTCAAAAATAGGAGGTGCATGAAGTGGTGTTGAAAAACATGAAAGGGTGTGAAAAATATGAAGAGCTTCAAAAGATGTCAAAAATATGAAGAGCATGAAACGGTCTGAAAAATAGGAGAATCATGCAGTGGTGTTGAAAAACATGAACAGCATGAAAAGGTATGTAAAATATGAAGAGCTTGATAAGGTGTCATAAATATGAGGAGCATGAAACGGTCGGAAAAATAGGAGGAGCATGAAGTGGTGTTGAAAAACATGAAGAGCCTGAAAAGGAGTGAAAAATATGAAGAGCTTCAAAAGGCGTCAAAAATTTGAGGAGCATGAAACGGTCTGAAAAATAGGAGGAGCAAGAAGCGGTGTTGAAAAACATGAAGAGCCTGAAAAGGGGTGAAAAATATGAAGAGCTTCAAAAGGTGTCAAAATTATGAGGAGCATTAAACGGTCTGAAAAATAGGAGGAGCATGAAGAGGTGTTCAAAAACATGAAGACCCTGGAAAGGTGCGAAAAATATGAAGAGCCAGAAAAGGTGTGAAAAGTATGAAGAGCTTCAAAAGGTATGAAATACATGAGGAGCTTGAAACGGTCTGAAAAACAGGAGGAGCATGAAGCGGTGTTGAAAAACATGAAGAGCCTGAAAAGGTGTGAAATATATGAAGAGCTTCAAAAGGTGTCAAAAAAGTTAGGAGTATGGAACGTTCTGAAAAATAGGAGGAGCATGAAGTGCTGTTGAAAAGCATGAAGAGCCTGAAAGGTTGTGAAATATATGCAGAGCTTCAAAAGGTGTCAAAAATATGAGGAGCATGAAAAGGTATGAAAATTTGGAGGAGCATGAAGCGGTCTTGAAAGACATGAATACCCTGACATGGTGTCAAAAATATGAAGAGCTTCAAAAGGTGTCAAAAATTTGAAGAGAATGAAACAGTCTGATAAATAGGAGGAGCATGAAGCGGTGTTGAAAAACATGAAGAGCCTGAAAAGGTGTGAAAATTATGAAGAGCTTCAAAAGGTGTCAAAAATTTGAAGAGAATGAAACAGTCTGATAAATAGGAGCAGCATGAAGCGGTGTTGAAAAACATGAAGAGCCTGAAAAGGTGTTAAAAATATTAGGAGCATGAAACGGTCTTAAAAATAGGTGGAGCATGAAGCGGTTGTGAAAAACATGAAGAGCCTGAAAAGGTGTGAAATATATGAAGAGCTTCAAAACGTGTAAAAAATATGAGGAGCATGAAACGGTATTCAAAAACATGAAGAGCCTGAAAAGATGTGAAAAATATGAAGAGCTACAAAAGGTGTCAAAAAGATGAGGAGCATGAAACGGTCTGAAAAATAGGAGGAGCATCAAATGGTATTGAAGAACATGAAGATCCTGAAAAGTTGTGAAAAATATGAAGAGCGTCAAAAGGTGTCAAAATTATGAGGAGCATGAAACGGTCTGAAAAATAGGAGGAGCAAGAAGTGGTGTGGAAAAACCTGAAGAGCCTGAAAAGGTGTGAAATATATGAAGAGCTTAAAAAGGCGTGAAATATATAAGGATCCAGAAACGCTCTGAAAAACAGGAGGAGAATGAAGCGGTGTTGAAAAATATGAAGAGCCTGAAAAGTTGTGAAATATATGAAGAGCTTCAAAAGGTGTCAAAAATTTTAGGAGCATGAAACGGTCTGAAAAATTGGAGGAGCATGAAGCGGTGTTGAAAAATATGAAGAGCCTGAAAAGGTGTGAAATATATGAACAGCTTAAAAAGGCGGGAAATATATGAGGAACCTGAAACGCTCTGAGAAACAGGAGGAGAATGAATCGGTGTTGAAAAATATGAAGAGCCTGAAAAGGTGTGAAATATATGACGAGCTTAAAAAGGCATGAAATATATGAGGAACCTGAAACGCTCTGAGAAACAGTAGGAGAATGAAGCGGTGTTGAAGAATATGAAGAGCCTGAAAAGGTGTTAACGATATTAGGAGCCTGAAACGGTCTGAAAAATAGGAGGCGCATAAAGCAGTGTTGAAAAACTTGCAAAGCCTGAAAAGGTGTGAAAAACATGAAGAGCTTCAAGAAGTGTCAAAAATATGAGGAGCATGAAACGGTCTGAAAAATAGGAGGAGCATGAAACGGTGTTGAAAAACATGAAGAGCCTGAAAAGAGTGAAATATATGAAGAGCTTCAAAAGGTGTCAAAAATATGAGGAACATGAAACGGTCTGAAAAAGAGGAGGAGCATGAAGCGGGGTTGAAAAACATGAAGAGCCTGAAAAGTTGTGTAATATATGAAGAGCTTCAAAAGATGTGAAAAATATGAGGAGAATGATACGGGCTGAAAAGAAGGAGGAGCATGAAGCGGTGTTGAAAAACATGAACAGCCTGAAACGGTGTGAAATACATGAAGAGCTTCAAAAGGTGTCAAAAATATGAGGAGCATGAAACGGCCAGAAAAATAGGAGGAGCATGAAGCGGTGTTCAGAAATATGAAGCGCCTAAAAAGTGGGAAAAATATGAGGAGCATGATACGGTCTGAAAAATAGGTGGAGCATGAAGCGGTGTTCACAGGAAGAGCCTGAAAAGGTGTGAAAAATATGAAGAGCTTAAAAAAGTGTCAAAAATATGAGGAGCATGAAACGGTGTTGAAAAACATGAAGAGCCTGAAAAGAGTGAAATAAATGAAGAGCTTCAAAAGGTGTCAAAAAAATGAGGAGCATGAAACGGTCTGAAAAATAGGTGGAGCATGAATGGTGATGAAAAACATGAAGAGCCTGAAAAAGTGTGAAATACATGAAGAGCTTCAAAGGTGTTAAAATTTGAGGAGCATGATACGGTCTGAAAAATAGGAGGAGCATGAAGCGGTGTTGAAAAACATGAAGAGTCTGAAAAGGTGTGAAAAATATGAAGAGCTTCAAAAAGTGTCAAAAATATGAGGAGCATGAAACGGTCTGAAAAATAAGAGGAGCATGAAGAGGTGTTCAAAAACATGAAGAGCCTGAAAAGGTGTGAAACACATGAAGAGTTTCAAAATTTGTCAAAAATATGAGGAGCATGAAGCGATCTGAAAAATAGGAGGAGTATGAAACGGTGTTGAAAACATGAAGAGCCTGTAAATGTGTGAAAAATATGAACCGCTTCAGAAGGTGTGAAAAATATGAGGAGCATGAAACGGTCTGAAAAACAAGAGGAGCATGAAGCAGTGTTGAAAAACATGAAGAGCCTGAAAAGGTGTGAAAAATATGAAGAGCTTCAAAAAGTGTCAAAAATATGAGAAGCATGAAAAAGTCTGAAAAATAGGAGGAGCATGAAACGGTGTTGAAAAACATGAAGAGCCTGAAAAGGTGTGAAAAATATGAAGAGCTTCAAAAGGTGTCAAAAAAATGAGGAGCATGACAGTCTGAAAAATAGGAGGAGCATGAAGCGGTGTTGAAAAACATGAAGAGCCTGAAAAGGTGTGAAAATTATGAAGAGCTTCAAAAGGTGTCAAAAATTTGAAGAGAATGAAACAGTCTGATAAATAGGAGCAGCATGAAGCGGTGTTGAAAAACATGAAGAGCCTGAAAAGGTGTTAAAAATATTAGGAGCATGAAACGGTCTTAAAAATAGGTGGAGCATGAAGCGGTTGTGAAAAACATGAAGATCCTGAAAAGGTGTGAAATATAGGAAGAGCTTCAAAACGTGTAAAAAATATGAGGAGCATGAAACGGTATTCAAAAACATGAAGAGCCTGAAAAGATGTGAAAAATATGAAGAGCTACAAAAGGTGTCAAAAAGATGAGGAGCATGAAACGGTCTGAAAAATAGGAGGAGCATCAAATGGTGTTGAAGAACATGAAGATCCTGAAAAGTTGTGAAAAATATGAAGAGCGTCAAAAGGTGTCAAAATTATGAGGAGCATGAAACGGTCTGAAAAATAGGAGGAGCAAGAAGCGGTGTTGAAAAACCTGAAGAGCCTGAAAAGGTATGAAATATATGAAGAGCTTAAAAAGGAGTGAAATATATAAGGAACCTGAAACGCTCTGAAAAACAGGAGGAGAATGAAGCGAGGTTGAAAAATATGAAGAGCCTGAAAAGGTGTGAAATATATGAAGAGCTTAAAAAGGCGGGAAATATATGAGGAACCTGAAACGCTCTGAGAAACAGGAGGAGAATGAATCGGTGTTGAAAAATATGAAGAGCCTGAAAAGGTGTGAAATATATGACGAGCTTAAAAAGGCGTGAAATATATGAGGATCCTGAAACGCTCTGAGAAACAGTAGGAGAATGAAGCGGTGTTGAAGAATATGAAGAGCCTGAAAAGGTGATAACAATATTAGGAGCCTGAAACGGTCTGAAAAATAGGAGGCGCATAAAGCAGTGTTGAAAAACTTGCAAAGCCTGAAAAGGTATGAAAAACATGAAGAGCTTCAAGAAGTGTCAAAAATATGAGGAGCATGAAACGGTCTGAAAAATAGGAGGAGCATGAAACGGTGTTGAAAAACATGAAGAACCTGAAAAGAGTGAAATATATGAAGAGCTTCAAAAGGTGTCAAAAATATGAGGAACATGAAACGGTCTGAAAAAGAGGAGGAGCATGAAGCGGGGTTGAAAAACATGAAGAACCTGAAAAGCTGTGTAATATATGAAGAGCTTCAAAAGATGTGAAAAATATGAGGAGAATGATACGGGCTGAAAAGAAGGAGGAGCATGAAGCGGTGTTGAAAAACATGAACAGCCTGAAACGGTGTGAAATACATGAAGAGCTTCAAAAGGTGTCAAAAATATGAGGAGCATGAAACGGCCAGAAAAATAGGAGGAGCATGAAGCGGTGTTCAGAAATATGAAGCGCCTAAAAAGGTGGGGAAAATATGAGGAGCATGATACGGTCTGAAAAATAGGTGGAGCATGAAGCGGTGTTCACAGGAAGAGCCTGAAAAGGTGTGAAAAATATGAAGAGCTTAAAAAAGTGTCAAAAATATGAGGAGCATGAAACGGTGTTGAAAAACATGAAGAGCCTGAAAAGAGTGAAATAAATGAAGAGCTTCAAAAGGTGTCAAAAAAATGAGGAGCATGAAACGGTCTGAAAAATAGGTGGAGCATGAAGGGTGATGAAAAACATGAAGAGCCTGAAAAAGTGTGAAATACATGAAGAGCTTCAAAGGTGTTAAAATGTGACGAGCATGATACGGTCTGAAAAATAGGAGGAGCATGAAGCGGTTTTGAAAAACATGAAGAGTCTGAAAAGGTGTGAAAAATATGAAGAGCTTCAAAAAGTGTCAAAAATATGAGGAGCATGAAACGGTCTGAAAAATAGGAGGAGCATGAAGAGGTGTTGAAAAACATGAAGAGCCTGAAAAGGTGTGAAACATATGAAGAGTTTCAAAATTTGTCAAAAATATGAGGAGCATGAAACGGTCTGAAAAATAGAGGGAACATGAAGTGGTGTTGAAATACTTGAAGAGCCTGAAAAGGTGTGAAAAATATGAAGAGCCTGAAAAGAGTGAAATATATGAAGAGCTTCAAAAGGTGTCAAAAATATGAGGAGCATGAAACGATCTGAAAAATAGGTGGGTCATGAAGCGGTTTTGAAAAACTTGAAGAGCCTGAAAAGGTGTTAAAAATAATAGGAGCATGAAACGGTCTGAAAAATAGGTGGAGCATGAAGCGGTGCTGAAAAACATGACGAGACTGAAAAAGTGTGAAATATATGAAGAGCTTCAAAAGGTGTTAAAATTTGAGGAGCATGATACGGTCTGAAATATAGGAGGATCATGAAGCGGTGTTGAAAAACATGAAGAGCCTGAAAAGGTGTTAAAAATATTAGAGCATGAAACGGTTTGAAAAATAGGTGGAGCATGAAGTGGTGTTGAAAAACTTGAAGAGCCTGAAAAGGTGTTAGCAATATTAGGAGCCTGAAACGGTCTGAAAAATAGGAGGAGCATGAAACGGTGTTGAAAAACATGAAGAGCCTGAAAAGAGTGAAATATATGAAGAGCTTCAAAAGTGTCAAAAATATGAGGAATATGAAACGGTCTGAAAAATAGGAGGAGCATGAAGCGGGGTTGAAAAACATGAAGAGCCTGAAAAGTTGTGTAATATATGAAGAGCTTCAAAAGATGTGAAAAATATGAGGAGAATGATACGGGCAGAAAAGAAGGAGGAGCATGAAGCGGTGTTGAAAAACATGAACAGCCTGAAAAGTTGTGAAAAACATGAAGAGCTTCAAAAGGTGTCAAAAATATGAGGAGCATGAAACGGCAAGAAAAATAGGAGGAGCATGAAGCGGTGTTCAGAAATATGAAGCCCCTGAAAATGTGGGAAAAATATGAGGAGCATGAAACGGTTTGAAAAATAGGTGGAGCATGAAGTGGTGTTGAAAAACTTGAAGACCTGAAAAGGTGTTAACAATATTAGGAGCCTGAAACGGTCTGAAAAATAGGAGGCGCAGAAAGCGGTGTTGAAAATCTTGAAAAGCCTGAAAAGGTGTGAAAAACATGAAGAGCTTCAAGAAGTGTCAAAAATATGAGGAGCATGAAACGGTCTGAAAAATAGGAGGAGCATGAAACGGTGTTGAAAAACATGAAGAGCCTGAAAAGAGTGAAATATATGAAGAGCTTCAAAAGGTGTCAAAAATATGAGGAACATGAAACGGTCTGAAAAATAGGAGGAGCATGAAGCGGGGTTGAAAACATGAAGAGCCTGAAAAGTTGTGTAATATATGAAGACCTTCAAAAGATGTGAAAAATATTAGGAGAATGATACGGGCTGAAAAGAAGGAGGAGCATGAAGCGGTGTTGAAAACATGAACAGCCTGAAACGGTGTGAAAAACATGAAGAGCTTCAAAAGGTGTCAAAAATATGAGGAGCATGAAACGGCCAGAAAAACAGGAGGAGCATGAAGCGGTGTTCAGAAATATGAAGCGCCTGAAAAGGTGGGAAAAATATGAGGAGCATGATACGGTCTGAAAAATAGGTGGAGCATGAAGCGGTGTTCACATGAAGAGCCTGAAAAGGTGTGAAAAATATGAAGAGCTTAAAAAAGTGTCAAAAATATGAGGAGCATGAAACGGTGTTGAAAAACATGAAGAGCCTGAAAAGAGTGAAATAAATGAAGAGCTTCAAAAGGTGTCAAAAATATGAGGAGAATGAAACGGTCTGAAAAATAGGTGGAGCATGAAGGGTGATGAAAAACATGAAGAGCCTGAAAAAGTGTGAAATACATGAAGAGCTTCAAAGGTGTTAAAATTTGAGGAGCATGAAACTGTCTGAAAAATTGGAGGAGCAAGAAGCGGTGTTGAAAAACCTGAAGAGCCTGAAAAGGTGTGAAATATATGAAGAGCTTAAAAACGCGTGAAATGTATAAGGATCCTGAAACGCTCTGAAAAACAGGAGGAGAATGAAGCGGTGTTGAAAAATATGAAGAGCCTGAAAAGTTGTGAAATATATGAAGAGCTTCAAAAGGTGTCAAAAATTTTAGGAGCATGAAACTGTCTGAAAAATTGGAGGAGCATGAAGCGGTGTTGAAAAATATGAAGAGCCTGAAAAGGTGTGAAATATATGAAGAGCTTAAAAAGGCGTCAAATATATGAGGAACCTGAAACGCTCTGAGAAACAGGAGGAAAATGAATCGGTGTTGAAAAATATGAAGAGCCTGAAAAGGTGTGAAATATATGACGAGCTTAAAAAGGCGTGAAATATATGAGGAACCTGAAACGCTCTGAGAAACAGTAGGAGAATGAAGCGGTGTTGAAGAATATGAAGAGCCTGAAAAGGTGTTAACAATATTAGGAGCCTGAAACGGTCTGAAAAATAGGAGGCGCATAAAGCAGTGTTGAAAAACTTGAAAAGCCTGAAAAGGTGTGAAAAACATGAAGAGCTTCAAGAAGTGTCAAAAATATGAGGAGCATGAAACGGTCTGAAAAATAGGAGGAGCATGAAACGGTGTTCAAAAACATGAAGAGCATGAAAAGCTGTGAAAAATATGAAGAGCTTCAAAACGTGTCAAAAATATGAGGAGCATGAAGCGATCTGAAAAATAGGAGGAGTATGAAACGGTGTTGAAAACATGAAGAGCCTGTAAATGTGTGAAAAATATGAACCGCTTCAGAAGGTGTGAAAAATATGAGGAGCATGAAACGGTCTGAAAAACAAGAGGAGCATGAAGCAGTGTTGAAAAACATGAAGAGCCTGAAAAGGTGTGAAAAATATGAAGAGCTTCAAAAAGTGTCAAAAATATGAGAAGCATGAAAAAGTCTGAAAAATAGGAGGAGCATGAAACGGTGTTGAAAAACATGAAGAGCCTGAAAAGGTGTGAAAAATATGAAGAGCTTCAAAAGGTGTCAAAAAAATGAGGAGCATGACAGTCTGAAAAATAGGAGGAGCATGAAGCGGTGTTGAAAAACATGAAGAGCCTGAAAAGGTGTGAAAATTATGAAGAGCTTCAAAAGGTGTCAAAAATTTGAAGAGAATGAAACAGTCTGATAAATAGGTGGAGCATGAAGCGGTTGTGAAAAACATGAAGAGCCTGAAAAGGTGTGAAATATATGAAGAGCTTCAAAACGTGTAAAAAATATGAGGTGCATGAAACGGTATTCAAAAATATGAAGAGCCTGAAAAGTTGTGAAATATATGAAGAGCTTCAAAAGGTGTCAAAAGTTTTAGGAGCATGAAACGGTCTGAAAAATTGGAGGAGCATGAAGCGGTGTTGAAAAATATCAAGAGCCTGAAAAGGTGTGAATTATATGAAGAGCTTAAAAAGGCGGGAAATATATGAGGAACCTGAAACGCTCTGAGAAACAGGAGGAGAATGAATCGGTGTTGAAAAATATGAAGAGCCTGAAAAGGTGTGAAATATATGACGAGCTTAAAAAGGCGTGAAATATATGAGGAACCTGAAATGCTCTGAGAAACAGTAGGAGAATGAAGCGGTGTTGAAGAATATGAAGAGCCTGAAAAGGTGTTAACAATATTAGGAGCCTGAAACGGTCTGAAAAATAGGAGGCGCATAAAGCAGTGTTGAAAAACTTGCAAAGCCTGAAAAGGTGTGAAAAACATGAAGAGCTTCAAGAAGTGTCAAAAATATGAGGAGCATGAAACGGTCTGAAAAATAGGAGGAGCATGAAACGGTGTTGAAAAACATGAAGAGCCTGAAAAGGGTGAAATATATGAAGAGCTTCAAAAGGTGTCAAAAATATGAGGAACATGAAACGGTCTGAAAAAGAGGAGGAGCATGAAGCGGGGTTGAAAAACATGAAGAGCCTGAAAAGTTGTGTAATATATGAAGAGCTTCAAAAGATGTGAAAAATATGAGGAGAATGATACGGGCTGAAAAGAAGGAGGAGCATGAAGCGGTGTTGAAAAACATGAACAGCCTGAAACGGTGTGAAATACATGAAGAGCTTCAAAAGGTGTCAAAAATATGAGGAGCATGAAACGGCCAGAAAAATAGGAGGAGCATGAAGCGGTGTTCAGAAATATGAAGCGCCTGAAAAGGTGGGAAAAATATGAGGAGCATGATACTGTCTGAAAAATAGGTGGAGCATGAAGCGGTGTTCACAGGAAGAGCCTGAAAAGGTGTGAAAAATATGAAGAGCTTAAAAAAGTGTCAAAAATATGAGGAGCATGAAACGGTGTTGAAAAACATGAAGAGCCTTAAAAGAGTGAAATAAATGAAGAGCTTCAAAAGGTGTCAAAATATGAGGAGCATGAAACGGTCTGAAAAATAGGTGGAGCATGAAGGGTGATGAAAAACATGAAGAGCCTGAAAAAGTGTGAAATACATGAAGAGCTTCAAAGGTGTTAAAATTTGAGGAGCATGATACGGTCTGAAAAATAGGAGGAGCAAGAAGCGGTGTTGAAAAACCTGAAGAGCCTGAAAAGGTGTGAAATATATGAAGAGCTTAAAAAGGCGTGAAATGTATAAGGATCCTGAAACGCTCTGAAAAACAGGAGGAGAATGAAGCGGTGTTGAAAAATATGAAGAGCCTGAAAAGTTGTGAAATATATGAAGAACTTAAAAAGGCGTGAAATGTATAAGGATCCTGAAACGCTCTGAAAAACAGGAGGAGAATGAAGCGGTGTTGAAAAATATGAAGAGCCTGAAAAGTTGTGAAATATATGAAGAGCTTCAAAAGGTGTCAAAAATTTTAGGAGCATGAAACTGTCTGAAAAATTGGAGGAGCATGAAGCGGTGTTGAAAAATATGAAGAGCCTGAAAAGGTGTGAAATATATGAAGAGCTTAAAAAGGCGGGAAATATATGAGGAACCTGAAACGCTCTGAGAAACAGGAGGAAAATGAATCGGTGTTGAAAAATATGAAGAGCCTGAAAAGGTGTGAAATATATGACGAGCTTAAAAAGGCGTGAAATATATGAGGAACCTGAAACGCTCTGAGAAACAGTAGGAGAATGAAGCGGTGTTGAAGAATATGAAGAGCCTGAAAAGGTGTTAACAATATTAGGAGCCTGAAACGGTCTGAAAAATAGGAGGCGCATAAAGCAGTGTTGAAAAACTTGAAAAGCCTGAAAAGGTGTGAAAAACATGAAGAGCTTCAAGAAGTGTCAAAAATATGAGGAGCATGAAACGGTCTGAAAAATAGGAGGAGCATGAAACGGTGTTCAAAAACATGAAGAGCATGAAAAGCTGTGAAAAATATGAAGAGCTTCAAAACGTGTCAAAAATATGAGGAGCATGAAGCGATCTGAAAAATAGAAGGAGTATGAAACGGTGTTGAAAACATGAAGAGCCTGTAAATGTGTGAAAAATATGAACCGCTTCAGAAGGTGTGAAAAATATGAGGAGCATGAAACGGTCTGAAAAACAAGAGGAGCATGAAGCAGTGTTGAAAAACATGAAGAGCCTGAAAAGGTGTGAAAAATATGAAGAGCTTCAAAAAGTGTCAAAAATATGAGAAGCATGAAAAAGTCTGAAAAATAGGAGGAGCATGAAACGGTGTTGAAAAACATGAAGAGCCTGAAAAGGTGTGAAAAATATGAAGAGCTTAAAAAGGCGGGAAATATATGAGGAACCTGAAACGCTCTGAGAAACAGGAGGAGAATGAATCGGTGTTGAAAAATATGAAGAGCCTGAAAAGTTGTGAAATATATGACGAGCTTAAAAAGGCGTGAAATATATGAGGAACCTGAAACGCTCTGAGAAACAGTAGGAGAATGAAGGGGTGTTGAAGAATATGAAGAGCCTGAAAAGGTGTTAACAATATTAGGAGCCTGAAACGGTCTGAAAAAGAGGAGGCGCATAAAGCAGTGTTGAAAAACTTGCAAAGCCTGAAAAGGTGTGAAAAACATGAAGAGCTTCAAGAAGTGTCAAAAATATGAGGAGCATGAAACGGTCTGAAAAATAGGAGGAGCATGAAACGGTGTTGAAAAACATGAAGAGCCTGAAAAGAGTGAAATATATGAAGAGCTTCAAAAGGTGTCAAAAATATGAGGAACATGAAACGGTCTGAAAAAGAGGAGGAGCATGAAGCGGGGTTGAAAAACATGAAGAGCCTGAAAAGTTGTGTAATATATGAAGAGCTTCAAAAGATGTGAAAAATATGAGGAGAATGATACGGGCTGAAAAGAAGGAGGAGCATGAAGCGGTGTTGAAAAACATGAACAGCCTGAAACGGTGTGAAATACATGAAGAGCTTCAAAAGGTGTCAAAAATATGAGGAGCATGAAACGGCCAGAAAAATAGGAGGAGCATGAAGCGGTGTTCAGAAATATGAAGCGCCTGAAAAGGTGGGAAAAATATGAGGAGCATGATACTGTCTGAAAAATAGGTGGAGCATGAAGCGGTGTTCACAGGAAGAGCCTGAAAAGGTGTGAAAAATATGAAGAGCTTAAAAAAGTGTCAAAAATATGAGGAGCATGAAACGGTGTTGAAAAACATGAAGAGCCTGAAAAGAGTGAAATAAATGAAGAGCTTCAAAAGGTGTCAAAAATATGAGGAGCATGAAACGGTCTGAAAAATAGGTGGAGCATGAAGGGTGATGAAAAACATGAAGAGCCTGAAAAAGTGTGAAATACATGAAGAGCTTCAAAGGTGTTAAAATTTGAGGAGCATGATACGGTCTGAAAAATAGGAGGAGCATGAAGCGGTGTGGAAAAACATGAAGAGTCTGAAAAGGTGTGAAAAATATGAAGAGCTTCAAAAAGTGTCAAAAATATGAGGAGCATGAAACGGTCTGAAAAATAGGAGGAGCATGAAGAGGTGTTCAAAAACATGAAGAGCCTGAAAAGGTGTGAAACATATGAAGAGTTTCAAATTTGTCAAAAATATGAGGAGCATGAAGCGATCTGAAAAATAGGAGGAGTATGAAACGGTGTTGAAAACATGAAGAGCCTGTAAATGTGTGAAAAATATGAACCGCTTCAGAAGGTGTGAAAAATATGAGGAGCATGAAACGGTCTGAAAAACAAGAGGAGCATGAAGCAGTGTTGAAAAACATGAAGAGCCTGAAAAGGTGTGAAAAATATGAAGAGCTTCAAAAAGTGTCAAAAATATGAGAAGCATGAAAAAGTCTGAAAAATAGGAGGAGCATGAAACGGTGTTGAAAAACATGAAGAGCCTGAAAAGGTGTGAAAAATATGAAGAGCTTCAAAAGGTGTCAAAAAAATGAGGAGCATGACAGTCTGAAAAATAGGAGGAGCATGAAGCGGTGTTGAAAAACATGAAGAGCCTGAAAAGGTGTGAAAATTATGAAGAGCTTCAAAAGGTGTCAAAAATTTGAAGAGAATGAAACAGTCTGATAAATAGGAGCAGCATGAAGCGGTGTTGAAAAAACATGAAGAGCCTGAAAAGGTGTTAAAAATATTAGGAGCATGAAACGGTCTTAAAAATAGGTGGAGCATGAAGCGGTTGTGAAAAACATGAAGAGCCTGAAAAGGTGTGAAATATAGGAAGAGCTTCAAAACGTGTAAAAAATATGAGGAGCATGAAACGGTATTCAAAAACATGAAGAGCCTGAAAAGATGTGAAAAATATGAAGAGCTACAAAAGGTGTCAAAAAGATGAGGAGCATGAAACGGTCTGAGAAATAGGAGGAGCATCAAATGGTATTGAAGAACATGAAGATCCTGAAAAGTTGTGAAAAATATGAAGAGCGTCAAAAGGTGTCAAAATTATGAGGAGCATGAAACGGTCTGAAAAATAGGAGGAGCAAGAAGCGGTGTTGAAAAACCTGAAGAGCCTGAAAAGGTGTGAAATATATGAAGAGCTTAAAAAGGCGTGAAATATATAAGGATCCTGAAACGCTCTGAAAAACAGGAGGAGAATGAAGCGGTGTTGAAAAATATGAAGAGCCTGAAAAGTTGTGAAATATATGAAGAGCTTCAAAAGGTGTCAAAAGTTTTAGGAGCATGAAACGGTCTGAAAAATTGGAGGAGCATGAAGCGGTGTTGAAAAATATGAAGAGCCTGAAAAGGTGTGAAATATATGAAGAGCTTAAAAAGGTGGGAAATATATGAGGAACCTGAAACGCTCTGAGAAACAGGAGGAGAATGAATCGGTGTTGAAAAATATGAAGAGCCTGAAAAGGTGTGAAATATATGACGAGCTTAAAAAGGCGTGAAATATATGAGGAACCTGAAACGCTCTGAGAAACAGTAGGAGAATGAAGCGGTGTTGAAGAATATGAAGAGCCTGAAAAGGTGTTAACAATATTAGGAGCCTGAAACGGTCTGAAAAAGAGGAGGCGCATAAAGCAGTGTTGAAAAACTTGCAAAGCCTGAAAAGGTGTGAAAAACATGAAGAGCTTCAAGAAGTGTCAAAAATATGAGGAGCATGAAACGGTCTGAAAAATAGGAGGAGCATGAAACGGTGTTGAAAAACATGAAGAGCCTGAAAAGGGTGAAATATATGAAGAGCTTCAAAAGGTGTCAAAAATATGAGGAACATGAAACGGTCTGAAAAAGAGGAGGAGCATGAAGCGGGGTTGAAAAACATGAAGAGCCTGAAAAGTTGTGTAATATATGAAGAGCTTCAAAAGATGTGAAAAATATGAGGAGAATGATACGGGCTGAAAAGAAGGAGGAGCATGAAGCGGTGTTGAAAAACATGAACAGCCTGAAACGGTGTGAAATACATGAAGAGCTTCAAAAGGTGTCAAAAATATGAGGAGCATGAAACGGCCAGAAAAATAGGAGGAGCATGAAGCGGTGTTCAGAAATATGAAGCGCCTGAAAAGGTGGGAAAAATATGAGGAGCATGATACTGTCTGAAAAATAGGTGGAGCATGAAGCGGTGTTCACAGGAAGAGCCTGAAAAGGTGTGAAAAATATGAAGAGCTTAAAAAAGTGTCAAAAATATGAGGAGCATGAAACGGTGTTGACAAACATGAAGAGCCTGAAAAGAGTGAAATAAATGAAGAGCTTCAAAAGGTGTCAAAAATATGAGGAGCATGAAACGGTCTGAAAAATAGGTGGAGCATGAAGGGTGATGAAAAACATGAAGAGCCTGAAAAAGTGTGAAATACATGAAGAGCTTCAAAGGTGTTAAAATTTGAGGAGCATGATACGGTCTGAAAAATAGGAGGAGCATGAAGCGGTGTTGAAAAACATGAAGAGTCTGAAAAGGTGTGAAAAATATGAAGAGCTTCAAAAAGTGTCAAAAATATGAGGAGCATGAAACGGTCTGAAAAATAGGAGGAGCATGAAGAGGTGTTCAAAAACATGAAGAGCCTGAAAAGGTGTGAAACATATGAAGAGTTTCAAAATTTGTCAAAAATATGAGGAGCATGAAGCAATCTGAAAAATAGGAGGAGTATGAAACGGTGTTGAAAACATGAAGAGCCTGAAAAGGTGTGAAAAATATGAAGAGCCTGAAAAGAGTGAAATATATGAAGAGCTTCAAAAGGTGTCAAAAATATGAGGAGCATGAAACGATCTGAAAAATAGGTGGGTCATGAAGCGGTGTTGAAAAACTTGAAGAGCCTGAAAAGGTTTTAAAAATATTAGGAGCATGAAACGGTCTGAAAAATAGGTGGAGCATGAAGCGGTGCTGAAAAACATGACGAGACTGAAAAAGTGTGAAATATATGAAGAGCTTCAAAAGGTGTTAAAATTTGAGGAGCATGATACGGTTTGAAATATAGGAGGATCATGAAGCGGTGTTGAAAAACATGAAGAGCCTGAAAATGTGTTAAAAATATTAGGAGCATGAAACGGTTTGAAAAATAGGTGGAGCATGAAGTGGTGTTGAAAAACTTGAAGACCTGAAAAGGTGTTAGCAATATTAGGAGCCTGAAACGGTCTGAAAAATAGGAGGCGCATAAAGCGGTGTTGAAAATCTTGAAAAGCCTGAAAAGGTGTGAAAAACATGAAGAGCTTCAAAAAGTGTCAAAAATATGAGGAGCATGAAACGGTCTGAAAAATAGGAGGAGCATGAAACGGTGTTGAAAAATATGAAGAGCCTGAAAAGAGTGAAATATATGAAGAGCTTCAAAAGGTGTCAAAAATATGAGGAGCATGAAACGGCCAGAAAAACAGGAGGAGCATGAAGCGGTGTTCAGAAATATGAAGCGCCTGAAAAGGTGGGAAAAATATGAGGAGCATGATACCGTCTGAAAAATAGGTGGAGCATGAAGCGGTGTTCACATGAAGAGCCTGAAAAGGTGTGAAAAATATGAAGAGCTTAAAAAAGTGTCAAAAATATGAGGAGCATTAAACGGTGTTGAAAAACATGAAGAGCCTGAAAAGAGTGAAATAAATGAAGAGCTTCAAAAGATGTCAAAAATATGAGGAGCATGAAACGGTCTGAAAAATAGGTGGAGCATGAAGGGTGATGAAAAACATGAAGAGCCTGAAAAGGTGTGAAATACATGAAGAGCTTCAAAGGTGTTAAAATTTGAGGAGCATGATACGGTCTGAAAAATAGGAGGAGCAAGAAGCGGTGTTGAAAAACCTGAAGAGCCTGAAAAGGTGTGAAATATATGAAGAGCTTAAAAAGGCGTGAAATGTATAAGGATCCTGAAACGCTCTGAAAAACAGGAGGAGAATGAAGCGGTGTTGAAAAATATGAAGAGCCTGAAAAGTTGTGAAATATATGAAGAGCTTCAAAAGGTGTCAAAAATTTTAGGAGCATGAAACTGTCTGAAAAATTGGAGGAGCATGAAGCGGTGTTGAAAAATATGAAGAGCCTGAAAAGGTGTGAAATATATGAAAAGCTTAAAAAGGCGGGAAATATATGAGGAACCTGAAACGCTCTGAGAAACAGGAGGAAAATGAATCGGTGCTGAAAAATATGAAGAGCCTGAAAAGGTGTGAAATATATGACGAGCTTAAAAAGGCGTGAAATATATGAGGAACCTGAAACGCTCTGAGAAACAGTAGGAGAATGAAGCGGTGTTGAAGAATATGAAGAGCCTGAAAAGGTGTTAACAATATTAGGAGCCTGAAACGGTCTGAAAAATAGGAGGCGCATAAAGCAGTGTTGAAAAACTTGCAAAGCCTGAAAAGGTGTGAAAAACATGAAGAGCTTCAAGAAGTGTCAAAAATATGAGGAGCATGAAACGGTCTGAAAAATAGGAGGAGCATGAAACGGTGTTCAAAAACATGAAGAGCATGAAAACGTGTGAAATATATGAAGAGCTTCAAAAGGTGTGAAAAAAAGGGGAGCTTAAAAGGTCTAAAAAATAGGAGAAGCATGAAGTGGTGTTGAAAAACATGAAGAGCCTGAAAACGTGTGAAATATATGAAGAGCTTCAAAAGGTGTCAAATATATGAGGAGCATGAAAAGGTCTGAAAAATAGGAGGAACACAAGTGGTGTTCAAAAACATGAAGAACCTGAAAAGGTGTGAAAAATATGAAGAGTTTCAAAAGGTGTCAAAAATATGAGGAGCATGAATCGGTGTTGAAAAACATGAAGAGCCTGAAAATGTGTGAAAAACATGAAGAGCTTCAAAAGGTGTCAAAAATATGAGGAGCATGAAACGGTCTGAAAAATAGGAGAAGCATGAAGCGGTGTTGAAAAACATGAAGAACATGAAAAGGTGTGAAAAATATGAATAGCTTCAAAAGGTGTCAAAATATGAGGAGCATGAACCGGTCTGAAAAATAGAAGGAGCAAGAAGCGGTGTTCAAAAACATGAAGAGCATGAAAAGGTGTGAAAAATATGAAGAGCTTCAAAAGGTGACAAAAATATGAGGAGCATGAATCGGTCTGAACTATAGGAAGAGCATGAAGAGGTGTTGAAAAACATGAAGAGCCTGAAAAGATGTGAAAAATATGAAGAGCTTCAAAAGGTGTCAAAAATATGAGGAGCATGAAACGGTCTGAAAAATGGGAGGAGCATGAAACGGTGTTGAAAAACATGAAGAGCCTGAAAACGTGTGAAAAACATGAAAAGCTTAAAAGATGTGAGAAATATGAAGAGCTTCAAAAGGTGTCAAAAATGAGACGAGCATGAAATGGTCTGGAAAATAGGACGAGCATGAAGCGGTGTTGAAAAACATGGGGAGCCTGAAAAGGTGTGAAAAATATGAAGAGCTTTAAAAGGTGTCAAATATATGAGGAGCATGAAACGGTCTTAAAAATAGGAGGAGCATTAAACGGTGTTCAAAAACATGAAGAGCCTGAAATGGTGTGAAATATGAAGAGCTTCAAAAGGTGTCAAAAATAGGAGGAGCATGAAACAGTCTGAAAAATAGGAGGAGCATGAAGCGGTGTAAAAAACATGAAGACCCTGAAAAGATGTGAAAAATATGGAGACCTTCAAAAGGTGTCAAAAATAGGAGGAGCATGAAACGGTGTGAAAAATAGGAGCAGCATGAAGCGGTGTAAAAACATGAAGAGCCTGAAAAGGTGTGAAAGATATGAAGACCTTCAAAAGGTGTCAAAAATATGAGGAGCATGAAACGGTGTGAAAAATAGGAGCAGCATGAAGCGGTGTAATAAACATGAAGAGCCTGAAAAGGTGTGAAAAATATGAAGAGCTTCAAAAGGTTTGAAAAAAATGAAGAGCTTCAAAATGAGTCAAAAATATGAGGAGCATGAAAAGATCTGAAAAATAGGAGCAGCATGAAACGGTGTTCAAAGACATGAAGAGCCTGAAAAGGTGTGAAAAATATGAAGAGCTTCAAAACGTGTCAAAAATATGAGGAGCATGAAACGATCTGAAAAATAGGAGGAGCAAGAAGCGGTGTTGAAAAAAATGAAGAGCCTGAAAACGTTTGAAAAATATGAAGAGCTTCAAAAGGTGTGGAAAATATGAAGAGCTTTAAAAGGTGTGAAATACATGAGGAGCATGAAACGGTCTGAAAAATAGGAGGAGCTTGAAACCGTGTTCAAAAACATGAAGAGCCTGAAAAGTTGTGAAAAATATGAAGACCTTCAAACGGTTGGAAATACATGAGGAGCATGAAACCGTCTTGAAAAACATGACGAGCCTGAAAAGGTGGGTAAAATATGAAGAGCTTCAAAAGGTGTGAAATACATGAGGAGCATGAATCGGTCTGAAAAATAGGAGGAGCATGAAGTAGTGTTTAAAAACATGAAGAGACTGAATAGGTGTGAAAAATATGAAGAGCTTCAAAAGGTGTCAAAATATGAGGAGCATGAAACGGTCTGAAACATAGGAGGAGCATGAATCGGTTTTGAAAAACATGAAGAGCCTGAAAATGTGTGAAAAATATGAAGATCTTCAAAACGTGTCAAAATATGAGGAGCATGAAACGGTCTGAAAAACAGGAGGATCATGAAGCCGTGTTGAAAAACATGGGGAGGCTGCAAAGGTGTGAAAAATATGAAGAGCTTCAAAAGGTTGAAAATACATGAGGAGCATGAAACGGTCTGGAAAATAGGAAGAGCATGAAGCGGTGTTGAAAAACATGAAGAGCCTGAAAAGGTGGATAAAATATGAAGAGCTTTAAAAGGTGTCAAAAATATGAGGAGCATGAAACGGTCTGAAAAATAGGAGAAGCATGAAGTGGTGTTGAAAAACACGAAGAGCCTGAAAACGTGTGAAAAATATGAAGAGCTTCAAAAGGTGTGAAAAATATGAAGAGCTTCAAAAGGTGATAAAAATGAGATGAGCATGAAACGGTCTGAAAAATATGAGGAGGATGAAGCGGTGTTGGAAATCATGAAGAGTATGAAAAGGTGTGAAATATATGAAGAGCTTCAAAAGGTGTCAAAAATATGAGGAGCATGAAACGGTCTGAAAAATAGGAGGAGCATGAAGCGGTGTTGAAAAACATGAAGAACCTGAAAAGGTGTGAAAAATATGAAGAGCTTCAAAAGGTGTCAAAACTATGAAGAGCATGAAACTGTCTGAAAAATAGGAGGAGCATGAAAGGGTGTTCAAATGCATGAAGAGCCTGAAAAGGTGTGAAAAATATGAAGAGCTTCAAAAGGTGTAAAATACATGAGGAACATGAAACGGTCTGGAAAATAGGATGAGCATGAAGTTGTGTTGAAAAACATGAAGAGACTGAAAAAGTGTGAAAAATATGAAGAGCTTCAAAAGGTGTCAGAAATGAGAGAAGCATGAAACGGTCTGAAAAATAGGATGAGCAAGAAGGGGTGTTGAAAAACATGAAGAGCCTGAAAAGGTGTGAAAAACATGAAGAGCTTCAAAAGGTGTCAAAAATATGAGGAGCATGAAACGGTCTGAAAAATAGGAGGAGCATGAAACGGTCTGAAAAATGGGAGGAGCATGAAGGGGTGTTGAAAAACATGAAGAGCCTGAAAACGTGTGCAAAACATGAAGACCTTAAAAGTTGTGAGAAATATGAAGAGCTTCAAAAGGTGTCAAAAAAGAGACGAGCATGAAACGGTCTGGAAAATAGGAGAAGCATGAAGCGGTGTTGAAAACATGAAGAGCCAGAAAAGGTGTGAAAAATATGAAGAGCTTCAAAAAGTGTCAAAAATATGAAGAGCATGAAACGGTCTGAAAGATAGGAGGAGCATGAAGTGATGTTGAAAAACATGAAGAGCCTAAAAAGGTGTGAAAAATATGAAGAGCTTCAAAACGTGTCAAAAATATGAAGAGAATGAAACGGTCTGAAAAAGAGTAGGATCATGAAGCCGTGTTGAAAAACATGGGGAGCCTGAAAAGGTGTGAAAAATATGAAGAGCTTCAAAAGGTGTCAAAAATATGAGGAGCATGAAACGGTCTGAAAAATAGGAGGATCATGAAACCGTGTTCAAAAACATGAAGAGCCTGAAAAGGTGTGAAAAATATGAAGAGCTTTAAAAGGTGTGAAATACATGAGGAGCATGAAACGGTCTGAAAAATAGGAGGAGCATGAAACCGTGTTCAAAAACATGAAGAGCCTGATAAGTTGTGAAAAATATGAAGAGCTTCAAACGGTTGGAAATACATGAGGAGCATGAAACCGTCTTGAAAAACATGACGAGCCTGAAAAGGTGGGTAAAATATGAAGAGCTTCAAAAGGTGTGAAATACATGAGGATCATGAATGGGTCTGAAAAATAGGAGGAGCATGAAGTAGTGTTTAAAAACATGAAGAGACTGAATAGGTGTGAAAAATATGAAGAGCTTCAAAAGGTGTCAAAATATGAGGAGCATGAAACGGTCTGAAACATAGGAGGAGCATGAATCGGTTTTGAAAAACATGAAGAGCCTGAAAATGTGTGAAAAATATGAAGATTTTCAAAACGTGTCAAAATATGAGGAGCATGAAACGGTCTGAAAAACAGGAGGATCATGAAGCCATGTTGAAAAACATGGGGAGGCTGTAAAGGTGTGAAAAATATGAAGAGCTTCAAAAGGTTGGAAATACATGAGGAGCATGAAACGGTCTGGAAAATAGGAAGAGCATGAAGCGGTGTTGAAAAACATGAAGAGCCTGAAAAGGTGGATAAAATATGAAGAGCTTCAAAAGGTGTCAAAAATATGAGGAGCATGAAACGGTCTGAAAAATAGGAGAAGCATGAAGTCGTGTTGAAAAATATGAAGAGCCTGAAAACGTGTGAAAAATATGAAGAGCTTCAAAAGGTGTGAAAAATATGAAGAGCTTCAAAAGGTGATAAAAATGAGATGAGCATGAAACGGTCTGAAAAATATGAGGAGGATGAAGCGGTGTTGGAAATCATGAAGAGTATGAAAAGGTGTGAAATATATGAAGAGCTTCAAAAGGTGTCAAAAATATGAGGAGCATGAAACGGTCTGAAAAATAGGAGGAGCATGAAGCGGTGTTGAAAAATATGAAGAACCTGAAAAGGTGTGAAAAATATGAAGAGCTTCAAAAGGTGTCAAAACTATGAGGAGCATGAAACGGTCTGAAAAATAGGAGGAGCATGAAAGGGTGTTCAAATGCATGAAGAGCCTGAAAAGGTGTGAAAAATATGAAGAGCTTCAAAAGGTGTAAAACACATGAGGAACATGAAACGGTCTGGAAAATAGGATGAGCATGAAGTTGTGTTGAAAAACATGAAGAGACTGAAAAGGTGTGAAAAATATGAAAAGGTTCAAAAGGTGTGAAAAATATGACGAGTATGATACGGTCTGAAAAATAGGAGGAGCATGAAGCTCTGTTCAAAAACATGAAGATCCTGAAAAGGTGTGAAAAATATGAAGAGCTTCAAAAGGTGTCAGAAATGAGAGAAGCATGAAACGGTCTGAAAAATAGGATGAGCAAGAAGGGGTGTTGAAAAACATGAAGAGCCTGAAAACGTTTGAGAAATATGAAGAGCTTCAAACGGTTGGAAATACATGAGGAGCATGAAACGGAGTTGAAAAACATGAAGAGCCTGAAAAGGTGGGTAAAATATGAAGAGCTTCAAAAGGTGTCAAAAATATGAGGAGCATGAAACGGTCTGAAAAATAGGAGGAGCATGAAACGGTGTTCAAAAACATGAAGAGCCTGAAATGGTGTGAAATATGAAGAGCTTCAAAAGGTGTCAAAAATAGGAGGAGCATGAAACAGTCTGAAAAATAGGAGGAGCATGAAGCGGTGTAAAACACATGAAGACCCTGAAAAGGTGTGAAAAATATGAAGAGCTTCAAAAGGTGTCAAAAATATGAGGAGCATGAAACGGTCTGAAAAAAAGGAGGAACATGAAGCGATGTTCAAAAACATGAAGAGCCTGAAAAGGTGTGAAAAATATGAAGAGCTTCAAAAGGTGTCAAAAATAGGAGGAGCATGAAACGGTGTGAAAAATAGGAGCAGCATGAAGCGGTGTAAAAAACATGAAGAGCCTGAAAAGGTGTGAAAGATATGAAGACCTTCAAAAGGTGTCAAAAATATGAGGAGCATGAAACGGTCTGAAAAATAGGAGCAGCATGAAGCGGTGTAATAAACATGAAGAGCCTCAAAAGGTGTGAAAAATATGAAGAGCTTCAAAAGGTGTGAAAAAAATGAAGAGCTTCAAAATGTGTCAAAAATATGAGGAGCATGAAAAGATCTGAAAAATAGGAGCAGCATGAAACGGTGTTCAAAGACATGAAGAGCCTGAAAAGGTGTGAAAAATATGAAGAGCTTCAAAAGGTGTCCAAAATATGAGGAGCATGAAACGGTCTGAAAAACAGGAGGAGCATGAAGCGGTGTTGAAAAACATGAAGAGCCTGAAAAGGTGTGAAAAATATGAAGAGCTTCAAAATTGTCCAAAATATGAGGAGCATGAATCGGTCTGCAACATAGGAGGAGCAAGAAAAGGTGTTCAAAACATGAAGAGCCTGAAAATGTGTGAAAAATAGGAAGAGCTTCAAAAGGTGTTAAAATTATGAGGAGCCTGAAACGGTCTGAAAAATAGGAGGAGCATGAAGCGGTGTTCAAAAACATGAAGAGCCTGAAAAGGTGTGAAAAATATGAAGATCCTGAAAAGGTGTGAAATATATGAAGAGCTTCAAAAAGTATGAAAAATATGAGGAGCATGAAACGTTCTGAAAAATTGGAGGAGCATGAAGCGGTGTTGAAAAACATGAAGAGACTGAAATGATGTGAAAAATATGAAGAGCTTCAAAAGGTGTCAAAAATATGGGGACCATGAAACGGTCTGAAAAATAGGACGAGCATGAAGTGGTGTTGAAAAACATGAAGAGCCTGAAAAAGTGTGAAAAATATGAAGAGCTTCAAAAGGTGTCAAAAATAAAAGGAGCATGAAATGGTCTGAAAAAGAGGAGGAACAGGAAGCGGTGTTGAAAAACATGAAGAGCCTGAAACGGTGTGAAAAATATAAAGAGCTTCAAAAGGTGTGAAATACATGAGGAGCATGAAACGGTCTGAAAAATAGGAGGAGCATGAAGCGATGTTGAAAAACATGAAGAACCTGAAAAGGTGTGAAAAATATGAAGAGCTTCAAAAGGTGTCAAAAATAAAATGAGCATGAAATGGTCTGAAAAAGAGGAGGAGCATGAAGCGGTGTTGAAAAACATGAAGAGCCTGAAAAAGTGTGTATAATATAAAGAGCTTCAAAATGTGTGAAATATATGAGGAGTATGAAACGGTCTGAAAAATAGGAGGAGCATGAAGCGGTGTTCAAAAACATGAAGAGCCTGAAAAGCTGTGAAAAATATGAAGAGCTTCAAAAAGTGTGAAAAATAGGAGGAGCATGAAACGGGCTGAAAAATAGCAGGAGCATGAAGCGGTGTTCAAAAACATGAAGAGCCTGAAAAGGTGTGAAAAATATGAAGAGCTTCAAAAGGTGTGAAATACATGAGTAGCCTGAAACTCTCTGAAAAATAGGAGACGCATGAAGCGGTTTTGAAAAACATGAAGAGTCTGAAAACGTGTGAAAATATGAAGAGCTTCAAAAATATGAAAAATATGAATAGCTTCAAAAGGTGTGGAACATATGAAGAGCTTCAAAATGTGTCAAAAGTGAGATGAGCATGAAACGGTCTGAAAAATAGGAGGAGCATGAAGTGGTGTTGAAAAACATGAACAGCCTGAAAAGCTGTGAAAAATATGAAGAGCTTCAAAAGGTGTGAAAAATATGAGGAGAATGAAACGGT
Organism: Dama dama; assembly: GCF_033118175.1. NCBI lineage: Eukaryota > Metazoa > Chordata > Mammalia > Artiodactyla > Cervidae > Dama > Dama dama. Next base: position 119,916 of record NW_026870960.1, read on the forward strand.
CTGAAAAATAGGAGGAGCATGAAGCATTGTTCAAAAACACGACGAGCCTGAAAAGGTGTGAAAAATATGAAGAGCTTCAAAAGGTGTGAAATAAATGAGGATCATGAAACGGTCTGGAATATAGGAGGCGCATGAAGCGGTGTTCAAAAACATGAAGAGCCTGAAACGGTGTGAAAAATATGAAGAGCTTCTAAAGGTGTCAAAATATGAGGAGCATGTAATGTTCTGAAAAACAGGAGTAGCATGAAGTGGTGTTGAATAACATCAAGAGCCTGAAAAGGTGTGAAAAATATGAAGAGCTTCAAAAGGGGTGAAATAAATGAGGAGCATGAAACCGGCTGAAAAATAGGAGAAGGATGAACTGGTGTGGAAAAACATGAAGAGCCTGAAAAGGTGTGAAAAATATGAAGAGCTTCAAAAGGTGTGAAAAACATGAGGAGAATGAAACGGCCTGAAAAATAGAAGCTGCATGAAACGGTGTGGGAAAACATGAAGAGCCTGAAAAGGTGTGAAAAATATGAAGAGCTTCAAAAGGTGTGAAAAATATGAGGAGAATGAAACGCTCTGAATAATAGGAGGAGCATGAAGCGGTGTTGAAAGACATGAAGAGCCTGAAAAAGTGTGAAAAATATGAAGAGCTTCAAAAGGTGTGAAAAATATGAAGAGCTTCAAATGTGTCAAAAATGAGATGAGCATGAAACGGTCTGAAAAATAAGAGGAGCATGAAGTGGAGTTGAAAAAAAAAGAAGAGCCTGAAAAGATGTGAATATATGAAGACCTTCAAAAGGTGTCAAAAATATGAGGAGAATGAAACGGTCTGAATAATAGGAGGAGCATGAAGCGGTGTTGAAAAACATGAAGAGCCTGAAAACGTGTGAAAAATATGAAGAGCTTGAAAAGGTGTGAAAAATATGAAGAGCTTCAAAGGCATGAAATTCATGAGGATCATGAAACGGTCTGAAAAATAGGAGAAGCATGAAGTGGTGTGGAAAACTTGAAGAGCCTGAAAAGTTGTGAAAAATATGAAGAGCTTCAAAAGGTGTGAAATATATGAAGAGCATGAAACTCTCTGACAAATAGGAGGAGCATGTAGTGGTGTTCAAAAACATGAAGAGTCTGAAAAGTTGTGAAAAATATGAAGAGCTTCAAAAAGTGTTAAAAATATGAGGAGCATGAAACGGTTTGAAAAATAGGAGGAGCATGAAGCGGTCTTGAAAAACATGAAGAGCCTGAAAACGTGTGAAAAATATGAAGAGCTTCAAAAGGTGTAAAAAATATGGGGAGCCTGAAACGGTCTGCAAAAAAGGAGGAGCATGAAGTGGTGTTGAAAAACTTGAACAGCCAGAAAATGCGTGAAAAATATGAAAAGCTTCAAAAGGTGGTAAAAATATGCGGAGCATGAAACGGTCTGAAAAATAGGAGGAGCATGAAGCGGTGTTCAAAAACATGAAGAGCCTGAAAAAGTGTGAAAAATATGAAGAGCTTAAAAATGTGTCAAAATATGAAGAGCATGAAACGGTCTGAAAAATAGGAGGAGCATGAAGCGTTGTTGAAAAACATGAAGAGCCTGAAAAGTTGTGAAAAATATGAAGAGCTTCAAAAGGTGTGAAAAATATGAAGAACTTCAAATGTGTCAAAAATGAGATGAGCATGAAACGGTCTGAAAAATAAGAGGAGCATGAAGTGGTGTTGAAAAAAAAGAAGAGGCTGAAAAGGTGTGAAATATATGAAGACATTCAAAAGGTGTCAAAAATATGAGGAGAATGAAACGGTCTGAATAATAGGAGGAGCAAGAAGCACTGTTGAAAAACATGAAGAGATTGAAAACGTGTGAAAAATATGAAGAGCTTCAAAAGGTGTGAAAAATATGAAGAGCTTCAAATGTGTCAAAAATGAGATGAGCATGAAACGGTCTGAAAAATAAGAGGAGCATGAAGTGGAGTTTAAAAAAAAGAAGAGCCTGAAAAGGTGTGAAAAATATGAAAAGCTTCAAAATCTGTCAAAAATATGAGGAGCATGAAACGGTCTGAAGAATAGGAGGCGCATGAAGCGGTGTTGAAAAACATGAAGTGCCTGAAAACGTGTGAAAAATATGAAGAGCTTCAAAAGGTGTAAAAAATATGAAGAGCTTCAAATGTGTCAAAAATGAGATGAGCATGAAACGGTCTGAAAAATAGGAGGAGCATGAAGTGGTGTTGAAAAAAAAGAAGAGACTGAAAAGGTTTGAAAAATATGAAGAGCATCAAAAGGTGTCAAAAATATGAGCAGAATGAAACGGTCTCAAAAATAGGAGGAGCATGAAACGGTGTTGAAAAACATGAAGAGCCCGAAAAGTTGTGAAAAATATGAAAAACTTCAAAATGTGTCAAAAATGTGATGAGCATGAAACGGTTTGAGACATAGGAGGAGCATGAAGTGGTGTTGAAAAAAAAGAAGAGACTGAAAAGGTGTGAAAAATATGAGGATCATCAAAAGGTGTGAAAAATATGAGGAGCATGAAAAGGTCTGCAAAAAGGCGGAGCATGCAGTGGTGGTGAAAAACTTGAAGAGCCTGAAAAGGTGTGAAAAATATGAAGAGCTTCAAAAGGTGTAAAAAATTAGATGAGCATGAAACGGTCTGAAAAATAGGAGGAGCATTAAACGGCGTGGAGAAACATGAAGAGCCGGAAAAGGTGTGGAAAAATAGGAGGAGCTTAAAATTTGTCAAATATATGAGGAGAATGAAACGGTCTGAAAAATAGGAGGAGCATGAAACGGTCTGAAAAATAAGAAGAGCATGAAACGGTCTGAAAAATAGGAGGATCATGAAGCGGTGTTGAAAATCGTGAAGATCCTGAAATGGTGTGAAAAATGTGAAGAGCTTCAACAGGTGTCAAAATCTTGAGGAGAATGAAACGGTCTGAAAAATAGGAGGAGCATGAAGCTGTGTTGAAAAACATGAAGAGCCTGAAAAGTTGTGTAAAATATGAAGAGCTGCAAAAGGTGTAAAAAATGAGATGAGCATGAAACGGTCTGAAAAATAGGAGGAGCATGAACTGGTGCTGAAAACATGAAGAGCCTGAAAAGGTGTGAAAAATATGAAGAGCTTCAAAAGCTGTAAAAAATGAGATGAGCATGAAACGGTCTGAAAAAAAGCAGGAGCATGAAGCGTTGTTGAAAATCTGGAAGAGCTTGAAAAGTTATTAAAAATATGAAGAGCTTCAAAAGGTTTCAAAAATATGAGGATCATGAAACGGTCTGAAAAATAGGAGCAACATGAAATGGTCTTAAAAATAAGAGGAGCATGAAATGGTTTTGAAAAACATGAAGAGCCTGAAAAGGTGTGAAAAATATGAAGACGTTTAAAAGGTGTCAAAAATATGAGGAGCATGAAACTTTCTGAAAAAGAGGAGGATCATGAAGCGGTGTAGAAAAACATGAAGAGCCTGAAAAGTTGTGAAAAATATGAAGAGCTTCAAAAGTTGTGAAATATATTAGGAGCATGAAACGATTTGAAAAATAGGACGAGCATGAAACGGTGTTCAAAAATATGAAGAGCCTGAAAATATGAGAAAAATATGAAGAGCTTCAAAATGTTTCAAAAATATGAGGAGCATGAAACTTTCTGAAAAAGAGGAGGAGCATGAACCGGTGTTGAAAAACATGAAGAGCCTGAAAAGGTGTGAAAAATATGAAGAGGTTTAAAAGGTGTCAAAAATATGAGGAGCATGAAACTTTCTGAAAAATAGGAGGATCATGAAACCGTGTTCAAAAACATGAAGAGCCTGAAAAGGTGTGAAAAATATGAAGAGCCTTAAAAAATGTCAAAAATATTAGGAGTATGAAATGGTCTGTAAAATAGCAGGAGCATGAAGCGGTGTTGAAAAACATGAAGAGCCTGAAAAGGTGTGAAAAATATGAAGAGCTTCAAAAGGTGTGAAAAATATGAAGAGCTTCAAAAGGTGTCAAAAATATGAGGAGAATGAAACGGTCTGAAAAATAGGCGGAGCATGAAACGGTGTTCAAATACATGAAGAGCCTGAAAAGGTGTGAAAAATATGAAGAGCTTCAAAACGTGTCAAATTATGAGGAGCATGAAACGGTCTGAAAAATAGGAGGATCAAGAAGCGGTGTTGAAAAACATGAAGAGCCTGAAAATGTGTGAACAATATGAAGAGCTTCAAAAGGTGTGAAAAATATGAAGAGCTTCAAAAGCTGTCAAATTAGATGAGCATGAAACGGTCTGAAAAATAGAAGGAACATGAAGCGGTGTTCAAAAACATGAAGAGCCTGAAAATGGGTGAAAAAAGTGAAGAGCTTAAAAAGGTGTCAAAATTATGAGGAGCATTAAACGGTCTGAAAAATAGGACCATGAAGCTGTGTTCAACAACATGAAGAGACTGAAAAGGTGCGAAAAATATGAAGAGCCTGAAAAGGTGTGAAAATTATGAAGAGCTTCAAAAGGTGTCAAAATGAGATGAGCATGAAACGGTCTGAAAAATAGGAGGAGCATTAAGCGGTGTTGAAAATCATGAAGAGCCTGAAAAGGTGTGAAAAATATGAAGAGCTTCAAAAATGTGAAAAATATGAAGAGCTTCAAAATGTGTCAAATATATGAGGAGAATGAAACGGTCTGAAAAATAGGAGGAGCATGAAACGGTCTGAAAAATAGGAAGAGCATGAAACGGTCTGAAAAATAGGAGGATCATGAAGCGGTGTTGAAAATCGTGAAGAGCCTGAAATGGTGTGAAAAATGTGAAGAGCTTCAACAGGTGTCAAAAACTAGAGGAGAATGAAACGGTCTGAAAAATAGGAGGAGCTTGAAGCTGTGTTCAAAAACATGATGAGCCAGACAAAGTGTGAAAAATATGAAGAGCTTCAAAAAGTGTCAAAAATATGAGGAGCAAGAAACGGTCTGAAAAATAGGAGTAGCATGAAACGATCTGAAAAATAGGAGGAGCATGAAGCTGTGTTGAAAAACATGAAGAGCCTGAAAAGGTGTGAAAAATATGAAGAGCTTCAAAAGGTGTAAAAAATGAGAGCAGCATGAAACGGTCTGAAAAATAGGAGGAGCATGAAGTGGAGCTGAAAAACATGAAGTGCCTGAAAAGGTGTGCAAAATATGAAGAGCTTCAACAGGTGTAAAAAATGAGATGAGCATAAAACGGTCTGAAAAATAGGAGGAGCATGAACTTGTGCTGAACAACATGAAGAGCCTGAAAAGGTGTGAAAAATATGAAGAGATTTAAAAGGTGTGAAAAATATGACGAGCATGAAACGTTCTGAAAAATTGGAGGAGCATGAAGCTGTGTTCAAAAACATGAAGAGCCAGAAAAGGTGTGAAAAATATGAAGAGCTTCAAAAAGTGTCAAAAATATGAGGAGCAAGAAACGGTCGGAAAATAGGAGGAGCATGAAGTGGAGCTGAAAAACCTGAAGAGCCTGAAAAGGTGTGAAAAATATGAAGAGCTTCAAAAGGTGTGAAAAATATGAGGAGCATGAAACGGTCTGACAAATAGTAGGAGCATGGATCGGTGTTCAAAAACATGAAGAGCCTGAAAAGGTGTGAAAAATATGAAGAGCTTCAGAAAGTGTCAAATACATGAGGAGAAAGAAACGGTCTGAAAAAAAGGAGGAGAATGAAGCGGTGTTCAAAAACATGAAGAGCCTGAAAAGGTGTGAAAAATATGAAGAGCTTCAAATGCTGTCAAAAATTGGATGAGCATGAAACGGTCTGAAAAAAAGGAGGAGCATGAAGCGTAGTTGAAAATCTTGAAGAGCTTGAAAAGGTGTGAAAAATATGAAGAGGTTTAAAAGGTGTCATAAATATGAGGAGCAGGAAACTTTCTGAAAAATAGGAGGATCATGAAACCGTGTTCAAAAACATGAAGAGCCTGAAAAGGTGTGAAAAATATGAAGAGCTTCAAAAGGTGTGAAAAATATGAAGAGCTCAAAAGCTGTCAAATGAGATGAGCATGAAACGGGCTGAAAAATAGCAGGAGTATAAAGCGGTGTTCAAAAACATGAAGAGCCTGAAAAGGGGTGAAAAATATGAAGAGCTTAAAAAGGTGTCAAAATTATGAGGAGCATTAAACGGTCTGAAAAATAGGAGGAGCATGAAGCTGTGTTCAACAACATGAAGAGCCTGAAAAGGTGCGAAAAATATGAAGAGCCTGAAAAGGTGTGAAAATTATGAAGAGCTTCAAAAGGTGTAAAAAATGAAATGAGCATGAAACGGTCTGAAAAATAGGAGGAGCATTAAGCGGTGTTGAAAATCATGAAGAGGCTGAAAAGGTGTGAAAAATATGAAGAGCTTAAAAAGGTGTCAAAATTATGACGAGCATTAAACGGTCTGAAAAATAGGAGGAGCATTAAACGGTGTGGAAAAACATGAAGAGACTGAAAAGGTGTGGAAAAATAGGAAGAGCTTCAAAATGTGTCAAATATATGAGGAGAAGGAAACGGTCTGAAAAATAGGAGGAGCATGAAACGGTCTGAAAAATAGGAAGAGCATGAAACGGACTGAAAAATAGGAGGATCATGAAGCGGTGTTGAAAATCGTGAAGAGCCTGAAATGGTGTGAAAAATGTGAAGAGCTTCAACAGGTGTCAAAAACTTGAGGAGAATGAAACGGTCTGAAAAATAGGAGGAGCATGAAGCTGTGTTGAAAAACATGAAGAGCCAGACAAGGTGTGAAAAATATGAAGAGCTTCAAAAAGTGTCAAAAATATGAGGAGCAAGAAACGGTCTGAAAAACAGGAGTAGCATGAAACGGTCTGAAAAATAGGAAGAGCATGAAGCTGTGTTGAAAAACATGAAGAGCCTGAAAAGGTGTGAAAAATATGAAGAGCTTCAAAAGGTGTAAAAAATGAGAGCAGCATGAAACGGTCTGAAAAATAGGAGGAGCATGAAGTGGAGCTGAAAAACATGAAGTGCCTGAAAAGGTGTGCAAAATATGAAGAGCTTCAAAAGGTGTAAAAAATGAGATGAGCATGAAACGGTCTGAAAAATAGGAGGAGCATGAACTGGTGTTGAAAAATATGAAGAGCCTGAAAAGGTGAGAAAAATATGAAGAGCTTTAAAAGGTGTGAAAAATATGACGAGCATGAAACGGTCTGAAACATTGGAGGAGCATGAAGCGTTGTTGAAAATCTTGAAGAGCTTGAAAAGGTGTGAAAAATATGAAGAGCTTCAAAAGGTTTCAAAAATATGAGGATCATGAAACGGTCTGAAAAATAGGAGCAACATGAAACGGTCTGAAAAATAAGAGGAGCATGAAATGGTGTTGAAAAACAGGAAGAGCCTGAAAATGTGAGAAAAATATGAAGAGCTTCAAAAGATTTCAAAAATATGAGGAGCATGAAACTTTCTGAAAAAGATGAGGAGCATGAACCGGTGTTGAAAAACATGCAGAGCCTGAAAAGGTGTGAAAAATATGAAGAGGTTGAAAAGGTGTCAAAAATATGAGGAGCATGAAACTTTCTGAAAAATAGGAGGATCATGAAACCGTGTTCAAAAACATGAAGAGCATGAAAAGGTGTGAAAAATATGAAGAGCCTTAAAAAATGTTAAAAATATGAGGAGTATGAAACGGTCTGAAAAATAGCAGGAGCATGAAGCGGTGTTGAAAAACATGAAGAGCCTGAAAAGGTGTGAAAAATATGAAGAGCTTCAAAAGGTGTAAAAAATGAGAGCAGCATGAAACGGTCTGAAAAATAGCAGGAGCATGAAGTGGAGCTGAAAAACATGAAGTGCCTGAAAAGGTGTGCAAAATATGAAGAGCTTCAAAATGTGTAAAAAATGAGATGAGCATGAAATGGTCTGAAAAAAAGGAGGAGCACGAAGCGTTGTTGAAAATCTTGAAGAGCTTGAAAAGGTGTGAAAAATATGAAGAGGTTTAAAAGGTGTGAAAAATATGACGAGCATGAAACTTTCTGAAAAATAGGAGGATCATGAAACCGTGTTCAAAAACATGAAGAGCCTGAAAAGGTGTGAAAAATATGAAGAGCCTTAAAAAATGTCAAAATTATGAGGAGTATGAAACGGTCTGAAAAATAACAGGAGCATGAAGCGGTGTTGAAAAACATGAAGAGCCTGAAAATGTGTGAAAAATATGAAGAGCTTCAAAAGGTGTGAAAAATATGAAGAGCTTCAAAAGGTGTCAAAAATATGAGGAGAATGAAACGGTCTGAAAAATAGGAGGAGCAAGAAGCGGTGTTGAAAAACATGAAGAGTCTGAAAATATGTGAAAAATATGAAGAGCTTCAAAAGATGTGAAAAATATGAAGAGCTTCAAAAGCTGTCAAATGAGATGAGCATGAAACGGTCTGAAAAATAGCAGGAGCATGAAGAGGTGTTCAAAAACATGAAGATCCTGAAAAGGGGTGAAAAATATGAAGAGCTTCAAAAGGTGTCAAAATTATGAGGAGCATTAAAAGGTCTGAAAAATGGGAGGAGCATGAAGCTGTGTTCAACAACATGAAGAGCCTGAAAAGGTGCGAAAAATATGAAGAGCCTGAAAAGGTATGAAAAATATGAAGAGCTTCAAAAGGTGTCAAAAATGAAATGAGCATGACACGGTCTGAAAAATAGGAGGAGCATTAAGCGGTGTTGAAAATCATGAAGAGCCTGAAAAGTTGTGGAAAAATAGGAAGAGCTTTAAAATGTGTCAAATATATGAGGAGAATGAAACGGTCTGAAAAATAGGAGGAGCATTAAACGGTGTGGAAAAACATGAAGAGCCTGAAAAGGTGTGGAAAAATAGGAAGAGCTTCAAAATGTGTCAAATATATGAGGAGAATGAAACGGTCTGAAAAATAGGAGGAGCAAGAAATGGTCTGAAAAATAGGAAGAGCATGAAACGGTCTGAAAAATAGGAGGATCATGAAGCGGTGTTGAAAATCGTGAAGAGCCTGAAAAGGTGTGAAAAATGTGAAGAGCTTCAACAGGTGTCAAAAACTTGAGGAGAATGAAACGGTCTGAAAAATAGGAGGAGCATGAAGCTGTGTTGAAAAACATGAAGAGCCTGAAAAGGTGTGAAAAATATGAAGAGCTTCAAAAGCTTTCAAATATATGAGGAGCACGAAACGGTCTGAAAAAAAGGAGGAGCATGAAGCGTTGTTGAAAATCTTGAAGAGCTTGAAAAGGTGTGAAAAATATGAAGAGCTTCAAAAGGTTTCAAAAATATGAGGATCATGAAACGGTCTGAAAAATAGGAGCAGCATGAAACGGTCTGAAAAATAAGAGGAGCATGAAATGGTGTTGAAAAACAGGAAGAGCCTGAAAAGGTGTGAAAAATATGAAGAGTTTTAAAAGGTGTCAAAATTATGAGGAGCATGAAACTTTCTGAAAAATAGGAGGATCATGAAACCGTGTTCAAAAACATGAAGAGCCTGAAAAGGTGTGAAAAATATGAAGAGCCTTAAAAAAATGTCAAAAATATGAGGAGTATGAAACGGTCTGAAAAATAGCAGGAGCATGAAGCGGTGTTGAAAAACATGAACAGCCTGAAAAGGTGGAAACAATATGAAGAGCTTCAAAAGGTGTGAAAAATATGAAGAGCTTCAAAAGGTGTCAAAAATATGAGGAGAATGAAACGGTCTGAAAAATAGGCGGAGCATGAAATGGTGTTCAAAAACATGAAGAGCCTAAAAAGGTGTGAAAAATATGAAGAGCTTCAAAACGTGTCAAAAATATGAGGAGCATGAAACGGTCTGAAAAATAGGAGGAGCAAGAAGCGGTGTTGAAAAACATGAAGAGCCTGAAAATGTGTGAAAAATATGAAGAGCTTCAAAAGATGTGAAAAATATGAAGAGCTTCAAAAGGTGTGAAATACATGAGGAGCATGAAACGGTCTGAAAAATAGGAGGAGCATGAAACGGTCTGAAAAATAGGAGGAGCATGAAACAGTGTTGAAAAACATGAAGATCCTGAAAAGCTGTGAAAAATATGAAGAGCTTCAAAAGGTGTCAAATATATGAGGAGCTTGAAACGGTCTGAAAAATAAGAGTAACATGAAACGGTCTGATAAATAGGAGGAGCATGAAGCGGTGTTCAAAAACATGAAGAGCCTGAAAAGGTGTGAAAAATAAGAAGAGCTTCAAAAGGTATGAATAATGAGAGGAGCATGAAACGGTCTGTAAAATAGGAGGAGCATGAAGCGGTGTTGAAAAACATGTAGACCCTGAAAAGGTGTGAAAAATATGAAGAGCTTCAAAACCTGTCAAAAATATGAGGAGCCTGAAACAGTCTCAAAAATAGGAAGAGGATGAAACGGTCTGAAAAATAGGAGGATCATGAAGCTGTGTTCAAAAACATGATGAGCAAGACAAAGTGTGAAAAATATGAAGAGCTTCAAAAAGTGTCAAAAATATGAGGAGCAAGAAACGGTCTGAAAAATAGGAGTAGCATGAGACGATCTGAAAAATAGGAGGAGCATGAAGCTGTGTTCAAAAACATGATGAGCCAGACAAAGTGTGAAAAATATGAAGAGCTTCAAAAAGTGTCAAAAATATGAGGAGCAAGAAACGGTCTGAAAAATAGGAGTAGCATGAAACGATCTGAAAAATAGGAGGAGCATGAAGCTGTGTTGAAAAACATGAAGAGCCTGAAAAGGTGTGAAAAATATGAAGAGCTTCAAAAGGTGTAAAAAATGAGAGCAGCATGAAACGGTCTGAAAAATAGTAGGAGCATGAAGTGGAGCTGAAAAACATGAAGTGCCTGAAAAGGTGTGCAAAATATGAAGAGCTTCAAAAGGTGTAAAAAATGAGATGAGCATAAAACGGTCTGAAAAATAGGAGGAGCATGAACTTGTGCTGAACAACATGAAGAGCCTGAAAAGGTGTGAAAAATATGAAGAGATTTAAAAGGTGTGAAAAATATGACGAGCATGAAACGTTCTGAAAAATTGGAGGAGCATGAAGCTGTGTTCAAAAACATGAAGAGCCAGAAAAGGTGTGAAAAATATGAAGAGCTTCAAAAAGTGTCAAAAATATGAGGAGCAAGAAACGGTCGGAAAATAGGAGGAGCATGAAACGATCTGAAAAATAGGAGGAGCATGAAGCTGTGTTCAAAAACATGAAGAGCCTGAAAAGGTGTGAAAAATATGAAGAGCTTCAAAATTTGTAAAAAATTTGAGCAGCATGAAACGGTCTGAAAAATAGGAGGAGCATGAAGTGGAGCTGAAAAACCTGAAGAGCCTGAAAAGGTGTGAAAAATATGAAGAGCTTCAAAAGGTGTGAAAAATATGAGGAGCATGAAACGGTCTGAAAAATAGGAGGAGCATGGATTGGTGTTCAAAAACATGAAGAGCCTGAAAAGGTGTGAAAAATATGAAGAGCTTCAAAAGCTGTCAAAAATGAGATGAGCATGAAATGGTCTGAAAAAAAGGAGGAGCATGATGCGTTGTTGAAAATCTTGAAGAGATTGAAAAGGTGTGAAAAATATGAAGAGCTTCAAAAGGTTTCAAAAATATGAGGATCATGAAACGGTCTGAAAAATAGGAGCAACATGAAACGGTCTGAAAAATAAGAGGAGCATGAAATGGTGTTGAAAAACAGGAAGAGCCTGAAAATGTGAGAAATATATGAAGAGCTTCAAAAGGTTTCAAAAATATGAGGAGCATGAAACTTTCTGAAAAAGAGGAGGAGCATGAACCGGTGTTGAAAAACATGAAGAGCCTGAAAAGGTGTGAAAAATATGAAGAGGTTTAAAAGGTGTCAAAAATATGAGGAGCATGAAACTTTCTGAAAAATAGGAGGATCATGAAACCGTGTTCAAAAACATGAAGAGCCTGAAAAGGTGTGAAAAATATGAAGAGCCTTAAAAAATGTCAAAAATATGAGGAATATGAAATGGTCTGAAAAATAGCAGGAGCATGAAGCGGTGTTGAAAAACATGAAGAGCCTGAAAAGGTGTGAAAAATATGAAGAGCTTCAAAAGGTGTGAAAAATATGAAGAGCTTCAAAAGGTGTCAAAAATATGAGGAGAATGAAACGGTCTGAAAAATAGGCGGAGCATGAAACGGTGTTCAAAAACATGAAGAGCCTGAAAAGGTGTGAAAAATATGAAGAGCTTCAAAAGGGGTAAAAAATGAGAGCAGCATGAAACGGTCTGAAAAATAGGAGGAGCATGAAGTGGAGCTGAGAAACATGAAGTGCCTGAAAAGGTGTGCAAAATATGAAGAGCTTCAAAAGGTGTAAAAAATGAGATGAGCATGAAACGGTCTGAAAAATAGGAGGAGCATGAACTGGTGCTGAAAAACATGAAGAGCCTGAAAAGGTGTGAAAAATATGAAGAGCTTTAAAAGGTGTGAAAAATATGACGAACATGAAACGGTCTGAAAAATAGGAGGAGCATGAAGCGGTGCTGAAAAACATGAAGAGCCAGAAAAGGTGTGAAAAATATGAAGACCTTCAAAAAGTGTCAAAAATATGAGGAGCAAGAAACGGTCAGAAAATAGGAGGAGCATGAAACGATCTGAAAAATAGGAGGAGCATGAAGCTGTGTTCAAAAACATGAAGAGCCTGAAAAGGTGTGAAAAATATGAAGAGCTTCAATATTTGTAAAAAATTTGAGCAGCATGAAACGGTCTGAAAAATAGGAGGAGCATGAAGTGGAGCTGAAAAACCTGAAGAGCCTGAAAAGGTGTGAAAAATATGAAGAGCTTCAAAAGGTGTGAAAAATATGAGGAGCATGAAATGGTCTGAAAAATAGTAGGAGCATGGATCGGTGTTCAAAAACATGAAGAGCCTGAAAAGGTGTGAAAAATATGAAGAGCTTCAGAAAGTGTCAAATACATGAGGAGAAAGAAACGGTCTGAAAAAAAGGAGGAGAATGAAGCGGTGTTCAAAAACATGAAGAGCCTGGAAAGGTGTGAAAAATATGAAGAGCTTCAAATGCTGTCAAAAATGAGATGAGCATGAAACGGTCTGAAAAAAAGGAGGAGCATGAAGCGTAGTTGAAAATCTTGAAGAGCTTGAAAAGGTGTGAAAAATATGAAGAGGTTTAAAAGGTGTCAAAAATATGAGGAGCATGAAACTTTCTGAAAAATAGGAGGATCATGAAACCGTGTTCAAAAACATGAAGAGCCTGAAAAGGTGTGAAAAATATGAAGAGCTTCAAAAGGTGTGAAAAATATGAAGAGCTCAAAAGCTGTCAAATGAGATGAGCATGAAACGGGCTGAAAAATAGCAGGAGTATGAAGCGGTGTTCAAAAACATGAAGAGCCTGAAAAGGGGTGAAAAATATGAAGAGCTTAAAAAGGTGTCAAAATTATGAGGAGCATTAAACGGTCTGAAAAATAGGAGGAGCATGAAGCTGTGTTCAACAACATGAAGAGCCTGAAAAGGTGCGAAAAATATGAAGAGCCTGAAAAGGTGTGAAAATTATGAAGAGCTTCAAAAGGTGTAAAAAATGAGATGAGCATGAAACGGTCTGAAAAATAGGAGGAGCATTAAGCGGTGTTGAAAATCATGAAGAGGCTGAAAAGGTGTGAAAAATATGAAGAGCTTAAAAAGGTGTCAAAATTATGACGAGCATTAAACGGTCTGAAAAATAGGAGGAGCATTAAACGGTGTGGAAAAACATGAAGAGACTGAAAAGGTGTGGAAAAATAGGAAGAGCTTCAAAATGTGTCAAATATATGAGGAGAAGGAAACGGTCTGAAAAATAGGAGGAGCATGAAACGATCTGAAAAATAGGAAGAGCATGAAACGGACTGAAAAATAGGAGGATCATGAAGCGGTGTTGAAAATCGTGAAGAGCCTGAAATGGTGTGAAAAATGTGAAGAGCTTCAACAGGTGTAAAAACTTGAGGAGAATGAAACGGTCTGAAAAATAGGAGGAGCATGAAGCTCTGTTGAAAAACATGAAGAGCCAGACAAGGTGTGAAAAATATGAAGAGCTTCAAAAAGTGTCAAAAATATGAGGAGCAAGAAACGGTCTGAAAAAAAGGAGTAGCATGAAACGGTCTGAAAAATAGGAGGAGCATGAAGCTGTGTTGAAAAACATGAAGAGCCTGAAAAGGTGTGAAAAATATGAAGAGCTTCAAAAGGTGTAAAAAATGAGAGCAGCATGAAACGGTCTGAAAAATAGGAGGAGCATGAAGTGGAGCTGAAAAACATGAAGTGCCTGAAAATGTGTGCAAAATATGAAGAGCTTCAAAAGGTGTAAAAAATGAGATGAGCATGAAACGGTCTGACAAATAGGAGGAGCATGAACTGGTGTTGAAAAATATGAAGAGCCTGAAAAGGTGAGAAAAATATGAAGAGCTTTAAAAGGTGTGAAAAATATGACGAGCATGAAACGGTCTGAAAAATTGGAGGAGCATGAAGCGTTGTTGAAAATCTTGAAGAGCTTGAAAAGGTGTGAAAAATATGAAGAGCTTCAAAAGGTTTCAAAAATATGAGGATCATGAAACGGTCTGAAAAATAGGAGCAACATGAAACGGTCTGAAAAGTAAGAGGAGCATTAAATGGTGTTGAAAAACAGGAAGACCCTGAAATTGTGAGAAAAATATGAAGAGCTTCAAAAGATTTCAAAAATATGAGGAGCATGAAACTTTCTGAAAAAGAGGAGGAGCATGAACCGGTGTTGAAAAACATGCAGAGCCTGAAAAGGTGTGAAAAATATGAAGAGGTTGAAAAGGTGTCAAAAATATGAGGAGCATGAAACTTTCTGAAAAATAGGAGGATCATGAAACCGTGTTCAAAAACATGAAGAGCCTGAAAAGGTGTGAAAAATATGAAGAGCCTTAAAAAATGTCAAAAATATGAGGAGTATGAAACGGTCTGAAAAATAGCAGGAGCATGAAGCGGTGTTGAAAAACATGAAGAGCCTGAAAAGGTGTGAAAAATATGAAGAGCTTCAAAAGGTGTGAAAAATATGAGGAGCTTGAAACGGTCTGAAAAATAGGAGGAGCATGGATCGGTGTTCAAAAACATGAAGAGCCTGAAAAGGTGTGAAAAATATGAAGAGCTTCAAAAAGTGTCAAATATATGAGGAGAAAGAAACGGTCTGAAAAAAAGGAGGAGAATGAAGCGGTGTTCAAAAACATGAAGAGCCTGAAAAGGTGTGAAAAATATGAAGAGCTTCAAAAGCTGTCAAAAATGAGATGAGCATGAAACGGTCTGAAAAAAAGGAGGAGCACGAAGCGTTGTTGAAAATCTTGAAGAGCTTGAAAAGGTGTGAAAAATATGAAGAGGTTTAAAAGGTGTCAAAAATATGAGGAGCATGAAACTTTCTGAAAAATAGGAGGATCATGAAACCGTGTTCAAAAACATGAAGAGCCTGAAAAGGTGTGAAAAATATGAAGAGCCTTAAAAAATGTCAAAATTATGAGGAGTATGAAACGGTCTGAAAAATAGCAGGAGCATGAAGCGGTGTTGAAAAACATGAAGAGCCTGAAAATGTGTGAAAAATATGAAGAGCTTCAAAAGGTGTGAAAAATATGAAGAGCTTCAAAAGGTGTCAAAAATATGAGGAGAATGAAACGGTCTGAAAAATAGGAGGAGCAAGAAGCGGTGTTGAAAAACATGAAGAGTCTGAAAATGTGTGAAAAATATGAAGAGCTTCAAAAGATGTGAAAAATATGAAGAGCTTCAAAAGCTGTCAAATGAGATGAGCATGAAACGGTCTGAAAAATAGCAGGAGCATGAAGAGGTGTTCAAAAACATGAAGAGCCTGAAAAGTGTGAAAAATATGAAGAGCTTCAAAAGGTTTCAAAAATATGAGGATCATGAAACGGTCTGAAAAATAGGAGCCGCATGAAACGGTCTGAAAAATAAGAGGAGCATGAAATGGTGTTGAAAAACAGGAAGAGCCTGAAAAGGTGTGAAAAACATGAAGAGCTTCAAAACCTGTCAAAAATATGAGGAGCCTGAAACAGTCTCAAAAATAGGAAGAGCATGAAAGGTCTGAAAAATAGGAGGATCATGAAGCGGTGTTGAAAATCGTGAAGAGCCTGAAAAGGTGTGAAAAATGTGAAGAGCTTCAACAGGTGTCAAAAACATGAGAAGAATGAAACGGTCTGAAAAATAGGAGGAGTATGAAGCTGTGTTCAAAAACATGAAGAGCCAGAAAAGGTGTGAAAAATATGAAGAGCTTCAAAAAGTGTAAAAAATGAGATGAGCATGAAACGGTCTGAAAAATAGGAGGAGCATGAAGTGGAGCTGAAAAACCTGAAGAGCCTGAAAAGGTGTGAAAAATATGAAGAGCTTCAAAAGGTGTGAAAAATATGAGGAGCATGAAACGGTCTGAAAAATAGGAGGAGCATGGATCGGTGTTCAAAAACATGAAGAGCCTGAAAAGGTGTGAAAAATATGAAGAGCTTCAAAAGCTGTCAAAAATGAGATGAGCATGAAATGGTCTGAAAAAAAGGAGGAGCATGATGCGTTGTTGAAAATCTTGAAGAGATTGAAAAGGTGTGAAAAATATGAAGAGCTTCAAAAGGTTTCAAAAATATGAGGATCATGAAACGGTCTGAAAAATAGGAGCAACATGAAACGGTCTGAAAAATAAGAGGAGCATGAAATGGTGTTGAAAAACAGGAAGAGCCTGAAAATGTGAGAAATATATGAAGAGCTTCAAAAGGTTTCAAAAATATGAGGAGCATGAAACTTTCTGAAAAAGAGGAGGAGCATGAACCGGTGTTGAAAAACATGAAGAGCCTGAAAAGGTGTGAAAAATATGAAGAGGTTTAAAAGGTGTCAAAAATATGAGGAGCATGAAACTTTCTGAAAAATAGGAGGATCATGAAACCGTGTTCAAAAACATGAAGAGCCTGAAAAGGTGTGAAAAATATGAAGAGCCTTAAAAAATGTCAAAAATATGAGGAATATGAAATGGTCTGAAAAATAGCAGGAGCATGAAGCGGTGTTGAAAAACATGAAGAGCCTGAAAAGGTGTGAAAAATATGAAGAGCTTCAAAAGGTGTGAAAAATATGAAGAGCTTCAAAAGGTGTCAAAAATATGAGGAGAATGAAACGGTCTGAAAAATAGGCGGAGCATGAAACGGTGTTCAAAAACATGAAGAGCCTGAAAAGGTGTGAAAAATATGAAGAGCTTCAAAAGGGGTAAAAAATGAGAGCAGCATGAAACGGTCTGAAAAATAGGAGGAGCATGAAGTGGAGCTGAGAAACATGAAGTGCCTGAAAAGGTGTGCAAAATATGAAGAGCTTCAAAAGGTGTAAAAAATGAGATGAGCATGAAACGGTCTGAAAAATAGGAGGAGCATGAACTGGTGCTGAAAAACATGAAGAGCCTGAAAAGGTGTGAAAAATATGAAGAGCTTTAAAAGGTGTGAAAAATATGACGAACATGAAACGGTCTGAAAAATAGGAGGAGCATGAAGCGGTGCTGAAAAACATGAAGAGCCAGAAAAGGTGTGAAAAATATGAAGACCTTCAAAAAGTGTCAAAAATATGAGGAGCAAGAAACGGTCAGAAAATAGGAGGAGCATGAAACGATCTGAAAAATAGGAGGAGCATGAAGCTGTGTTCAAAAACATGAAGAGCCTGAAAAGGTGTGAAAAATATGAAGAGCTTCAATATTTGTAAAAAATTTGAGCAGCATGAAACGGTCTGAAAAATAGGAGGAGCATGAAGTGGAGCTGAAAAACCTGAAGAGCCTGAAAAGGTGTGAAAAATATGAAGAGCTTCAAAAGGTGTGAAAAATATGAGGAGCATGAAATGGTCTGAAAAATAGTAGGAGCATGGATCGGTGTTCAAAAACATGAAGAGCCTGAAAAGGTGTGAAAAATATGAAGAGCTTCAGAAAGTGTCAAATACATGAGGAGAAAGAAACGGTCTGAAAAAAAGGAGGAGAATGAAGCGGTGTTCAAAAACATGAAGAGCCTGAAAAGGTGTGAAAAATATGAAGAGCTTCAAATGCTGTCAAAAATGAGATGAGCATGAAACGGTCTGAAAAAAAGGAGGAGCATGAAGCGTAGTTGAAAATCTTGAAGAGCTTGAAAAGGTGTGAAAAATATGAAGAGGTTTAAAAGGTGTCAAAAATATGAGGAGCATGAAACTTTCTGAAAAATAGGAGGATCATGAAACCGTGTTCAAAAACATGAAGAGTCTGAAAAGTTGTGAAAAATATGAAGAGCTTCAAAAGGTGTGAAAAATATGAAGAGCTCAAAAGCTGTCAAATGAGATGAGCATGAAACGGGCTGAAAAATAGCAGGAGTATGAAGCGGTGTTCAAAAACATGAAGAGCCTGAAAAGGGGTGAAAAATATGAAGAGCTTAAAAAGGTGTCAAAATTATGAGGAGCATTAAACGGTCTGAAAAATAGGAGGAGCATGAAGCTGTGTTCAACAACATGAAGAGCCTGAAAAGGTGCGAAAAATATGAAGAGCCTGAAAAGGTGTGAAAATTATGAAGAGCTTCAAAAGGTGTAAAAAATGAGATGAGCATGAAACGGTCTGAAAAATAGGAGGAGCATTAAGCGGTGTTGAAAATCATGAAGAGGCTGAAAAGGTGTGAAAAATATGAAGAGCTTAAAAAGGTGTCAAAATTATGACGAGCATTAAACAGTCTGAAAAATAGGAGGAGCATTAAACGGTGTGGAAAAACATGAAGAGACTGAAAAGGTGTGGAAAAATAGGAAGAGCTTCAAAATGTGTCAAATATATGAGGAGAAGGAAACGGTCTGAAAAATAGGAGGAGCATGAAACGATCTGAAAAATAGGAAGAGCATGAAACGGACTGAAAAATAGGAGGATCATGAAGCGGTGTTGAAAATCGTGAAGAGCCTGAAATGGTGTGAAAAATGTGAAGAGCTTCAACAGGTGTAAAAACTTGAGGAGAATGAAACGGTCTGAAAAATAGGAGGAGCATGAAGCTGTGTTGAAAAACATGAAGAGCCAGACAAGGTGTGAAAAATATGAAGAGCTTCAAAAAGTGTCAAAAATATGAGGAGCAAGAAACGGTCTGAAAAACAGGAGTAGCATGAAACGGTCTGAAAAATAGGAGCAGCATGAAGCTGTGTTGAAAAACATGAAGAGCCTGAAAAGGTGTGAAAAATATGAAGAGCTTCAAAAGGTGTAAAAAATGAGAGCAGCATGAAACGGTCTGAAAAATAGGAGGAGCATGAAGTGGAGCTGAAAAACATGAAGTGCCTGAAAATGTGTGCAAAATATGAAGAGCTTCAAAAGGTGTAAAAAATGAGATGAGCATGAAACGGTCTGACAAATAGGAGGAGCATGAACTGGTGTTGAAAAATATGAAGAGCCTGAAAAGGTGAGAAAAATATGGGGAGCTTTAAAAGGTGTGAAAAATATGACGAGCATGAAACGGTCTGAAAAATTGGAGGAGCATGAAGCGTTGTTGAAAATCTTGAAGAGCTTGAAAAGGTGTGAAAAATATGAAGAGCTTCAAAAGGTTTCAAAAATATGAGGATCATGAAACGGTCTGAAAAATAGGAGCAACATGAAACGGTCTGAAAAATAAGAGGAGCATTAAATGGTGTTGAAAAACAGGAAGACCCTGAAATTGTGAGAAAAATATGAAGAGCTTCAAAAGATTTCAAAAATATGAGGAGCATGAAACTTTCTGAAAAAGAGGAGGAGCATGAACCGGTGTTGAAAAACATGCAGAGCCTGAAAAGGTGTGAAAAATATGAAGAGGTTGAAAAGGTGTCAAAAATATGAGGAGCATGAAACTTTCTGAAAAATAGGAGGATCATGAAACCGTGTTCAAAAACATGAAGAGCCTGAAAAGGTGTGAAAAATATGAAGAGCCTTAAAAAATGTCAAAAATATGAGGAGTATGAAACGGTCTGAAAAATAGCAGGAGCATGAAGCGGTGTTGAAAAACATGAAGAGCCTGAAAAGGTGTGAAAAATATGAAGAGCTTCAAAAGGTGTAAAAAATGAGAGCAGCATGAAACGGTCTGAAAAATAGCAGGAGCATGAAGTGGAGCTGAAAAACATGAAGTGCCTGAAAAGGTGTGCAAAATATGAAGAGCTTCAAAATGTGTAAAAAATGAGATGAGTATGAAAAGGTCTGAAAAATAGGAGGAGCATGAACTGGTGCTGAAAAACATGAAGAGCCTGAAAAGGTGTGAAAAATATGAAGAGCTTTAAAAGGTGTGAAAAATATGACGAGCATGAAACGGTCTGAATAATAGGAGGAGCATGAAGCTGTGTTCAAAAACATGAAGAGCCAGAAAAGGTGTGAAAAATATGAAGAGCTTCAAAAAGTGTCAAAAATATGAGGAGCAAGAAACGGTCGGAAAATAGGAGGAGCATGAAACGATCTGAAAAATAGGAGGAGCATGAAGCTGTGTTCAAAAACATGAAGAGCCTGAAAAGGTATGAAAAATATGAAGAGCTTCAAAAGGTGTGAAAAATATGAGGAGCTTGAAACGGTCTGAAAAATAGGAGGAGCATGGATCGGTGTTCAAAAACATGAAGAGCCTGAAAAGGTGTGAAAAATATGAAGAGCTTCAAAAAGTGTCAAATATATGAGGAGAAAGAAACGGTCTGAAAAAAAGGAGGAGAATGAAGCGGTGTTCAAAAACATGAAGAGCCTGAAAAGGTGTGAAAAATATGAAGAGCTTCAAAAGCTGTCAAAAATGAGATGAGCATGAAACGGTCTGAAAAAAAGGAGGAGCACGAAGCGTTGTTGAAAATCTTGAAGAGCTTGAAAAGGTGTGAAAAATATGAAGAGGTTTAAAAGGTGTCAAAAATATGAGGAGCATGAAACTTTCTGAAAAATAGGAGGATCATGAAACCGTGTTCAAAAACATGAAGAGCCTGAAAAGGTGTGAAAAATATGAAGAGCCTTAAAAAATGTCAAAATTATGAGGAGTATGAAACGGTCTGAAAAATAGCAGGAGCATGAAGCGGTGTTGAAAAACATGAAGAGCCTGAAAATGTGTGAAAAATATGAAGAGCTTCAAAAGGTGTGAAAAATATGAAGAGCTTCAAAAGGTGTCAAAAATATGAGGAGAATGAAACGGTCTGAAAAATAGGAGGAGCAAGAAGCGGTGTTGAAAAACATGAAGAGTCTGAAAATGTGTGAAAAATATGAAGAGCTTCAAAAGATGTGAAAAATATGAAGAGCTTCAAAAGCTGTCAAATGAGATGAGCATGAAACGGTCTGAAAAATAGCAGGAGCATGAAGAGGTGTTCAAAAACATGAAGAGCCTGAAAAGTGTGAAAAATATGAAGAGCTTCAAAAGGTTTCAAAAATATGAGGATCATGAAACGGTCTGAAAAATAGGAGCCGCATGAAACGGTCTGAAAAATAAGAGGAGCATGAAATGGTGTTGAAAAACAGGAAGAGCCTGAAAAGGTGTGAAAAATATGAAGAGCTTCAAAACCTGTCAAAAATATGAGGAGCCTGAAACAGTCTCAAAAATAGGAAGAGCATGAAACGGTCTGAAAAATAGGAGGATCATGAAGCGGTGTTGAAAATCGTGAAGAGCCTGAAAAGGTGTGAAAAATGTGAAGAGCTTCAACAGGTGTCAAAAACATGAGAAGAATGAAACGGTCTGAAAAATAGGAGGAGTATGAAGCTGTGTTCAAAAACATGAAGAGCCAGAAAAGGTGTGAAAAATATGAAGAGCTTCAAAAAGTGTAAAAAATGAGATGAGCATGAAACGGTCTGAAAAATAGGAGGAGCATGAAGCGGTGCTGAAAAACATGAAGAGCCTGAGAAGCTTTGAAAAATATGAAGAGCTTCACACGGTGTGAAAAATATGAGGAGCATGAAACGGTCTGAAAAATAGGAGGAGCATGAAGTGGAGCTGAAAAACATGAAGAGCCTGGAAAGGTGTGCAAAATATGAAGAGCTTCAAAAGGTGTAAAAAATGAGATAAGCATGAAACGGTCTGAAAAATAGGAGGAGCATGAAGCGGTGTTCAAAAACATGAAGAGCCTGAAAAGGTGTGAAATATATGAAGAGCTTGAAAAGGTGTAAAAATATGAGGAGCATGAAACCGTCTGCAAAATAGGAGGAGCATGAAATGGTGTTCAAAAACATGAAGAGCATGAAAAGATGTGAAAATTATGAAGAGCTTCAAAAGGTGTGAAATACATGAGGAGGATTAAACGGTCTGAAAAATAGGAGGAGCAAGAAGTGGTGTTCAAAAACATGAAGACCATGAAAAGGTGTGAAAAATATGAAGAGCCTCAAAAGTGTGAAAAATATGATGAACATGATATGTTTTGAAAAATAGGATTAGCCTGAAGCGGTGTTCAAATACATGAAGAGCCTGAAAAGTTGTGAAAATTATGCAAAGCTTCAAAAGGTGTCAAAAAAGAGATGAGCATGAAACGGTCTGAAAAATAGGAGCAGCATGAATCGGTGCTGAAAAACATGAAGAGCCTGAAAAGGTGTGAGAAATATGAAGAGCTTCAAAAGGTGTCAAAAATATGAGGAGTATGAAACGATCTGCAAAAAATAAGGAGCAAGAAGTGGTGTTCAAAAACATGAAGAGCCTGAAAAGATGTCAAAAATATGAAGAGCTTCAAAAGGTGTCAAAAATATGAGGAGCATGAAACGGTCTGAAAAATAGGAGGAGCATGAAGCGGTGTTGAAAAACGTGAAGAGCCTGAAAACGTGTGAAAAATATTAAGAGCTTCAAAAGGTGTGAAAAATATGAAGACCTTCAAAGTGTCAAAAATCGATGAGCAGGAAATGGTCTAAAAAATAGGAGAGCATGAAATGGTGTTAAAAACATGAAGAGCCTGAAAAGGTGTGAAATATATGAAGAGCTTCAAAAGGTATCAAAAATATGAGGAGAATGAAATGGTCGGAAAAATAGGAGGGGCATGAAGCGGTGTTCAAAAACATGAAGATCCTGAAAAGGTGTGAAAAATACGAAGAGCTTCAAAAGGTGAGAAATACATGAGAAGCATGAAACGGTCTGAAAAATAGGAGAAGCATGAAGCGGTTTTGAAAAAAAAAAAAAAGCCTGAAAATGTGTGAAAAATATGAAGAATTTCAAAAGGTGTGAAAAATATGAGGACCATGAAACGGTATGAAAAATAGGAGGAGCATCAAGTGGTGTTGAAAACCATAAAGAGCTTGAAAACGTGGGAAAATATGAAGAGCTTCAAAATGTCTCAAAAATATGAGGAATATGAAACGGTCTGAAAAATAGGAGGATCATAAAGCGGTGTTGAAAAACATGAAGTGCCTGAAAATGGTGTGAAAAATATGAAGAGCTTCAAAAGGTGTCAAAAATGAGACGTGCATGAAACGGTCTGAAAAATAGGAGCAGCATGAAGTGGTTGTGCAAAACATGAAAAGCCTGAAAATGTGTGCAAAATATGAAGAGCTTCAAAAGGTGTGAAATGAGATGAGCATGAAACGGTCTGAAAAATAGCAGGAGCATGAAGAGGTGTTCAAAAACATGAAGAGCCTGAAAAGTGTGAAAAATATGAAGAGCTTCAAAAGGTGTGAAATACATGAGGAGCATGAAATGCTCTGAGAAATAGGAGGAGCATGAAGCGGTGTTCAAAAATATGAAGAGCCGGAAAAGGTGTGAAATAAATGAAGAGCTTCAAAAGGTGTGAAAAATATGAATAGCATGATACTGTCTGAAAAATAGTAGAAGCATGCAGTGGTGTTCAAAAACATGAAGAGCCTGAAAAGTTGTGAAAAATACGCATAGCTTCAAAAGGTGTCAAAAATTAGATGAGCATGAAACGGTCTGAAAAATTGGAGGAGCAAGAAGTAGTGTTGAAAAATATGAAGAGCCTGAAAAGGTGTGAAAAATATGAAGAGCTTCAAAAGGTGTGAAATACATGAGGAGCATGAAACTCTCTGAAATATAGGAGGAGCATGAAGTGGTGTTGAAAAACATGAAGAGCCTGAAATGTTGTGAAATATATGAAGACCTTCATAACGTGTGAAAAATATGAGGAGCTTCAAAAAGTGTCAAAATTATGAGGACATGAAACGGTCTGAAAAATAGGAGGAGCATGAAAATGTCTGAAAAATAGGAGTAGCATGAAGTGGTGTTGAAAAACATGAAGAGCCTGAAAAGTGTGAAAAATATGAAGAGCTTCATAAGGTGTCAAAAATATGAGGAGCATGAAACGGTCTGAAAAATAGGAGGAGCATGAAGCGGTGTTCAAAACATGAAGACCCTGAAAATGTGTGAAAAATATGAAGAGCTTCAAAAGGTGTCAAAAATATGAGGAGCATGAAACGGTCTGAAAAATAGAAGGAGCATGAAATGCTGATCAAGAACATGAAGAGCCTGAAAAGGTGTGAAAAATATGAAGAGCTTCAAAAGGTGTGAAATACATGAGGAGCATGAAACAGTCTGAAAAATAGGAGAAGCATGACGTGGTGTGGAAAAAGATGAAGAGCCTGAAAAAGTGTGAAAAATATGAAGAGCTTCAAAAGATGTGAAATACATGAGGAACATGAAACGGTCTGAAAAATAGGAGGAGCATGAAGCGGTGTTCAAAAACATGGAGAGCCTGAAAAGTGTGAAAAATATGAAGAGCTTCAAAAGGTGTGAAAAATATGAAGAGCTTCAAAATGTGTCAAAAATCGATGAGCAGGAAATGGTCTGAAAAATAGGAGAGCATGAAATGGTTTTAAAAACATGAAGAGCCTGAAAAGGTGTGAAATATATGAAGAGCTTCAAAAGGAATCAAAAATATGAGGAGAATGAATCGGTCTGAAAAATAGGATGAGCATGAAACGGTTTTTTAAAAGATGAAGAGCCTGAAAAGGTGTGAAAAATATGAGGAGCTTCAAAAGGGCTCAAACATATGAGGAGCATGAAACGGTCTGAAAAATAGGATGAGCATGAAACGGTTTTTTAAAAGATGAAGAGCATGAAAAGGTGTGAAAAATATGAAGAGCTTCAAAATGTGTAAAAAATTTTAGGAGCATGAAACGGTCTGAAAAATAGGAGGAGCATGAAGCGGTCCTCAAAAACATGAAGAGCCTGAAAAGGTGTGAAAAATATGAAGAGCTTCAAAATGTGTCAAACATATGAGGAGCATGAAACAGTCTGAAAAATAGGATGAGCATGAAACGGTTTTTTAAAAGATGAAAAGCATGAAAAGGTGTGAAAAATATGAAGAGCTTCAAAATGTGTAAAAAATTTGAGGAGCGTGAAACGGTCTGGAAACTAGGAGGAGCCTGAAGGGGTGTTCAAAAACATGAAGAGCCTGAAAAGGTGTGAAAAATATGAAGAGCTTCAAAAGGTGTGAAAAATATGAGGTGCATGAAACGGTCTGAAAAGTAGGAGGAGCCTGAAGGGGTGTTGAAAAACATGAAGAGCCTGAAAAGGCGTGAAAAATATGAAGAGCTTCAAAATGTGTCAATTATATGAGGTGCATGAAACAGTCTGAAAAATATGAGGAGCATAAAACGGTGTTGAAAAACATGAAGAGCATGAAAAGGTGTGAAATATATGAAGAGCTGCAAAAGGTGTCAAAAATATGAGGAGCATGAAACGGTCTGAAATCTAGGAGGGGCATGAAGCAGTGTGTAAAAACATGAAGAGCCTGAAAAGGTGTGAAAAATATGAAGAGCTTCAAAAGTTGTAAAATATATGAGGAGCATGCAACGTTCTGAAAAATAGGAGGAGCATGAAGCGGTGGTCAAAAACATGAAGAGCCTGAAAAGATGTGAAAAATATGAAGAGCTTTAAAAGGTGTCCAAATATGAGGAGCATAAAACGGTCAGAAAAATAGGAGGAGCATGAAGCAATGTTGAAAAACATGAGGAGCCTGAAAAGGTGTGAAATATATGAAGAGCTTCAAAAGGTGTCAAAAATATGAGGAGCATGAAGCCGTCTGAAAAATAGGATGAGAATGAAACGGTTTTGAAAAAGATGAAGGGCATGAAAAGGTGTGAAAAATATGAAGAGCTTCAAAAGGTGTCAAAATTATGAGAAGCATGAAACGGTATGAAAAATAAGAGGAGCATGAAGCGGTTTTGAAAAAGATGAATAGAATGAAAAGGTGTGAAAATTATGAAGAGCTTCAAAAAGTGTCAAAAATATGAGAAGCATGAAACGACCGAAAAATAGGAGGAGCATGAAGAGGTGTTGATAAACATGAAGAGCCTGAAAAGGTGTGAAATATATGAAGAGGTTCAAAGGTGTCAAAAAGATGAGGAGAATGAACCTGTCTGAAAAATAGGAGGAGCATGAAGCGGTGGTCAAAAACATGAAGAGCCTGAAAAGGAGTGAAAAATATGAAGAGCTTCAAAAGGTGTGAAAAATATGAGGAGCAGGAAACGGTCTGAAAAATAGGAGGAGCATGAAGCGGTCTTGAAAAACATGAACAGCCTGAAAAGGTGTGAAAGTATGAAGAGCTTCAAAAGGTGTCAAAAATATGAGGAGCATGAAACGGTCTGAAAAGTAGGAGGATCATGAAGCAGTGTTCAAAAACATGAAGAGCCTGAAAAGGTGTGAAACATATGAAGAGCTTCAGAAGGTGTCAAAAATATGAAAAGCATGAAACGCCTGAAAAATAGGAGGAGCATGAAGCGCTGTTTAAAAACATGAAGAGCCTGAAAAGGTGTGAAAATTATGAAGAGCTTCAAAAGGTTTCAAAAATATGAGGAGCATGAATCGGTCTACAAAATAGGAGGAGCATGAAGCGGTGTTCAACACTATGAAGAGCATGAAAAGGTGTGAAAAATATGAAGAGGTTCAAAATGTGTAAAAAATATGAGGATCGTAAAACAATGTGAAAAATAGGAGGAGCAAGAAGTGGTGTTGATAACATGAAGACCCTGAAAAGGTGTGAAAAATATGAAGAGCTTCAAGGGTTTCAAAAATATGAGGAGCATAAAACGGGCTGAAAAATAGGAGGAGCATGAAGTGGTGTTGAAAAACATGAAGAGCTTGAAAAGGTGTGAAAAACATGAAGAGCTTTTAAAGGTGTCAAAAATATGTGGAGCATGAAACGGTCTGGAAAATAGGAGGAGCATGAAGCGGTGTTCAAAACATGAAGAGCCTGAAAAGGTGTGAAAAATATGAAGAGCTTCAAAAGGTGTGAAATACATGAGGAGCATGAAACTGTCTGAAAAATAGGAGGATCATGAAGCGGTGTTGAAAAACATTAGGAGCGTGAAAAGGTGTGAAAAATATGAAGAGCTTCAAAAGGTGTCAAATACATGAGGTGCATGAAACAGCTTGAAAAATAGGATGAGCAAGAAATGGTTTTGAAAAGGTGAAGCGCCTGAAAAGGTGTGAAACATATGAAGAGCTTCAAAAGGTGTCAAAAATATGAGAAGCAGGAAACGACTGAAAAATAGGAGGAGTATGAAGCGCTTTTAAAAACATGAAGAGCCTGAAAAGGTGTGAAATAATGAAGAGCTTCAAAACGTGTTAAATATGAGGAGCATGAAACGGTCTGAAAAATAGGAGGAGCATGAACCTGTGTTCAAAAACATGAAGAGAATGAAAAGGTGTGAAAAATATGAAGAGCTTCAAAAGGTGTCAAAAATATGAGGAGCATGAAACAGTCTGAAAAATAGGAGGAGCATGAAAAGTTGTACAAAAACATGAAGAGCCTGAAAATGTGTGAAAAATATTAAGAGCTTCAAAAGACGTGAAACACATGAGGTGCATTAAATGGTCTGAAAAATAGGAGGAGCATGAAGCGTTGTTGAAAAACATGAGGAGCTTGAAAAGGTGTGAAAAATATGAAGAGCATCAAAAGATGTCAAAAATATGAGGAGCATGAAACAGTCTGAAAAATAGGAGGAGCATGATGCATTGTTGTAAAACATGAAGAGCCTGAAAAGGTGTGAAAAATATGAAGAGCTTCAAAAGGTGTAAAAAATATGAAGAGTTTCAAAAGGTGTGAAAAATATGAAGACCTTCAAAAGTTGTGAAAAATATGAAGAGCTTCAAAAGGTGTCAAAAATATGAGAAGCATGAAACGGTCTGAAAAATAGGAGGAGCATGATACGGTGTTCAAAAATATGAAGAGCCTGAAAAGCTGTGAAAAATATGAAGAGCTTCAAAACGTGTCAAAAATATGAGGAGCATGAAACGGTCTGAAAAATAGGAGGAGAATGAAACGGTGTTGAAAAACATGAAGAGCCTGAAAACGTGTCAAATCTATGAAGAGCTTCAAAAGGTGTTAAAAATATGAAGAGCTTCAAAAGGTGTCAAAAATGAGATGAGCATGAAACGGTCTGAAAAATAGGAGGAGCATGAAACGGTGTTCAAAAACATGCAGAGCCTGAAAATGTGTGAAGTATATGAAGAGCTTCAAAATGTGTGAAATACATGGAGAGCATGAAACGGTCTGAAAAATAGGAGGATCATGAGGCGGTGTTGAAAAACATGAAGAGACTGAAAAGGTGTGAAAAATTAGAAGAGCTTCAAAAGGTGTGAAAACTATGAACAGCATCAACAGGTGTCAAAATTAGGAGGAGCATGAAACGGTCTGCAAATTAGGAGGAGCATGAAGTGGTGTTGAAAACATGAAGAGCATGAAAAGATGTGAAATATATGAAGAGCTTCAAAAGGTATCAAAAATATGAGGAGCATGAAACGGTATGAAAAATAGGAGGAGCATGAAGCGGTGTTGAAAACATGAAGAGCCTGAAAAGGTGTGAAATATATGCAGAGCTTCAAAAGGTGTCAAAAATTAGATCAGCATGAAAAGGTCTGAAAAATAGGAGGAGGATGAAGGGGTGTTGAAAACATGAAGAGCCTGAAAAGGTGTGAAATATATGCAGAGCTTCAAAAGGTGTCAAAAATGAGATGAGCATGAAAAGGTCTGAAAAATAGGAGGAGCATGAAACGGTGTTGAAAAACATGAAGAGCCTGAAAAGTTTTGAAAAATAGGAAGAGCTTCAAAAGGTTTGAAATACATGTGGAGAATGAAACGGTCTGTAAAATGGCAGAAGCATGAAGCGGTGTTCAAAAACATGAAGAGCCTCGAAAGGTGCGAAATATATGAAGAGTTTCAAAAGATGTGAAAAATATCAAGAACTTCAAAAGGTGTCAAAAATGAGATGAGCATGAAACGGCCTGAATAATAGGAGGAACATGAAGTGGTGTTGAAAAACATGAAGAGACTGAAAAGGTGTGAAAAATATGAAGTGCTTCAAATGGTGTGAAATACATGAGGAGCATGAAACGGTCTGAAAAATGGGAGGATCATGAAGGTGTGCTCCAAAACATGAAGAGCCTGAAAAGGTGTGAAAAATATGAAGAGCTTCAAAAGGTGTGAAAAATACGAGGAGCATGAAACAGTCTGAAAATTAGTAGGAGCATATAGCGGTGTTGAAAAACATGAAGAGCCTGAAAAGGTGTGAAAAATATGAAGAGCTTCAAAAGGTGTCAAAAATATGAGGAGCATGAAACGGCCTGAAAATAGGAGGAGCATGAAACGGTCTGAAAAATAGGAGGAGCACGAAGCGGTGTTGAAAAACATGAAGAGCCTGAAAAGGTGTGAAAAATATGAAGAGCTTCAAAAGGTTTCAAATATATGAGTAGCATCACACGGTCTGAAAAATAGGAGGAGCATGAAGCAGTGCCCAAAAACATGAAGAGCCTGAAAAGGTGTGAAAAATATGAAGAGCTACAAAAGGTGTCAAAAACATGAGGAGAATGAAATGGTCTCAAAAAAAGGAGGAACATGAAACGGTCTGAAAAATCGGAGGAGCATGAAATGGTGTTGAAAAACATGAGGAGCGTGAAAAGGTGTGAAAAATATGAGGAGCATGAAACGGTCTGAAAAATATGAATAGCATGAAACGGTCTGAAATATAGGAGGAGCATGGAATGGTGTTGAAAAACATGAAGAGCCTGAAAATGTGTGAAAAATAGGAGGAACTTCAAACGGTGTGAAATACATGAGGAGCATGAAATGGTCTGAAAAATAGGAGGAGCATGAAGCGGTGTTTAAAAACATGAAGAGCCTGAAAAGGAGTGAAAATTATGAAGAGCTTCAAAATGTGTGAAAAATATGAGGAGCATGAAACGGTCTGAAAAATAGGAGGAGCATGAAGCGGTGCCCAAAAACATGAAGAGCCGGAAAAGGTGAGAAAAATATGAAGAGCTTCAAAATGTGTGAAAAATATGAGGAGCATGAAACGGTCTGAAAAATAGGAGGAGCATGAAACGGTGCCCAAAAACATGAAGAGACGGAAAACGTGTGAAAAATATGAAGAGCTTCAAAAGGTGTCAAAAATATGAGGAGCATGAAACGGTCTGAAAAATAGGAGGAGCATGAAGCGGTGTTGACAAACATGAAGAGCCTGAAAAGGGGTGAAAAATATGAAGAGCTTCAAATGTTGTCAGAAATATGAGGAGCATGAAACGGTCTGAAAAATAGGAGGAGCATGAAGTGGTGTTGAAAAATATGAAGAGCATGAAAATTGTGAAAATATGAAAAGCTTCAAAAGGTGTGAAACATATGAAGAGGTTCAAAAGGTATCAAAAATATGAGGAGAATGAAACGGTCTGAAAAATAGGAGAAACATGAAACGGTGTTCAAAAACATGAAGAGACTGAAATGTTGTGAAATATATGAAGAGCTTCAAAACATGTCAAAAATATGAGGAGCATGAAACGGTCTGAAAAATAGCAGGAGCATGAAGCGGTGTTGAAAAACATGAAGAGCCTGAAAACGTGAGAAAAATATGAAGAGCTTCAAAAATGTGAAAAAGGTGTGAAAAATATGAGGAGCATGAAACGGTCTGAAAAATAGGTGGAGCATGAAGTCGTGTTGAAAAACATGAAGAGCCTGAAAAGGTGTGTAAATATGAAGAGCTTCAAAAGGTGTGAAAAATATGTAGAGCTTGTAAAGGTGTTAAAAATGAGATTAGCATGAAACGGTCTGAACAATAGGAGGAGCATGAAGTGGTGTTGAAAAATATGAAGAGCCTGAAAAGTTGTGAAAAATATGAAGAGCTTCAAAAAGTGTCAAAAATATGAAGAGCATGAAACCGTCTGAAAAATAGGAGGAGCATGAAGTCGTATTGAAAAACTTGAAGAGCCTGAAAAGGTGTGAAATATATGAAGAGCTTCAAAAAGTGTGAAAAATATGAGGAGCTTCAAAAATTGTTAAAAATATGAGGAGTATGAAACGGTCTGAACAAAAGGAGGAGCATGAAGTGGTGTTGAAAAACAAGAAGAACCTGAAAAGGTGTGAAAATTATTAAGAGCTTCAAAAGGTGTGAAAAATATGAGGAGCACGAAACGGTCTGAAAAATAGGATGAGCATGAAACTGTTCTGAAAAAGATGAAGAGCATGAAAAGGTGTGAAAAATATAAAGAGCTTCAAAAGGTGTCAAAAATATGACGAGTATGAAACGGTTTGAAAAATAGGAGGAGCTTGAAAAGGTGTTCAAAAACATGAAGAGCATGAAAAGGTGTGAAAAATATGAAGAGATTCAAAAGCTGTGAAATACATGTGGAGCATAAAACGGTCTCAAAAATAGGAGGAGCATGAAGTGGTGTTCGAAAACATGAAGAGCCAGACAAGGTGTGAAAAATATAAAGAGCTTCAAAAGGTGTGAAATACATGAGGAGCATGAAACGGTCTGAAAAATAGGAGGAGCATGAAGTGGTGTGGAAAAAGCTGAAGAGCCTGAAAAGTTGTGAAAAATATGAAGAGCTTCAAAAGGTGTCAAAAATATGAGGAGCATGAAACGGTCTGAAAAATAGGAGGAGCATGAAACGCTGATCAAAAACATGAAGAGCCTGAAAAGGTGTGAAAAATATGAAGAGCCTCAAAACGTGTCAAAAATATGAGGAGCATGAAACGGTCTGAAAAATAGGAGGAGCATGAAATGTTGTTGAAAAACTTGAAGAGCCTGAAAACTTGTGAAAAAATATGAAGAGCTTCCAAAGGTGTCAAAAATGAGATGAGCATGAAACGGTCTGAAAAATAGGAAGAGCATGAAGCGGTGTTGAAAATCATGAAGAGCCTGAAAAGGTGTGAATAATATGTAGAGCTTCAAAAGGTGTGAAAATACGAAGAGCTTCAAAAGCTGTCAAAATAAGATGATCATGAAACGGTCTGAAAATTAGGAGGAGCATGTAGTCGTTTTGAAAAATATGAAGAGCCTGAAAAGGTGTGAAATATATGAAGAGCTTCAAAAGGAGTGAAAATATGAAGAGCTTCAAAAGCTGTCAAAATGAGATGAGAATGAAACGGTCTGAAAATTAGGAGGAGCATGAAACGGTGTTCAAACAAATGAAGAGCCTGAAAAGGTGTGAAAAATAAGAAGAGCTTCAAAAGTTGTGAAATACATGAGGAGCATTAAACTGTGTGTTAAATAGGAGGAGCATGAAGTGGTGCTCAAAAACATGAAGAGCCTGAAAAGGTGTGAAAAATAAGAAGAGCTTCAAAAGGTGTGAAATACATGAGAGGAATGAAACTGTCTGAAAAATAGGAGGAGCATGAAGCGGTTGTGAAAAACATGAAGAGCCTGAAAAGTTGTGAAAAATATAAAGAGCTTCTAAAGGTGTCAAAAATATGAGGACAATGAAACGCTCTGGAAAATAGGAGTAGCATGAAGTGGTGTTGAAAAAGATGAAGAGCCTGAAAAGGTGTGAAAAATTTGAAGAGCTTCAAAAGGTGTCAAAATTATGAGGAGCATGAAACGGTCTGAAAAATAGGAGGAGCATGAAGTGGTGTTGAAAAACATGAAGAGCCTGAAATGATGTGAAATATATGAAGAGGTTCAAAAGGTGTGAAAAATATGAGGAGGTTCAAAAAGGGTCAAAAATATGAGGAGCATGAAACGGTCTGAAAAATACGAGGAGCATGAAAAGGTGTTCAAAAACATGAAGAGCCTGAAAAGGTGTGAAAAATATGAAGAGCTTCAAAACGTGTTAAATACATGAATAGCATGAAACGGTCTGAAAAATAGGAGGAGCATGAAGCGGTGTTCAAAAACATGAAGAGCCTGAAAAGGTGTGAAAAATATGAAGAGCTTCAAAAGGTGTCAAGTATATGAGGAGCATGAAACGGTAGGAAAAATAGGAGGAACATGAAGCGGTGTTCAAAAACATGAAGAGCCAGAACAGGTATGAAATCGAAGAAGAGCTTCAAAGGGTGTCAAAATTATGAGGAGCATGAAACAGTCTGAAAAATAGGAGGAGCATGAAACAGTGTTGAAAAACATGAAGAGCCTGAAAATGTGTGAAAAATATGAAGAGCTTCAAAAGGTATGAAAAATATGAAGAGCTTCAAAAGGTGTCAAAAAAGAGATGAGCATGAAACGGTCTGAAAAATAGGTGGAGCATGAAGTTGTGTTCAAAAAAATGAAGAGCCTGAAATGGTGTGAAATATATGAAGATTTCAAAAGGTGTCAAAAATATGAGGAGCATGAAACGGTCTGAAATATATATTAGGAGCATGAACCGGTGTTCAAAAACATGAAGGCCTGAAAAGGTGTGAAAAATATGAGGAGCTTCAAAAGGTGTGAAAAATATGAAGAGCTTCAGATGTGTCAAAAATGAGATGAGCATGAAACGGTCTGAAAAATATGAGGAGATTGAAGTTGTGTTGAAAACATGAAGAGCCAGAAAAGGTGTGAAATATATGAGGAGCTTGAAAAGGTGTCAAAAATATGAGAAGCATGAAACGATCTGAAAAATTGGAGGTGCATGAAGTGATGATGAAAAACATGAAGGCCTGAAAAGGTGTGAAAAATATGAGGAGCTTCAAAAGGTGTGAAAAATATGAAGAGCTTCAGATGTGTCAAAAATGAGATGAGCATGAAACGGTCTGAAAAATATGAGGAGATTGAAGTTGTGTTGAAAAACATGAAGAGCCTGAAAAGGTGTGAAATATATGAGGAGCTTCAAAAGGTGTCAAAAATATGGCGAGCATGAAACGGTCTGAAATATAGGAGGAGCATGAAGCGTTGTTGAAAATATGAAGAGCCTGATAACATGTGAAAAATATGAGAAGCTTCAAAAGGTGTGAAAAATATGAAGAGCTTCAAAAGATGTTAAAAATGAGATGAGCATGAAACGGTCTGAAAAATAGGAGGAGCAAGAAGTGGAGTTGAAAACCATGAAGAGCATGAACAGGTGTGAAATATATGAGGAGCTTCAAAATGTGTCAAAAATATGAGGAGCATGAAACGGTCTAAAAAATAGGAGAATCATGCAGCGGTGTTGAAAACATGAACAGCCTGAAAAGGTGTGAAAAATATGAAGTGCTACAAAAGGTGTCAAATATATGAGTAGCATGAAATGGTCTGAAAAATAGGAGCAGCATGAAACGGTTTTGAAAAACATGAAGAGTCTGAAAAGGTGTGAAAATTAGGAAGAGCTTCAAGGTGTCAAAAATATGAGGAGCATGAAACAGTCTGAAAAATAGGATGAGCATGAAATGGTTTTGAAGAATATGAAGAACATGAAAAGGTGTGAAAAATATGAAGAGCTTCAAAAGGTGTCAAAAATATGAGAAGCATGAAATGAGTGAAAAAAAGGAGGAGCATGAAGAGGTGTTGAAAAACATGAAGAGCATGAAAAGGTGTGAAAAATATGAAGAGCTTCAAAAGGTGTCAAAAATATGAGGAGCATGAAACCGTCTGAAAAATAGGAGGAGCATGAAGCGGTTTTGAAAAACATGAAGAGCCTGAAAAGGTGTGAAAAATATGAAGAGCTTCAAAAGTTTTCAAAAATATGAGGAGCATGAAACAGTCTGAAAAATAGGTGGAGCATGAAACGGTATTCAAAAACATGAAGAGCATGAAAAGGTGTGAAAAATATGAAGAGCTTCAAAAGGTGTCAAAAATATGAGGAGCATGAAACAGTCTGAAAAATAGGTGGAGCATGAAACGGTATTCAAAAACATGAAGAGCATGAAAAGCTGTGAAAAATATGAAGAGCTTCAAAAGGTGTCAAAAATATGAGGAGCATGAAACAGTCTGAAAAATAGGTGGAGCATGAAACGGTATTCAAAAACATGAATAGCATGAAAAGGTGTGAAAAATATGAAGAGCTTCAAAAGTTGTCAAAAATATGAGGAGCATGAAACAGTCTGAAAAATAGGTGGAGCATGAAACGGTATTCAAAAACATGAAGAGCATGAAAAGGTGTGAAAAATATGAAGAGCTTCAAAAGGTGTCAAAAATATGAGGAGCATGAAACAGTCTGAAAAATAGGATGAGCATGAAATGGTTTTGAAGAATATGAAGAGCATGAAAACCTGTGAAAAATATGAAGAGTTTCAAAAGGTGTTAAAAATATGAGAAGCATGCAATGAGTGAAAAAAAGGAGGAGCATGAAGAGGTGTTGAAAAACATGAAGAGCCTGAAAAGGTGTGAAAAATATGAAGAGCTTCAAAAGGTGTCACATATATGAGGAGCATGTAACTGTCTGAAAAATAGGAGGAGCAGAAACATTGTTTAAAAACATGAAGATCCCGAAAAGTTGTGAAAAATATGAAGAGCTTCAAAAGGTGTCAAAAATATGAGGAGCATGAAACAGTCTGAAAAATAGGATGAGCATGATACGGTTTGAAAAACATGAAGAGCACGAAAAGGTGGAAAAATATGAAGAGCTTCAAAAGGTGTCAAAAATATGAGCATGAAACGGTCAGAAAAAAAGGAGGAGCATGAAGAGGTGTTCAAAAACATGAAGAGCCTGAAAAGGTGTGAAAAATACGTAGAGCTTCAAAAGGTGTCAAAGATATTAGAAGCATGAAACAGTCTGAAAAATAAGATGAGCATGAAACGGTTTTGAAAAAGATGAAGAGCCTGAAAAGGTGTGAAAAATATGAAGAGCTTCAAAAGGTGTCAAAAATATGAGGAGCATGAAACGATCTGAAAAATAGGATGAGCATGAAATGGTTTTGAAGAAGATGAAGAGCATGAAAAGGTGTGAAAAATATGAATAGCTTCAAAAGGTGTCAAAAATATGAGAAGCATGAAATGACTGAAAAAAAGGAGGAGCATGAAGCGGTGTTGAAAAACATGAAGAGCATGAAAAAGTGGGAAAAATATGAAGAGCTTCAAAAGGTGTCACATAAATGAGGAGAATGTAACGGTCTGAAAAATAGGAGGAGCATGAAGCGGTGTCTAAAAACATTAAGATCCTGAAAAGGTGTGTAAAATATGAAGAGCTTCAAAAGGTGTCAAAAATATGAGGAGCATGAAACAGTCTGAAAAATAGCATGAGATTGATACGGTTTTGAAAAAGATGAAGAGCATGAAAAGGTGTGAAAAATATGAAGAGCTTCAAAACGTGCCAAATATATGAGGAGCATGAAACGGTCTGAAAAAGAGGAGGAGCATGAAGCGGTGTTGAAAAACATGAAGAGCCAGACAAGGTGTGAAATATATGAAGAACTTCAAAAGGTGCCAAAAATATGAGGAATCTGAAACGGTGTGAAAAATAGGAGGTGCATGAAGCAGTGTTCAAAAATATGAAGAGCCTGAAAAGGTGTGAAAAATATGAAGAGCTTCAAAAGGTGTGAAATACATGAGGAGCATGAAACGGTCTGAAAAATAGGAGGAGCATGAAGCAGTGTTGAAGAACATGAAGAGCTTCAAAAGGTGTGTAAAATAAGAAGAGCTTCAAAAGGTGTCAAAAAAGAGATGAGTATGAAACGGTCTGAAATATACGAGGAGCATGTAGTGGTGTTGACAAGCATGAAGAGCCTGAAATGGTGTGAAACATATGAAGAGCTTTAAAAGGTGTCAAAAATATGAGGAGCATGAAACAGTCTGAAAAATGGTAGGAGCATGAAGCGGTGTTGAAAAACAAGAAGAGGCTGAAAAGGTGTGAAAAATATGAAGAGCTTCAAAAGGTGTCAAAAATACGAAGAGCTTCAAACGGTGAGAAAATTATGAGGAGCAAGAAACGGTCTGAAAAACAGGAGTAGCATGAAGCGGTGTTGAAAAACATGAAGAGGCTGAAAAGGTGTGAAATATATCAAGAGCTTCAAAGGTGTGAAAAATATGAAGAGCTTCTAAACGTGTCAAAATTATGAGGAGCATGAAACGGTCTTAAAAATATGAGGAGCATGAGGTCGTGTTGAAAACGATGAAGAGCCTGAAAAGGCGTGAAATATATGAAGAGCTTCAAAAGGTGTCAAATATATGAGGAGCATGAAATGGTCCGAAAAATAGGAGGATCATGAAACGGTGTTGAAAAACATGAAGAGCCTGAAAAGTTGTGAAAAATATGAAGAGCTTCAAAAGGTGTCAAATATATGAGGAGCATGAAACGGTCTGAAAAATAGCAGGAGCATGAAGCGGTGTTGAAAAACATGAAGAGCATGAAAAGGTGTGAAAAATATGAAGAGCTTCAAAAGGTGTCAGAAATAGAAGGAGCATGAAGCGGAGTTGAAAAACATGAAGAGCTTCAAAATGTGTCAAAAATATGAGGAGCATGAAACGATCTGAAACATAGTAGGAGCATGCAGCGTTGTTCAAAAACATGAAGAGCCTGAAAAGGTGTGAAATATATGAAGAGCTTCAAAAGGTGTCAAAAATATGAGGAGCATGACATGGTCTGAAAAATAGGAGGAGCATGAAGCGGTGTTGAAAAACATGAAGAGCCTGAAAAGGTGTGAAATATATGAAGAGCTTCAAAAGGTGTCAAAAATATAAGAAGCATGAAACGGTCTTAAAAATAGGAGGAGCATGTAACGGTGTTGAAAAACATGAAGAGCCTGAAAATGTGTGAAAAATATGAAGAGCTTCAAAAGGTGTCAGAAATAGAAGGAGCATGAAGCGGAGTTGAAAAACATGAAGAGCTTCAAAATGTGTCAAAAATATGAGGAGCATGATACGGTCTCAAAAATAGGAGGAGCATGAAGCGGTGTTGAAAAACATGAAGAGCCTGGAAAGGTGTGAAATATATGAAGAGATTCAAAAGTGTCACAAATAGGAGGAACATGAAACGGTCTGAAAAATAGGAGGAGCATGAAGTGGAGTTGAAAAAAATGAATAGCCTGAAAAGGTGTGAAAAATATTAGGAGCATGAAACAGTCTGAAAATAGGAGGAGCATCAAATGGTGCTGAAAAACATGGAGAGCCTGAAAAGGTTTGAAAAATATGAAGAGCTTCAAAAGGTGTCAAAAATATGAGGAGCATGAAATGGTCTGAAAAATAGGAGGAGCATGTAATGGTGTTGAAAACCACGAAGAGCCTGAAGAGGAGTGAAATACATGAAGAGCTTCAAAAGGTGTCATAAATATGAGAAGCATGAAATGGTGTTCAAAAACATGAAGAGCCTGAAAATGTGTGAAAAATATGAGGAGCATGAAACGGTCTTAAAAATATGTGGAGCATGAAGCGGTGTTCAAAAACATGAAGAGCCTGACAGGGTGTGAAAAATATGAAGAGGTTCAAAAAGTGTCAAAAATATGAGGAGCATGAAACTGTTCTGAAAAATAGGTGCAGCATAAAGCGGTGTTGAAAAACATGAAGGGTCTGAAAATGTGTGAAACATATGAAGAGCTTCAAAAGGTGAAAAAATATGAGGAGCATGAAACGGTCTGAAAATTAGGAGGAGCATGAAGGAGTGTTCAAAACATGCAGAGCCTGAAAAGGTGTGAAAAATATGAAGAGCTCCAAAAGTTGTCAAAAATATGAGGAGCACGAAACGGTCTGAAAAATAGGAGGAGCATGAAACGGTGTTCAAAAACTTGAAGATACTAAAAAGATGTGAAAAATATGAAGAGCATCAAAAGGTGTCAAAATATGAGGAGCACGAAACATTCTGAAAAATAAGAGGAGTATGAAACGGTGTTGAACAACATGAAGAGCATGAAAAGGTGTGAAAAATATGAAGAGATTAAAAAGGTGTCAAAATATGAGTAGCATGAAACGGTCTGAAAAATAGGAGGCGCATGAAGTGGTGTTCAAAAACATGAAGAGCCAGAAAAGGTGTGAAAAATATGAAGAGCTTCAAAAGGTGTCAAATATATGAGGAGCATGAAACTGTCTGAAAAATAAGAGGAGTATGAAACGGTGTTCAATATCATTAAGAGCCTGAAAAGGTGTCAAAAATATGAGGAGCATGAAACAGTCTGAAAATAGGAGGAGCATGAAACGGTGTTGAAAAACATGAAGAGCATGAAAAGGTGTGAAAAATATGAAGAGCTTCAAAAGGTGTCAAATAGGAGTAGCATGAAACGGTGTTCAAAAACATGAAGAGCCTGAAAAGGTGTGCAAAATTTGAAGAGCTTCAAAACGTGTGAAAATATGAGGTGCATGAAACGGTCTGAAAAATAGGAGGATCATGAAACGGTCTTGAAAAACATGAAGAGCATGAAACGGTCTGAAAAATAGGAGGAGCATGAAATGGTGTTCAAAAACATGAAGATCCTGAAAACATGTGAAAAATATGAAGCGCTTCAAAAGGTGTCAAAAATATGAGGAGCATGAAACGGTCTGAAAAATAGGAGGAAAATGAAACGGTGTTCAAAATCATTAAGAGCCTGAAAAGGTGTGAAAAATATGAAGAGCGTCAGAAGGTGTGAAAAATATGAGAATCATGAAGCGGTTAT
This sequence comes from Dama dama, assembly GCF_033118175.1. Taxonomy (NCBI): domain Eukaryota; kingdom Metazoa; phylum Chordata; class Mammalia; order Artiodactyla; family Cervidae; genus Dama; species Dama dama. The sequence goes on from NW_026870960.1 coordinate 159,328, forward strand.
CAAAAACTTGAAGATACTGAACAGGTGTGAAAAATATGAAGAGCTTCAAAATGTGGCAAAAATATGAGGAGCATGAAACGGTATGAAAAATAGGAGGAGCATGAAACGGTGTTCAAAAACATGAAGAGCCTGAAAAGCTGTGAAAAATATGAGGAGCATGAAACGGTCTGAAAAATAGGAGGAAAATGAAACGGTGTTCAAAATCATTAAGAGCCTGAAAAGCTGTGAAAAATATGAGGAGCATGAAACGGTCTGAAAAATAGGAGGAGCATGAAGTGGTGTTGAAAAACATGAAGAGCCTGAAAAGTTGTGAAAAATATGAAGAGCTTCAGAAGGTGTGAATAATATGAGGAGCATGAAGCGGTGTTCAAAAACTTGAAGATACTGAAAAGGTGTGAAAAATATGAAGAGCTTCAAAAGGTGTCAAAAATATGAGGAGCATGAAACGGTCTGAAAAATATTAGGAGCATGAAACGGTGTTGAAAACCTGAAGCGGCTGAAAGGTGTGAAAAATATGAAGAGTTTCAAAACATGTAAAAATATGAGGAGCATGAAACGGTGTTCAGAAACATGAAGAGCCTGAAAAAGTGTGAAATATATGAAGAGCTTCAAAAGGTGTCAAATATATAAGGAGCATGAAACAGTCTGAAAAATAGCAGGAGCGTGAAACGGTGTTCAAAAACATGAAGAGCCTGAAAAAGTGTGAAATATATGAAGAGCTTCAAAATGTGTCAAAAATATGAGGAGCATGAAACGTTCTGAAGATTAGGAGGAGCATGAAAAAGTCTTCAAAAACATGAAGAGCCTGAAAAGGTGTGAAAAATATGAAGAGCTTCAAAAGGTGTCAAAAATATGAGGAGCATGAAACGGTCTGAAAAATAGGAGGAGCATGAAAAGGTGTTCAAAAACATGAAGAGCCTGAAAAGGTGTGAAACATATGAAAAGCATGAAAAGGTGTGAAATATATGAGGAGCCTGAAACGGTCTGCAAAACAGGAGGAGCATGAATCGGTGTTGAAAAAAATGAAGAGCATGAAAATGTGTGAAAAATATGAAGAGCTTCAAAAGGTGTCAAAAATATGAGAAGGAAGAAACCTTGTGAAAAAATCAGGGGGAAGAAGTGGTGTCCAAAAACATGAAGAGCCTGAAAAAGTGTGAAAAACATGAAGAGCTTCAAAAGGTGTCAAAAATATGAGGAGCATGAAACAGTCTGAAAAATAGGAGGAGCATCAAACGGTGTTCAAAAACATGAAGAGCCTGAAACGGTGTGAAAAATATGAAGAACTTAAAAACGTGTCAAAAATAGGAGGAGTTTCAAAGGGTCCGAAAAATAGGAAGGGCATGAAGGGGTGTTGCAAAACATGAAGAGCCTGAAAAGGTGTGAAAAACATGAAGAGCCTGAAAAGGTGTAAAAAATATGAAGAGCTTCAAAAAGTGTCAAAAATATGAGGAGCATGAAACGATCTGAAACATAGTAGGAGCATGAAGCGTTGTTCAAAAACATGAAGAGCCTGAAAAGGTGTGAAATATATGAAGAGCTTCAAAAGGTGTCAAAAATATGAGGAGCATGACATGTTCTGAAAAATAGGAGGAGCATGAATCGGTGTTGAAAAACATGAAGAGCCTGAAAAGGTGTGAAATATATGAAGAGCTTCAAAAGGTGTCAAAAATATAAGAAGCATGAAACGGTTTTAAAAATAGGAGGAGCATGAAACGGTGTTGAAAAACATGAAGAGTCTGAAAAGGAGTGAAAAATATGAAGAGCTTCAAAAGGTGTCAAAAATATGAGGAGCATGACATGGTCTGAAAAATAGGAGGAGCATGAAGCGGTGTTGAAAAACATGAAGAGCCTGAAAACGTGTGAAAACATGAAGAGCTTCAAAAGGTGTGAAAAATATGAAGAGTTTCAATAGGTGTAAAAAATATGAGGAGAATGAAACGGTCTGAAAAATACGAGGAGCATGAAAGGTGTTGAAAAACATGAAGAGCCTGAAAAGGTGTGAAATATATGAAGAGCTTCAAAATTGTCAAAAATATGAGGATCATGAAACGGTCTGAAAAATAGGAGGAGCATGAAGCGGTGTTGCAAAACATGAAGAGCCTGAAAAGGTGTGAAAAACATGAAGAGCCTGAAAATGTGTGAAATATATGAAGAGCTTCAAATGGTGTCAAATATATGAGGATCATGAAACAGTCTGAAAAATATGAGGAGCATGAAACGGCGTTCAAAAACATGAAGAACCTGAAATGGTGTGAAAAATATGAAGAACTTAAAAACGTGTCAAAAATAGGAGGAGTTTCAAACGGTCCGAAAAATAGGAAGAGCATGAAGAAATGTTGCAAAACATGAAGAGCCTGAAATGGTGTGAAAAACATGAAGAGACTGAAAAGGTGTAAAAAATATGAAGAGCTTCAAAAAGTGTCAAAAATATGAGGAGCATGAAACGATCTGAAACATAGTAGGAGCATGAAGTGTTGTTCAAAAACATGAAGAGCCTGAAAAGGTGTGAAATATATGAAGAGCTTCAAAAGGTGTCAAAAATATGAGGAGCATGACATGGTCTGAAAAATAGGAGGAGCATGAAGCGGTGTTGAAAAACATGAAGAGCCTGAAAAGGTGTGAAATATATGAAGAGCTTCAAAAGGTGTCAAAAATATAAGAAGCATGAAACGGTCTTAAAAATAGGAGGAGCAAAAACGGTGTTCAAAAACATGAAGAGCCTGAAAAGGTGTGCAAAATTTGAAGAGATTCAACACGTGTGAAAATATGAGGTGCATGAAACGGTCTGAAAAATAGGAGGAGCATGAAATGGTGTTCAAAATCATGAAGATCCTGAAAACATGTGAAAAATATGAAGCGCTTCAAAAGGTGTCAAAAATATGAGGAGCATGAAACGGTCTGAAAAATAGGAGGAAAATGAAACGGTGTTCAAAATCATTAAGAGCCTGAAAAGGTGTGAAAAATATGAGGAGCATGAAACGGTCTGAAAAAAAGGCGAGAATGAAGTCGTGTTCAAAGACATGAAGAGCCCGAAAAGGTGTGTAAAATATGAAGAGCTTCAAAAGGTGTCAAAAATATGAGGAGCATGAAACGGTCTGAAAAATAGGAGGAGCATGAAGTGGTGTTGAAAAACATGAAGAGCCTGAAAATGTGTGAAAAATATGAAGAGCTTCAGAAGGTGTGAATAATATGAGGAGCATGAAGCGGCGTTCAAAAACTTGAAGATACTGAAAAGGTGTGAAAAATATGAAGAGCTTCAAAAGGTGTCAAAAATATGAGGAGCATGAAACGGTCTGAAAAATATTAGGAGCATGAAACGGTGTTGAAAACCTGAAGCGCCTGAAAAGGTGTGAAAAATATGAAGAGTTTCAAAATATGTAAAAATATGAGTAGCATGAAATGGTGTTCAGAAACATGAAGAGCCTGAAATGGTGTGAAAAATATGAAGAGCTTCAAATGGTGTCTAAAATAGGAGTAGCATGAAGCGGTGTTCCAAATCTTGAAGAGCCTGAAAATGTGTTAAAAATATGAAGAGCTTAAAAGGTGTCAAAATTATGAGGAGCATGAAATGGTCTGAAAAATAGGAGGAGCATGAAACGGTGTTCAAAAACATGAAGAGTCTGAAAGGTGTGAAAAATATGAAGGGCTTCAAAACGTTTCAAAATTATGACGAGCATGAAACGGTCTGAAAAATACGAGTAGCATGAAGCGGTGTTGAAAAACATGAAGAGCCTGAAAATGTGTTAAAAATATGAAGAGCTTAAAAGGTGTCAAAAATATGAGGAACATGAAATGCTCTGAAAATTAGGAGGAGCATGAAGCGGTGTTCAAAAACATGAAGACCCTGAAAAGGTGTGAAAAATATGAAGGCTTCAAATGGTGTCAAAAATATGAGGAGGCTATAACGGTCTGAAAAATAGGAGTAGCATGAAGCGGTGTTCAAAAACCTGAAGAGCCTGAAAATCTGTGAAAAATATGAAGTGCTTAAAAGGTGTCAAAAATATGAGGAGCATGAAATGGTCTGAAAAATAGGAGGAGCATGAAACGGTGTTCTAAAACATGAAGAGCCTTAAAGGTGTGAAAAATATGAAGAGCTTCAAAAGGTGTCAAAAATATGAAGAGCATGAAACGGGCTGAAAAATAGGAGGAGCATGAAGCGGTGTTGAAAAACATGAAGAGCCTGAAAAGGTGTGAAAAAATATGAAGACCTTCAAAAGGTGTCAAAATATGAGGATCATGGAACGATCTTAAAAATAGGAGGAGCATGAAGCGGTGTTCAAAAACATGAAGAGCCTGAAAAGGTGTGAAATATATGAAGAGCTTCAAAAGGTGTGAAATGTATGAGGAGCATGAAACGGTGTGAAAAATAGGAGGAGCATGAAATGGTGTTCAGAAACATGAAGAGCCTGAAAAGGTGTGAAAAATATGAAGAGTTTCACAAGGTGTGAAAAATATGAGGAGCATGAAACGGTCTGAAAAATAGGAGGAGCATGAAACGGTGTTGAAAACATGAAGAGCATGAAAAGGTGTGAAAAATATGAAGAGCTTCAAAAGGTGCCAAAAATATGAGGAGCATGAAACGATCTGAAATATAAGAGTAGCATGAAGTGGTGTTGAAAACCATAAAGAGACTGAAAAGGTTTGAAAAATATGAAGAGCTTCAAAAGGTGTGAAAAATATGAAGAGCTTCACAAGGTGTGAAAAATATGAGGAGCATGAAACGGTCTGAAAAATAGGAGGAGCATGAAACGGTGTTGAAAACATGAAGAGCATGAAAAGGTGTGAAAAATATGAAGAGCTTCAAAAGGTGTCAAAAATATGAAGAGCATGAAACGATCTGAAATATAGGAGTAGCATGAAGTGGTGTTGAAAACCATGAAGAGACTGAAAAGGTTTGAAAAATATGAAGAGCTTTAAAAGGTGTGAAAAATATGAAGAGCTTCAAAAGGTGTGAAAAATATGAGGAGCATGAAACGATCTGAAAATAGGAGGAGCATGAAACGGTGTTGAAAAACATGAAGAGCCTGAAAACGTGTGAAAAATATCAAGAGCTTCAAAAATGTGTCAAAAATAGGAGGAGCATGAAACAGTCTGAAAAATAGGAGGAGCATGAAACGGTGTTGAAAAACATGAAGAGCCTGAAAATGTGTGAAAAATATCAAGAGCTTAAAAGGTTTCAAAAATATGAGGAGCATGAACCGGGCTGAAAAATAGGAGGAGCATGAAACGGTGTTGAAAAACATGAAGAGCATGAAAACGATTGAAAAATATGAAGAGCTTCAAAAGGTGTGAACAATAGGTGTAGCATGAAGCGGTGTTCAAAAACGTGAAGAGCCTGAAAATGTGTTAAAAATATGAAGAGCTTAAAAGGTGTCAAAATTATGAGGAGCATGAAATGGTCTGAAAAATAGGAGGAGCATGAAACGGTGTTCAAAAACATGAAGAGTCTGAAAGGTGTGAAAAATATGAAGGGCTTCAAAACGTGTCAAAATTATGACGAGCATGAAACGGTCTGAAAAATAAGAGTAGCATGAAGCGGTGTTGAAAAACATGAAGAGCCTGAAAATGTGTGAAATCATGAAGAGCTTCAAAACGTGTCAAAATTATGACGAGCATGAACCGGTCTGATGAATACGAGGAGCATGAAACTGTGTTGAAAAACATGAAGAGCATGAAAATGATTGAAAAATATGAAGAGCTTCAAAAGTTTTCATAAATAGGAGTAGCATGAAGCGGTGTTCAAAAACATGAAGAGCCTGAAAATGTGTTAAAAATATGAAAGCTTAAAAGGTTTCAAAAATATGAGGAGCATGAAATGGTGTGAAAAATAGGAGGAGCATGAAGCGGTGTTGAAAAACATGAAGAGCCTGAAAACGTGTGAAAACATGAAGAGCTTCAAAGGTGTGAAAAATATGAAGAGTTTCAATAGGTGTAAAAAATATGAGGAGAATGAAACGGTCTGAAAAATACGAGGAGCATGAAAGGTGTTGAAAAACATGAAGAGCCTGAAAAGGTGTGAAATATATGAAGAGCTTCAAAATTGTCAAAAATATGAGGATCATGAAATGGTCTGAAAAATAGGAGGAGCATGAAGCGGTGTTGCAAAACATGAAGAGCCTGAAAAGGTGTGAAAAACATGAAGAGCCTGAAAATGTGTGAAATATATGAAGAGCTTCAAATGGTGTCAAATATATGAGGATCATGAAACAGTCTGAAAAATATGAGGAGCATGAAACGGCGTTCAAAAACATGAAGAACCTGAAATGGTGTGAAAAATATGAAGAACTTAAAAACGTGTCAAAAATAGGAGGAGTTTCAAACGGTCCGAAAAATAGGAAGAGCATGAAGAAATGTTGCAAAACATGAAGAGCCTGAAATGGTGTGAAAAACATGAAGAGACTGAAAAGGTGTAAAAAATATGAAGAGCTTCAAAAAGTGTCAAAAATATGAGGAGCATGAAACGATCTGAAACATAGTAGGAGCATGAAGTGTTGTTCAAAAACATGAAGAGCCTGAAAAGGTGTGAAATATATGAAGAGCTTCAAAAGGTGTCAAAAATATGAGGAGCATGACATGGTCTGAAAAATAGGAGGAGCATGAAGCGGTGTTGAAAAACATGAAGAGCCTGAAAAGGTGTGAAATATATGAAGAGCTTCAAAAGGTGTCAAAAATATAAGAAGCATGAAACGGTCTTAAAAATAGGAGGAGCAAAAACGGTGTTCAAAAACATGAAGAGCCTGAAAAGGTGTGCAAAATTTGAAGAGATTCAACACGTGTGAAAATATGAGGTGCATGAAACGGTCTGAAAAATAGGAGGAGCATGAAATGGTGTTCAAAATCATGAAGATCCTGAAAACATGTGAAAAATATGAAGCGCTTCAAAAGGTGTCAAAAATATGAGGAGCATGTAACGGTCTGAAAAATAGGAGGAAAATGAAACGGTGTTCAAAATCATTAAGAGCCTGAAAAGGTGTGAAAAATATGAGGAGCATGAAACGGTCTGAAAAAAAGGCGAGAATGAAGTCGTGTTCAAAGACATGAAGAGCCCGAAAAGGTGTGTAAAATATGAAGAGCTTCAAAAGGTGTCAAAAATATGAGGAGCATGAAACGGTCTGAAAAATAGGAGGAGCATGAAGTGGTGTTGAAAAACATGAAGAGCCTGAAAATGTGTGAAAAATATGAAGAGCTTCAGAAGGTGTGAATAATATGAGGAGCATGAAGCGGCGTTCAAAAACTTGAAGATACTGAAAAGGTGTGAAAAATATGAAGAGCTTCAAAAGGTGTCAAAAATATGAGGAGCATGAAACGGTCTGAAAAATATTAGGAGCATGAAACGGTGTTGAAAACCTGAAGCGCCTGAAAAGGTGTGAAAAATATGAAGAGTTTCAAAATATGTAAAAATATGAGTAGCATGAAACGGTGTTCAGAAACATGAAGAGCCTGAAATGGTGTGAAAAATATGAAGAGCTTCAAATGGTGTCTAAAATAGGAGTAGCATGAAGCGGTGTTCCAAATCTTGAAGAGCCTGAAAATGTGTTAAAAATATGAAGAGCTTAAAAGGTGTCAAAATTATGAGGAGCATGAAATGGTCTGAAAAATAGGAGGAGCATGAAACGGTGTTCAAAAACATGAAGAGTCTGAAAGGTGTGAAAAATATGAAGGGCTTCAAAACGTGTCAAAATTATGACGAGCATGAAACGGTCTGAAAAATACGAGTAGCATGAAGCGGTGTTGAAAAACATGAAGAGCCTGAAAATGTGTTAAAAATATGAAGAGCTTAAAAGGTGTCAAAAATATGAGGAACATGAAATGCTCTGAAAATTAGGAGGAGCATGAAGCGGTGTTCAAAAACATGAAGACCCTGAAAAGGTGTGAAAAATATGAAGGCTTCAAATGGTGTCAAAAATATGAGGAGGCTATAACGGTCTGAAAAATAGGAGTAGCATGAAGCGGTGTTCAAAAACCTGAAGAGCCTGAAAATCTGTGAAAAATATGAAGTGCTTAAAAGGTGTCAAAAATATGAGGAGCATGAAATGGTCTGAAAAATAGGAGGAGCATGAAACGGTGTTCTAAAACATGAAGAGCCTTAAAGGTGTGAAAAATATGAAGAGCTTCAAAAGGTGTCAAAAATATGAAGAGCATGAAACGGGCTGAAAAATAGGAGGAGCATGAAGCGGTGTTGAAAAACATGAAGAGCCTGAAAAGGTGTGAAAAAATATGAAGACCTTCAAAAGGTGTCAAAATATGAGGATCATGGAACGATCTTAAAAATAGGAGGAGCATGAAGCGGTGTTCAAAAACATGAAGAGCCTGAAAAGGTGTGAAATATATGAAGAGCTTCAAAAGGTGTGAAATGTATGAGGAGCATGAAACGGTGTGAAAAATAGGAGGAGCATGAAATGGTGTTCAGAAACATGAAGAGCCTGAAAAGGTGTGAAAAATATGAAGAGTTTCACAAGGTGTGAAAAATATGAGGAGCATGAAACGGTCTGAAAAATAGGAGGAGCATGAAACGGTGTTGAAAACATGAAGAGCATGAAAAGGTGTGAAAAATATGAAGAGCTTCAAAAGGTGCCAAAAATATGAGGAGCACGAAACGATCTGAAATATAAGAGTAGCATGAAGTGGTGTTGAAAACCATGAAGAGACTGAAAAGGTTTGAAAAATATGAAGAGCTTTAAAAGGTGTGAAAAATATGAAGAGCTTCAAAAGGTGTGAAAAATATGAGGAGCATGAAACGGTCTGAAAAATAGGAGGAGCATGAAACGGTGTTGAAAACATGAAGAGCATGAAAAGGTGTGAAAAATATGAAGAGCTTCAAAAGGTGTCAAAAATATGAGGAGCATGAAACGGTCTGAAAATTATTAGGAGCATGAAACGTTGTTGAAAACCTGAAGCGCCTGAAAAGGTGTGAAAAATATGAAGAGTTTCAAAAGGTGTAAAAATATGAGGAGCATGAAACGGTGTTCAGAAACATGAAGAGCTTGAAATGGTGTGAAAAATATGAAGAGCTTCAAATGGTGTCTAAAATAGGAGTAGCATGAAGCGGTGTTCCAAATCTTGAAGAGCCTGAAAATGTGTTAAAAATATGAAGAGCTTAAAAGGTGTCAAAATTATGAGGAGCATGAAATGGTCTGAAAAATAGGAGGAGCATGAAACGGTGTTCAGAAACATGAAGAGCCTGAAAAGGTGTGAAAAATATGAAGAGCTTCACAAGGTGTGAAAAATATGAGGAGCATGAAACGGTCTGAAAAATAGGAGGAGCATGAAACGGTGTTGAAAACATGAAGAACATGAAAAGGTGTGAAAAATATGAAGAGCTTCAAAAGGTGTCAAAAATATGAGGAGCATGAAACGATCTGAAATATAGGAGTAGCATGAAGTGGTGTTGAAAACCATGAAGAGACTGAAAAGGTTTGAAAAATATGAAGAGCTTCAAAAGGTGTGAAAAATATGGAGAGCTTCAAAAGGTATGAAAAATATGAGGAGCATGAAACGGTCTGAAAAATAGGAGGAGCATGAAACGGTGTTGAAAAACATGAAGAGCATGAAAAGGATTGAAAAATATGAAGAGCTTCAAAAGGTGTGAAAAATAGGAGTAGCCTGAAGCGGTGTTCAAAAACTTGAAGAGCCTGAAAATGTGTTAAAAATATGAAGAGCTTAAAGGGTTTCAAAAATATGAGGAACATGAAATGGTCTGAAAAATAGGTTGAGCATGGAAGGGTGTTCAAAAACATGAAGAGCCTGAAAGGTGTGAATAATATGAAGCCTTCAAAACGTAGCAAAAATATGAGGAGCATGAAACGGTCTGAAAAATAGGAGGAGCACGAAGCGCTGTTCAAAATCATGAAGAACCTGAAAAGGGGTGAAAAACATGAAGAGCCTGAAAATGTGTAAAAAATATGAAGAGCTTCAAAAAGTGTCAAAAATATGAGGAGCATGAAACGGTCTAAAAAATTCGAGTAGCATGAAGCGGTGTTGAAAAACATGAAGAGCCTGAAAATGTGTGAAAACATGAAGAGCTTCAAAACGTGTCAAAATTTTGACGAGCATGAACCGGTCTGAAAAATACGAGGAGCATGAAACGGTGTTGAAAAACATGAAGAGCATGAAAAGGATTGAAAAATATGAAGAGCTTCAAAAGTTTTCATAAATAGGAGTAACATGAAGCGGTGTTCAAAAACTTGAAGAGCCTGAAAAGGTGTTAAAAATATGAAAGCTTAAAAGGTTTCAAAAATATGAGGAGCATGAAATGGTGTGAAAAATAGGAGGAGCATGAAGCGGTGTTGAAAAACATGAAGAGCCTGAAAACGTGTGAAAACATGAAGAGCTTCAAAAGGTGTGAAAAATGAAGAGTTTCAATAGGTGTAAAAAATATGAGGAGAATGAAACGGTCTGAAAAATAGGAGGAGCATGAAAGGTGTTGAAAAACATGAAGAGCCTGAAAAGGTGTGAAATATATGAAGAGCTTCAAAAGGTGTCAAAAATATGAGGAGCATGAAAAGGTCTGAAGGATAGGAGGAGTAAGAAGTGGTGTTGAAAAACATGAAGAGCCTGAAAAGGTGTGAAATATATGAAGAGCCTGAAAATGTGTGAAATATATGAAGAGCTTCAAATGGTGTCAAAAATATGAGGATCATGAAACAGTCTGAAAAATATGAGGAGCATGAAACGGCGTTCAAAAACATGAAGAACCTGAAATGGTGTGAAAAATATGAAGAACTTAAAAACGTGTCAAAAATAGGAGGAGTTTCAAACGGTCCGAAAAATAGGAAGAACATGAAGGGGTGTTGCAAAACATGAAGAGCCTGAAAAGGTGTGAAAAACATGAAGAGCCTGAAAAGGTGTAAAAAATATGAAGAGCTTCAAAAAGTGTCAAAAATATGAGGAGCATGAAACGATCTGAAACGTAGTAGGAGCATGAAGCGTTGTTCAAAAACATGAAGAGCCAGAAAAGGTGTGAAATATATGAAGAGCTTCAAAAGGTGTCAAAAATATGAGGAGCATGACATGGTCTGAAAAATAGGAGGAGCATGAAGCGGTGTTGAAAAACATGAAGAGCCTGAAAAGGTGTGAAATATATGAAGAGCTTCAAAAGGTGTCAAAAATATAAGAAGCATGAAACGGTCTTAAAAATAGGAGGAGCATGAAACGGTGTTGAAAAAAATGAAGAGGCTGAAAATGTGTGAAAAATATGAAGAGCTTCAAAAGGTGTCAAAAATAGAAGGAGCATGAAGCGGAGTTGAAAAACATGAAGAGCTTCAAAATGTGTCAAAAATATGAGGAGCATCATACGGTCTCAAAAATAGGAGGAGCATGAAGCGGTGTTGAAAAACATGAAGAGCCTGGAAAGGTGTGAAATATATGAAGAGATTCAAAAGTGTCAAAAATATGAGGAGCATGAAAAGTTCTGAAAAATAGGAGGAGCATGTAATGGTGTTGAAATCCACGAAGAGCCTGAAGAGGAGTGAAATACATGAAGAGCTTCAAAAGGTGTCATAAATATGAGAAGCATGAAATGGTGTTCAAAAACATGAAGAGCCTGAATATGTGTGAAAAATATGAGGAGCATGAAACGGTCTTAAAAATATGTGGAGCATGAAGCGGTGTTCAAAAACATGAAGAGCCTGACAAGGTGTGAAAAATATGAAGAGGTTCAAAAAGTGTCAAAAATATGAGTAGCATGAAACTGTTCTGAAAAATAGGTGCAGCATAAAGCGGTGTTGAAAAATATGAAGGGTCTGAAAATGTGTGAAACATATGAAGAGCTTCAAAAGGTGAAAAAATATGAGGAGCATGAAACGGTCTGAAACTTAGGAGGAGCATGAAGGAGTGTTCAAAATATGCAGAGCCTGAAAAGGTGTGAAAAATATGAAGAGCTCCAAAGGTTGTCAAAAATATGAGGAGCAGGAAACGGTCTGAAAAATAGGAGGAGCATGAAACGGTGTTCAAAAACTTGAAGATACTGAAAAGATGTGAAAAATGTGAAGAGCTTCAAAAGGTGTCAAAATATGAGGAGCACGAAACATTCTGAAAAATAAGAGGAGTATGAAACGGTGTTGAACAACATGAAGAGCATGAAAAGGTGGGGAAAATATGAAGAGATTAAAAAGGTGTCAAAATATGAGGAGCATGAAACGGTCTGAAAAATAGGAGGCGCATGAAGTGGTGTTCAAAAACATGAAGAGCCCGAAAAGGTGTGAAAAATATGAAGAGCTTCAAAAGGTGTCAAACATATGAGGAGCATGAAACTGTCTGAAAAATAAGAGGAGTATGAAACGGTGTTCAAAATCATTAAGAGCCTGAAAAGGTGTCAAAAATATGAGGAGCATGAAACAGTCTGAAAATAGGAGGAGCATGAAGCGGTGTTGAAAAACATGAAGAGCCTGAAAAGGTGTGAAATACATGAAGAGCTTCAAAATAGTCAAAAATATGAGGAGCATGAAACGGTCTTAAAAATAGGAGCATGAAACGGTGTTGAAAAACATGAAGAGCCTGAAAATGTGTGAAAAATATGAAGAGCTTCAAAAGGTGTCAAAAATAGAAGGAGCATGAAGCGGAGTTGAAAAACATGAAGAGCTTCAAAATGTGTCAAAAATATGAGGAGCATGATACGGTCTCAAAAATAGGAGGAGCATGAAGTGGTGTTGAAAAACATGAAGAGCCTGGAAAGGTGTGAAATATATGAAGAGATTCAAAAGTGTCACAAATAGGAGGAACATGAAACGGTCTGAAAAATTGGAGGAGCATGAAGTGGAGTTGAAAAAAATTAATAGCCTGAAAAGGTGTGAAAAATATTAGGAGCATGAAACAGTCTGAAAATAGAAGGAGCATCAAATGGTGCTGAAAAACATGGAGAGCCTGAAAAGGTTTGAAAAATATGAAGAGCTTCAAAAGGTGTCAAAAATATGAGGAGCATGAAATGGTCTGAAAAATAGGAGGAGCATGTAATGGTGTTGAAAACCACGAAGAGCCTGAAGAGGAGTGAAATACATGAGGAGATTCAAAAGGTGTCAAAATTTGAGAAGCATGAAATGGTGTTCAAAAACATGAAGAGCCTGAAAATGTGTGAAATATATGAAGAGCTTCAAACGGTGTCCAAAATATGAGGAGCATGAAACGGTTTGAAAAACAGGAGGAGCATAGAGCGATGTTGAAAAACATGAAGAGCCTGAAAATGTGTTAAAATTATGAAGAGCTTCAAAAGGTGTCAAAAATATGAGGAGCATGAAACGGTCTGTAAAATAGGAGGATCATGAAGCGGTGTTGAAAAACATGAAAAGCCTGAAAACATGTGCAAAATATGAAGAGCTTCAAAAAGTGTGAAAAATATGAAGAGCTTCAAATCGTGTCAAAAATGAGAGGAGCATGAAACGGTCTTAAAAATAGGAGGAGCATGAAGTGGTGTTGAAAAACATGAAGAGTCTGAAAAGGTGTGAAATATATGAAGAGCTTCAAAAGGAGTCAATAAAATGAAGATCATGAAACGGTCTGAAAAATAGGAGGAGCATGAAGCGTTGTTGAAAAACATGAGAGCATGAAAAGGTGTGAAAAATATGAAGAGTTTCAAAATATGTCAATAATATGAGGAATATGAAACGGTCTGAAAATAGGAGGACCATGAAGCGGTGTGGAAAAAGATGAAGAGTCTGAAAAGGTGTGAAAAATATGAAGAGCTTCAAAAGGTGTGAAAAATATGAAGAGCTTCAAAAGGTTTCAAAAATGAGAGGAGAAAGAAACGGTCAGAAAAATAGGACGAGTATGAAGTGGTGTTGAAAAACATGAAGAGCCTGAAAAGGTGTGAAACATATGAAGAGCTTCAAAAGGTGTGAAAAACATGAAGAGCTTCAAAAGGTGTGAAATATATGAGGAGCTTCAAAAGGTGTGAAAAACATGAGGAGCATGGAACGGTCTGAAAAATTGGAGGAGCATGAAGCGGTGTTGAAAAACATGAAGAGCCTGAAAAGTTGTGAAAAACATGAAGAGCTTCAAAACGTGTCAAAAATATGAGGAGCATGAAACGGTCTGAAAAAAAGGAGAAGCATGAAACGTTGTTGAAAAACATGAAGAGCATGAAAATTGTGAATAACCTAAAGAGCTTCAAAAGGTGTCAAAAATATGAGGAACATGAAACGGTCTGAAAAATAGGACGAGCATGAAACGGTGTTGAAAAACATGAAGAGCCTGAAAAGATGTGAATAATATGAAGAGCTTCAAAGGTGTCAAAAATATGAGGAGCATGAAATGGTCTGAAAAATAGGAGGAGCATTAAGCGGTGTACAAACCATGAAGAGCCTGAAAAGATGTGAAAAACATGAAGAACTTCAAAAGGTGTCAAAAATATGAGGAACATGAAATGGACTGAAAAATAGGAGGAGCATGAAGCGGTGTTGAAAAACATGAAGAGCCTGAAAAGGTGTGAAAAATATGAAGAGTTTCAAAAGGTGTGAAAAATATGAAGAGTTTCAAAAGGTGTCAAAAATGAGAGGAGAAAGAAACGGTCAGAAAAATAGGACGAGTATGAAGTGGTGTTGAAAAACATGAAGAGCCTGAAAAGGTGTGAAACATATGAAGAGCTTCAAATGGTGTGAAAAACATGAAGAGCTTCAAAAGGTGTGAAATATATGAGGAGCTTCAAAAGGTGTGAAAAACATGAGGAGCATGGAACGGTCTGAAAAATTGGAGGAGCATGAAGCGGTGTTGAAAAACATGAAGAGCCTGAAAAGTTGTGAAAAACATGAAGAGCTTCAAAAGGTGTCAAAAATATGAAGAGTATGAAACAATCTGAAAAATAGGAGGAGCATGAAACGATGTTGAAAAACATGAAGAGCTTCAAAAGGTGTCAAAAATATGAGGAGCATGAAACGGTCTGAAAAAAAGGAGAAGCATGAAGCAGTGTTCAAAAACATGAAGAGCTTGAAAAGGTTTGAAAAATATGAATAGATTCAACAGGTGTCAAAAATATGAGAAGCAGGAAACGGTCTGAAAAATAGGAGAAGCATGAAGCAGTGTTGAAAAACATGAAGAGCCTGGAAAGGTTTGAAAAATATGAAGAGCTACAAAAGGTGTCAAAATTATGAGAAGCAGGAAACGGTCTGAAAAATAGGAGGAGCATGAAATTGTGTGAAAACCTTGAGGAGCAAGAAACCGTGTTGAAAAATATGAACAGCATGAAAAGCTGTGAAATTTATGAAAAGCTTCAAAAGGTGTCAAAAATATGAAGAGCTTCAAAAGGTGTCAAAAATATGAGGAGCATTAAACAGTCCGAAAAATACGATGAGAATGAATCGGTTTTGAAAATGATGAAGAGCATGAAAAGGTGTGAAAAATATGAAGAGCTTCAAAAGGTGTCAAAAATATGAAGAGCTTCAAAAGGAGTCAAAAATATGAGAAGCATGAAACGACAGAAAAATAGGAGGAGCTTGAAGTGGTGTTGAAAAACATGAAGAGCATGGAAAGGTGTGAAATATATGAAGAGCTTCAAAAGTTGGCAAAAATATGAGGAGCAAGAAACGGTCTGAAAAATAGGAGGAGCATGAAGCAGTCGTCAAAAACATGAAGAGCCTGAAAAAGTGTGAAATAAATGAAGAGCTTCAAAAGATGTCAAAAATATGAGGAGCATGAAACGGTCTGAAAAATAGTAGGAGCATGAAGCGGTGTTAAAAAACATGAAGAGCCTGAAAAGCTGTGAAAAATATGAAAAGCTTCTAAAGATCTCAAAAATATGTGGAGCATGAAACGGTCTGAAAAATAGGAGGAGCACGAAGCGGTGGTCAAAAACATGAAGAGCCTGAAAAGGTGTGAAAAACCTGAAGAGCTTCTAAAGGTGTTAAAAATATGAGAAGCATGAAACGACTGAAAAATAGGAGAAGCATGAAGCGGTGTTGAAAAACATGCAGAGCATGAAAAGGGGTGAAAAATATGAAGAGCTTCAAAAGGTGTCAAAAATATGAGGAGCATGAAACAGCCTGAAAAATAGGATGACCATGCAACGATTTTGAAAAAAATGAAAAGCAGGAAAATGTGTGAAAAATATGAAGAGCTTCAAAATGTGTCAAAAATATGAGGAGCATGAAACGAATGAAAAATAGGAGGAGCATGAAGCGGTGTTGAAAAACAGGAAGAGCCTGAAAAGGTTTGAAATATATGAAGAGCTTCAAACGTGTCAAAACTAGGAGGAGCATGAAACAGTCTGAAAAATAGGAGAAGCATGAAGCGGTGTTGAAAAACATGAATAGCCTAAAAAGAAGTGAAAAATATGAAGAGCTTCAAAAGGTGTCAAAAATATGCGAAGCATGAAACGAATGAAAAATAGGAGGAGCATGAAACGGTGTTCAAAAACCTGAAGAGCCTGAAAAGGTGTGAAAAATATGAAGAGCTTCAAAAGGTGTCAAAAATATGAGAAGCATGAAACGAATGAAAAATAGGAGGAGCATGAAGAGGTGCTGAAAAACATTAAGAGCATGAAAAGGGGTGAAAAATATGAAGAGCTTCAAAAGATCTCAAATATATGAGGAGCATGAAACAGCCTGAAAAATAGGAGGAGCATGAAACGGTCTGAAAAATAGGAGGAGCATGAAACAGTGGAGAAATATATGAAGAGCTTCAAAAGGTGTCAAAAATATGAGGAGCATGAAACGGTCTGAAAAATAGGAGGAGCATGAAGCTGTAATGAAAAATATGAAGAGCCTGAAAAGGTGTGAAAATATGAAGAGCTTCAAAAGGTGTCAAAAATATGAGGAGCATGAAACGGTCTGAAAAATAGGAGAAACATGAAGCGGTGTGAAAAACATGAAGAGCCTGAAAAGGTGTGAAAAATATGAAGAGCTTCAAAAAGTGTCAAAAATATGAGGAGCATGAAACGGTCTGAAAAATAGGAGGAGCCTGAAGCGATGTGAAAAAGATGAAGAGCCTGAAAAGCTGTGAAATATAAGAAGAGCTTCAAAACGTGTCAAAAATATGAGGAGCATGAAACGGTCTGAAAAATAGGAGGAGCCTGAAGCATTGCTGAAAAACAAGAAGAGCCTGAAAAGATGTGAAAAACATGAAAAGCTTCAAAAGGTGTCAAAATTATGAGGAGCTTGAAACGGTCTGAAAAATATGAAGGAGCATGAAACGGTTTGAAAAATAGGAGGAGCATGAAACGTGGTGAAAAACATGAAGAGCTTCAAAAGTTGTCAAAAATAGCAAGAGCACGATACTGTCTGAAAAATTAGAGGAGCATGAAACAGTCTGAAAAATAGGAGGAGCATGATACTGTCTGAAAAATAAGAGGAGCACAAAACGGTCTGAAAAATAGGAGGAGCACGAAACTGTTTGAAAAATAGGAGGAGCATGAAACGTTGTTGAAAAACATAAAGAGCATGAAAAGGTGTGAAGAATATGAAGAGCTTCAAAAGGTGTCAAAAATATGAGGAGAAAGAAATGGTCAAAAAAATAGGAGGAGCATGAAAAGGTGTTGAGAACATAAAAAGCCTGAAAAGGTGTGAATAATATGAAGAGCTTCAAAAGGTGTCAAAAATATGAGGAGGATGAAACGGTTTTAAATATAGGAGGAGCATGAAATGGTCTGAAAAATAGGAGGAGCATGAAACAGTCTGAAAAATAGGAGGAGCATGAAATTGTGTTGAAAAACATGAAGGGCCTAAGAGGTGTGTAAAATATGAAGAGCTTCAAAAGGTTTCAATTATACGAGGAGCATGAAACGGTCTGAAAAATATGAGGAGCACGAAACTGTCTGAAAAACAGGAGGAGCATGAAACAGTCTGAAAAACAGGAGGAGCATGAAACGGTCTGAAAAATCGGAGGAGCATGAAACTATGTTGAAAAACATGAAGAGACTGAAAAGCTGTGAAAAATATGAAGAGCTTCAAAAAGTGTCCAAAATATGAGGTGCATGAAACTGTCTGATAATAGGAGGAGCATGAAACGGTCTGGTAAATAGGCGGAGCATTAAACGGTTTTGAAAAACATGAAGAGCTTCAAAAGGTGTCAAAAATTTGAGGAGGATGAAACGGTCTGAAAAATATGAGGAGCTTGAAACGGTCTGCAAAATAGTAGTAGCATGAAACGGTGTTCAAAAACATGAAGAGCGTCAAAAGTTGTCAAAAATATGAGGAGCATGAAACGGTCTGTAATATAGGAGGAGCATGAAACGGTGTTGAAAAACATGAAGAGCATGAAAAGGTGTGAAAAATATGAAGAGCTTCAAAAGGTGTCAAAAATATGAGGAGCATTAAACCTTCTGAAAAATAGGAGGAGCATGAACGGTGTTCAAAAACATGAAGAGCATGAAAAGGTTTGAAAAATTTGAAAAGCTACAAAGCGTGTCAAAAAAATTAGGAGGATGAAACGGTCTGATAAATTGGAGGAGCATGAAGCGGTGTTGAAAAACATGAAGAGCCTGAAAAGGTTTGAAAAATATGAAGAGCTTCAAAAGGTTTTCAAAAATATGAGGAGCATGAAACAGTCTGTAAAATAGGAGGAGCATGAAACAGTTTGGAAAACAGGAGGAGCATGAAACGGTATTGAAAAACATGAAGAGCCTGAATATGTGAGAAAAATATGAATAGCTTCAAAACGAGTAAAAAAATTAGGAGCATGAAACAGTCTGAAAAATAGGAGGAGCATGAATCGGTCTGAAAAATAGGAGGAGCCTGAAACGGTGTGAAAAATAAGGGGAGCATGAAACGGTGTTGAAAAATATGAAGAGCATGAAAAGGAGTGAAAAATATGAAGAGCTTCAAAAGGTGTTAAAAATATGAGGAGTATGAAACGGTCTGAAAAATATGAAGAGCATGAAATGGTCTGCAAAATAGGAGGAGCATGTACGGTGTTGAAAATCGTGAAGAGCTTCAAAAGGTGTCAAAAATATGAGGAGCATGAAATGGTCAGAAAAATATGAGGAGCACGAAACTGTCTGAAAAATAGGAGGAGCATGAAACGTTGTTGAAAAAGATGAAGAGCATTAAAAGATGTGAAAAATATGAAGAGCTTCAAAAAGTGTTAAAAATATGATGAGCATGAAACGGTCTGAAAATGTGAGGAGCACGAAACGTTCTGAAAAATAGGAGGACCATGAAACGGTGTTGAAAAACATGAAGAGCATGAAAAGGTGAGAAAAATATGTAGAGCTTCAAAAGGTGTCAAAAATATGAGGAAGACGAAATGGTCTGAAAAATAGGACGAGCATGAAGCGGTGTTGAAAAACATGAATAGCCTGACATGGTGTGAAAAATATGAAGAGCTTCAAAAGGTTTCAAAAATATGAGGAGCATGAAACCGTCTAAAAATATGACGAGCATGAAATGGTGTTGAAAAACATGAAGAGCCTCAAAAGGTGTGAAAAATATGAAGAGCTTCAAAAGGTGTCAAAAAAATGAGGAGCATGAAACGGTCTGAAAAATAGGAGGAGCATGAAACGATGTTGAAAAACATGAAGACATGATAAGGTGTGAAAAATATGAAGAGCTTCCAAAGGTGTCAAAAATATGAGGAGCATGAAACGGTCTGAAAAATAGGAGGAGCATGAAGCGGTGTTGAAAAACATGAAGAGATTCAAAATGTGTCAGAAATATGAGGAGCATGAAACGGTCTGAAAAATAGGAGGAGCATGAAACGGTGTTGAAAAACATGAAGAGATTCAAAATGTGTCAGAAATGTGAGGAGCATGAAACGGTCTGAAAAATAGGAGGAGCATGAAACGGTGTTGAGAAACATGAAGAGCATGAAGAGGTGTGGAAAATATGAAGAGCTTCAAAAGGTGGCCAAAATTTGAGGAGCATGAAACGGTCTGATACATATGAGGAGCATGAAACGGTCTGCCATATAGGAGGAGCATGAAACGGTGTTGAAAAACATGAAGAGCCTGAAAATTGTGAAAAATATGAAGAGCGTCAAAAGCTGCCAAAAATAGGAGGAGCATGAAACGGTCTGAAAAATATGAAGGAGCATGTAACGGTGTTGAAAAACATGAAGAGCTTCAAAAGGTGTCAAAATTATGAGGAGCATGAAACGGTCTGAAAAATATGAAAGAGCATGAAACGGTTTGACAAATAGGAGGAGCATGAAGCTGTAATGAAAAACATGAAGAGCCTGAAAAGGTGTCAAAAATAGGAGGAGCACGATACTGTCTGAAAAATAAGAGGAGCATGAAACAGTCTGAAAAATAGGAGGAGCATGATACTGTCTGAAAAATAAGAGGAGCAGGAAACTGTCTGAAAAATAGGAGGAGCATGAAACGGTCTGAAAAATAGGAGGAGAATGAAACAGTGGAGAAATATATGAAGAGCTTCAAAAGGTGTCAAAAATATGAGGAGCATGAAACGGTCTGAAAAAATGGAGGAGCATGAAGCTGTAATGAAAAACATGAAGAGCCTGAAAAGGTGTGAAAATATGAAGAGCTTCAAAAGGTGTCAAAAATATGAGGAGCATGAAACGGTCTGAAAAATAGGAAAAACATGAAGCGGTGTGAAAAACATGAAGAGCCTGAAAAGGTGTGAAAAATATGAAGAGCTTCAAAAAGTGTCAAAAATATGAGGAGCATGAAACGGTCTGAAAAATAGGAGGAGCCTGAAGCGATGTGAAAAAGATGAAGAGCCTGAAAAGCTGTGAAATATAAGAAGAGCTTAAAAGGTGTCAAAAATATGAGGAGCATGAAACGGTCTGAAAAATATGAAGGAGCATGAAACGGTTTGAAAAATAGGAGGAGCATGAAACGTGGTGAAAAACATGAAGAGCTTCAAAAGTTGTCAAAAATAGGAAGAGCACGATACTGTCTGAAAAATAAGAGGAGCATGAAACAGTCTGAAAAATGGGAGGAGCATGATACTGTCTGAAAAATAAGAGGAGCACAAAATGATCTGAAAAATAGGGGGAGCACGAAACTGTTTGAAAAATAGGAGGAGCATGAAACGTTGTTGAAAAACATAAAGAGCATGAAAAGGTGTGAAGAATATGAAGAGCTTCAAAAGGTGTTAAAAATATGAAGAGAAAGAAACGGTCAGAAAAATAGGAGGAGCATGAAACGGTGTTGAAAACATGAAGAGCATGAAAAGGTGTGAGAAATATGAAGAGCTTCAAAAGGTGTCAAAAATATGAGGAGCATGAAACGGTCTGAAAAATAGGAGGAGCATGAAAAGGTGTTGAGAACATAAAGAGCCTGAAAAGGTGTGAATAATATGAAGAGCTTCAAAAGGTGTCAAAAATATGAGGAGGATGAAACGGTTTTAAATATAGGAGGAGCATGAAATGGTCTGAAAAATAGGAGGAGCATGAAACAGTCTGAAAAATAGGAGGAGCATGAAATTGTGTTGAAAAACATGAAGGGCCTAAGAGGTGTGTAAAATATGAAGAGCTTCAAAAGGTTTCAATTATACGAGGAGCATGAAACGGTCTGAAAAATATGAGGAGCACGAAACTGTCTGAAAAATAGGAGGAGCATGAAACGGTCTGAAAAATAGGAGGAGCATGAAACAGTGGAGAAATATATGAAGAGCTTCAAAAGGTGTCAAAAATATGTGGAGCATGAAACGGTCTGAAAAATCGGAGGAGCATGAAACTATGTTGAAAAACATGAAGAGACTGAAAAGCTGTGAAAAATATGAAGAGCTTCAAAAAGTGTCCAAAATATGAGGTGCATGAAACTGTCTGATAATAGGAGGAGCATGAAACGGTCTGGTAAATAGGCGGAGCATTAAACGGTTTTGAAAAACATGAAGAGCTTCAAAAGGTGTCAAAAATTTGAGGAGGATGAAACGGTCTGAAAAATATGAGGAGCTTGAAACAGTCTGCAAAATAGGAGGAGCATGAAACGGTGTTGAAAAACCTGAAGAGCATGAAAAGGTGTGAAAAATATGAAGAGCTTCAAAAGGTGTCAAAAATATGAGGAGCATGAAACTGTCTGAAAAATATCATGAGCATGAAACGGTGTTGAAAAACTTGAAGAGCATGAAAAGGTGTGACAAATATGAAGAGCTTCAAAAGGTGTTAAGAACATGAGGACAACGATACGATCTGAAAAATATGAGGAGCATGAAAGGGTGTTGAAAAACATGAAGAGCATGAAAAGGTGTGAAAAATATGAAGAGCTTCAAAGAATGTCAAAACTGAGGAACATGAAACGGTCTGATAAATAGAGGAGCATGAAATGGTCTGAAAAATAGGAGGAGCATGAAACACTCTGAAAAATAGGAGGAGCATGAAACGCTCTGAAAAATAGGAGGAGCATGAAACGGTGTTGAAAAACGTGAAGAGCTTCAAAAGGTTTCAAAAATATGAGGAGCATGAAACGGTCTGAAAAATATGAGGAGAATGAAACAGTCTGCAAAATAGGAGGAGCATGAAATGGTGTTGAAAAATATGAAGAGCTTCAAAAGGTGTCAAAAAATGAGAAGCATGAAACGGTCTGAAAAATAGGAGGAGCATGAAACGATGTTGAAAAACATTAAGAGCTTCAAAAGGTGTCAAAAATATGAGGAGCATGAAACGGTCTGAAAAATAGAAGGAGCATGAAACGGTCTGCAAAATAGGAGTAGCATGAAAAGGTGTGAAAAATATGAAGAGCTTCAAAAGGTGTCAAAAATATGAGGAGCATGAAAAGGTCTGAAAAATGGGAGGAGCAGGAAACGGTGTTGAAAAACATGAAGAGCCTGAAAATGTGTAAAAAAAATGAAGAGCTTCAAAAGGTGTAAAGAATATGAGGAGCATGAAACGGTCTGAAATATAGAGGAGCATGAAACGGTGTGGAAAAACATTAAGAGCATGAAAAGTTGTGAAAAATACGAGGAGCATGAAAAGGTGTGAAAATAACAGGAGCATGAAAAGGTCTGTAAAATACAACGAGCATGAAAAGGTGTGAAAAATACGATGAGAAAGAAAATGTGCGAAAAATACGAGGAGCATGAAAAGGTGTGAAAAATACGAGGAGCATATAGAGGTCTGAAAAATATGAGGAGCATGAAAAGGTCTAAAAAATTTGAGGAGCATGAAACGGTGTGAAAATATGAAGATCATGAAACGGTGTGAAAAATATGAAGACCTTTTAAACGTGTCAAAAATATGAGGAGCATGAAAAGATGTGAAAAATATGAGAATATGAAAAGGTGTGAAAAATATGAGGAGCATGAAAAGGTGTGAAATATGTGAAAGCATGAAATGCTGTGAAAAATGCGAAGAGCATGAAAAGGTCTGAAAAATACAAGGAGCATCAATAGGTGTGAAAAATACGAGGAGCATGAAAAGGTGTGAAAAATCCGAGAAGCACGAAAAGGTCTGAAATATACGACGACCATGAAAAGTTCTAAAAAATACGAGTAGCGTGACAAGGTGTGAAAAATACGAGAAGCATGAAAAGGTCTGAAAAATACGAGGAGCATGAAAAGGTGTGAAAAATACGAAGAGCATGAAAAGGTGTGAAAAATACAAGGAGCATGAAAAGGTGTGAAAAATACGATGAGAAAGAAAATGTGCGAAAAATACGAAGAGCATGAAAAGGTGGGAACAATAGTAGGAGCATGAAAAGGGCTGAAAAATACGAGGAGCATGAAAAGGTGTGAAAAATACGAGGAGCATGAAAATGTGTGAAGAAAACAGGAGCATGAAAAGGTCTGAAAAAAATACGAGGAGCATGAAAAGGTGTGAAAAACACGAGGAGCATGAAAAGGTGTGAAAAATACGAGGAGCATATAAAGGTCTGAAAAATATGAGGAGCATGAAAAAGTCTAAAAAATTTGAGGAGCATGAAATGGTGTGAAAATATGAAGATCATGAAACGGTGTGAAAAATATGAAGACCTTTTAAACGTGTCAAAAATATGAGGAGCATGAAAAGATGTGAAAAATATGAGGAGCATTAAAATATGTCAATAATATGAAGAGCATGAAAAGTTGTGAAATATATGATGAGCATGAAAAGGTGTGAAAAATATGCGGAGTACGAAAAGGTCTGCAAATATGAGGAGCACGAAAAGGTCTGAAAAATATGAGGAGCATGAAAAGGTGTGAAAACTACGAGGTGCATGAAAACGTGTGAAAAATACTAGGAGCATGAAAATGTCTGAAAAATACGAGAAGCATGAAAAGATCTTAAAAATATGAGAAGCATGAAAAGGTGTGAAAAATATGAGGAGCATGAAACGGTGTGAAAATATGAAGAGCATGAAACGGTGTTAAAAATATGAAGAGCATGAAACGGTGTGAAAAACACGAGCAGCAAGAAAATATGTGGAAAACACGAAGTGCATGAAAATGTGTGAAAAATTCGAAGAGCATGAAAAGGTTTGAAAAATACGAACAGCATGTAAAGGTGTGAAAAATACGAGGAGCATTAAAGGTGTGAAAAATACGAGGAGCATGAAAAGGTGTGAAAAATACGATGAGAAAGAAAATGTGCTAAAAATACAAGGAGCATGAACAGGTGGGAAAAATAGTAGGAGCATGAAAAGGTCTGAAAAATACGAGGAACATGAAACGGTGTGAAAATATAAAGAGCATGAAACGGTGTGAAATATATGAAGACTTCAAAAGGTGTCAAAAATATGAGGAGCATGAAAAGATGTGAAAAATATGAGGAGCATGAAATGGTATGAAAAATATGAGAAGCATGAAATATGTAAAAAATATGAAGAGCATGAAAAGTTGTGAAAAATATGAAGAGCATGAAATGGTTTTAAAAGTATGAAGAGCTTGAAAAGGTGTGAAAAATACAAAGAGCATGACTGGTGTGAAATATAAGAAGACAATGAAAAGGTGTGAAAAATTATGAAAAGCATGAAAAGTTGTGAAAAATACAAAGAGCATGAAAAGGTTTGAAAAATACAAAGTGCATGACAATGTGTGAAAAATACGAGGAGCTTGAAACGGTGTTAAAAATGCGAAAGCATGAAATGCTGTGAAAAATATGAAGAGCATGAAAAGGTCTGAAAAATACAAGGAGCATGAATAGGTGTGAAAAATACGAGGAATATGAAAAGGTGTGAAAAAACGAGGGCATGAAAAGGTGTGAACAATACTAGGAGCATGAAAATGTCTGAAAAATATGAGGAGCATGAAAAGGTTTGAAAAATACGAGGAACATGAAAAGGTGTGAAAAATATGAGGAGTATGAAATGGTGTGATAAATATGAGGAACATGAAAAGGTTTCAAAAATATGAGGAGCATGAAAAGGTGTGAAAAATACGAAGAGCATGAAAAGGTCTGAAAAATACAAGGAGCATGAATGGGTGTGAAAAATACGAGGAGCATGAAAAGGTGTGAAAAATATGAGGAGCATGAAAAGCTGTGAAAAATACGATGTGAAAGGAAATGTGAGAAAAATACGAGGAGCATGAAAAGGTAGGAAAAAGAGTAGGAGCATGAAAAGGTCTGAAAAATACAAGCAACATGAAACGTTGTGAAAATATAAAGAGCATGAAACGTTGTGAAAAATATGAAGACCTTTAAAAGGTGTCAAAAATATGAGGAGCATGAAAAGGTGTGAAAAATACGAAGAGCATGAAAAGGTCTGAAAAATACAAGGAGCATGAATGGGTGTGAAAAATACGAGGAGCATGAAAAGGTGTGAAAAATATGAGGAGCATGAAAAGCTGTGAAAAATACGATGTGAAAGGAAATGTGAGAAAAATACGAGGAGCATGAAAAGGTAGGAAAAAGAGTAGGAGCATGAAAAGGTCTGAAAAATACAAGCAACATGAAACGGTGTGAAAATATAAAGAGCATGAAACGGTGTGAAAAATATGAAGACCTTTAAAAGGTGTCAAAAATATGAGGAGCATGAAAAGGTGTGAAAAATACGAAGAGCATGAAAAGGTCTGAAAAATACAAGGAGCATGAATGGGTGTGAAAAATACGAGGAGCATGAAAAGGTGTGAAAAATATGAGGAGCATGAAAAGCTGTGAAAAATACGATGTGAAAGGAAATGTGAGAAAAATACGAGGAGCATGAAAAGGTAGGAAAAAGAGTAGGAGCATGAAAAGGTCTGAAAAATACAAGCAACATGAAACGGTGTGAAAATATAAAGAGCATGAAACGGTGTGAAAAATATGAAGACCTTTAAAAGGTGTCAAAAATATGAGGAGCATGAAAAGGTGTGAAAAATACGAAGAGCATGAAAAGGTCTGAAAAATACAAGGAGCATGAATGGGTGTGAAAAATACGAGGAGCATGAAAAGGTGTGAAAAATATGAGGAGCATGAAAAGCTGTGAAAAATACGATGTGAAAGGAAATGTGAGAAAAATACGAGGAGCATGAAAAGGTAGGAAAAAGAGTAGGAGCATGAAAAGGTCTGAAAAATACAAGCAACATGAAATGGTGTGAAAATATAAAGAGCATGAAACGGTGTGAAAAATATGAAGACCTTTAAAAGGTGTCAAAAATATGAGGAGCATGAAAAGGTGTGAAAAATACGAAGAGCATGAAAAGGTCTGAAAAATACAAGGAGCATGAATGGGTGTGAAAAATACGAGGAGCATGAAAAGGTGTGAAAAATATGAGGAGCATGAAAAGCTGTGAAAAATACGATGTGAAAGGAAATGTGAGAAAAATACGAGGAGCATGAAAAGGTAGGAAAAAGAGTAGGAGCATGAAAAGGTCTGAAAAATACAAGCAACATGAAACGGTGTGAAAATATAAAGAGCATGAAACGGTGTGAAAAATATGAAGACCTTTAAAAGGTGTCAAAAATATGAGGAGCATGAAAAGATGTGAAAAATATGAGTAGCATGAAATGGTATGAAAAATATGAGGAGCAAAAAAGGTCTGAAAATAGGAGGGGAATGAAAAGGTCTGAAAAATACGAGGAGCATTAAAAGGTCTGAAAAGTACCAGGAGCATGAAAAGTTCTGAAAAATATGAGGAGCATGAATAGGTGTCAAAAATACGAGGAGCATGAAAAGGTCTGAAAAATACGAGGAGCATGAAAAGGTCTGCAAAACACGAGGAGCATGAAAAGGTCTGAAAAATATGAGGAGCATGAAAAGGTCTGAAAAATACGAGAAGCATGAAAAGTTCTGAAAAACGCAAGGAGCATGAGAAGGTCTAAAAAATACGTGGAGCATGAAAAGGTGTGAACAATATGAAGAGCACGAAAAAGTGTGAAAAATACAAAGAGCTTGAAAAGGTGTGAAAACACGAAGAACATGAAAAGGTCTCAAAAATATGAGGAACCTGAAAAGGTGTGAAAAATATAGGGAGCATGAAAAGGTGTTAAAAACATAAGGAGCATGAATAGGTGTGAAAAACACGAAGAGCACGAAAATGTGTGAAAAATACGAGGAGCATGAAAAGGTCTGAAAAATACGAGGAGAATGAAAAGCTGTGAAAAATACGAGGAGCATGAAAAGGTCTGAAAAATACGAGAAGCATGAAAAGTTCTGAAAAACACGAGGAGCATGAAAAGGTGTAAGAAATACTTGGAGCATGAAAAGATGTGAACAATATGAAGAGCACGAAAAAGTGTGAAAAATACAAAGAGCTTGAAAAGGTGTGAAAACACGAACAGGATGAAAAGGTCTCAAAAATATGAGGAGCCTGAAAAGGTGTGAATAATCCGAGAAGAACGAAAAGGTCTGAAATATACGAGGACCATGTAAAGGTCTGAAAAATACGAGAGGCATGAAAAGATCTGAAAAATACTAGGAGTATGAAAAGGTCTGAAAAATACGAAGAGCATGACAAGGTCTGAAAAAAACGAGGAGCATGAAAAGGTCTGAAAAATACGAGGAGCATGAAAAGGTCTGGAAAACAGGAGGAGTATAAAAAGGTGTGAAAAATATGAAGAGCATGAAAAGTTCTCAAAAATATGAGGAGCCTGAAAAGGTGTGAAAAATACGAGGAGCCTGAAAAGGTGTGAAAAATATAAGAAGCATGAAAAGGTGTGAAAAATACGAGGAGTATGAAAAGGTGTGAAAAATATAAGGAGCATGAAGAGGTGTGAAAAATAGGAGGAGCATGAAAAGGTGTGAAAAATATAAGGAGCATAAAAAGGTCTGGAAAACACGAGGAGCATGAAGTTGTGAAAAATACAAAGAGCATGAAAAGGTTTGAAAAATACAAAGTGCATGAAAAGGTGTGAAAAATATGAGGAGCATGAAACGGTGTGAAAAATGCGAAAGCATGAAATGCTGTGAAAAATACAAAGAGCATGAAAAGGTCTGAAAAATACGAGGAGCATGAAAAGGTGTCAAAAATACGAGGAGCAGGAAAAGGTCTGAAAAATATAAGGAGCCTGAAAAGGTGTGAAAAATATAAGGAGCATGAAAAGGTGTGAAAAATATAAGGAGCATGAAAAGGTGTGAAAAATACGAGGAGCATGAAAAGATGTGAAAAATACGAAGAGCATGAAAAGGTCTCAAAAATATAAGGAGCCTGAAAAGGTGTGAAAAATATAAGGAGCATGAAAAGGTGTGAAAAATATAAGGAGCATGAAAAGGTGTGAAAAATACGAGGAGCATGAAAAGATGTGAAAAAAAAGAGGAGCATGAAAAGCTGTGAAAAACACGAGGAGCATGAATAGGTTTGAAAAACATGAAGAGCAGGAAACAGTGTGAAAAATACAGGAGCATGAAAAAGTTTGAAAAATACGAGGAGCATGGAAAGGTGTGAAAAATTTGAGGAGCATGAAACGGTCTGAAAAATATGAAGAGCATGAAATGGTGTGAAAAACACGAGCAGCATGAAAAGTTGTGGAAAACACGAAGTGCATGTAAATGTGTGAAAAATTTGAAGAGCATGAAAAGGTTTGCAAAATACGAAGAGCATGTAAAGGTGTGAAATATACGAGGAGCATTAAAGGTGTGAAAAATACGAGGAGCATGAAAAGGTGTGAAAAATAGTAGGAGCATGAAAAGGTCTGAAAAATACGAGGACCATGAAAAGTTGTGAAAAATACGTAGAGCATTAAAAGGTGTGAGAAAAACAAGGAGCATGAAAAGCTCTGTAAAATACGAGGAGCATGAAAAGGTGTGAAAAATAGTAGGAGCATGAAAAGGTCTGAAAAATACAAGGACCATGAAAAGTTGTGAAAAATACGTAGAGCATTAAAAGGTGTGAGAAAAACAAGGAGCATGAAAAGCTCTGTAAAATACGAGGAGCATGAAAAGGTGTGAAAAATACGAGGAGCATATAAATGTCTGAAAAATATGAGGAGCATGAAACGGTCTAAATAATGTGAGGAGCATGAAACGGTGTGAAAATATAAAGAGCATGAAATGGTGTGAAAAACATGAAGACCTTTAAAACATGTCAGAAATATGAGGACCATGAAAAGATGTGAAAAATATGAGGAGCATGAAAAGGTATGAAAAATAGGAGGAGCATGAAAATGTATCAAAAATATGAAGAGCATGAAAAGTTGTGAAATATATGAGGAGCATGAAAAGGTGTGAAAAATACATGGAGCATGAAAAGGTGTGAAAAATACGAGGAGCACGAAAAGGTTTGAAAGTATGAGGACTATGAAAAGGTCTGAAAAATGAGTTGAGCATGAAAAGGTCTATAAAATATGAGGAGCATATAAAGGTCAGAAAAATACGAGGAGCATGAAAAGGTGTGAAAAATACGAGGAGCATGAAAAGGTGTGAAAAATACGATGAGAAAGAAAATGTGCGAAAAATACGAAGAGCATGTAAAGGTGTGAAAAATACGAGGAGCATGAAAATGTGTGAAAAAAACAGGAACATGAAAAGGTCTGAAAAAAATACGAGGAGCATGAAAAGGTGTGTAAAACACGAGGAGCATGAAAAGGTGTGAAAAATACGAGGAGCATATAAAGGTCTGAAAAATATGAGGAGCATGAAAAAGTCTAAAAAATTTGATGAGCATGAAATGGTGTGAAAATATGAAGATCATGAAACGGTGTGAAAAATATGAAGACCTTTTAAACGTGTCAAAAATATGAGGAGCATGAAAAGATGTGAAAAATATGAGAAGCATTAAAATATGTCAATAATATGAAGAGCATGAAAAGTTGTGAAATATATGATGAGCATGAAAAGGTGTGAAAAATATGAGGAGTACGAAAAGGTCTGCAAATATGAGGAGCACGAAAAGGTCTGAAAAATATGAGGAGCATGAAAAGGTGTGAAAACTACGAAGAGCATGAAAAGGTGTGAAAAATACGAGGTGCATGAAAACGTGTGAAAAATACGAGAAGCATGAAAAGATCTTAAAAATATGAGAAGCATGAAAAGGTGTGAAAAATATGAGGAGCATGAAACGGTGTGAAAATATGAAGAGCATGAAACGGTGTTAAAAATATGAAGAGCATGAAACGGTGTGAAAAACACGAGCAGCAAGAAAATATGTGGAAAACACGAAGTGCATGAAAATGTGTGAAAAATTCGAAGAGCATGAAAAGGTTTGAAAAATACGAACAGCATGTAAAGGTGTGAAAAATACGAGGAGCATTAAAGGTGTGAAAAATACGAGGAGCATGAAAAGGTGTGAAAAATACGATGAGAAAGAAAATGTGCTAAAAATACAAGGAGCATGAACAGGTGGGAAAAATAGTAGGAGCATGAAAAGGTCTGAAAAATACGAGGAACATGAAACGGTGTGAAAATATAAAGAGCATGAAACGGTGTGAAAAATATGAAGACTTCAAAAGGTGTCAAAAATATGAGGAGCATGAAAAGATGTGAAAAATATGAGGAGCATGAAATGGTATGAAAAATATGAGAAGCATGAAATATGTAAAAAATATGAAGAGCATGAAAAGTTGTGAAAAATATGAAGAGCATGAAAATGTGTGAATATTATGACGAGCATGAAAAGGTGTGAACAATATGAGGAGCATGAGAAGTTGTGAAAAATACGAGGAGCATGAAAAGTTCTGAACAATATGAAGAGCATGAAAAGGTGTGAACTATATGAAGAGCATGAAAAGGTGTGAAAAATATGAGGAGCATGAAAAGGTCTGAAAAATAAGAGGAGCTTGAAAGGTCTGAAAAATTTGAGGAGCATGAAAAGATCTGAAAAATACCAGGAGCATAAAAAGGTGTGAATAATATGAGGAGTATGAAAAGGTGTGAACAATGTGAGGAGCATGAGAAGCTGTGAAAAACACGAGGAGCATGAAAAGTTCTGAAAAATACGAGGAGCATGCAAAGGTCTGAAAAATACGAGGAGCTTGCAAAAGTCTGAAAAATACGAGTAGCATGAAAAGGTGTGAAATATACGAAGAGGAGGTTGAAAAATTCTGAAAAATATGAAGAGCATGCAAAGTTCTGAAAAACACCCGGAGCATTAAAAGGTCTGAAAAATACAAAGAGCATGGAAAGGCGTGAAAATCACGAAGAGCATGCAAAGGTGTGAAAAATACGAGGAGCATGAAAATGTGTGAAAAATACGAGGAGCATGAAAAGGTCTGAAAAAAAACGAGGAACATGAAATGGTGTAAAAAATACGAGAACCATGAAAATGCGTGAAAATCACGAAGAGCATGAAAAGGTGTGAAAAATACGAGGAGCATGTAAAGGTCTGAAAAATAGAAGTAGCATAAAAAGGTCTGAAAAATACGGGGAGCATGAAAAGGTCTGAAAAATACGAGGAGCATGAAAAGGTGTGAAAAATACGAGGAGTATGAAAAGGTGTCAAAAATATGAAGAGCATGAACAGGTGTGAAATATTACAAAGAGCATGAAAAGGTGTGAAAAATATGAGGAGCATGAAATGGTCTGAAAAATATCAAGAATTTGAAAAGGTCTGAAATATACGAAGAGCATGAAAACGTGTGAACAGTATGAAGAGCATGAAGAGTTCTGAAAAATACGAGTAGCATGAAGAGTTCTGAAAAATACGAAGAGCATGAATAGGTCTGAAAAATAAGAGGAGCATGAAGATGTCTGAAAAATAATAAGAGCATGGAAAGGTCTATAAAATACGAGGACCAGGCAAGGTCTGAAAAATACGAGGAGCATGAAAAGGTCTGAAAAATACGAGGAGCATGAAAAGGTGTGAAAAATATGAGGAGCATGAAAAAGTGTGAAAAATACGAGGAGCATGAAAAGGTGTGAAAAACACGAAGAGCATGAAAATGAATGAAAAATTCGAAGAGCATGAAAAGGTTTGAAAAATATGAGGAGCATGAAAAAGTGTGAAAAATACGAGGAGCATGAAAAGGTGTGAAAAATATGAAGAGCATGAAAAGTGTGAAAAATAGGAGCATGAAATGTGTGAAAAACACGAAGAGCAAGAAACGGTGTGAAAAACATGGAGAGCATGAAAAGGTGTGGAAAATATCAAGAGCATGAAAAGGCCTGAAAAATATGAAGAGCATTAAAAGGAGTGAAAAACACGAAGAGCATGAAAAGGTGTGAAAAACAGGAAGAGCATGAAAAGGTGTGAAAAATACAAAGAGCATATAAAGGTGTGAAAAATACGAGGAGAATGAAAAAGTGTGAAAAATACGAGGAGCATGAAAAGGTGTGAAAAATACGAGAAGCATGAAAAGGTCTGATAAATACGAGGAGGATGAAAAGGTCTGAAAAATACGAGGAGCATGAAAAGGTCTGAAAAACACAAGGAGCATGAAAAGGTCTGAAAAATACGGGGAGCCTGAAAAGTTGTGAACAATATGAACAGCATGAAACGGTGTGAAAAATATGAAGAGCATGAAAAGGTGTGAAATATACGAAGAGCATGAAAAAGTGTCAAAAATACGAAGAGCATGAAACAGTGTGAAAAATATGAAGAGCATGAAATGGTGTGAAAAATATGAAGAGCATGAAAAGGTGTGAAAAATATGAAGAGCATGAAACGGTGTGAAAAATATGAAGAGCATGAAAAGGTGTGAATCATACGAAGTGCATGAAAAGGTGTGAAATATACGAAGAGCATTAAAATGTGTGAAAAATACAAAGAGCATGAAAAAGTGTGAAAAGTACAAACGCATCAAACGGTGTGAAAAATATGAAGAGCATGAAACGTTGTGAAAAATCACGAAAAGCATGAAAAGTTGTGAAAAATTCAGAGAGCATTAAAAGATGTGAAAAATTATCAAGAACATGAAAAAGTCTGAAAAATACAAAGAGCTTTCTGAAAAATATGAAGAGCATGAAACGTGTGAAAAATATGAGGAGCATGAAACTATCTGAAAATATGAAGAGCATGAAACGGTGTGAAAAAGACGAGGAGCATGGAAAGGTCTGAAAAATACAAGGGTCGTGAAAAGGTGTGAAAAATACGAGGAGCATGGAAATGTGTGAAAAATACGAGGAGCATGAAAAGGTCTGAAAAATACGAGGAGCCTGAAAAGGTTTCAAAACTATCAAGAGCATGAAAAGGTCTGAAAAATACGAAGAGCATGCAAACGTCTGAAAAATACGAAGAGCATGAAAAGGTGTGCAAAATATGAGGAGCATGAAAAGTTCTGAAAAATACGAGGAGCATGAAAATGTGTGAAAAATACAGGGAGCATGCAAAGGCCTGAAAAATACGAAGAGCGTGAAAAGGTGTGAAAAATATGAGGAGGATGAAAAGGTCTGGAAAATACGAGGAGCATGCCAAGGTCTGAAAATTATGAGGAGCATGAAAAGGTCTGAAAAATACGAGGACCATGAAAAGGTCTGAAAAATATGAGGAGCATGAAACAGTGTGAGAATATGAAGAGCATGAAACGGTATGAAAAATATGAAGAGCAGGAAAAGGTGTGAAAAATATGAAGAGCATGAAACGGTGTGAAAAATATGAGGAGCAAGAAAAGGTGTCAAAAATATGAGGAGCATGTAAAGGTGTGAAAAATATGAAGAGCATGAAAAGTTCTGAAAATTACGAGGAGCAAGAAATGGTGTCAAAAATATGAGGAGCATGTAAAGGTGTGAAAAATTTGAAGAGCATGAAACTATGATAAATATGAGGAGCATGTAATGGTGTGAACATATGAAGAGCATGAAACAGTGTGAAATATATGAAGAGCATGAAAAGAAGTGAAAAATATGAAGATTATGAAACAGTGTGAAAAATATGAATAGCATGAAAAGGTGTGAAAAATATGAAGTGCATGAAACGGTGTGAAAAATGCGAAGAGCATGAAAAGTTCTGAAAAATATGGAGATCACGAAAAGTTCTGATAAATACGAAAAGCATGAAACGGTGTGAAAAATAAGAAGATCATGAAAACATCTGATAAATACGAAGAGCATGAAAAGGTGTAAAAAATTTGAAAAGCATGACAAGGTGTGAAAAATATGAAGAGCATGAAACGGTGTGTAAAATATGAAGAGCAAGAAAAGGTTTAAAAAATATGAAGAGCATGAAAAGTTGTGTAAAATATGAGGAGCAAGAAGAGGTTTAAAAAATACGAAGAGCATGAAAAGGTGTGAAAAATTTGAAAAGCATGACAAGGTGTGAAAAATATGAAGAGCATGAAACGGTGTGAAAAATAACAAGAGCAAGAAAAGGTTTAAAAAATAAGAAGAGCATGAGAAGTTGTGTAAAATATGAAGAGCATGTAAACGTGTGAATAATATGTGGAGCATGAAAAGGTCTGAAAAATATGAAGAGCATGAAAAGGTGTGAAAAATCTGAGGAGCATGAAACGGTGTGACAACATGAAGCTCATGAAAAGATGTGAAATATATGAGGAGCATGAAATGGTGTGAAAAATAAGAAGAGCATGAAAAGCTGTAAAAAATATGAAGAGCATGAAAAGGTCTGGAAAATACGAAGAGCATGAAAAGGTCTGAAAAATATCAAGAGATTGAAAAGGTCTGAAAAATATGAAAGGCATGAAAAGTTGTGAAAAATTGAAGAGCATGAAAAGGTCTGAAAAATATCAAGAACATGAAAACTTCTGAAAAATATCAAGAGCATGAAAAGGTGTGAAAAATACGAAGAGCATGAAAAGTTCTGAAAAATACGAAGAGCATGAAAAGGTCTGAAAAATACGAAGAGCATGAAGAGCATGAAAATTTCTGAAAAATATGAAGAGCTGAAAAGGTGTGAAAAATATAATGAGCATGAAAAGTTGTGAATAATATGAGGAGTATGAAAGGTGTGAACAATATGAGGAGAATGAGAAGTTGTGAAAAATACGAGGAGCGTGAAAAGTTCAGAAAAATATGAGGAACATGCAAAGGTCTGAAAAATACGAGGAGCATGAAAAGGTTGAAAAATACAAAGAGCATGAAAAGGTCTGAAAAATACATTGAGCATGAAACGGTGTGAAAAATGAGAAGAGGATGAAAATGTGTGAAAAATATGAAGAGCATGAAAAAGTGTGAAAAATTTCGAAGAGCCTGAAGAGGTGTGAAAAATACGAAGAGCATGAAAAGTTGTGAAAAACACGAAGTGCATGAAAAGGTGTGAAACATACGAAGAGCCTGAAACGGTGTGAAAAATGTGCAGAGCATGAAAGGTTATGAAAACTACGAAGAGCTTGAAAAAGTCTGAAAAATATCAAGAGCTTGAAAAGTTCTGAAGTATATGAAGAACATGAAAAGGTGTGAAAAATACCAGAAGCATGAAAAGCTGTGAAAAATACGAAGAGCATGTAAAGGTCTGAAAACTATGAAGAGCATGAAAAGTTGTGAACAATATGAGGTTCATGAAATGGTGTGAAAAATATGAAGAGCATGAAACGGTGTGTAAAGTATGAAAAGCATGAAAAGGTGTGAAAAATACCAGGAGCATGAAAAGCTGTGATTTACGAGGACAATGAAAAGTTCTGAAAAATAGGAGGAGCATGAAAAGGTGTGAAAAATGCGAGGAGCATGAAAAGGTCTGAAAAATACCAGGAGCATAAAAAGTTGTGAATAATATGAGGAGTATGAAAAGGTGTGAACAATATGAGGAGCATGGGAAGTTGTGAAAAACACAAGGAGCGTGAAAAGGTCTGAAAAATACGAGGAGCATGCAAAGGTCTGAAAAATACGAGGAGCTTGCAAAGGTCTGAAAAATACGAGTAGCATGAAAAGGTCTAAAATATACGAGGAGCATGAAAAGGTGTGAATAATACGAGGAGCATGAAAAGGTCTAAAACATACAAGGAGCTTGAAAAGGTGTGAATAATACAAAAAGCATGAAAAGGTGTGAAATATACAAAGAGCATGAAAAGGTGTGAAAAATTATGAAGTGCATGAAAGTTTGTGAAAAATTACGAAGACCATGAAAAGATGTGAAAAATACAAAGAGCATGAAAAGCTGTGAAAAATACGAAGAGCATGAAAAGGTGTGAAAAATATGAAGAGCATGAAAAGGTGTGAAAAATACCAGGAGCATAAAAAGCTGTGATTTACGAGCAGAATGAAAAGTTCTGAAAAATAGGAGGAGCATGAAAAGGTCTGAAAAATACCAGGAGCATAAAAAGGTGTGAATAATATGAGGAGTATGAAAAGGTGTGAACAATGTGAGGAGCATGAGAAGCTGTGAAAAACACGAGGAGCGTGAAAAGTTCTGAAAAATACGAGGAGCATGCAAAGGTCTGAAAAATACGAGGAGCTTGCAAAAGTCTGAAAAATACGAGTAGCATGAAAAGGTGTGAAATATACGAAGAGCATGAAAAGGTGTGAAAAATTACGAAGTGCAGGAAAAGTTGTAAAAAATTACGAAGACCATGAAAAGATGTGAAAAATAAAAAGAGCATGAAAAGGTGTGAAAAATACGAAGAGCATGAAAAGGTGTGAAAAATATGATCAGCATTAAACGGTGTGAAAAATACGAGGAGCATGAAAAGGTCTGAAAAATAGAAGGAGCATAAAAAGGTGTGAAAAATGCGAGGAGTATGAAAAGGTGTCAAAAACACGAAGAGCATGAACAGGTGTGAAATATTACAAAGAGCATGAAAAGGTGTGAAAAATATGAGGAGCATGAAATGGTCTGAAAAATACGAAGAGCATGAAAAGGTCTGAAAAATATCAAGAACTTGAAAAGGTCTGAAATATACGAAGAGCATGAAAATGTGTGAACAGTATGAAGAGCATGAAAATTTCTGAGAAATACGAGTAGCATGAAGAGTTCTGAAAAATACGAAGAGCATGAATAGGTCTGAAATATCAGAGGAGCATGAAGAGGTCTGAAAAATACTAAGAGCATGAGGAGGTCTAAAAAATACGAGGAGCATGAAAAGATCTGAAAAATAAGAAGAGCATGAAAAGGTCAGAAAAATACGAGGAGCATGAAACAGTCTGAAAACTATGAAGAGCATGAAAAGTTCTGAAAAATTTTAAGAGCATGAAAAGATTTGAAAAATATGAAGTGATTGAAAAAGTGTGAAAAATATGAAGAGCATGAAATGCTGTGAAAAATATGAAGAGCATGAAAAGGTGTGAAAATTATGAGGAGCAGGAAAAGTTGTGAACAATACGAAGAGCATGAAAAGGTCTGAAAAATATAAGGAGCATGAAAAGGTCTGAAAAATAAGAAGAGCATGGAAAGGTGTGTTAAATATGAGGAGCATAAAAACGTGTGAAAAATATTAACAGCATGAAAAGGTGTGAAAAATATGAAGAGCATGATAAGGTGTGAAACATATGAAGAGCATGAAAAGGTCTGAAAAATATGAAGAGCGTGAAGAGCGACGTCAGGACTTGTGCCTAGATGCGAGCGACACCTCGGGACTCTCCTCGAGGCTTGGCAGGGCAATTGGGATGTCTCTCCAGCTGAGGGGGGAGACCAGGGGTCCCGTTCCACTTGCCACAGGAATCCTGGGACTCCTATCCATTTTCAAGTGGAGTCAGGCATCGTCTCCTTTGGAAGCATTGATCTCCGCGGACCTCTCGTGTTTTCAAAGGATGTGAAGCCTCCGGTCACGATGAGGCGGAGGACTAGGTCTTTCTCCGTGGTCTCCACAGGGGATTCAGACATCCCTTCGTCTTGGGAGATGCAAGACGAGCCTGCATTCACTTCACTGCAGGGATATCCGGCCTGACTTCGAGTCAGAGCATCTCGGTGTCCATTCCACTTGTGGCCACAAATTCAGGGTCCCTCTCACATACCTGTAGCTGAGAGAAGCCTCCTCTTGAGGTGCCTTTGGAAAGTTGGTATTCCCCTTGAGTCGAAGCCAGGGACTAAGCTCTCATCTCGAGTTGATTTGGGGTCCACAGAGCCCTTTCGTGCTGCTCCAGTGACCTCAGGATCCCTCTAGACTTGAGACAGTGATCTTGGGTTTTCTCTGGAGTGCCATCAAGGAAATCAAGGCTCCTTTCACGTTTGATGTGGAACACGGAATTGCTCTGCATGCAGTGCAGGGGAATCGGGCCTCATCTCGCGGCGAGGGGGAAGTCTCATGGTTTTTCTCGAGTTGAGGCCGGAAGCTGGGGTATATTCTCGAGTTACGACGGGGAGGGCCCTTCCAGACACGTGTTTGTTCAGCGACGTCAGGACTCCTGCCTAGGTGCGAGGGACACCTCGGTATTCTCTTCGAGTCTTGGCATGGCAATTGGGACTCGTTTTCACATGAGGCAGGAGACCAAGGGTCCCTTTCCACGTCCCACAGGGATCCTGGGACTCCTATCCATTTTCAAGAGGAGTCAGGCATCGTCTCCTTTGGAATCATTGATCTCCGCCGACCTCTCGAGTTTTCAAAGGATGTGAGGCCTCCGGTCGTGATGAGGCGGAGAACTCGGACTTTCTCTGTGGTCTACACAGGGGATTCAGACATCTCTTCGTCTTGGGAAATGCAAGACGAGCCTGCATTCAATTTACTGCAGGGATATCCGGCCTTACTTCGAGTCAGAGCATCTCGGTGTCCATTCCACTTGAGGCCACAAACTCAGGGTCCCCCTCACATACCTGTAGCTGAGAGAAGCCTCCTCTTGAGGTGCTTGTGGAAAGTTGGTGTTCCTCTTGAGTCGAAGCCAGGGTCTAAGCTCTCATCTCGAGTTGATTTGGGGTCCACGGAGCCCTTTCGTGTTTCTCCAGTGACCTCAGGATCCCTCTAAACTTGAGACAGTGATCTTGGGTTTTCTCTGCAGTGCCATCAAGGAAATCAAGGCTCCTTTCACGTTTGATGTGGAACACGGAATTGCTCTGCACGCAGTGAAGGGGAATTGGGGCTCATCTCGCGGCGAGGGGGAAGTCTCATGGTTTTTCTCGAGGTGCGGCCAGAACCTGGGGTATATTCTCGAGTTACGACGGGGAGGGCCCTTCCAGACACGTGTTTGTTCAGCGACGTCAGGACTCCTGCCTAGGTGCGAGGGACACATCGGGATTCTCCTCGAGTCTTGGCATGGTAATTGGGACGCGTCTCCACGTGAAGCGGGAGACCCAGGGTCCCCTTCCACGTGGACAGGGATCCTGGGACTCCTATCCATTTTCAAGAGGAGTCAGGCATCGTCTCCTTTGGAAGCATTGATCTCCGCGGAGCTCTCGAGTTTTCAAAGGATGTGAGGCCTCCGTTCGCGATGAGGCGGAGGACTAGGTCTTTCTCTGTGGTCTCCACAGGGGATTCAGACATCCCTTCCTCTTGGGAGATTCAACACGAGCTTGCATTCAATTCACTGCAGGGATATCCGGCCTTACTTCGAGTCAGAGCATCTCCGTGTCCATTCCACTTGAGGCCACAAACTCAGGGTACCTCTCACATACCTGTAGCTGAGAGAAGCCTCCTCTTGAGGTGCTTGTGGAAAGTTGGTATTCCTCTTGAGTCGAAGCCAGGGACTAAGCTCTCATCTCGAGTTGAAATGGGGTCCACGGAGCCCTTTCGTGTTGCTCCAGTGACCTCAGGATCCCTCTAGACTTGAGACAGTGATCTTGGGTTTTCTCTGGAGTGCCATCAAGGAAATCAAGGCTCCTTTCACGTTTGATGTGGAACACAGAATTGCTCTGCACGCAGTGCAGGGGAATCGGGCCTCATCTCGCGGCGAGGGGGAAGTCTCATGGTTTTTCTCGAGTTGCGGCCGGAACCTGGGGTATATTCTCGAGTTACGACGGGGAGGGCCCTTCCAGACACGTGTTTGTTCAGCGACGTCAGGACTCCTGCCTATGTGCGAGGGACACCTCGGGATTCTCCTCGAGTCTTGGCATGGCAATTGGGACGCGTCTCCACGTGAGGCGGGAGACCCAGGGTCCCTTTCCACGTGCCACAGGGATCCTGGGACTCCTATCCATTTTCAAGAGGAGTCAGGCATCGTCTCCTTTGGAAGCATTGATCTCCGCGGACCTCTCGAGTTTTCAAAGGATGTGAGGCCTCCGGTCGCGATGAGGCGGAGGACTAGGTCTTTCTCTGTGGTCTCCACAGGGGATTCAGACATCCCTTCGTCTTGGGAGATGCAAGACGAGCCTGCATTCAATTCACTGCAGGGATATCCGGCCTTACTTCGAGTCAGAGCATCTCGGTGTCCATTCCACTTGAGGCCACAAACTGAGGGTCCCTCTCACATACCTGTAGCTGAGAGAAGCCTCCTCTTGAGGTGCTTGTGGAATGTTGGTATTCCTCTTGAGTCAAAGCCAGGGACGAAGCTCTCATCTCGAGTTGATTTGGGGTCCATGGAGCCCTTTCATGTTGCTCCAGTGACCTCAGGATCCCTCTAGACTTGAGACAGTGATCTTGGGTTTTCTCTGGAGTGCCATCAAGGAAATCAAGGCTCCTTTCACGTTTGATGTGGAACACGGAATTGCTCTGCACGCAGTGCAGGGGAATCGGTCCTCATCTCGCGGCGAGGGGGAAGTCTCATGGTTTTTCTCGAGTTGCGGCCGGAACCTGGGGTATATTCTCGAGTTACGATGCGGAGGGCCCTTCCAGACACGTGTTTGTTCATCGACGTCAGGACTCCTGCTTGGGTGCAAAGGACACCTCGGTATTCTCCTCGAATCTTGGCATGGCAATTGGGACGCGTCTCCACATGAGGCGGGAGACCCAGGGACCCTTTCCACGTGCCACAGGGATCCTGGGACTCCTATCCATTTTCAAGAGGAGTTAGGCATCGTCTCCTTTGGAAGCATTGATCTCCGCGGACCTCTCGAGTTTTCAAAGGATGTGAGGCCTCCTGTCTCGATGAGGCGGAGAACTAGGTCTTTCTCCGTGGTCTCCACAGGGGATTCAGACATCCCTTCGTCTTGGGAGATGGAAGAGGAGCCTGCATTCAATTCACTGCAGGGATATCCGGCCTTATTTCGAGTCAGAGCATCTCGGTGTCCATTCCACTTGAGGCCACAAACTCAGGGTCCCTCTCACATACCTGTAGCTGAGAGAAGCCTCCTCTTGAGGTGCTTGTGGAAAGTTGGTATTCCTCTTGAGTCGAAGCCAGGGACTAAGCTATCATCTCGAGTTGATTTGGGGTCCACGGAGCCATTTCGTGTTGCTCCAGTGACCTCAGGATCCCTCTAGACTTGAGACAGTGATCTTGGGATTTCTCTGGAGTGCAATCAAGGAAATCAAGGCTCCTTTCACATTTGATGTGGAACTCGGAATTGCTCTGCACGCAGTGCAGGGGAATCGGGCCTCATCTCGCGGCGAGGGGGAAGTCTCTTGGTTTTTCTCGAGTTGCGGCCGGAACCTGGGGTATATTCTCGAGTTACGACGGGGAGGGCCCTTCCAGACACGTGTTTGTTCAGCGACGTCAGGACTCCTGCCTAGGTGCGAGGGACACCTCGGGATTCTCCTCGAGTCTTGGCATGGCAATTGGGACGTGTCTCCACGTGAGGCGGGAGACCCAGGGTCCTTTCCACGTGCCACAGGGATCGTGGGACTTCTATCCATTTGCAAGAGGAATCAGGCATCGTCTCCTTTGGAAGCATTGATCTCCGTGGACCTCTCGAGTTTTCAAAGGATGTGAGGCCTCCGGTCGCGATGAGGCGGAGAACTAGGTCTTTCTCTGTGGTCCCCACAGGTGATTCAGACAACCCTTCCTCTTGGGAGATGCAAGTCGAGACTGCATTCAATTCACTGCAGGGATATCCAACCTTACTTCGAGTCAGAGCATCTCGGTGTCCAATCCACTTGAGGCCACAAACTCAGGGTCCCTCTCACATACCTGTAGCTGAGAGAAGCCTCCTCTTGAGGTGCTTGTGGAAAGTTGGTATTCCTCTTGAGTCGAAGCCAGGGACTAAGCTCTCATCTCGACTTGACTTGGGTCCATGGAGCCCTTTCCTGTTGCTCCAGTGACCTCAGGATCCCTCTAGTCTTGAGACAGTGATCTTGGGTTTTCTCTGGAGTGCCATCAAGGAAATTAAGGCTCGTTTCACGTTTTATATGGAACATGAAATTGCTCTGCATGCAGTGCAGGGGAATCGGGCCTCATATCGTGGCGAGGGGGAAGTCTCATGGTTTTTCTCGAGTTGCGGCCGGAACCTGGGGTATATTCTCGAGTTGCGACGGGGAGGGCCCTTCCAGACACGTGTTTGTTCAGCCACGTCACGACTCCAGCCTAGGTGCTAGGGACACCTCGGGATTCTCCTCGAGTCTTGGCATGGCAATTGGGACGCGTCTCTACGTGAGGCGGGAGACCCAGTGTCCCTTTCCACGTGCCACAGGGATCCTGGGACTCCTATCCAATTTCAAGAGGAGTCAGGCATCGTCTCCTTTGGAAGCATTGATGTCTGCAGACCCCTCGAGTTTTCAAAGGATGTGAGGCCTCCGGTCACAATGAGGCGGAGGACTAGGTCTTTCTCTGTGGTCTCCACAGGGGATTCAGACATCCCTTCGTCTTGGGAGATCCAAGACGAGCCTGCATTCAATTCACTGCAGGGATATCCGGCCTTACTTCGAGTCAGAGCATCTCGGTGTCCATTGCACTTGAGGCCACAAACTCAGGGTCCCTCTCACATACTTGTAGCTGAGAGAAGCCTCCTCTTGAGGTGCTTGTGGAAAGTTGGTATTCCTCTTGAGTCGAAGCCAGGGACTAAGCTCTCATCTCGAGTTGACTTGGGGTCCACGGAGCCCTTTCGTGTTGCTCCAGTGACCTCAGGATCCCTCTAGACTTGAGACAGTGATCTTGGGTTTTCTCTGGAGTGCCATCAAGGAAATCAAGGCTCCTTTCACGTTTGATGTGGAACACGGATTTGCTCTGCACGCAGTGCAGGGGAATCGGGCCTCATGTCGAGGCGAGGGGGAAGTCTCATGGTTTTTCTCGAGTTGCGGCCGGAACCTCGGGTATATTCTCGAGTTACGACGGGGAAGGCCCTTCCAGACACCTGTTTGTTCAGCGACGTCAGGACTCCTGCCTAGTTGCGAGGGAAACCTCGGAATTCTCCTCGAGTCTTGGCATGGCAATTGGGACGCGTCTCCACGTGAGGCGGGAAACCAAGCGTCCCTTTCCACGTGCCACAGGGATCCTGGGTCTCCTATCCATTTTCAAGAGGAGTCAGGCATCGCCTCCTTTGGAAGCATTGATCTGCGCGGACCTCTCGAGTTTTCAAAGGATGTGAGGCCTCCGGTCGCGTTGAGGCGGAGGACTAGGTCTTTCTCTGTGGTCTCCACAGGGGATTCAGAGATCCCTTCGTCTTGGGAGATGCAAGAGGAGCCTGCATTCAATTCACTGCAGGGATATCCGGCCTTACTTCAAGTCAGAGCATCTCGGTGTTCATTCCACTTGAGGCCACAAACTCAGGGTCCCTCTCACATACCTGTAGCTGAGAAAAGCCTCCTCTTGAGGTGCTTGTGGAAAGTTGGTATTCCTCTTGAGTCGAAGCCAGGGACTAAGCTCTCATCTCGAGTTGATTTGGGGTCCACGGAGCCCTTTCGTGTTGCTCCAGTGACCTCAGGATCCCTCTAGACTTGAGATAGTAATCTTGGGTTTTCTCTGGAGTGCCATCAAGGAAATCAAGGCTCCTTTCACGTTTGATGTGGAACAAGGAATTGTTCTGCACGTAGTGCGGGGGAATCGGGCCTCATCTCGCGGCGAGGGGGAAGTCTCTTGGTTTTTCTCGAGTTGCGGTCGGAACCTGGGGTATATTTTCGAGTTACGACGGGGAGGGCCCTTCCAGACACGTGTTTGTTCAGCGACGTCAGGACTCCTGCCTAGGTGCGAGGGACACCTCGGGATTCTCCTCGAGTCTTGGCATGGCAATTGGGACGCATCTCCACGTGAGGCGGGAGACCCAGGGTCCCTTTCCACGTGCCACAGGGATCCTGGGACTCCTATCCATTTTCAAGAGGAGTCAGGCATCGTCTCCTTTGGAAGCATTGATCTCCGCGGACCTCTCGAGTTTTCAAAGGATGTGAGGCCTCCGGTCGCGTTGAGGCGGAGGACTAGGTCTTTCTCTGTGGTCTCCACAGGGGATTCAGACATCCCTTCGTCTTGGGAGATGCAAGACGAGCCTGCATTCAATTCACTGCAGGGATATCCGGCCTTACTTCAAGTCAGAGCATCTCGTTGTCCATTCCAATTGAGGCCACAAACTCAGGGTCCCTCTCACATACCTGTAGCTGAGAAAAGCCTCCTCTTGAGGTGCTTGTGGAAAGTTGGTATTCCTCTTGAGTCGAAGCCAGGGACTAAGCTCTCATCTCGAGTTGAATTGGGGTCCATGGAGCCCTTTCGTGTTGCTCCAGTGACCTCAGGATCCCTCTAGATTTGAGACAGTGATGTTGGGTT
Source organism: Dama dama (assembly GCF_033118175.1). Classification (NCBI taxonomy): domain Eukaryota; kingdom Metazoa; phylum Chordata; class Mammalia; order Artiodactyla; family Cervidae; genus Dama; species Dama dama. The sequence goes on from NW_026870960.1 coordinate 203,795, forward strand.
TTCTCTGGAGTGCCATCAAGGAAATCAAGGCTCCTTTCACGTTTGATGTGGAACACGGAATTGTTCTGCACGCAGTGCAGGGGAATCGGGCCTCGTCTCGCGGCGAGGGGGAAGTCTCATGGTTTTTCTCGAGTTGCGGCCGGAACCTGGGGTATATTCTCGAGTTGCGACGGGGAGGGCCCTTCCAGACACGTGTTTGTTCAGCGACGTCACGACTCCAGCCTAGGTGCTAGGGACACCTCGGGATTCTCCTCGAGTCTTGGCATGGCAATTGGGACGCGTCTCTACGTGAGGCGGGAGACCCAGTGTCCCTTTCCACGTGCCACAGGGATCCTGGGACTCCTATCCAATTTCAAGAGGAGTCAGGCATCGTCTCCTTTGGAAGCATTGACGTCTGCAGACCCCTCGAGTTTTCAAAGGATGTGAGGCCTCCGGTCACAATGAGGCGGAGGACTAGGTCTTTCTCTGTGGTCTCCACAGGGGATTCAGACATCCCTTCGTCTTGGGAGATCCAAGACGAGCCTGCATTCAATTCACTGCAGGGATATCCGGCCTTACTTCGAGTCAGAGCATCTCGGTGTCCATTGCACTTGAGGCCACAAACTCAGGGTCCCTCTCACATACCTGTAGCTGAGAGAAGCCTCCTCTTGAGGTGCTTGTGGAAAGTTGGTATTCCTCTTGAGTCGAAGCCAGGGACTAAGCTCTCATCTCGAGTTGACTTGGGGTCCACGGAGCCCTTTCGTGTTGCTCCAGTGACCTCAGGATCCCTCTAGGCTTGAGACAGTGATCTTGGGTTTTCTCTGGAGTGCCATCAAGGAAATCAAGGCTCCTTTCACGTTTGATGTGGAACACGGAATTGCTCTGCACGCAGTGCAGGGGAATCGGGCCTCATCTCGCGGCGAGGGGGAAGTCTCTTGGTTTTTCTCGAGTTGCGGCCGGAACCTGGGGTATATTCTCGAGTTACGACGGGGAGGGCCTTTCCAGACACGTGTTTGTTCAGCGACGTCAGGACTCCTGCCTAGGTGCGAGGGACACCTCGGGATTCTCCTCGAGTCTTGGCATGGCAATTGGGACGCGTCTCCACATGAGGCGGGAGACCCAGAGTCCCTTTCCACGTGCCACAGGGATCCTGGGACTCCTATCCATTTTCACGAGGAGTCAGGCATCGTCTCCTTTGGAAGCATTGATCCTCTCGGACCTCTCGAGTTTTCAAAGGATGTGAGGCCTCCGGTCGCGATGAGGCGGAGGAATAGGTCTTTCTCTGTGGTCTCCACAGGGGATTCAGACATCCCTTCGTCTTGGAAGATGCAAGACGAGCATGCATTCAATTCACTGCAGGGATATCTGGCCTTACTTCGAGTCAGAGCATCTCGATGTCCCTTCCACTTGAGGCCACAAACTCACGGTCCCTCTCACATACCTGTAGCTGAGAGAAGCCTCCGCTTGAGGTGCTTGTGGAAAGTTGGTATTCCTCTTGAGTCGAAGCCAGTGACTAAGCTCGCATCTCGAGTTGATTTGGGGTCCACGGAGCCCTTTCGTGTTGCTCCAGTTACCTCAGGATCCCTCTAGACTTGAGACAGTGATCTTGGGTTTTCTCTGGAGTGCCATCAAGGAAATCAAGGCTCCTTTCAGGTTTGATGTGGAACACGGAATTGCTCTGCACGCAGTGCAAGGGAATCGGGCCTCATCTCGCGGCGAGGGGGAAGTCTCATGGTTTTTCTCGAGTTGCGGCCGGAACCTGTGGTATATTCTCGAGTTACGACGGGGAGGGCCCTTCCAGACACGTGTTTGTTCAGCGACGTCAGGACTCCTGCCTAGGTGCGAGGGACACCTCAGGATTCTCCTCGAGTCTTGGCATGGCAATTGGGACGCGTCTCCACGTGAGGCGGGAGACCCAGGGTCCCTTTCCACGTGCCACAGGAATCCTGGGACTCCTATCCATTTTCAAGAAGAGTCAGGCATCATCTCCTTTGGAAACATTGATCTCCGCGGACCTCTCGAGTTTTCAAAGGATGTGAGGCCTCCGGTCGCAATGAGGCGGAGGACTAGGTCTTTCTCTGTGGTCTCCACAGGGGATTCAGACAACCCTTAGTCTTGGGAGTTGCAAGACGAGCCTGCATTCAATTCACTGCAGGGATATCTGGCCTTACTTTGAGTCAGAGCATCTCGGTGTCCATTCCACTTGAGGCCACAAACTCATGGTCCCTCTCACATACCTGTAGCTGAGAGAAGCCTCCTCTTGAGGTGCTTCTGGAAAGTTGGTGTTCCTCTTCAGTCGAAGCCAAGGACTAAGCTCTCATCTCGAGTTGACTTGGGGTCCACGGAGCCCTTTCGTGTTGCTCCAGTGACCTCAGGATCCCTCTAGGCTTGAGACAGTGATCTTGGGTTTTCTCTGGAGTGCCATCAAGGAAATCAAGGCTCCTTTCACGTTTGATGTGGAACACGGAATTGCTCTGCTCGCAGTGCAGGGGAATCGGGCCTCATCTCGCGGCGAGGGGGAAGTCTCATGGTTTTTCTCGAGTTGCGGCCGGAACCTGGGGTATATTCTCGATTTACGACGGGGAGGGCCCTTCCAGACACGTGTTTGTTCAGCGCCTTCAGGACTCCTGCCTAGGTGCGAGGGACACCTCTGTATTCTCCTCGAATCTTGGCATGGCAATTGGGACGCGTCTCCACGTGAGGCGGGAGACCCAGGGTCCCTTTCCACGTGCCACAGGGATCCTGGGACTCCTATCCATTTTCAAGAGGAGTCAGGCATCGTCTCCTTTGGAAGCATTGATCTCCGCGGACCTCTCGAGTTTTCAAAGGATGTGAGGCCTCCGGTCGCGATGAGGCGAAGAACTAGGTCTTTCTCTGTGGACTCCACATGGGATTCAGACATCCCTTCATTTTGGGAGATGCAAGACGAGCCTGCATTCAATTCACTGCAGGGATATCCGGCCTTACTTCGAGTCAGAGCATCTCGGTGTCCATTCCACTTGAGGCCACAAACTCAGGGTCCCTCTCACATACCTGTAGCTGAGAGAAGCCTCCTCTTGAGGTGCTTGTGGAAAGTTGGTATTCCTCTTGAGTCGAAGCCAGGGACTAACCTCTCATCTCGAGTTGATTTGGGGTCCACGGAGCCCTTTCGTGTTGCTCCAGTAACCTCAGGATCCCTCTAGACTTGAGACAGTGATGTTGGGTTTTCTCTGGAGTGGCATCAAGGAAATCAAGGCTCCTTTCACGTTTGATGTGGAACACGGAATTGCTCTGCACGCAGTGCAGGGGAATCGGGCCTCATCTCGCGGCGAGGGGGAATCTCATGGTTTTTCTCGAGTTGTGGCCGGAACCTGGGGTATATCCTCGAGTTACGACGGGGAGGGCCCTTCCAGACACGTGTTTGTTCAGCGACGTCAGGACTCCTGACTAGGTGCGAGGGACACCTCGGGATTCTCCTCGAATCTTGGCATGGCAATTGGGACGCGTCTCCACGTGAGGTGGGAGACCCAGGGTCCCTTTCCACGTTCCACAGGGATCCTGGGACTCCTATCCATTTTCAAGAGGAGTCAGGCATCGTCTCCTTTGGAAGCATTGATCTCTGCGGTCCTCTCGAGTTTTCAAAGGATGTGAGGCCTCCTGTCTCGATGAGGCGGAGAACTAGGTCTTTCTCTGTGGTCTCCACAGGGGATTCAGACAACCCTTTGTCTTGGGAGATGTCAGAGGAGCCTGCATTCAATTCATTGCAGGGATATCCGGCCTTACTTCGAGTCAGAGCATCTCGGTGTCCATTCCACTTGAGGCCACAAACTCAGGGTCCCTCTCACATACCTGTAGCTGAGAGAAGCCTCCTCTTGAGGTGCTTGTGGAAAGTTGGTATTCCTCTTGAGTCGAAGCCAGGGACTAAGCTATCATCTCGAGTTGACTTGGCGTCCACGGAGCCCTTTCGTGTTGCTCCAGTGACCTCAGGATCCCTCTAGGCTTGAGACAGTGATCTTGGGTTTTCTCTGGAGTGCCATCAAGGAAATCAAGGCTCCTTTCACGTTTGATGTGGAACACGGAATTGCTCTGCACGCAGTGCAGGGGAATCGGGCCTCATCTCGCGGCGAGGGGGAAGTCTCTTGGTTTTTCTCGAGTTGCGGCCGGAACCTGGGGTATATTCTCGAGTTACGACGGGGAGGGCCTTTCCAGACACGTGTTTGTTCAGCGACGTCAGGACTCCTGCCTAGGTGCGAGGGACACCTCGGGATTCTCCTCGAGTCTTGGCATGGCAATTGGGACGCGTCTCCACATGAGGCGGGAGACCCAGAGTCCCTTTCCACGTGCCACAGGGATCCTGGGAGTCCTATCCATTTTCACGAGGAGTCAGGCATCGTCTCCTTTGGAAGCATTGATCCTCTCGGACCTCTCGAGTTTTCAAAGGATGTGAGGCCTCCGGTCGCGATGAGGCGGAGGAATAGGTCTTTCTCTGTGGTCTCCACAGGGGATTCAGACATCCCTTCGTCTTGGAAGATGCAAGACGAGCCTGCATTCAATTCACTGCAGGGATATCTGGCCTTACTTCGAGTCAGAGCATCTCGATGTCCCTTCCACTTGAGGCCACAAACTCACGGTCCCTCTCACATACCTGTAGCTGAGAGAAGCCTCCGCTTGAGGTGCTTGTGGAAAGTTGGTATTCCTCTTGAGTCGAAGCCAGTGACTAAGCTCGCATCTCGAGTTGATTTGGGGTCCACGGAGCCCTTTCGTGTTGCTCCAGTTACCTCAGGATCCCTCTAGACTTGAGACAGTGATCTTGGGTTTTCTCTGGAGTGCCATCAAGGAAATCAAGGCTCCTTTCAGGTTTGATGTGGAACACGGAATTGCTCTGCACGCAGTGCAGGGGAATCGGGCCTCATCTCGCGGCGAGGGGGAAGTCTCATGGTTTTTCTCGAGTTGCGGCCGGAACCTGTGGTATATTCTCGAGTTACGACGGGGAGGGCCCTTTCAGACACGTGTTTGTTCAGCGACGTCAGGACTCCTGCCTAGGTGCGAGGGACACCTCAGGATTCTCCTCGAGTCGTGGCATGGCAATTGGGACGCGTCTCCACGTGAGGCGGGAGACCCAGGGTCCCTTTCCACGTGCCACAGGAATCCTGGGACTCCTATCCATTTTCAAGAAGAGTCAGGCATCATCTCCTTTGGAAACATTGATCTCCGCGGACCTCTCGAGTTTTCAAAGGATGTGAGGCCTCCGGTCGCAATGAGGCGGAGGACTAGGTCTTTCTCTGTGGTCTCCACAGGGGATTCAGACAACCCTTAGTCTTGGGAGTTGCAAGACGAGCCTGCATTCAATTCACTGCAGGGATATCTGGCCTTACTTTGAGTCAGAGCATCTCGGTGTCCATTCCACTTGAGGCCACAAACTCATGGTCCCTCTCACATACCTGTAGCTGAGAGAAGCCTCCTCTTGAGGTGCTTCTGGAAAGTTGGTGTTCCTCTTCAGTCGAAGCCAAGGACTAAGCTCTCATCTCGAGTTGACTTGGGGTCCACGGAGCCCTTTCGTGTTGCTCCAGTGACCTCAGGATCCCTCTAGGCTTGAGACAGTGATCTTGGGTTTTCTCTGGAGTGCCATCAAGGAAATCAAGGCTCCTTTCACGTTTGATGTGGAACACGGAATTGCTCTGCTCGCAGTGCAGGGGAATCGGGCCTCATCTCGCGGCGAGGGGGAAGTCTCATGGTTTTTCTCGAGTTGCGGCCGGAACCTGGGGTATATTCTCGATTTACGACGGGGAGGGCCCTTCCAGACACGTGTTTGTTCAGCGCCTTCAGGACTCCTGCCTAGGTGCGAGGGACACCTCTGTATTCTCCTCGAATCTTGGCATGGCAATTGGGACGCGTCTCCACGTGAGGCGGGAGACCCAGGGTCCCTTTCCACGTGCCACAGGGATCCTGGGACTCCTATCCATTTTCAAGAGGAGTCAGGCATCGTCTCCTTTGGAAGCATTGATCTCCGCGGACCTCTCGAGTTTTCAAAGGATGTGAGGCCTCCGGTCGCGATGAGGCGAAGAACTAGGTCTTTCTCTGTGGACTCCACATGGGATTCAGACATCCCTTCATTTTGGGAGATGCAAGACGAGCCTGCATTCAATTCACTGCAGGGATATCCGGCCTTACTTCGAGTCAGAGCATCTCGGTGTCCATTCCACTTGAGGCCACAATCTCAGGGTCCCTCTCACATACCTGTAGCTGAGAGAAGCCTCCTCTTGAGGTGCTTGTGGAAACTTGGTATTCCCCTTGAGTCGAAGCCAGGGACTAAGCTCTCATCTCGAGTTGATTTGGGGTCCACGGATCCCTTTTGTGTTGCTCCAATGACCTCAGGATCCCTCTAGACTTGAGACAGTGATCTTGGGTTTTCTCTGGAGTGCCATCAAGGAAATCAAGGCTCCTTTCACGTTTGATGTGGAACACGGAATTGCTCTGCACGCAGTGCAGGTGAATCGGGCCTCATCTCGCGGCGAGGGGGAAGTCTCATGGTTTTTCTCGAGTTGCGGCCAGAACCTGGGGTATATTCTCGAGTTACGACGGGGAGGGCCCTTCCAGACACGTGTTTGTTCAGCGACGTCAGGACTCCTGCCTAGGTGCGAGGGACACCTCGGGATCTCCTCGAGTCTTGGCATTACAATTGGGACGCGTCTCCACGTGAGGCGGGAGACCCAGGGTCCCTTTCGATGTGCCACAGGGATCCTGGGACTACTATCCATTTTCAAGAGGAGTCAGGCATCGTCTCTTTTGGAAATATTGATCTCCGTGGACCTCTCGAGTTTTCAAAGGATGTGAGGCCTCCGGTCGCATTGAGGCGGAGGACTAGGTCTTTCTCTGTGGTCTCCACAGGGTATTCAGTCATCCCTTCGTCTTGGGAGATGCAAGACGAGCCTGCATTCAATTCACTGCAGGTATATCCAGCCTTACTTCGAGGCAGAGCATCTCGGTGTCCTTTCCACTTGAGGCCACAAACTCAGGGTCCTTCTCACATACCTGTAGCTGAGAGAAGCCTCCACTTGACGTGCTTGGGGAAAGTTGGTATTCCTCTTGAGACGAAGCTAGGGACTAAGCTCTCATCTCGAGTTGATTTGGGGTCCACAGAGCCCTTTCGTGTTGCTCCAGTGACCTCAGGATCCCTCTAGACTTGAGACAGTGATCTTGGGTTTTCTCTGGAGGGCCATCAAGGAAATCAAGGCTCCTTTCACGTTTGATGTGGAACACGGAATTGCTCTGCACGCAGTGAAGGGGAATCGGGCCTCATCTCGCGGCGAGGGGGATGTCTCATGGTTTTTCTCGAGTTGCGGCCGGAACCTGGGGTATATTCTCGAGTTACGACGGGGAGGGCCCTTCCAGACAAGTGTTTGTTCAGCAACGTCAGGACTCCTGCCTAGGTGCGAGGGACACCTCGGGATTCTCCTCGAGGCTTGGCATGGCAATTGGGACGCGTCTCCAAGTGAGGCGGGAGACCCAGCGACCCTTTCCACGTGCCACAGGGATCCTGGGACTCCTATCCATTTTCAGGAGGAGTCAGGCATCGTCTCCTTTGGAAGCATTGATCTCTGCAGACCTCTCGAGTTTTCAAAGGATGTTAGTCCTCCGGACGCGATGAGGCGGAGGACTAGTTCTTTCTCTGTCGACTCCACAGGGGATTCAGACATCCCTTCATCTTGGGAGATGCAAGACGAGGCTGCAATCAATTCACTGCAGGGATATCCGGCCTTACTTCGAGTCAGAGCATCTCGGTGTCCATTCCACTTGAAGCCACAAACTCAGGGTCCCTCTCACATACCTATAGCTGACAGAAGCCTACTCTTGAGTTGCTTGAGGAAAGTTGGTATTCCTCTTGAGTCGAAGCCAGGGACTAAGCTCTCATATCGAGTTGATTTGGGGTCCTCGGAGCCCTTTCTTGTTGCTTCAGTGACCAAGGGATCCCTCTAGACTTGAGACAGTGATCTTGGGTTTTCTCTGGAGTGCCATCAAGGAAATCAAGGCTCCATTCACGTTTGATGTGGAACACGGAATTGCTCTGCACGCAGTGCAGGGGAATCGGGCCTCATCTCGCGGCGAGGGGGAAGTCTCTTGGTTTTTCTCGAGTTGCGGCCGGAACCTGGGGTATATTCTCGAGTTACGACGGGGAGGGCCCTTCTACACAAGTGTTTGTTCAGCGACGTCAGGACTACTGCCTAGGTGCGAGGGACACCTTGGGATTCTCCTCGAGTCTTGGCATGGCAATTGGGACGCGTCTCCACGTGAGGCGGGAGACCCAGCGACCCTTTCCACGTGCCACAGGGATCCTGGGAATCCTATCCATTTTCAAGAGGAGTCAGGCATCGTCTCCTTTGGAAGCATTGATCTCCGCAGACCTCTCGAGTTTTCAAAGGATGTGAGGCCTCCGGTCGCGTTGGGGCGGAGGACTAGGGCTTTCTCTGTGGTCTCCACAGGGGATTCAGACATCCCGTAGTCTTGGGAGATGCAAGACGAGCCTGCATTCAATTCACTGCAGGGATATCCGGCCTTACTTCGAGTCAGAGCATCTCGGTGTCCATTCTACTAGAGGCCACAAACTCAGGGTCCCTCTCACATACCTGTAGCTGAGAGAAGCCTCCTCTTGAGGTGCTTGTGGAAAGTTGGTATTCCTCTGGACTCGAAGCCAGGGACTAAGCTCTCATCTCGAGTTGATTTGTGGTCCACGGATCCCATTCGTGTTGCTCCAATGACCTCAGGATGCCTCTAGACATGAGACAGTGATCTTGGGTTTTCTCTGGAGTGCCATCAAGGAAATCAAGGCTCCTTTCACGTTTGATGTGGAACACGGAATTGCTCTGCACGCAGTGCAGGGGAATCGGGCCTCATCTCGCGGCGAGGTGGAAGTCTCTTGGTTTTTCTCGAGTTGCGGCCGGAACCTGGGGTATATTCTCGAGTTACGACGGGGAGGGCCCTTCTACACAAGTGTTTGTTCAGCGACGTCAGGACTACTGCCTAGGTGCGAGGGACACCTCTGTATTCTCCTCGAATCTTGGCATGGCAATTGGGACGCGTCTCCACGTGAGGCGGGAGACCCAGGGTCCCTTTCCACGTGCCACAGGGATCCTGGGACTCCTATCCATTTTCAAGAGGAGTCAGGCATCGTCTCCTTTGGAAGCATTGATCTCCGCGGACCTCTCGAGTTTTCAAAGGATGTGAGGCCTCCGGTCGCGATGAGGCGAAGAACTAGGTCTTTCTCTGTGGACTCCACATGGGATTCAGACATCCCTTCATTTTGGGAGATGCAAGACGAGCCTGCATTCAATTCACTGCAGGGATATCCGGCCTTACTTCGAGTCAGAGCATCTCGGTGTCCATTCCACTTGAGGCCACAAACTCAGGGTCCCTCTCACATACCTGTAGCTGAGAGAAGCCTCCTCTTGAGGTGCTTGTGGAAAGTTGGTATTCCTCTTGAGTCGAAGCCAGGGACTAAGCTATCATCTCGAGTTGACTTGGGGTCCACGGAGCCCTTTCGTGTTGCTCCAGTGACCTCAGGATCCCTCTAGGCTTGAGACAGTGATCTTGGGTTTTCTCTGGAGTGCCATCAAGGAAATCAAGGCTCCTTTCACGTTTGATGTGGAACACGGAATTGCTCTGCACGCAGTGCAGGGGAATCGGGCCTCATCTCGCGGCGAGGGGGAAGTCTCTTGGTTTTTCTCGAGTTGCGGCCGGAACCTGGGGTATATTCTCGAGTTACGACGGGGAGGGCCTTTCCAGACACGTGTTTGTTCAGCGACGTCAGGACTCCTGCCTAGGTGCGAGGGACACCTCGGGATTCTCCTCGAGTCTTGGCATGGCAATTGGGACGCGTCTCCACATGAGGCGGGAGACCCAGAGTCCCTTTCCACGTGCCACAGGGATCCTGGGAGTCCTATCCATTTTCACGAGGAGTCAGGCATCGTCTCCTTTGGAAGCATTGATCCTCTCGGACCTCTCGAGTTTTCAAAGGATGTGAGGCCTCCGGTCGCGATGAGGCGGAGGAATAGGTCTTTCTCTGTGGTCTCCACAGGGGATTCAGACATCCCTTCGTCTTGGAAGATGCAAGACGAGCCTGCATTCAATTCACTGCAGGGATATCTGGCCTTACTTCGAGTCAGAGCATCTCGATGTCCCTTCCACTTGAGGCCACAAACTCACGGTCCCTCTCACATACCTGTAGCTGAGAGAAGCCTCCACTTGAGGTGCTTGTGGAAAGTTGGTATTCCTCTTGAGTCGAAGCCAGTGACTAAGCTCGCATCTCGAGTTGATTTGGGGTCCACGGAGCCCTTTCGTGTTGCTCCAGTTACCTCAGGATCCCTCTAGACTTGAGACAGTGATCTTGGGTTTTCTCTGGAGTGCCATCAAGGAAATCAAGGCTCCTTTCAGGTTTGATGTGGAACACGGAATTGCTCTGCACGCAGTGCAGGGGAATCGGGCCTCATCTCGCGGCGAGGGGGAAGTCTCATGGTTTTTCTCGAGTTGCGGCCGGAACCTGTGGTATATTCTCGAGTTACGACGGGGAGGGCCCTTTCAGACACGTGTTTGTTCAGCGACGTCAGGACTCCTGCCTAGGTGCGAGGGACACCTCAGGATTCTCCTCGAGTCGTGGCATGGCAATTGGGACGCGTCTCCACGTGAGGCGGGAGACCCAGGGTCCCTTTCCACGTGCCACAGGAATCCTGGGACTCCTATCCATTTTCAAGAAGAGTCAGGCATCATCTCCTTTGGAAACATTGATCTCCGCGGACCTCTCGAGTTTTCAAAGGATGTGAGGCCTCCGGTCGCAATGAGGCGGAGGACTAGGTCTTTCTCTGTGGTCTCCACAGGGGATTCAGACAACCCTTAGTCTTGGGAGTTGCAAGACGAGCCTGCATTCAATTCACTGCAGGGATATCTGGCCTTACTTTGAGTCAGAGCATCTCGGTGTCCATTCCACTTGAGGCCACAAACTCATGGTCCCTCTCACATACCTGTAGCTGAGAGAAGCCTCCTCTTGAGGTGCTTCTGGAAAGTTGGTGTTCCTCTTCAGTCGAAGCCAAGGACTAAGCTCTCATCTCGAGTTGACTTGGGGTCCACGGAGCCCTTTCGTGTTGCTCCAGTGACCTCAGGATCCCTCTAGGCTTGAGACAGTGATCTTGGGTTTTCTCTGGAGTGCCATCAAGGAAATCAAGGCTCCTTTCACGTTTGATGTGGAACACGGAATTGCTCTGCTCGCAGTGCAGGGGAATCGGGCCTCATCTCGCGGCGAGGGGGAAGTCTCATGGTTTTTCTCGAGTTGCGGCCGGAACCTGGGGTATATTCTCGATTTACGACGGGGAGGGCCCTTCCAGACACGTGTTTGTTCAGCGCCTTCAGGACTCCTGCCTAGGTGCGAGGGACACCTCTGTATTCTCCTCGAATCTTGGCATGGCAATTGGGACGCGTCTCCACGTGAGGCGGGAGACCCAGGGTCCCTTTCCACGTGCCACAGGGATCCTGGGACTCCTATCCATTTTCAAGAGGAGTCAGGCATCGTCTCCTTTGGAAGCATTGATCTCCGCGGACCTCTCGAGTTTTCAAAGGATGTGAGGCCTCCGGTCGCGATGAGGCGAAGAACTAGGTCTTTCTCTGTGGACTCCACATGGGATTCAGACATCCCTTCATTTTGGGAGATGCAAGACGAGCCTGCATTCAATTCACTGCAGGGATATCCGGCCTTACTTCGAGTCAGAGCATCTCGGTGTCCATTCCACTTGAGGCCACAATCTCAGGGTCCCTCTCACATACCTGTAGCTGAGAGAAGCCTCCTCTTGAGGTGCTTGTGGAAACTTGGTATTCCCCTTGAGTCGAAGCCAGGGACTAAGCTCTCATCTCGAGTTGATTTGGGGTCCACGGATCCCTTTTGTGTTGCTCCAATGACCTCAGGATCCCTCTAGACTTGAGACAGTGATCTTGGGTTTTCTCTGGAGTGCCATCAAGGAAATCAAGGCTCCTTTCACGTTTGATGTGGAACACGGAATTGCTCTGCACGCAGTGCAGGTGAATCGGGCCTCATCTCGCGGCGAGGGGGAAGTCTCATGGTTTTTCTCGAGTTGCGGCCAGAACCTGGGGTATATTCTCGAGTTACGACGGGGAGGGCCCTTCCAGACACGTGTTTGTTCAGCGACGTCAGGACTCCTGCCTAGGTGCGAGGGACACCTCGGGATCTCCTCGAGTCTTGGCATGGCAATTGGGACGCGTCTCCACGTGAGGCGGGAGACCCAGGGTCCCTTTCGATGTGCCACAGGGATCCTGGGACTACTATCCATTTTCAAGAGGAGTCAGGCATCGTCTCTTTTGGAAATATTGATCTCCGTGGACCTCTCGAGTTTTCAAAGGATGTGAGGCCTCCGGTCGCATTGAGGCGGAGGACTAGGTCTTTCTCTGTGGTCTCCACAGTGTATTCAGTCATCCCTTCGTCTTGGGAGATGCAAGACGAGCCTGCATTCAATTCACTGCAGGGATATCCAGCCTTACTTCGAGGCAGAGCATCTCGGTGTCCTTTCCACTTGAGGCCACAAACTCAGGGTCCTTCTCACATACCTGTAGCTGAGAGAAGCCTCCACTTGACGTGCTTGGGGAAAGTTGGTATTCCTCTTGAGACGAAGCTAGGGACTAAGCTCTCATCTCGAGTTGATTTGGGGTCCACAGAGCCCTTTCGTGTTGCTCCAGTGACCTCAGGATCCCTCTAGACTTGAGACAGTGATCTTGGGTTTTCTCTGGAGGGCCATCAAGGAAATCAAGGCTCCTTTCACGTTTGATGTGGAACACGGAATTGCTCTGCACGCAGTGAAGGGGAATCGGGCCTCATCTCGCGGCGAGGGGGATGTCTCATGGTTTTTCTCGAGTTGCGGCCGGAACCTGGGGTATATTCTCGAGTTACGACGGGGAGGGCCCTTCCAGACAAGTGTTTGTTCAGCAACGTCAGGACTCCTGCCTAGGTGCGAGGGACACCTCGGGATTCTCCTCGAGGCTTGGCATGGCAATTGGGACGCGTCTCCAAGTGAGGCGGGAGACCCAGCGACCCTTTCCACGTGCCACAGGGATCCTGGGACTCCTATCCATTTTCAGGAGGAGTCAGGCATCGTCTCCTTTGGAAGCATTGATCTCTGCAGACCTCTCGAGTTTTCAAAGGATGTTAGTCCTCCGGACGCGATGAGGCGGAGGACTAGTTCTTTCTCTGTCGACTCCACAGGGGATTCAGACATCCCTTCATCTTGGGAGATGCAAGACGAGGCTGCAATCAATTCACTGCAGGGATATCCGGCCTTACTTCGAGTCAGAGCATCTCGGTGTCCATTCCACTTGAGGCCACAAACTCAGGGTCCCTCTCACATACCTATAGCTGACAGAAGCCTACTCTTGAGTTGCTTGAGGAAAGTTGGTATTCCTCTTGAGTCGAAGCCAGGGACTAAGCTCTCATATCGAGTTGATTTGGGGTCCTCGGAGCCCTTTCTTGTTGCTTCAGTGACCAAGGGATCCCTCTAGACTTGAGACAGTGATCTTGGGTTTTCTCTGGAGTGCCATCAAGGAAATCAAGGCTCCATTCACGTTTGATGTGGAACACGGAATTGCTCTGCACGCAGTGCAGGGGAATCGGGCCTCATCTCGCGGCGAGGGGGAAGTCTCTTGGTTTTTCTCGAGTTGCGGCCGGAACCTGGGGTATATTCTCGAGTTACGACGGGGAGGGCCCTTCTACACAAGTGTTTGTTCAGCGACGTCAGGACTACTGCCTAGGTGCGAGGGACACCTTGGGATTCTCCTCGAGTCTTGGCATGGCAATTGGGACGCGTCTCCACGTGAGGCGGGAGACCCAGCGACCCTTTCCACGTGCCACAGGGATCCTGGGAATCCTATCCATTTTCAAGAGGAGTCAGGCATCGTCTCCTTTGGAAGCATTGATCTCCGCAGACCTCTCGAGTTTTCAAAGGATGTGAGGCCTCCGGTCGCGTTGGGGCGGAGGACTAGGGCTTTCTCTGTGGTCTCCACAGGGGATTCAGACATCCCGTAGTCTTGGGAGATGCAAGACGAGCCTGCATTCAATTCACTGCAGGGATATCCGGCCTTACTTCGAGTCAGAGCATCTCGGTGTCCATTCTACTAGAGGCCACAAACTCAGGGTCCCTCTCACATACCTGTAGCTGAGAGAAGCCTCCTCTTGAGGTGCTTGTGGAAAGTTGGTATTCCTCTGGACTCGAAGCCAGGGACTAAGCTCTCATCTCGAGTTGATTTGTGGTCCACGGATCCCATTCGTGTTGCTCCAATGACCTCAGGATGCCTCTAGACATGAGACAGTGATCTTGGGTTTTCTCTGGAGTGCCATCAAGGAAATCAAGGCTCCTTTCACGTTTGATGTGGAACACGGAATTGCTCTGCACGCAGTGCAGGGGAATCTGGCCTCATCTCCGGGCGAGGGGGAAGTCTCATGGTTTTTCTCGAGTTGCGGCCGGAACCTGGGGTATATTCTCGAGTTACGATGGGGAGGGCCCTTCCAGACACGTGTTTGTTCAGCGATGTCATGACTCCTGCCTAGGTGCGAGGGACACCTCGGGATTCTCCTCGAGACTTGGCATGGCAATTGGGACGCGTCTCCACGTGAGGTGGTAGACCCAGGGTCCCTTTCCACGTGCCACAGGGATCCTGGAACTCCTATCCATTTTCAAGAGGAGTCAGGCATCGTCTCCTTTGGAAGCATTGATCTCCGCGGACCTCTCGAGTTCTCAAAGGATGTGAGGCCTCCGTTCGCGATGAAGCGGAGGACTAGGTCTTTCTCTGTGGTCTCCACAGGGGATTCAGACAACCCTTCGTCTTGGGAGATGCAAGACGAACCTGCATTCAATTCACTGCAGGGATATCCAGCCTTACTTCGAGTCAGAGAATCTCGGTGTCCATTCCACTTGAGGCCACAAACTCAGGGTCCCTCTCACATACCTGTAGCTGAGAGAAGCCTCCTCTTGAGGTGCTTGTGGAAAGTTGGTGTTCCTCTTGAGTCGAAGCCAAGGACTAAGCTCTCATCTCGAGTTGACTTGGGCTGCACAGAGCCCTTTCGTGTTGCTCCAGAGATTTCAGGATCCCTCTAGACTTGAGACAGTGATCTTGGGTTTTCTCTGGAGTGCCATCAAGGAAATCAAGGCTCCTTTCACGTTTGATGTGGAACACGCAATTGCTCTGCACCCAGTGCATGGGAATCGGGCCTCATCTCGGGGCGAGGGGGAAGTCTCATGGTTTTTCTCGAGTTGCGGCCGGAACCTGTGGTATATTCTCGAGTTACGACGGGGAGGGCCCTTCCAGACACGTGTTTGTTCAGCGACGTCAGGACTCCTGCCTAGGTGCGAGGGACACCTCGGGATTCTCCTCGAGTCTTGGCATGGCAATTGGGACGCGTCTCCACGTGAGGCGGGAGACCCAGTGTCCCTTTTCACGTGCCACAGGGATCCTGGGACTCCTATCCATTTTCAAGAGGAGTCAGGCATTGTCTCCTTTGGAAGCATTGATCTCCGCGGACCTCTCGAGTTTTCAAAGGATGTGAAGCCTCCGGTCGTGATGAGGCGGAGGACTAGGTCTTTCTCTGTGGTCTCCACAGGGGATTCAGACATCCCTTCGTCTTGGGAGATGCAAGACGAGCCTGCATTCAATTCACTGCAGGGATATCCGGCCTTACTTTGAGTCAGAGCATCTCGGTGTCCATTCTACTAGAGGCCACAAACTCAGGGTCCCTCTCACATACCTGTAGCTGAGAGAAGCCTCCTCTTGAGGTGCTTGTGGAAAGTTGTTATTCCTCTGGACTCGAAGCCAGGGACTAAGCTCTCATCTCGAGTTGATTTGGGGTCCACGGATCCCATTCGTGTTGCTCCAATGACCTCAGGATGCCTCTAGACATGAGACAGTGATCTTGGGTTTTCTCTGGAGTGCCATCAAGGAAATCAAGGCTCCTTTCACGTTTGATGTGGAACACGGAATTGCTCTGCACTCAGTGCAGCGGAATCGGGCCTCATCTCGTGGCGAGGGGGAAGTCTCATGGTTTTTCTCGAGTTGCGGCCAGAACCTGGGGTATATTCTCGAGTTACGACGGGGAGGGCCCTTCCATACACGTGTTTGTTCAGCGACGTCAGGACTCCTGCCTAGGTGCGAGGGACACCTCGGGATTCTCCTCGAGTCTTGGCATGGCAATTGGGACCCGTCTCCAGGTGAGGCGGGAGACCCAGGGTCCCTTTCCACGTGCCACAGGGATCCTTGGACTCGTATCCATTTTCAAGAGGAGTCAGGCATCGTCTCCTTTGGAAGCATTGATCTCCGCAGACCTCTCGAGTTTTCAAAGATGTGAGGCCTCCGGTCGCGATGAGGCGGAGGACTAGGTCTTTCTCTGTCGTCTCCACAGGGGATTCAGACATCCCTTCATCTTGGGAGATGCAAGACGAGCCTGCATTCAATTCACTGCAGGGATATCTGACCTTACTTCGAGTCAGAGCATCTCGGTGTCCATTCCACTTGAGGCAATAAACTCATGGTCCCTTTCACATACCTGTAGCTGAGAGAAGCCTCCTCTTGAGGTGCTTGTGGAAAGTTGGTATTCCTCTTGAGTCGAACCAGGGACTAAGCTCTCATCTCGAGTTGATTTGGGCTCCACGGAGCCCTTTCGTGTTGCTCCAGAGATTTCAGGATCCCTCTAGACTTGAGCCAGTGATCTTGGGTTTTCTCTGGAGTGCCATCAAGGAAATCAAGGCTCCTTTCACATTTGAGGTGGAACACGGAATTGCTCTGCACGCAGTGCTGGGGAATCTGGCCTCATCTCCGGGCGAGGGGGAAGTCTCATGGTTTTTTTCGAGTTGCGGCCAGAACCTGGGGTATATTCTCGAGTTACGATGGGGAGGGCCCTTCCAGACACGTGTTTGTTCAGCGATGTCATGACTCCTGCCTAGGTGCGAGGGACACCTCGGGATTCTCCTCGAGTCTTGGCATGGCAATTGGGACGCGTCTCCACGTGAGGTGGTAGACCCAGGGTCCCTTTCCACGTGCCACAGGGATCCTGGAACTCCTATCCATTTTCAAGAGGAGTCAGGCATCGTCTCCTTTGGAAGCATTGATCTCCGCGGACCTCTCGAGTTCTCAAAGGATGTGAGGCCTCCGTTCGCGATGAAGCGGAGGACTAGGTCTTTCTCTGTGGTCTCCACAGGGGATTCAGACAACCCTTCGTCTTGGGAGATGCAAGACGAACCTGCATTCAATTCACTGCAGGGATATCCAGCCTTAGTTCGAGTCAGAGCATCTCGGTGTCCATTCCACTTGAGGCCACAAACTCAGGGTCCCTCTCACATACCTGTAGCTGAGAGAAGCCTCCTCTTGAGGTGCTTGTGGAAAGTTGGTGTTCCTCTTGAGTCGAAGCCAAGGACTAAGCTCTCATCTCGAGTTGACTTGGGCTGCACAGAGCCCTTTCGTGTTGCTCCAGAGATTTCAGGATCCCTCTAGACTTGAGACAGTGATCTTGGGTTTTCTCTGGAGTGCCATCAAGGAAATCAAGGCTCCTTTCACGTTTGATGTGGAACACGCAATTGCTCTGCACGCAGTGCATGGGAATCGGGCCTCATCTCGGGGCGAGGGGGAAGTCTCATGGTTTTTCTCGAGTTGCGGCCGAACCTGGGGTATATTCTCGAGTGACGACGGGGAGGGCCCTTCCAGACACGTGTTTGTTCAGCGACTTCAGGACTCCTGCCTAGGTGCAAGGGACACCTCGGGATTCTCCTCGAGTCTTGGCATGGCAATTGGGACGCGTCTCCACGTGAGGCGGGAGACCCAGGGTCCCTTTCCACGTGCCACAGGGATCCTGGGACTCCTATCCATTTTCAAGAGGAGTCAGGCATCGTCTCCTTTGGAAGCATTGATCTCAGCGGACCTCTCGAGTTTTCAAAGGATGTGAGGCCTCCGGTCGCGAGGAGGCGGAGAACTAGGTCTTTCTCTGTGGTCTCCACAGGGGATTCAGACATCCCTTCGTCTTGGGAGATGCAAGACGAGCATGCATTCAATTCACTTCAGGGATATCCGGCCTTACTTCAAGTCAGAGCATCTCGGTGTCCATTCCACTTGAGGCCACAAACTCATGGTCCCTCTCACATACCTGTAGCTGAGAGAAGCCTCCTCTTGAAGTCCTTGTGGAAAGTTGGTATTCCTCTTGAGTCGAAGCCAGGGACTAAGCTCTCATCTCGAGTTGATTTGGGGTCCACGGAGCACTTTCGTGTTGCTCCAGTGACCTCAGGATCCCTCTAGACTTGAGACAGTGATCTTGGGTTTTCTCTGGAGTGCCATCAAGGAAATCAAAGCTCCTTTCACGTTTGATGTGGAACACGCAATTGCTCTGCACGCAGTGCATGGGAATCGGGCCTCATCTCGGGGCGAGGGGGAAGTCTCATGGTTTTTCTCGAGTTGCGGCCCGAACCTGGGGTATATTCTCGAGTTACGACGGGGAGGGCCCTTCCAGACACGTGTTTGTTCATCGACTTCAGGACTCCTGCCTAGGTGCGTGGGACACCTCGGGATTCTCCTCGAGTCTTGGCATGGCAATTGGGACGCGTCTCCACGTGAGGCGGGAGACCCAGGGTCCCTTTCCACGTGCCACAGGGATCCTGGGACTACTATCCATTTTCAACAGGAGTCAGGCATTGTCTCCTTTGGAAGCATTGATCTCAGCGGACCTCTCGAGTTTTCAAAGGATATGCGGCCTCCGTTCGCGTTCAGGCGGAGCACTAGGTCTTTCTCTGTGGTCTCCACAGGGGATTCAGACATCCCTTCGTCTTGGGAGATGCAAGACAAGCCTGCGTTCAACTCACTGCAGGGATATCCGGCCTTATTTCGAGTCAGAGCATCTCGTTGTCCATTCCACTTGAGGCCACAAACTCAGGGTCCCTCTCACATACCTGTAGCTGAGAGAAGCCTCCTCTTGAGGTGCTTGTGGAAAGTTGGTATTCCTCTTGAGTCGAAGCCAGGGACTAAGCTCTCATCTCGAGTTGATTTGGGGTCCACGGAGCCCTTTCTTGTTGCTCCAGTGACCTCAGGATCCCTCTAGACTTGAGACAGTGATCTTGGGTTTTCTCTGGAGTGCCATCAAGGAAATCAAGGCTCCTTTCACGTTTGATGTGGAACACGGAATTGCTCTGCACGCAGTGCAGGGGAATCTGGCCTCATCTCGTGGCGAGGGGGAAGTCTCATGGTTTTTCTCGAGTTGCGGCCGGAACCTGGGGTATATTCTCGAGTTATGACGGGGAGGGCCCTTCCTGACACGTGTTTGTTCATCGACGTCAGGACTCCTGCCTAGGTGCGAGGGACACATCGGGATACTCCTCGAGTCTTGGCATGGCAATTGAGACGCGTCTCCACGTGAGGCGGGAGACCCAGGGTCCCTTTCCACGTGCCACACGGATCCTGGGGCTCTTATCCATTTTCAAGAGGAGTCAGGCATCGTCTCCTTTGGAAGCATTGATCTCCGCAGACCTCTCGAATTTTCAAAGGATGTGAGGCCTCCGGTCGCGTTGAGGCGGAGGACTAGGTCTTTCTCTGTCGTCTCCACAGGGGATTCAGACATCCCTTCGTCTTGGGAGATGCAAGACGAGCCTGCATTCAATTCACTGCAGGGATATCCGGCCTTACTTCAAGTCAGAGCATCACGGTGTCCATTCCACTTGAGGCCACAAACTCATGGTCCCTCTCACATACCTGTAGCTGAGAGAAGCCTCCTCTTGAAGTCCTTGTGGAAAGTTGGTATTCCTCTTGAGTCGAAGCCAGGGACTAAGCTCTCATCTCGAGTTGATTTGAGGTCCACGGAGCCCTTTCGTGTTGCTCCAGTGACCTCAGGATCCCTCTAGACTTGAGACAGTGATCTTGGGTTTTCTCTGGAGTGCCATCAAGGAAATCAAGGCTCCTTTCACGTTTGATGTGGAACACGCAATTGCTCTGCACGCAGTGCATGGGAATCGGGCCTCATCTCGGGGAGAGGGGCAAGTCTCATGGTTTTTCTCGAGTTGCGGCCAGAACCTGGGGTATATTCTCGAGTGACGACGGGGAGGGCCCTTCCAGACACGTGTTTGTTCAGCGACGTCAGGACTCCTGCCTAGGTGCGAGGGACACCTCGGGATTCTCCTTGAGTCTTGGCATGGCAATTGGGACGCGTCTCCACGTGAGGCGGGAGACCCAGTGTCCCTTTCCAAGTGCCACAGGGATCCTGGGACTCCTATCCATTTTCAAGAGGAGTCAGGCATCGTTTCCTTGGGAGGCATTGATCTCCGCAGACCTCTCGAGTTTTCAAAAGATGTGAGGCTTCCGGTCGAGATGAGGCGGTGAACTAGGTCTTTCTCTGTGGTCTGCACAGGTGAATCAGAACTCCCTTCGTCTTGGCAGATGCAAGACGAGCCTGCATTCAATTCACTGCAGGGATATCCGGCCTTACTTCGAGTCAGAGCATCTCGGTGTCCATTCCACTTGAGGCCACAAACTCAGGGTCCCTCTCACATACCTTTAGCTGAGAGAAGCCTCCTCTTGAGGTGCTTGTGGAAAGTTGGTATTCCTCTTTAGTTGAAGCCAGGGACTAAGCACTCATCTCGAGTTGATTTTGGGTCCACGGAGCCCTTTCATGTTACTCCAGTGACCTCAGGATCCCTCTAGACTTGAAATAGTGATCTTGGGTTTTCTGAAGATCTGAAATGTTGTGAAAAACATGAAGAGCCTAAAAGGTGTGAAAAATATGAAAAGCTTCAAAAGGTGTGAAAATTATGAGGAGCATGAAACAGTCTAAAAAATAGGAGGAGCATGAAGCAGTGTTCAAAAACATGAAGAACCTGAAAAGGTGTGAAAAATATGAAGAGCTTCAAAAGGTGTGAAAATTATGAGGAGCATGAAACGGTCTGAAAAATACGAGGAGCATGAAGCGGTGTTGAAAAACATGAAGAGCCTGAAAAGGTGGGTAAAATATGAAGAGCTTTAAAAGTTGTAAAAAATATGAGGAGCATGAATCGGTCTGAAAAATAGGAGGAGCATTAAACGGTGTTCAAAAACATGAAGAGCCTGAAATGGTGTGAAAAATATGAAGAGCTTCAAAAGGTGTCAAAAATATGAGGAGCATGAAACGGTGTGAAAAATAGGAGGACCACAAGTGGTGTTCAAAAACATGAAGAGCCTGAAAACGTGTGAAATATATGAAGAGCTTCAAAAGGTGTCAAAAATATGAGGAGCATGAAACGGTGTGAAAAATAGGAGGACCACAAGTGGTGTTCAAAAACATGAAGAGCCTGAAAACGTGTGAAATATATGAAGAGATTCAAAAGGTGTCAAAAATATGAGGAGCATGTATCGGTCTGAAAAATATGAGGAGCATGAAGCGGTGTTGAAAAACATGAAGAGCCTGAAAAAGTGTGAAAAATATGAAGAGCTTCAAAAGTTGTCAAAAATATGACGAGCATGATTCAGTTTGAACAATAGGGGGAGCATGAAGTGGTGTTGAAAATCATGAAGAACCTGAAAAGTTGTGAAAAATATGAAGAGCTTTAATAGGTGTCAAAAATATGAGGAGCATGAAACGGTGTGAAAAATAGGACGACCACAAGTGTTGTTCAAAAACATGAAGAGCCTGAAAACGTGTGAAAAATATGAAGAGCTTCAAAAGGTGTGAAAAATATGAAGAGCGTCAAAAGGTGTCAAAAATGCGATGAGCATGAAACGGTCTGCGAAATAGGAGGGGCATGAAGTGGTGTTGAAAAAAATGAAGAGCCTGAAAAGGTGTAAAATATATGAAGAGCTTCACAAGGTGTCAAAAATATGAGGAGCATGAAACGGTCTGAGAAATAGGAGGAGCATAAAACGGTGATCAAAACATGAAGAGCCTGAAAAGGTGTGAAAAATAAGAAGAACTTCAAAAGTTGTGAAATACATGAGGAGTTTGAAACGGGCTGAAAAATAGGAGAAGCATGAAGTGGTGTGGAAAAATTTGAAGAGCCTGAAAAGTTGTGAAATAAATGAAGAGCTTCAAAAGGTGTGAAATATATGAGGAGCATGAAACGGGCTGAAAAATAGGAGAAGCATGAAGTGGTGTTCAAAAACATGAAGAGCCTGAAAAGATGTGAAAAATATGAAGAGCTTCAAAAGGTGTGAAAAATATGAATTGCATGATACTCTCTGAAAAATAGGAGGAGCATGCAGTGGTGTTCAAAAACATGAAGAGCCTGAAAAGTTGTGAAAAACACGCAGAGCTTCAAAAGGTGTCAAAAATTAGATGAGCATGAAACGGTCTGAAAAATTGGAGGAGCAAGAAGTAGTGTTGAAAAATACGAGGAGCATGAAGAGGTGTTGAAAAAAATGAAGAGCCTGAAAAGGTGTGAAAAATATGAAGAGCTTCAAAAGGTGTCAAAAATGAGATGAGCATGAAACGGTCTGAAAAATAGGAGAAGAATGAAGTGGTGTGGAAAAAGATGAAGAGCCTGAAAAAGTGTGAAAAATATGAAGAGCTTCAAAAGGAGTGAAATATATGAGGAGCATGAAACGGTCTGAAAAATATGAGGAGCATAAAGAGGTGTTGAAAAACGTGAAGAGCCTGAAATGGTGTTTAATATATGAAGAGCGTCAAAACGTGTCAAAACTCGATGAGCAGGAAATGGTCTGAATAACAGGAGAGCATGAAGCGGTGTTGAAAAACATGAAGACCCTGAAAAGGTGTGAAATATATGAAGAGCTTCAAAAGGTATCAAAAATATGAGGAGAATGAAACGGTCTGAAAAATAGGAGGAGCATGAAGTGGTATTGAAAAACATGAAGAGCCTGAAAAGGTGTGAAAAATATGAAGAGCTTCAAAAGGTATCAAAAATATGAGGAGAATGAAACTGTCTGTAAATAGGAGGAGCAAGAAGTGGTATTGAAAAACATGAAGAGCCTGAAAAGGTGTGAAAAATATGAAGAGCTTCAAAAGGTGTGAAAAATACGAATAGCTTCAAAAGGTGTCAAAAATATGAGGAGCATGAAATGGACGGAAAAATAGGAGGAGCATGAAGCGGTGTTGAAAAACATGAAGAGCCAGAAAACGTGTGAAAAATATGAAGAGCTTCAAAAGGTGTCAAAAATGAGATGAGCATGAAACTGTCTGGAAAATAGGAGGAGCATGAAACGGTGTTCAAAAACATGAAGAGCCTGAAAAGGTGTGAAAAATATGAAGAGCTTCAAAAAATGTCAAAGATATGAGGAGCATGAAACGGTCTGAAAAATAGGAGAATCATGCAGCGGTGTTGAAAACTATAAACAGCCTTAAAAAGTGTGAAAAATATGAAGAGCTTCAAAAGGTGTCAAAAATATGAGGAGCATGAAACGGTCTGAAAAATAGGAGCAACATGAAACGATGTTCAAAAACATGAAGACATTGAAAATGTGGGAAAAATATGAAGAGCTTCAAAAGGTGTGAAAAATATGAAGAGCTGCAAAAGGTGTCAAAAATATGAGGAGCATGAAACCGTCTGAAAAATAGGAGGAGCATGAAGCGGTGTTCAAAAACATGAAGAGCATGAAAAGGTGTGAGAAATGTGAAGAGCTTCAAAAGGTGTGAAATACATGAGGAGCATGAAATGGGCTGAAAAATAGGAGAAGCGTGAAGTGGTGTGGAAAAACATGAAGAGCCTGAAAAGTTGTGAAAAATATGAAGAGCATCAAAAGGTGTGAAATACATGAGGAGCATGAAATTCTCTGAAAAATAAGAGGAGCATGAAGCGGTGTTCAAAAACTTGAAGAGCCTGAAAATTTGTGCAAAATATGAAAAGCTTCAAAAGGTGTCAAAAATGAGATGAGCATGAAAATGTGTTAAAAATAGGAGGATCATGAAACGGTGTTGAAAAACATGGAGAGCCTGAAAAGGTGTGAAAAATATGAAGAGCTTCAAAAGGTGTCAAAAATGAGATGAGCATGAAACGGTCTGAAAATAAGATGAGCATGAAGCGGTGTTCAAAAACATGAAGAGCCTGAAAAGGTGTGAAAAATATGAAGAGCTTCAAAAAGTGTCAATAATATGAGGAGCATGAAACGGTCTGAAAAATAGGAGGAGCATGAAGCGGTGTTCAAAAACATGAAGAGCCTGAAAAGGTGTGAAAAATATGAAGAGCTTCAAAAAGTGTCAATAATATGAGGAGCATGAAACGGTCTGAAAAATAGGAGGAGCATGAAGCGATGTTTAAAAACATGAAGAGCCTGAAAAGGTGTGAAAAATATGAAGAGCTACAAAATGTGTCAAAAATATGAGGAGCATGAAACGGTCTGAAAAATAAGAGGAGCATGAAGCGCTGTTGAAAAACATGAAGAGCCTGAAAAGGTGTGAAAAATATGAAGAGCTTCAAAAGATGTGAAATACATGAGGAGCATTAAACGGGCTGAAAAATAGGAAAAGCATGAAGTGGTGTGGAAAAACATGAAAGCCTGAAAAGGTGTGAAAAATATGAAGAGCTTCAAAAGGTGTCAATAATATGAGGAGCATGAAACGGTCTGAAAAATAGGAGGAGCATGAAGCGATGTTCAAAAACATGAAGAGCCTGAAAAGGTGTGAAAAATATGAAGAGCTTCAAAATGTGTGAAATACATGAGGAGCATTAAACGGTCTGAAAAATAGGAGGAGGATGAAGCGATGTTCAAAAACATGAAGAGCCTGAAAAGTTCTGAAAAATATGAAGAGCTTCAAAATGTGTGAAAAATATGAGGTGCATGAAAAGGTCTGAAAAAAAGGAGGAGCATGAAGCGGTGTTGAAATACATGAGGAGCCTGAAATGGTGTGAAATATATGAAGAGATTCAAAATGTGTGAAAAATATGAGGAGCATGATACGGTTTGAAAAATAGGGGGAGCATGAAGCGGTGTTCCAAAGCAAGAAGAGCCTGAAAACGTGTGAAAAACATGAAGAGCCTGAAAAGGTGTGCAAAATATGAAGAACTTCAAAAGGTGTCAAAAATATGAGGAGCATGAAACGGTCTGAAAAATAGGAGGAGCATGAAGCGGTGTTGAAAAACAAGAAGAGCCTGAAAAGGTGTGAAAAATATGAAGAGCTTCAAAAGGTGTCAAAAATATGAGGAGCATGAAACGTTGTGAAAAAGGAGTAGCATGAAACGTTGTTCAAAAACATGAAGAGCCTGGAAATTTGTGAAAAATATGAAGAGCCTCAAAACGTGTCAAAAAAATGAGGAGCATGAAACGATCTGAAAAATCAGAGGAGCATGAAGCAGTGTTGAAAAACATGAAGAGCGTGAAAACGTGTGAAAAATATGAAGAGCTTCAAAAGGTGTGAAATATATTAAGAGCTTCAAAAGGTGTAAAAAATGAGATGAGCATGAAACGGTGTGGAAAATAGGAGGAGCATGAAGTGGTGCTGAAAAACATGAAGAGCCTGAAAAGCTGTGAAAAATATGGAGAGCTTCAAAAGGTGTCAAAAATATGAGGAGCATGAAACGCTCTGAAAAATAGCAGGAGCATGAAGCCGTGTTTAAAACATGAAGAGTCTGAAACGGTGTGAAAAATATGAAGAGCTTCAAAAGGTGTCATAAATATGAGGCGCATGAAACCGTCTGAAAAATAGGAGGAGCATGAAGTGGTGTTCAAAAACATGAAGAGACTGAAAACGTGTGAAAAACATGAAGAGCCTGAAAAGGTGTGAAAAATATGAAGAGCTTCAAAAGGTGAGAAAAATATGAGGAGCATGAAATGGTCTGAAAATTAGGAGGAACATGAAGTGGTGTTGAAAAACATGAAGAGCCTGAAAAGGTGTGAAAAATATGAAGAGCTTCAAAAGGTGTAAAAAATATGAGGAGCATGAAACGGTCTGAAAAAAAGGAGGATCAAGAAACGGTTTTGAAAACATGAAGAGCCTGAAAACGTGTGAAAAATATGAAGAGCTACAAAAGGTGTCAAAAATGAGATGAGCATGAAACGGTCTGAAAGATAGGAGGAGTGAGAAGTGGTGTTCAAAAACATGAAGAGCGTGAAAAGGTGTGAAAAATATGAAGAGCCTCAAAACGTGTCAAAAATATGAGGAGCATGAAACGCTCTGAAAAATAGGAGGAGCATGAAGCCGTGTTTAAAACATGAAGAGTCTGAAACGGTGTGAAAAATATGACGAGCTTCAAAAGGTGTCATAAATATGAGGAGCATGAAACCGTCTGAAAAATAGGAGGAGCATGAAGTGGTGTTCAAAAACATGAAGAGACTGAAAACGTGTGAAAAACATGAAGAGCCTGAAAAGGTGTGAAAAATATGAAGAGCTTCAAAAGGTGAGAAAAATATGAGGAGCATGAAATGGTCTGAAAATTAGGAGGATCATGAAGCGGTGTTGAAAAACATGAAGAGCCTGAAAAGGTGTGAAAAATATGAAGAGCTTCAAAAGGTGTAAAAAATATGAGGAGCATGAAATGGTCTGAAAAAAAGGAGGATCAAGAAACGGTTTTGAAAACATGAAGAGCCTGAAAACGTGTGAAAAATATGAAGAGCTACAAAAGGTGTCAAAAATGAGATGAGCATGAAACGGTCTGAAAGATAGGAGGAGTGAGAAGTGATGTTCAAAAACATGAAGAGCGTGAAAAGGTGTGAAAAATATGAAGAGCTTCAAAAGGTGTGAAAAACATGAACAGCCTGAAAACGTGTGAAAAATATGAAGAGCTTCAAAAGGTGTGAAAAATATGAAGAGCTTCAAAAGGTGTCAAAATCGATGAGCAGGAAATGGTCTGAAAAATAGGAGGAGCATGAAGTGGTGTTAAAAACATGAAGAGCCTGAAAAGGTGTGAAATATATGAAGAGCTTCAAAATGTGCCAAAAATATGAGGAGAATGAAACGGTGTGAAAATAGGAGGAGCATTAAGTGTTGTTGAAAAACATGAAGAGCCTGAAAAGGTGTGAAAAATATGAAGAGCTTCAAAAGGTGTGAAATACATGAGGAGCATGAAACGGTCTGAAAAATAGAAGCGGCATGAAGTGGTGTGAAAAAACATGAAGAGCCTGAAAAGGTGTGAGAAATATGAAGAGCTTCAAAAGGTGTCAAATATATGAAGAGCATGAACCGGTCTGAAAAATAGGAGGATCATGAAGCAGTGTTCAAAAACATGAAGAGCCTGAAAAGGTGTGAAAAATATGAAGAGCTTCAAAATGTGTCAAATATATGAGGAGCATGAAACGGTCTGAAAAATAGGAGGAGCATGAAACGGTGATTAAAAACATGAAGAGCCTGAAAAGGTGTGAAAAATATGAATAGCTTCAAAAGGTGTGCAATACATGAGGAGCATGAAACGGGTTGAAAAAAGGAGAAGCATGAAGTGGTGTGGAAAAACATGAAGAGCCTGAAAATGTGTGAAAAATATGAAAAGCCTCAAAACGCATCAAAAATGAGATGAGCGTGAAACGGTCTGAAAAATAGGAGGATCATGAAACGGTGTTGAAAAACATGAAGAGCCTGAAAAGTTGTGAAAAATATGAAAAGCTTCAAAAGGGATCAAAAATGAGATGAGCGTGAAACGGTCTGAAAAATAGGAGGATCATGAAACGGTGTTGAAAAACATGAAGAGCCTGAAAAGGTGTGAAAAATATGAGGAGCTTCAAAAGGTGTGAAAAATCTGAGGAGCATGAAACGATCTGAAAAATAGGAGCACCATAAAGCGGTGTTCAAAAACATGAAGAGCCTGAAAACGTGTGAAAAATATGAATAGCTTCAAAAGGTGTGAAATACATAAGGAGCATTAAATGGTCTGAAAATAGGAGGAGCATGAAACGTTGTTCAAAAACAGGAAGAGCCTGAAAATTTGTGAAACATATGAAGAGCTTCAAAAGGTGTCAAATATATGAGGAGCATGAAACGGTCTGAAAAAGAGGAGGAGCATGAAGTGGTGTTCAAAAACATGAAGAGCATGAAAAGGTGTGGAAAATGTGAAGAGCTTCAAAAGGTGTGAATTACATGAGGAGCATGAAATGGGCTGAAAAATAGGAGAAGCGTGAAGTGGTGTGGAAAAACATGAAGAGCCTGAAAAGTTGTGAAAAATATGAAGAGCTTCAAAAGGTGTGAAATACATGAGGAGTATGAAATTCTCTGAAAAATAAGAGGAGAATGAAGCGGTGTTCAAAAACTTGAAGAGCCTGAAAATTTGTGCAAAATATGAAAAGCTTCAAAAGGTGTCAAAAATGAGATGAGCATGAAAATGTCTTAAAAATAGGACGATCATGAAACGGTGTTGAAAAACATGGAGAGCCTGAAAAGGTGTGAAAAATATGCAAAGCTTCAAAAGGTGTCAAAAAGGAAATGAGCATGAAACGGTCTGAAAAATAGGAGGAGGATGAAGCGGTGTTGAAAAACATGAAGAGCCTGAAAAGTTGTGAAAAATATGAAGAGCTTCAAAAGGTGTGAAATATATGAGGAGCTTGAAACGGGCTGAAAAATAGGAGAAGCATGAAGTGGTGTTGAAAAACATGGAGAGCCTGAAAAGTTGTGAAAAATATGAAGAGCTTCAAAAGGTGTGAAATACATGAGGAGCATGAAACTCTCTGAAAAATAGAAGGAGCATGAAGCGGTGTTGAAATACATGAAGAGCCTGAAAACGTGTGAAAAATATGAAGAGCTTCAAAAGGTGTGAAAAATATGAAGAGCTTCAAAATGTGTCAGAAATTAGATGGGCATGAAACGGTGTGAAATATAGGAGGAGCAAGAAGAAGTGTTGAAAAAAATGTAGAGCCTGAAAAGGTGTGAAAAATATGAAAGCTTCAAACGGGGTCAAAAATATTAGGAGCATGAAACGGTCTGAAAAAATGGAGGAGCATGAAGCTGTGTTCAAAAACATGAAGAGCCTGAAAACGTGTGTAAAATATACGAAGAGCTTAAAAATGTGTCAAAATATGAGGAGCATGAAACGGTCTGAAGAAAAGGAGGAGAATGAAGCGGTGTTGAAAAACATGAAGAGCCTGAAAAGGTGTGAAAAATATGAAGAGCTTAAAAAGGTGTCAAAAACATGAGGAACATGATACGGTTTGAAAAATAGGAGGAGCATGAAGAGGTGTTGAAAAACATGTAGAGCCTGAAAAGGTGTGAAAAATATGAAGATCTTGAAAAGGTGTGAAATATATGAAGAGCTTCAAAAGGTGTCAGAAATTAGATGGGCATGGAACGGTGTGAAATATAGGAGGAGCAAGAAGTAGTGTTGAAAAAAATGAAGAGCCTGAAAAGGTGTGAAAAATATGAAGAGCTTCAAAAAGTGTCAAAAATATGAGGAGCACGTAACGGTCTGAAAATTAGGAGGAGCATGAAGCGGTGTTGAAAAACATGAAGAGCCTGAAAAGGTGTGAAAAATATGAACAGCTTGAAAAGGTGTGAAATATATGAAGAGCTTCAAAAGGTGTCAAAAATATGAGGAGCATGAAATGGTCTGAAAAATAGGAGGAGCATGAAACGGTGCTCAAAAACAAGAAGAGCCTGAAAACGTGTGAAAAACATGAAGAACCTGAAAAGGTGTGCAAAATATGAAGAGCTTCAAAAGGTGTCAAAATATGAGGAGCATGAAACGGTCTGAAAAATAGGAGGAGAATGAAGCGATGTTCAAAAACATGGCGAACCTGAAAAGGTGTGAAAAATATGAAGAGCTTCAAAAGGTGTCAAAAATATGAGAAGCATGAAACGGTCTGAAAAATAGGAGGAGCATGAAACGGTGTTCAAAAACAAGAAGAGCCTGAAAAGGTGTGAAAAACATGAAGAACATGAAAAGGTGTGCAAATATGAAGAGCTTAAAAAGGTGTCAAAAATATGAGGAGCATGAAACGGTCTGAAAAATAGGAGGAGAATGAAGCGGTGTTCATAAACATGGCGACCTGAAAAGGTGTGAAAAATATGAAGAGCCTCAAAACGTGTCAAAAATATGAGAAGCATGAAACGGTTTGAAAAATAGGAGGAGCATGAAGCGGTGTTGACAAATATGAAGAGCCTGAAAACGTTTGAAAAATATGAATAGCTTCAAAAGCTGTGAGAAATATGAAGAGCTTCAAAAGGTGTCTAAAATGAAAAGAGCATGAAACGGTCTGAAAAATAGGAGGAGCATGAAGTGGTGTTGAAAAACATGAAGAGCCTGAAAAGGTGTGAAAAATATGAAGAGCTTCTAAAGGTGTGAAATACATGAGGAGCATGAAACTGTCAGAAAAATAGGAGAAGCATGAAGTGATGTTCAAAAACATAGAAAGCCTGAAAAGGTGTGAAAAATATGAAGAGCATCAAAAGTTGTCAAACATATGAGGAGCATGAAACGGTTTGAAAAATAGGAGGAGCATGAAACGGTGTTCAAAAACATGAAGAGCCTGAAAAGGTGTGAAAAATATGAAGAGCCTCAAAAGGTGTCAAAAATATGAGTATCATGAAACGGTCTGAAAAATAGGAGGAGCATGAAGCGGTGTTGAAAAACATGAAGAGCCTGAAAACCTGTGAAAAATATGAAGAGCTTCAAAAGGTGTCAAAATTGAGATGAGCATGAAACGGTCTGAAAAATACGAGGAGCATGAAGTGGTGTTGAAAAATATGAAGAGCCTGAAAACGTGTGAAATATATGAAGAGCTTCAAAATGTGACAAAAATATGAGGAGCATGAAACTGTCTGATAAATAGGAGGAGCATGAAGCGGTGTTGAAAAACATGAAGAGCCTGAAAAGGTGTGAAAAATATGAAGAGCTTCAAAAAGTGTCAAAAATATGAGGAGCATGAAACGGTCTGAAAAATAGGAGGAGCATGAAGCGGTGTTGAAAAACAAGAAG
The DNA here is from genome assembly GCF_033118175.1 of Dama dama. Classification (NCBI taxonomy): domain Eukaryota; kingdom Metazoa; phylum Chordata; class Mammalia; order Artiodactyla; family Cervidae; genus Dama; species Dama dama. The sequence goes on from NW_026870960.1 coordinate 234,577, forward strand.
AGCCTGAAAAGGTGTGAAAAATATGAAGAGCTTCAAAAGGTGTCAAAAATATGAGGAGTATGAAACGTTCTGAAAAAGGAGTAGCATGAAACGTTGTTCAAAAACATGAAGAGCCTGGAAATGTGTGAAAAATATGAAGAGCCTCAAAACGTGTCAAAAAAATGAGGAGCATGAAACGATCTGAAAAATCAGAGGAGCATGAAGTGGTGTTCAAAAACATGAAGAGCCTGAAAAGTTTGAAAAATATGAAGAGCTTCAAAAGGTGTCAAAAATATGAGGAGCATGAAATGGTCTGAAAAATAGGAGGAGCATGAAGCGGTGTTGAAAAACATGAAGAGCCTGAAAAGCTATGAAAAATATGAAGAGCTTCAAGAATTGTCAAAAATATGAGGAGCATGAAACGGTCTGAAAAATAGGAGGAGCATGAAGCGGTGTTGAAAAACAAGAAGAGCCTGAAAAGGTGTGAAAAATATGAAGAGCTTCAAAGGGTGTGAAATACATGAGGAGCATGAAACGGTCTCAAAAATAGGTGGAGCATGAAGCGGTGTTGAAAAAAAAAGAAGAGCCTGAAAAGGTGTGAAAAATATGAAGAGCTTCAAGGGTGTGAAATACATGAGGAGCATGAAACGGTCTGAAAAACAGGAGGAACATGAAGCGGTGTTGAAAAACAAGAAGAGCCTGAAAACGTGTGAAAAATATGAAGAGCTTCAAAAGGTGTCAAAAATATGAGGAGCATGAAAAGTTCTGAAAAAGGAGTAGCATGAAACGTTGTTCAAAAACCTGAAGAGCCTGGAAATGTGTGAAAAATAGGAAGAGCCTCAAAACGTGTCAAAAAAATGAGGAGCATGAAACGATCTGAAAAATCAGAGGAGCATGAAGCAGTGTTGAAAAACATGAAGAGCGTGAAAAGGTGTGAAAAATATGAAGAGCTTCAAAAGGTGTGAAATATATTAAGAGCTTCAAAAGGTGTAAAAAATGAGATGAGCATGAAACGGTGTGAAAAATAGGAGGAGCATGAAGTGGTGCTGAAAAACATGAAGAGCCTGAAAAGGTGTGAAAAATATGGAGAGCTTCAAAAGGTGTCAAAAATATGAGGAGCATGAAACGCTCTGAAAAATAGGAGGAGCATGAAGCGGTGTTGCAAAACATGAAGAGTCTGAAAAGGTGTGAAAAATTTGAAGAGTTTCAAAAGGTGTCAAAAATATGAGGAGCATGAAACGGTCTGAAAAATAGGAGGAGCAAGAAGTGGTGTTCAAAAACATGAAGAGCCTGAAAAGTTTGAAAAATATGAAGAGCTTCAAAAGGTGTCAAAAATATGAGGAGCATGAAATGGTCTGAAAAATAGGAGGAGCATGAAGTGGTGTTTAAAACATGAAGAGTCTGAAAAGGTGTGAAAAATATGAAGAGCTTCAAAAGGTGTCAAAAATACGAGGAGCATGAAACAGTCTGAAAAATAGGAGGAGCATGAAGTGGTGTTCAAAAACATGAAGAGACTGAAAACGTGTGAAAAACATGAAGAGCCTGAAAAGGTGTGAAAAATATGAAGAGCTTCAAAAGTTGTGAAAAATATGAGGAGCATGAAACGGTCTGAAAAATAGGAGGAGCATGAAGTGGTGTTCAAAAACATGAAGAGACTGAAAACGTGTGAAAAACATGAAGAGCCTGAAAAGGTGTGAAAAATATGAAGAGCTTCAAAAGGTGTCAAAAATACGAGGAGCATGAAACAGTCTGAAAAATAGGAGGAGCATGAAGTGGTGTTCAAAAACATGAAGAGACTGAAAACGTGTGAAAAACATGAAGAGCCTGAAAAGGTGTGAGAAATATGAAGAGCTTCAAAAGGTGTCAAATATATGATGAGCATGAACCGGTCTGAAAAATAGGAGGATCATGAAGCAGTGTTCAAAAACATGAAGAGCCTGAAAAGGTGTGAAAAATATGAAGAGCTTCAAAATGTGTCAAATATATGAGGAGCATGAAACGGTCTGAAAAATAGGAGGAGCATGAAACGGTGATTAAAAACATGAAGAGCCTGAAAAGGTGTGAAAAATATGAATAGCTTCAAAAGGTGTGAAATACATGAGGAGCATGAAACGGGTTGAAAAAAGGAGAAGCATGAAGTGGTGTGGAAAAACATGAAGAGCCTGAAAATGTGTGAAAAATATGAAAAGCCTCAAAACGCATCAAAAATGAGATGAGCGTGAAACGGTCTGAAAAATAGGAGGATCATGAAACGGTGTTGAAAAACATGAAGAGCCTGAAAAGTTGTGAAAAATATGAAAAGCCTCAAAAGGGATCAAAAATGAGATGAGCGTGAAACGGTCTGAAAAATAGGAGGATCATGAAACGGTGTTGAAAAACATGAAGAGCCTGAAAAGGTGTGAAAAATATGAGGAGCTTCAAAAGGTGTGAAAAATCTGAGGAGCATGAAACGATCTGAAAAATAGGAGCACCATAAAGCGGTGTTCAAAAACATGAAGAGCCTGAAAACGTGTGAAAAATATGAATAGCTTCAAAAGGTGTGAAATACATAAGGAGCATTAAATGGTCTGAAAATAGGAGGAGCATGAAACGTTGTTCAAAAACAGGAAGAGCCTGAAAAGTTGTGAAACATATGAAGAGCTTCAAAAGGTGTCAAATATATGAGGAGCATGAAACGGTCTGAAAAATAGGAGGAGCATGAGTGGTGTTCAAAAACATGAAAAGCCTGAAAAGGTGTGAAAAATATGAAGAGCTTCAAAAGGTGTCAAATATATGAGGAGCATGAAATTCTCTGAAAAATAAGAGGAGCATGAAGCGGTGTTCAAAAACTTGAAGAGCCTGAAAATTTGTGCAAAATATGAAAAGCTTCAAAAGGTGTCAAAAATGAGATGAGCATGAAAATGTCTTAAAAATAGGAGGATCATGAAACGGTGTTGAAAAACTTGGATAGCCTGAAAAGGTGTGAAAAATAGGAAGAGCTTCAAAAGGTGTCAAAAAGGAGATGAGCATGAAACGGTCTGAAAATAAGAGGAGCATGAAGCGGTGTTCAAAACATGAAGAGCATGAAAAGTTGTGAAAAATATGAAGAGCTTCAAAATGTGTCAAAAATATGAGGAGCATGAAACCCTCTGAAAAAGAGGAGGAGCATGAAGTGGTGTTCAAAAACATGAAGAGCATGAAAAGGTGTGGAAAATGTGAAGAGCTTCAAAAGGTGTGAATTACATGAGGAGCATGAAATGGGCTGAAAAATAGGAGAAGCGTGAAGTGGTGTGGAAAAACATGAAGAGCCTGAAAAGTTGTGAAAAATATGAAGAGCTTCAAAAAATGTGAAATACATGAGGAGTATGAAATTCTCTGAAAAATAAGAGGAGAATGAAGCGGTGTTCAAAAACTTGAAGAGCCTGAAAATTTGTGCAAAATATGAAAAGCTTCAAAAGGTGTCAAAAATGAGATGAGCATGAAAATGTCTTAAAAATAGGACGATCATGAAACGGTGTTGAAAAACATGGAGAGCCTGAAAAGGTGTGAAAAATATGCAAAGCTTCAAAAGGTGTCAAAAAGGAAATGAGCATGAAACGGTCTGAAAAATAGGAGGAGGATGAAGCGGTGTTGAAAAACATGAAGAGCCTGAAAAGTTGTGAAAAATATGAAGAGCTTCAAAAGGTGTGAAATATATGAGGAGCTTGAAACGGGCTGAAAAATAGGAGAAGCATGAAGTGGTGTTGAAAAACATGGAGAGCCTGAAAAGTTGTGAAAAACATGAAGAGCTTCAAAAGGTGTGAAATACATGAGGAGCATGAAACTCTCTGAAAAATAGAAGGAGCATGAAGCGGTGTTGAAATACATGAAGAGCCTGAAAACGTGTGAAAAATATGAAGAGCTTCAAAAGGTGTGAAAAATATGAAGAGCTTCAAAATGTGTCAGAAATTAGATGGGCATGAAACGGTGTGAAATATAGGAGGAGCAAGAAGAAGTGTTGAAAAAAATGTAGAGCCTGAAAAGGTGTGAAAAATATGAAAGCTTCAAACGGGGTCAAAAATATTAGGAGCATGAAACGGTCTGAAAAAATGGAGGAGCATGAAGCTGTGTTCAAAAACATGAAGAGCCTGAAAACGTGTGTAAAATATACGAAGAGCTTAAAAATGTGTCAAAATATGAGGAGCATGAAACGGTCTGAAGAAAAGGAGGAGAATGAAGCGGTGTTGAAAAACATGAAGAGCCTGAAAAGGTGTGAAAAATATGAAGAGCTTAAAAAGGTGTCAAAAACATGAGGAACATGATACGGTTTGAAAAATAGGAGGAGCATGAAGAGGTGTTGAAAAACATGTAGAGCCTGAAAAGGTGTGAAAAATATGAAGATCTTGAAAAGGTGTGAAATATATGAAGAGCTTCAAAAGGTGTCAGAAATTAGATGGGCATGGAACGGTGTGAAATATAGGAGGAGCAAGAAGTAGTGTTGAAAAAAATGAAGAGCCTGAAAAGGTGTGAAAAATATGAAGAGCTTCAAAAAGTGTCAAAAATATGAGGAGCACGTAACGGTCTGAAAATTAGGAGGAGCATGAAGCGGTGTTGAAAAACATGAAGAGCCTGAAAAGGTGTGAAAAATATGAACAGCTTGAAAAGGTGTGAAATATATGAAGAGCTTCAAAAGGTGTCAAAAATATGAGGAGCATGAAATGGTCTGAAAAATAGGAGGAGCATGAAACGGTGCTCAAAAACAAGAAGAGCCTGAAAACGTGTGAAAAACATGAAGAACCTGAAAAGGTGTGCAAAATATGAAGAGCTTCAAAAGGTGTCAAAATATGAGGAGCATGAAACGGTCTGAAAAATAGGAGGAGAATGAAGCGATGTTCAAAAACATGGCGAACCTGAAAAGGTGTGAAAAATATGAAGAGCTTCAAAAGGTGTCAAAAATATGAGAAGCATGAAACGGTCTGAAAAATAGGAGGAGCATGAAACGGTGTTCAAAAACAAGAAGAGCCTGAAAAGGTGTGAAAAACATGAAGAACATGAAAAGGTGTGCAAATATGAAGAGCTTAAAAAGGTGTCAAAAATATGAGGAGCATGAAACGGTCTGAAAAATAGGAGGAGAATGAAGCGGTGTTCATAAACATGGCGACCTGAAAAGGTGTGAAAAATATGAAGAGCCTCAAAACGTGTCAAAAATATGAGAAGCATGAAACGGTTTGAAAAATAGGAGGAGCATGAAGCGGTGTTGACAAATATGAAGAGCCTGAAAACGTTTGAAAAATATGAATAGCTTCAAAAGCTGTGAGAAATATGAAGAGCTTCAAAAGGTGTCTAAAATGAAAAGAGCATGAAACGGTCTGAAAAATAGGAGGAGCATGAAGTGGTGTTGAAAAACATGAAGAGCCTGAAAAGGTGTGAAAAATATGAAGAGCTTCTAAAGGTGTGAAATACATGAGGAGCATGAAACTGTCAGAAAAATAGGAGAAGCATGAAGTGATGTTCAAAAACATAGAAAGCCTGAAAAGGTGTGAAAAATATGAAGAGCATCAAAAGTTGTCAAACATATGAGGAGCATGAAACGGTTTGAAAAATAGGAGGAGCATGAAACGGTGTTCAAAAACATGAAGAGCCTGAAAAGGTGTGAAAAATATGAAGAGCCTCAAAAGGTGTCAAAAATATGAGTATCATGAAACGGTCTGAAAAATAGGAGGAGCATGAAGCGGTGTTGAAAAACATGAAGAGCCTGAAAACCTGTGAAAAATATGAAGAGCTTCAAAAGGTGTCAAAATTGAGATGAGCATGAAACGGTCTGAAAAATACGAGGAGCATGAAGTGGTGTTGAAAAACATGAAGAGCCTGAAAACGTGTGAAATATATGAAGAGCTTCAAAATGTGACAAAAATATGAGGAGCATGAAACTGTCTGATAAATAGGAGGAGCATGAAGCGGTGTTGAAAAACATGAAGAGCCTGAAAAGGTGTGAAAAATATGAAGAGCTTCAAAAAGTGTCAAAAATATGAGGAGCATGAAACGGTCTGAAAAATAGGAGGAGCATGAAGCGGTGTTGAAAAACAAGAAGAGCCTGAAAAGGTGTGAAAAATATGAAGAGCTTCAAAAGGTGTCAAAAATATGAGGAGCATGAAACGTTCTGAAAAAGGAGTAGCATGAAACGTTGTTCAAAAACATGAAGAGCCTGGAAATGTGTGAAAAATATGAAGAGCCTCAAAACGTGTCAAAAAAATGAGGAGCATGAAACGATCTGAAAAATCAGAGGAGCATGAAGTGGTGTTCAAAAACATGAAGAGCCTGAAAAGTTTGAAAAATATGAAGAGCTTCAAAAGGTGTCAAAAATATGAGGAGCATGAAATGGTCTGAAAAATAGGAGGAGCATGAAGCGGTGTTGAAAAACATGAAGAGCCTGAAAAGCTATGAAAAATATGAAGAGCTTCAAGAATTGTCAAAAATATGAGGAGCATGAAACGGTCTGAAAAATAGGAGGAGCATGAAGCGGTGTTGAAAAACAAGAAGAGCCTGAAAAGGTGTGAAAAATATGAAGAGCTTCAAAGGGTGTGAAATACATGAGGAGCATGAAACGGTCTCAAAAATAGGTGGAGCATGAAGCGGTGTTGAAAAAAAAAGAAGAGCCTGAAAAGGTGTGAAAAATATGAAGAGCTTCAAGGGTGTGAAATACATGAGGAGCATGAAACGGTCTGAAAAACAGGAGGAACATGAAGCGGTGTTGAAAAACAAGAAGAGCCTGAAAACGTGTGAAAAATATGAAGAGCTTCAAAAGGTGTCAAAAATATGAGGAGCATGAAAAGTTCTGAAAAAGGAGTAGCATGAAACGTTGTTCAAAAACCTGAAGAGCCTGGAAATGTGTGAAAAATAGGAAGAGCCTCAAAACGTGTCAAAAAAATGAGGAGCATGAAACGATCTGAAAAATCAGAGGAGCATGAAGCAGTGTTGAAAAACATGAAGAGCGTGAAAAGGTGTGAAAAATATGAAGAGCTTCAAAAGGTGTGAAATATATTAAGAGCTTCAAAAGGTGTAAAAAATGAGATGAGCATGAAACGGTGTGAAAAATAGGAGGAGCATGAAGTGGTGCTGAAAAACATGAAGAGCCTGAAAAGGTGTGAAAAATATGGAGAGCTTCAAAAGGTGTCAAAAATATGAGGAGCATGAAACGCTCTGAAAAATAGGAGGAGCATGAAGCGGTGTTGCAAAACATGAAGAGTCTGAAAAGGTGTGAAAAATTTGAAGAGTTTCAAAAGGTGTCAAAAATATGAGGAGCATGAAACGGTCTGAAAAATAGGAGGAGCAAGAAGTGGTGTTCAAAAACATGAAGAGCCTGAAAAGTTTGAAAAATATGAAGAGCTTCAAAAGGTGTCAAAAATATGAGGAGCATGAAATGGTCTGAAAAATAGGAGGAGCATGAAGTGGTGTTTAAAACATGAAGAGTCTGAAAAGGTGTGAAAAATATGAAGAGCTTCAAAAGGTGTCAAAAATACGAGGAGCATGAAACAGTCTGAAAAATAGGAGGAGCATGAAGTGGTGTTCAAAAACATGAAGAGACTGAAAACGTGTGAAAAACATGAAGAGCCTGAAAAGGTGTGAAAAATATGAAGAACTTCAAAAGTTGTGAAAAATATGAGGAGCATGAAACGGTCTGAAAAATAGGAGGAGCATGAAGCGGTGTTGCAAAACATGAAGAGTCTGAAAAGGTGTGAAAAATTTGAAGAGTTTCAAAAGGTGTCAAAAATATGAGGAGCATGAAACGGTCTGAAAAATAGGAGGAGCATGAAGTGGTGTTCAAAAACATGAAGAGCCTGAAAAGTTTGAAAAATATGAAGAGCTTCAAAAGGTGTCAAAAATATGAGGAGCATGAAATGGTCTGAAAAATAGGAGGAGCATGAAGCGGTGTTGAAAAACATGAAGAGCCTGAAAAGCTATGAAAAATATGAAGAGCTTCAAGAATTGTCAAAAATATGAGGAGCATGAAACGGTCTGAAAAATAGGAGGAGCATGAAGCGGTGTTGAAAAACAAGAAGAGCCTGAAAAGGTGTGAAAAATATGAAGAGCTTCAAAGGGTGTGAAATACATGAGGAGCATGAAACGGCCTCAAAAATAGGTGGAGCATGAAGCGGTGTTGAAAAAAAAAAGAAGAGCCTGAAAAGGTGTGAAAAATATGAAGAGCTTCAAGGGTGTGAAATACATGAGGAGCATGAAACGGTCTGAAAAACAGGAGGAGCATGAAGCGGTGTTGAAAAACATGAAGAGCCTGAAAAGCTATGAAAAATATGAAGAGCTTCAAAAGGTGTCAAAAATATGAGGAGCATGAAACGGTCTGAAAAACAGGAGGAGCATGAAGCGGTTTTGAAAAACATGAAGAGCTTCAAAAGGTGTGAAAAATATGAAGAGCTTCAAAAGATGTCAAAAATGAGATGAGCATGAAACGGTCTGAAAAATAGGAGGAGCATGAAGCGGTGTTGAAAAACAAGAAGAGCCTGAAAAGGTGTGAATAGTATGAAGAGCTTCAAAGTGTGTGAAATACATGAGGAGCATGAAACGGTCTGAAAAATAGGAGGAGCATGAAGCTGGGCTCAAAAATATGAAGAGCCTGAAAAGGTGTGAAAAATATGAAGAGCTTCAAAAGGTGTCAAAAATATGAGGAGCATGAAACGGTCTGAAAAATAGGAGGAGCATGAAGCGGTGTTGAAAAACAAGAAGAGCCTGAAAAGCTATGAAAAATATGAAGAGCTTCAAAAAGTGTCAAAAATATGAGGAGCATGAAACGGTCTGAAAAATAGGAGGAGCATGAAGCGGTGTTGAAAAACAAGAAGAGCCTGAAAACGTGTGAAAAATATGAAGAGCTTCAAAAGGTGTCAAAAGTATGAGGAGCATGAAACTTTCTGAAAAAGGAGTAGCATGAAAATTTGTTCAAAAACATGAAGAGCCTGGAAATGTGTGATAAATATGAAGAGTCTCAAAACGTGTCAAAAATATGAGGAGCATGAAACGGTCTGAAAAATAGGAGGAGCATGAAGCGGTGTTCAAAAAAATGAAGAGCCTGAAAAGGTGTGAAATATATGAAGAGCTTCAAAAGGTGTCAAAAATGAGAAGTGCATGAAACGAACTGAACAATAGGAGGAACATGAAGTGGTGTTGAAATACATGAAGAGCCTGTAAAGGTGTGCAAAATATGAAGAGCTCAAAAGGTGTGAAATACATGAGGAGCATGAAACGGTCTGAAAAAGAGGAGAAGCATGAAGCGGTGTTGAAAAACATGAAGAGCCTGAAAAGGTGTGAAAAATATGAAGAGTTTCTAAAGGTGTAAAAATATGAGGAGCATGAAATGGTCTGAAATATAGGAGGAGCATGAAGTGGTTGTGAATAACATGAAGAGCCTGAAAAGGTGTGCAAAATATAAAAAGCTTCAAAAGGTGTGAAATATATGAGGAGCATGAAACGGTCTGAAAAATAGGAGGAGCATGAAGCGGTGTTCAAAAAAATGCAGAGAGTGAAAAGTTGTGAAAAATATGAAGAGCTTCAAAAGGTGTAAAAAATAGGAGGAGCATGAAACAGTTTAAAAATAGGAGGAGCATCAAGTGGTGTAGAAAAACATGAAGAGCCTGAAAACGAGTGAAAAATAAGAAGAGCTCCAAAATATGAAAAAAATGAAGAGCTTCAAAAGGTGTGAAAAATATGAAGAGCTTCAAAAGATGTCAAAATGAGATGAGCATGAAACGGTCTGAAAAATAGTAGCATGAAGCGGTGCTGAAAATCATGAAGAGCCTGAAAAGGTGTGAAAAATATGAAGAGTTTCTAAAGGTGTAAAAATATGAGGAGCATGAAATGGTCTGAAATATAGGAGGAGCATGAAGTGGTTGTGAATAACATGAAGAGCCTGAAAAGGTGTGCAAAATATAAAAAGCTTCAAAAGGTGTGAAATATATGAGGAGCATGAAACGGTCTGAAAAATAGGAGGAGCATGAAGCGGTGTTCAAAAAAATGCAGAGAGTGAAAAGGTGTGAAAAATATGAAGAGCTTCAAAAGGTGTCAAAATTATGAGGAGCATGAAACGGTCTGAAAAATAGGAGGAGCATGAAGCGGTGTTCAAAAACATGAACAGCCTGAAAAGATGTGAAAAATATGAAGAGCTTCAAAAGGTGTGAAATATATGAAGAGCTTCAAAAGGTGTAAAAAATAGGAGGAGCATGAAACGGTTTCAAAAATAGGAGGAGCATCAATTGGTGTAGAAAAACATGAAGAGCCTGAAAACGTGTGAAAAATATGAAGAGCTTAAAAAATATGAAAAATATGAAGAGCTTTAAAAGGTGTGAAAAATATGAAGAGCTTCAAAAGATGTCAAAAATATGAGGAGCAAGAAAGGGTCTGAAAAATAGGAGGAGCATGAAGCCGTGTTCAAAAACATGAAGAGCCTGAAAAGGTGTGAAAAATATGAAGAGCTTCAAAAGGTGTCAAAAATATGAGGAGCATGAAAGGGTCTGAAAAATAGGAGGAGCATGAAGCCGTGTTCAAAAACATGAAGAGCCTGAAAAGGTGTGAAAAATATGAACAGCTGCAAAGGGTGTCAAAATTTGAGGAGTATGAAACGGTCTGAAAATAGCAGGAGAATGAAGCGGTGTTGAAAAACATGAAGAGTTTGAAAACGTGTGAAAATATGAAGAGCTTCAAAAATGTGAATAATAAGAAGAGCTTCAAAAGGTGTGAAAAATATGAAGAGCTTCAAAAGGTGTCAAAAATGAGATGAGCATGAAACAGTCTGGAAAAATTGGAGGAGCATGAAGCGGTGTTGAAAATCATGAAGAGACTGAAAAGGTGTGAAAAAATACGAAGAGCTTCAAAAGGTGTCAAATTATGAAGAGCTTCAAAAGTTGTCAAAATGAGATCAGCATGAAAAGGTCTGCAATATAGGAGGAGCCTGAAGTGGTGTTGAAAAAAATGAAGAGCCTGAAAATGTGAGAAATATATGAAGAGCTTCAAAAGGAGTCAAAAATATGAGGAGAATGAATCGGTCTTAAATATAGGAGTAGCATGAAGCGGTGTTGAAAAATATGAAGAGCCTGAAAAGGTGTGAAAAATATGAGGAGCTTCAAAAGGTTTGAAAAACATGAGGAGCATGAAACGGTCTGAAAAATAGGAGATGCATGAAGTTGTGTTGAAAAACATGAAGAGCCTGAAAAGGTGTGAAAAATATGAAGAGCTTCAAAAGGTATAAAATACATGAGGAGCATGAAACTGTCTGAAAATTAGGAGGAGCATGAAGTGGTGTTCAACAACATGAAGAGCCTCAAAAGGTGTGAAAAATATGAAGAGCTTCAAAAGGTGTGAAATACATGAGAGGAATGAAACTGTCTGAAAAATAGAAGGAGCATGAAGCGGTGTTGAAAAACATGAAGAGCCTGAAAAGGTGTGAAAACTAAAAAGAGCTTCTAAAGGTGTCAAAATTATGAGGAGCATGAAACGGTCTGAAAAATATGAGGAGCATGAAGTGTTGTTGAAAAACATTAAGAGCCTGAAATGGTGTGAAATATATGAAGAGGTTCAAAAGGTGTGAAAAATATGAGGAGCTTGAAAAAGTGTCAAAAATATGAGGAGCATGCAACGGTCTGCAAAATAGTAGGAGCATGAAAAGGTGTTCAAAAACATGAAGAGCCTGAAAAGGTGTGAAAAATAGGAAGAGCTTCAAAAGGTGTTAAATACATGAGGAGCATGAAACGGTCTGAAAAATAGGAGCATGAAGCGGTGTTCTAAAACATGAAGAGCCTGAAAAGGTGTGAAAAATATGAAGAGCTTCAAAATGTGTCAAAATTATGAGGAGCATGAAACGGTCTGAAAAATAGGAGGAGCATGAAACCGTGTTCAAAAACATGAAGAGCCTGAAAAAGTGGGAAAACTATGAAGAGCTTCCAAAGGTGTCAAAAATATGAAGAGCATGAAACTGTCTGAAAAATAGGAGGAGCATGAAACCGTGTTCAAAAACATGAAGAGCCTGAAAAGGTGGGAAAATAATAAAGAGCTTCAAAAGGTGTGAAATACATGAGGAGCATGAAACGGTCTGAAAAGCAGGAGGAGCATGAAGCAATGTTCAAAAACATGAAGAGCCTGAAAAGGTGTGAAATATATGAAGAGCTTCAAAAGATGTCAAAAATGAGATGAGCATTAAACGGTCTGAAAAATAGGAGGAGCCTGAATTGGTGTTGAAAAACATGAAGAGCCTGAAAAGGTGTGAATTATATGAAGAGCTTTAAAAGTTGTCAAAATTATGAGGAGCATGAAACGGTCTGAAAAATAGTAGTAGCATGAAGCAGTGTTTTAAAACATGAATAGCCTGAAAATGTGAGAAAAATATGAAGAGCTTCAAAAGGTGTCAAATATAGGAGGATCATAAAACGGTCTGAAAAATAGGAGGAGCATGAAGCTGTGTTCAAAAACATGAGAGACTGAAAAGTGTGAAAAATATGAAGAGCTTCAAAAGGTGTGAAATACATGAGGAGCATGAAACGGTCTGAAAAATAGGAGGAGCATGAAGCGGTGTTCAAAAACATGAAGAGCCTGAAAATGTGTGAAAAAAATGAAGAGCCTCAAAACGTGTCAAAAATATGAGGAGCATTAAACGGTCTGAAAATATAGGAGGAGCATGAAGCGGTGTAGAAAAACATGAAGAGCCTGAAAATGTGGGAAATATATGAGGAGCTTGAAAAGGTGGCAAAAATATGAGGAGCATGAAACGGTGTGAAAAATAGGAGGATCATGAAGCGGTGTTGAAAAACATGAAGAACCTGAAAAGGTGTGAAATATATGAAGAGCTTCAAAAGGTGTCAAAAATATGAGGAGCATGAAACGGTCTGAAAAATAGGAGGAGCATGAAATGGTGTTCAAACAAATGAAGAGCATGAAAAGGTGTGATAAATATGAAGAGCTTCAAAAGGTTTGAAAAACATGAGGAGAATGAAAGGGTCCGAAAAATAGGAGATGCATGAAGTTGTGTAGAAAAATATGAAGAGCCTGAAAAGGTGTGAAAAATATTAAGAGCTTCAAAAGGTATAAAATACATGAGGAGCATGAAACTGTCTGAAAAATAGGAGGAGCATTAAGTGGTGTTCAACAACATGAAGAGGCTCAAGAGGTTTGAAAAATATGAAGAGCTTCAAAAGGTGTGAAATACATGAGAGGAATGAAACTGTCTGAAAAACAGAAGGAGCATGAAGCGGTGTTGAAAACCATGAAGAGACTGAAAAGGTGTGAAAAATATGAAGAGCTTCTAAATGTGTCAAAATTATGAGGAGCATGAAACGGTCTGAAAAATAGGAGGAGCATGAAGCGGTGTTGAAAAACATGAAGAGCCTGAAAAGGTGTGAAAAATATGAAGAGCTTCAAAAGTTGTCAAAAATATGAGGAGCATGAACGGTCTGAAAAAGAGGAGGAGTATGAAGCGGTGTTGAAAAACATGAAGAGCCTGAAAAGGTGTGTAAAATATTAAGAGGTTCTAAAGGTGTCAAGTATATGAGGAGCATGAAACGGTCTTAAAAATACGAGGAGAATGAAGTGGAGTTGAAAAACATGAAGAGCGTAAAAATGTGTGAAAAATATGAAAAGCCTCAAATCCTGTCAAAAATATGAGGAGCATGAAACGGTCTGAAAAAGAGGAGGAGTATGAAGCGGTGTTGAAACACATGAAGAGAGTGAAAAGGTGTGTAAAATATTAAGAGGTTCTAAAGGTGTCAAAAATATGAGGAGCATGAAACGGTCTGAAAAATACGAGGAGGATGAAGCGGTGTTGAAAATCATGAAGAGCCTGAAAACGCGTGAAAAATATGAAGAGCTTCAAAAGGTGTCAAAATGAGATGAGCATGAAACGGTCTAAAAAATAGGAGGAGCATGAAATGGTGTTGAAAAAAATGAAAAGCCTGAAAAGTTGTGAAATATATGAAGAGCTTCAAAAGGTTTCAAAAATATGAGGAGAATGAAACGGTCTGAAAAAGAGGAGGAGCAAGAAGCGGTGTTGAAAAACATGAAGAGCCTCAAAAGGTGTGAAAAATATGCAGAGCTTCTAAAGGTGTCAAAATTATGAGGAGCATGAAACGGTCTGAAAAATAGGAGGAGCATGAAGCGGTGTTGCAAAACATGAAGAGTCTGAAAAGGTGTGAAAAATTTGAAGAGCTTCAAGAATTGTCAAAAATATGAGGAGCATGAAACGGTCTGAAAAATAGGAGGAGCATGAAGCGGTGTTGAAAAACAAGAAGAGCCTGAAAAGGTGTGAAAAATATGAAGAGCTTCAAAGGGTGTGAAATACATGAGGAGCATGAAACGGTCTCAAAAATAGGTGGAGCATGAAGCGGTGTTGAAAAACATGAAGAGTCTGAAAAGGTGTGAAAAATTTGAAGAGTTTCAAAAGGTGTCAAAAATATGAGGAGCATGAAATGGTCTGAAAAATAGGAGGAGCATGAAGCGGTGTTGAAAAACATGAAGAGCCTGAAAAGCTATGAAAAATATGAAGAGCTTCAAGAATTGTCAAAAATATGAGGAGCATGAAACGGTCTGAAAAATAGGAGGAGCATGAAGCGGTGTTGAAAAACAAGAAGAGCCTGAAAAGGTGTGAAAAATATGAAGAGCTTCAAAGGGTGTGAAATACATGAGGAGCATGAAACGGTCTCAAAAATAGGTGGAGCATGAAGCGGTGTTGAAAAAAAAAAGAAGAGCCTGAAAAGGTGTGAAAAATATGAAGAGCTTCAAGGGTGTGAAATACATGAGGAGCATGAAACGGTCTGAAAAACAGGAGGAGCATGAAGCGGTGTTGAAAAACATGAAGAGCCTGAAAAGCTATGAAAAATATGAAGAGCTTCAAAAGGTGTCAAAAATATGAGGAGCATGAAACGGTTTGAAAAACAGGAGGAGCATGAAGCGGTTTTGAAAAACATGAAGAGCTTCAAAAGGTGTGAAAAATATGAAGAGCTTCAAAAGATGTCAAAAATGAGATGAGCATGAAACGGTCTGAAAAATAGGAGGAGCATGAAGCGGTGTTGAAAAACAAGAAGAGCCTGAAAAGGTGTGAATAGTATGAAGAGCTTCAAAGTGTGTGAAATACATGAGGAGCATGAAACGGTCTGAAAAATAGGAGGAGCATGAAGCTGGGCTCAAAAACATGAAGAGCCTGAAAAGGTGTGAAAAATATGAAGAGCTTCAAAAGGTGTCAAAAATATGAGGAGCATGAAACTGTCTGAAAAATAGGAGGAGCATGAAGCGGTGTTGAAAAACATGAAGAGCCTGAAAAGCTATGAAAATTATGAAGAGCTTCAAAAAGTGTCAAAAATATGAGGAGCATGAAACGGTCTGAAAAATAGGAGGAGCATGAAGCGGTGTTGAAAAACAAGAAGAGCCTGAAAATGTGTGAAAAATATGAAGAGCTTCAAAAGGTGTCAAAAGTATGAGGAGCATGAAACTTTCTGAAAAAGGAGTAGCATGAAAATTTGTTCAAAAACATGAAGAGCCTGGAAATGTGTGAAAAATATGAAGAGCTTCAAAAGGTGTCAAAAATATGAGGAGCATGAAACGGTCTGAAAAATAGGAGGAGCATGAAGCGGTGTTCAAAAAAATGAAGAGCCTGAAAAGGTGTGAAATATATGAAGAGCTTCAAAAGGTGTCAAAAATGAGAAGTGCATGAAACGAACTGAACAATAGGAGGAACATGAAGTGGTGTTGAAATACATGAAGAGCCTGTAAAGGTGTGCAAAATATGAAGAGCTCAAAAGGTGTGAAATACATGAGGAGCATGAAACGGTCTGAAAAAGAGGAGAAGCATGAAGCGGTGTTGAAAAACATTAAGAGCCTGAAAAGGTGTGAAAAATATGAAGAGTTTCTAAAGGTGTAAAAATATGATGAGCATGAAATGGTCTGAAATATAGGAGGAGCATGAAGTGGTTGTGAATAACATGAAGAGCCTGAAAAGGTGTGCAAAATATAAAAAGCTTCAAAAGGTGTGAAATATATGAGGAGCATGAAACGGTCTGAAAAATAGGAGGAGCATGAAGCGGTGTTCAAAAAAATGCAGAGAGTGAAAAGGTGTGAAAAATATGAAGAGTTTCAAAAGGTGTAAAAAATAGGAGGAGCATGAAACAGTTTAAAAATAGGAGGAGCATCAAGTGGTGTAGAAAAACATGAAGAGCCTGAAAACGTGTGAAAAATAAGAAGAGCTCCAAAATATGAAAAAAATGAAGAGCTTCAAAAGGTGTGAAAAATATGAAGAGCTTCAAAAGATGTCAAAATGAGATGAGCATGAAACGGTCTGAAAAATAGTAGCATGAAGCGGTGCTGAAAATCATGAAGAGCCTGAAAAGGTGTGAAAAATATGAAGAGTTTCTAAAGGTGTAAAAATATGAGGAGCATGAAATGGTCTGAAATATAGGAGGAGCATGAAGTGGTTGTGAATAACATGAAGAGCCTGAAAAGGTGTGCAAAATATAAAAAGCTTCAAAAGGTGTGAAATATATGAGGAGCATGAAACGGTCTGAAAAATAGGAGGAGCATGAAGCGGTGTTCAAAAAAATGCAGAGAGTGAAAAGGTGTGAAAAATATGAAGAGCTTCAAAAGGTGTAAAAAATAGGAGGAGCATGAAACAGTTTAAAAATAGGAGGAGCATCAAGTGGTGTAGAAAAACATGAAGAGCCTGAAAACGTGTGAAAAATAAGAAGAGCTTCAAAAATATGAAAAAAATGAAGAGCTTCAAAAGGTGTGAAAAATATGAAGAGCTTCAAAAGATGTCAAAAATGAGATGAGCATGAAACGGTCTGAAAAATAGTAGCATGAAGCGGTGCTGAAAATCATGAAGAGCCTGAAAAGGTGTGAAAAATATGAAGAGCTTCAAAAGGTTTCAAAAATATGAGGAGAATTAAACGGTCTGAAAAATATGAGGAGCATGAAGTGGTGTTGAAAAATATGAAGAGCCTGAAAAGGTGTGAAAAATATGAAGAGCTTCAAAAGGTTTCAAAAATATGAGGAGTATGAAACGGTCCGAAAAATAGAAGTATCATCAAGCGGTGTTGAAAAACATAAAGAGCCTGAAAAGGTTTGAAAAATATGAAGAGCTTCAAAAGGTGTCAAAATTATGAGGAGCATGAAACGGTCTGAAAAATAGGAGGAGCATGAAGCGGTGTTCAAAAACATGAACAGCCTGAAAAGATGTGAAAAATATGAAGAGCTTCAAAAGGTGTGAAATATATGAAGAGCTTCAAAAGGTGTAAAAAATAGGAGGAGCATGAAACGGTTTCAAAAATAGGAGGAGCATCAATTGGTGTAGAAAAACATGAAGAGCCTGAAAACGTGTGAAAAATATGAAGAGCTTAAAAAATATGAAAAATATGAAGAGCTTTAAAAGGTGTGAAAAATATGAAGAGCTTCAAAAGATGTCAAAAATATGAGGAGCAAGAAAGGGTCTGAAAAATAGGAGGAGCATGAAGCCGTGTTCAAAAACATGAAGAGCCTGAAAAGGTGTGAAAAATATGAAGAGCTTCAAAAGGTGTCAAAAATATGAGGAGCATGAAAGGGTCTGAAAAATAGGAGGAGCATGAAGCCGTGTTCAAAAACATGAAGAGCCTGAAAAGGTGTGAAAAATATGAACAGCTGCAAAGGGTGTCAAAATTTGAGGAGTATGAAACGGTCTGAAAATAGCAGGAGAATGAAGCGGTGTTGAAAAACATGAAGAGTTTGAAAACGTGTGAAAAATATGAAGAGCTTCAAAAATGTGAATAATAAGAAGAGCTTCAAAAGGTGTGAAAAATATGAAGAGCTTCAAAAGGTGTCAAAAATGAGATGAGCATGAAACAGTCTGGAAAAATTGGAGGAGCATGAAGCGGTGTTGAAAATCATGAAGAGACTGAAAAGGTGTGAAAAAATACGAAGAGCTTCAAAAGGTGTCAAATTATGAAGAGCTTCAAAAGTTGTCAAAATGAGATCAGCATGAAACGGTCTGCAATATAGGAGGAGCCTGAAGTGGTGTTGAAAAAAATGAAGAGCCTGAAAATGTGAGAAATATATGAAGAGCTTCAAAAGGAGTCAAAAATATGAGGAGAATGAATCGGTCTTAAATATAGGAGTAGCATGAAGCGGTGTTGAAAAATATGAAGAGCCTGAAAAGGTGTGAAAAATATGAGGAGCTTCAAAAGGTTTGAAAAACATGAGGAGCATGAAACGGTCTGAAAAATAGGAGATGCATGAAGTTGTGTTGAAAAACATGAAGAGCCTGAAAAGGTGTGAAAAATATGAAGAGCTTCAAAAGGTATAAAATACATGAGGAGCATGAAACTGTCTGAAAATTAGGAGGAGCATGAAGTGGTGTTCAACAACATGAAGAGCATCAAAAGGTGTGAAAAATATGAAGAGCTTCAAAAGGTGTGAAATACATGAGAGGAATGAAACTGTCTGAAAAATAGAAGGAGCATGAAGCGGTGTTGAAAAACATGAAGAGCCTGAAAAGGTGTGAAAAATAAAAAGAGCTTCTAAAGGTGTCAAAATTATGAGGAGCATGAAACGGTCTGAAAAATATGAGGAGCATGAAGTGTTGTTGAAAAACATTAAGAGCCTGAAATGGTGTGAAATATATGAAGAGGTTCAAAAGGTGTGAAAAATATGAGGAGCTTGAAAAAGTGTCAAAAATATGAGGAGCATGCAACGGTCTGCAAAATAGTAGGAGCATGAAAAGGTGTTCAAAAACATGAAGAGCCTGAAAAGGTGTGAAAAATAGGAAGAGCTTCAAAAGGTGTTAAATACATGAGGAGCATGAAACGGTCTGAAAAATAGGAGCATGAAGCGGTGTTCTAAAACATGAAGAGCCTGAAAAGGTGTGAAAAATATGAAGAGCTTCAAAATGTGTCAAAATTATGAGGAGCATGAAACGGTCTGAAAAATAGGAGGAGCATGAAACCGTGTTCAAAAACATGAAGAGCCTGAAAAAGTGGGAAAACTATGAAGAGCTTCCAAAGGTGTCAAAAATATGAAGAGCATGAAACTGTCTGAAAAATAGGAGGAGCATGAAACCGTGTTCAAAAACATGAAGAGCCTGAAAAGGTGGGAAAATAATAAAGAGCTTCAAAAGGTGTGAAATACATGAGGAGCATGAAACGGTCTGAAAAGCAGGAGGAGCATGAAGCAATGTTCAAAAACATGAAGAGCCTGAAAAGGTGTGAAATATATGAAGAGCTTCAAAAGATGTCAAAAATGAGATGAGCATTAAACGGTCTGAAAAATAGGAGGAGCCTGAATTGGTGTTGAAAATCATGAAGAGCCTGAAAAGGTGTGAATTATATGAAGAGTTTAAAAGTTGTCAAAATTATGAGGAGCATGAAACGGTCTGAAAAATAGTAGTAGCATGAAGCAGTGTTTTAAAACATGAATAGCCTGAAAATGTGAGAAAAATATGAAGAGCTTCAAAAGGTGTCAAATATAGGAGGATCATAAAACGGTCTGAAAAATAGGAGGAGCATGAAGCTGTGTTCAAAAACATGAGAGACTGAAAAGTGTGAAAAATATGAAGAGCTTCAAAAGGTGTGAAATACATGAGGAGCATGAAACGGTCTGAAAAATAGGAGGAGCATGAAGCGGTGTTGAAAAACATGAAGAACCTGAAAAGGTGTGAAATATATGAAGAGCTTCAAAAGGTGTCAAAAATATGAGGAGCATGAAACGGTCTGAAAAATAGGAGGAGCATGAAATGGTGTTCAAACAAATGAAGAGCATGAAACGGTGTGATAAATATGAAGAGCTTCAAAAGGTTTGAAAAACATGAGGAGAATGAAAGGGTCCGAAAAATAGGAGATGCATGAAGTTGTGTAGAAAAACATGAAGAGCCTGAAAAGGTGTGAAAAATATTAAGAGCTTCAAAAGGTATAAAATACATGAGGAGCATGAAACTGTCTGAAAAATAGGAGGAGCATTAAGTGGTGTTCAACAACATGAAGAGGCTCAAGAGGTTTGAAAAATATGAAGAGCTTCAAAAGGTGTGAAATACATGAGAGGAATGAAACTGTCTGAAAAACAGAAGGAGCATGAAGCGGTGTTGAAAACCATGAAGAGCCTGAAAAGGTGTGAAAAATATGAAGAGCTTCTAAATGTGTCAAAATTATGAGGAGCATGAAACGGTCTGAAAAATAGGAGGAGCATGAAGCGGTGTTGAAAAACATGAAGAGCCTGAAAAGGTGTGAAAAATATGAAGAGCTTCAAAAGATGTCAAATATATGAGGAGCATGAACGGTCTGAAAAAGAGGAGGAGTATGAAGCGGTGTTGAAAAACATGAAGAGCCTGAAAAGGTGTGTAAAATATTAAGAGGTTCTAAAGGTGTCAAGTATATGAGGAGCATGAAACGGTCTTAAAAATACGAGGAGAATGAAGTGGAGTTGAAAAACATGAAGAGCGTAAAAATGTGCGAAAAATATGAAAAGCCTCAAATCCTGTCAAAAATATGAGGAGCATGAAACGGTCTGAAAAAGAGGAGGAGTATGAAGCGGTGTTGAAACACATGAAGAGAGTGAAAAGGTGTGTAAAATATTAAGAGGTTCTAAAGGTGTCAAAAATATGAGGAGCATGAAACGGTCTGAAAAGTACGAGGAGCATGAAGCGGTGTTGAAAATCATGAAGAGCCTGAAAACGCGTGAAAAATATGAAGAGCTTCAAAAGGTGTCAAAATGAGATGAGCATGAAACGGTCTAAAAAATAGGAGGAGCATGAAATGGTGTTGAAAAAAATGAAAAGCCTGAAAAGTTGTGAAATATATGAAGAGCTTCAAAAGGTTTCAAAAATATGAGGAGAATGAAACGGTCTGAAAAAGAGGAGGAGCAAGAAGCGGTGTTGAAAAACATGAAGAGCCTCAAAAGGTGTGAAAAATATGCAGAGCTTCTAAAGGTGTCAAAATTATGAGGAGCATGAAACGGTCTGAAAAAGAGGAGGAGCATGAAGCGGTGTTGACAAACATGAAGAGCCAGAAGAGGTGTGAAAAATATGGAGAGCTTCAAAAGTTGTCAAAATATGAGGAGCATGAAACGGCCTGAAAAATAGGAGGACTATGAAAAGGTCTGAAAAATAGGAGGAGCATGAGTCGTTGATGAAAACATTAAGAGCATGAAAAGGTGTGAAATATATGAAGAGCTTCAAAAGGTGTGATAAATATCATGAGCTTCAAAAGCTGTCAAAAAAGAGATGAGCATGAAACGGTCTGAAAAATAGGAGGAGCATGAAGCGGTGTTGAAAAACATGAAGAGCCTGAAAAAGTGTGAAATATATGAAGAGCTTCAAAAGGTGTGAAAAATACGAGGAGCTTCAAAAGGTGTCAAAAATATGAGGAGCATGAAATGGTTTGAAAAACAGGAGGAGCATGAAACGGTGTTCAAAAACATGAAGCCTGAAAAGGTGTGAAAAATATGAAGAGCTTCAAAAGGTGTGAAAAATATGAGGAGCGTGAACCGGTCTGAAAAAGAGGAGGTGCATGAAGCGGTGTTCAAAAATATGAAGAGCTTCAAAAGATGTGAAAAATATGAGGAGCATGAAACGGTCTGAAAAATAGGAGGAGCATGAAACCGTGTTCTAAAACATGAAGAGCCTGAAAAGGTGTGAAAAATATGAGGAGTTCCAAAAGTTGTCAAAAATATGAGGAGCATGAAACGGTCTGAAAAATAGGAGGAGCATGAAGCGGTGTTGAAAAACATGAAGAGTCTGAAAACGTGTGAAAGTATGAAGAGCTTCAAAAATATGAAAAATATGAAGAGCTTCAAAAGGTGTGAAAAATATGAAGAGCTTCAAAAGGTGTCAAAAATGAGATGAGCATGAAACGGTCTGAAAAATAGGAGGAGCAAGAAGCAGTGTTGAAAAACATGTAGAGCCTGAAAACGTGTGAAAAATACGAAGAGCTTCAAAAGATGTGAAAAATATGAAGAGCTTTAAAAGGTGACAAAAATGAGATGAGCATGAAACGCTCTGAAAAATAGTAGGAGAATGAAGCGGTGTTGAAAAACATGAAGAGCCTGAAAAGGTGTGAGAAATATGAAGAGCTTCAAAAGGTGTCAAATATATGAGGAGCATGAAACGGTCTGAAAAAGAGGAGGAGTATGAAGCGGTGTTGAAAAACATGAAGAGCCTGAAAAGGTGTGTAAAATATTAAGAGGTTCTAAAGGTGTCAAAAATATGAGGAGCATGAAACGGTCTGAAAAATACGAGGAGCATGAAGCGGTGTTGAAAATCATGAAGAGCCTGAAAACGCGTGAAAAATATGAAGAGCTTCAAAAGGTGTCAAAATGAGATGAGCATGAAACGGTCTAAAAAATAGGAGGAGCATGAAATGGTGTTGCAAAAAATGAAAAGCCTGAAAAGGAGTGAAATATATGAAGAGCTTCAAAAGGTTTCAAAAATATGAGGAGAATGAAACGGTCTGCAAAATAGGAGGAGCATGAAATGGTGTTCAAAAACATGAAGAGCATGAAAAGGTGTGAAAAATATGAAGAGCTTCAAAAGTTGTGAAATACATGAGGAGGATTAAATGGTCTGAAAAATAGGAGGAGCATGAAGCGGTGTTAAAAACATGAAGAGCCAGAAGAGGTGTGAAAAATATGAAGAGCTTCAAAAGGTGTGAAAAATATGAGGAGCATGAAACGGTCTGAAATATAGGAGGAGCAAGAAGCGGTGTTCAAAAACATGAAGAGCCTGAAAAGGTGTGAGAAATATGAAGAGCTTCAAAAGGTGTCAAAAATATGAGGAGCATGAAACGGTGTGAAAAATAGGAGGAGCAAGAAGGTGTGTTTAAAAACATGAAGAGCCTGAAAATGTGTGAAAAATATAAAGAGCTTCAAAAGATGTGAAAAATAGGAAGAGCTTCAAAAGGAGTCAAAAATGAGATGAGCAAGAAACGCTCTGAAAAATAGGAGGAGCATGAAGCGGTGTTGAAAAACATGAAGAACCTGAAAAGTTGTGAGAAACATGAAGAGCTTCAACAGGTGTCAAAAATATGAGGAGAATGAAACGGTCTGAAAAAGAGGAGGAGCCAGAAGCAGTGTTGAAAAACATGAAGAGCCTGAAAAGGTGTGAAAAATATGAAGAGCTTCTAAAGGTGTCAAAAATATGAGGAGAATGTAACGGTCTGAAAAAGAGGAGGAGCATGAAGCGGTGTTGAAAAACATGAAGAGCCTGAAAAGGTGTGAAAAATATGAAGAGCTTCAAAAGTTGTCAAAATATGAGGAGCATGAAACGGCCTGAAAAATAGGAGGAGCATGAAACGGTCTGAAAAATAGGAGGACCATGAGTCGGTGATGAAAACATTAAGAGCATGAAAAGGTGTGAAATATATGAAGAGCTTCAAAAGGTGTGATAAATATCATGAGCTTCAAAAGCTGTCAAAAAAGAGATGAGCATGAAACGGTCTGAAAAATAGGAGGAGCATGAAGCGGTGTTGAAAAACATGAAGAGTCTGAAAACGTGTGAAAGTATGAAGAGCTTCAAAAATATGAAAAATATGAAGAGCTTCAAAAGGTGTGAAAAATATGAAGAGCTTCAAAAGGTGTCAAAAATGAGATGAGCATGAAACGGTCTAAAAAATAGGAGGAGCAAGAAGCAGTGTTGAAAAACATGTAGAGCCTGAAAAAGTGTGAAATATATGAAGAGCTTCAAAAGGTGTGAAAAATATGAGGAGCGTGAAATGGTTTGAAAAACAGGAGGAGCATGAAACGGTGTTCAAAAACATGAAGAGCCTGAAAAGGTGTGAAATATATGAAGAGCTTCAAAAGGTGTCAAAAATATGAGGAGCGTGAAATGGTTTGAAAAACAGGAGGAGCATGAAACGGTGTTCAAAAACATGTAGAGCCTGAAAAAGTGTGAAATATATTAAGAGCTTCAAAAGGTGTCAAAAATATGAGGAGCATGAAATGGTTTGAAAAACAGGAGGAGCATGAAACGGTGTTCAAAAACATGAAGAGCCTGAAAAGGTGTGAAAAATATGAAGAGCTTCAAAAGGTGTGAAAAATATGAGGAGCGTGAAACGGTCTGAAAAAGAGGAGGAGCATGAAGCGGTGTTCAAAAATATGAAGAGCTTCAAAAGGTGTGAAAAATATGAGGAGCGAGAAACGGTCTGAAAAAGAAGAGGAGCATGAATCGGTGTTCAAAAATATGAAGAGCTTCAAAATGTGTGAAAAATATGAGGAGCATGAAATGGTCTGAAATATAGGAGGAGCATGAAACCGTGTTCTAAAACATGAAGAGCCTGAAAAGGTGTGAAAAGTATGAAGACCTTCAAAAATTAAGAAATACATGAGCAGCATGAAACGGTTTGAAAAATATGAGGAGCATGAAGCGTTGTTCAATAACATGAAGAGCCTGAAAGGCTGTGAAATGTATGAAGAGCTTCAAAAGGTGTCAAAAATATGAGGAGCATGAAACGGTCTGAAAAATAGGAGGAGCATGAAGCGGTGTTGAAAAACATGAAGAGCCTGAAAAGGTGTGAAAAATATGAAGAGCTTCAAAAGGTGTGAAAAATACGAAGAGCTTTAAAAGGTGTCAAAAATGAGATGAGCATGAAACGGTCTGAAAAATAGGAGGAGCATGAAGTGGTGTTGAAAAAAATGAAGAGCCTGAAAAGGTGTGAAATACATGAAGAGCTTCAAAAGGTTGCAAAAATATGAGGAGAATAAAACGGTCTGAAAAATAGGAGGAGCATGAATCAGTGTTGAAAAACATGAAGAGCCTGAAAAGGTGTGAAAAATATGAAGAGTTTCTAAAGGTGTCAAAAATATGAGGAGCATTAAACGGTCTGAAAAATAGGAGGAGCATGAAGTGGTGTTGAAAAAAATGAAGAGCATGAAAAGGTGCGAAAAATATGAAGAGCTTCAAAAGGTGTCAAAAATATTAGGAGCATGAAACGGTCTGAAAAATAGGAGGAACATGAAGCGGTTTTCAAAAACATGAAGAGCCTGAAAAGGTGTGAAAAATATGAAGAGCTTCAATAGGTGTCAAAAATATGAGGAGCATGAAACGGTCTGAAAAATAGGAGGACGATGTAACGGTGACCAAAAACATGAAGAGCCAGAAAAGGTGTGAAAAATATGAAGAGCTTCAAAAGGTGTGAAATACATGGGGAGCATGAAACGCGCTGAAAATTAGGAGAAGCATGAAGTGGTGTGGAAAAACCTGAAGAGCCTGAAAAGGTGTGAAAAATATGAAGAGCTTCAAAAGGTGTGAGAAATATGAGGAGCATGATATGGTTTGAAAAATAGGATTAGCAT
The DNA here is from genome assembly GCF_033118175.1 of Dama dama. Lineage (NCBI taxonomy): Eukaryota > Metazoa > Chordata > Mammalia > Artiodactyla > Cervidae > Dama > Dama dama. The sequence continues at coordinate 259,798 of NW_026870960.1, forward strand.
GAAGTGGTGTTCAAAAACCTGAAGAGCCTGAAAAGTTGTGAAAAATATGAAAAGCTTCAAAAGTTGTCAAAAATGAGATGAGCATGAAACTTTCAGAAAAATAGGAGGTGCATGAAGTGGTGTTGAAAAACATGAACAGCCTGAAAGGTGTGAGAAATATGAAGAGCTTCAAAAGGTGTCAAAAATATGAGGAGCATGACAGGGTCTGATAAAAAGGAGGAGCAAGAAAGGGTGTTGAAAAACATGAAGAGCCTGAAAACGTGTGAAAAATATGAAGAGCTTCAAAAGATGTGAAAAATATGAAGAGCTTCAAAAGGTGTCAAAAATGAGATGAGCATGAAACGGTCTGAAAAATAGTAGGAGCATGAAGCTGTGTTGAAAAACATGAAGAACCTGAAAAGGTGTGAGAAATATGAAGAGCTTCAAAAAGTGTCAAAAATATGAGGAGCATGAAACGGTCTGAAAAAGAGGAGGAGCATGAAGCGGTGTTGAAAAACATGAAGAGCCTGAAAAGGTGTGAAAAAAATGAAGAGCTTCAAAAGGTGTCAAAAATATGAGGAGCATGAAAAGTTCTGAAAAAGGAGTAGCATGAAACGTTGTTCAAAAACCTGAAGAGCCTGGAAATGTGTGAAAAATATGAAGAGCCTCAAAACGTGTCAAAAAAATGAGGAGGATGAAACGATCTGAAAAATCAGAGGAGCATGAAGCAGTGTTGAAAAACATGAAGAGCGTGAAAACGTGTGAAAAATATGAAGAGCTTCAAAAGGTGTGAAATATATTAAGAGCTTCAAAAGGTGTAAAAAATGAGATGAGCATGAAACGGTGTGAAAAATAGGAGGAGCATGAAGTGGTGCTGAAAAACATGAAGAGCCTGAAAAGGTGTGAAAAATATGGAGAGCTTCAAAAGGTGTCAAAAATATGAGGAGCATGAAACGCTCTGAAAAATAGGAGGAGCATGAAGCCGTGTTGAAAAACATGAAGAGCCTGAAAAAGTGTGAAATATACGAAGAGCTTCAAATGGTGTGAAAAATATGAGGAGCATGAAATGGTCTGAAATATAGGAGGAGCATGAAGTGGTTGTGAATAACATGAAGAGCCTGAAAAGGTGTGCAAAATATAAAAAGCTTCAAAAGGTGTGAAATATATGAGGAGCATGAAACGGTCTGAAAAATAGGAGGAGCATGAAGCGGTGTTCAAAAAAATGCAGAGAGTGAAAAGGTGTGAAAAATATGAAGAGCTTCAAAAGGTGTAAAAAATAGGAGGAGCATGAAACAGTTTAAAAATAGGAGGAGCATCAAGTGGTGTAGAAAAACATGAAGAGCCTGAAAACGTGTGAAAAGTAAGAAGAGCTCCAAAATATGAAAAAAATGAAGAGCTTCAAAAGGTGTGAAAAATATGAAGAGCTTCAAAAGATGTCAAAATGAGATGAGCATGAAACGGTCTGAAAAATAGTAGCATGAAGCGGTGCTGAAAATCATGAAGAGCCTGAAAAGGTGTGAAAAATATGAAGAGTTTCTAAAGGTGTAAAAATATGAGGAGCATGAAATGGTCTGAAATATAGGAGGAGCATGAAGTGGTTGTGAATAACATGAAGAGCCTGAAAAGGTGTGCAAAATATAAAAAGCTTCAAAAGGTGTGAAATATATGAGGAGCATGAAACGGTTTGAAAAATAGGAGGAGCATGAAGCGGTGTTCAAAAAAATGCAGAGAGTGAAAAGGTGTGAAAAATATGAAGAGCTTCAAAAGGTGTCAAAATTATGAGGAGCATGAAACGGTCTGAAAAATAGGAGGAGCATGAAGCGGTGTTCAAAAACATGAACAGCCTGAAAAGATGTGAAAAATATGAAGAGCTTCAAAAGGTGTGAAATATATGAAGAGCTTCAAAAGGTGTAAAAAATAGGAGGAGCATGAAACGGTTTCAAAAATAGGAGGAGCATCAATTGGTGTAGAAAAACATGAAGAGCCTGAAAACGTGTGAAAAATATGAAGAGCTTAAAAAATATGAAAAATATGAAGAGCTTTAAAAGGTGTGAAAAATATGAAGAGCTTCAAAAGATGTCAAAAATATGAGGAGCAAGAAAGGGTCTGAAAAATAGGAGGAGCATGAAGCCGTGTTCAAAAACATGAAGAGCCTGAAAAGGTGTGAAAAATATGAAGAGCTTCAAAAGGTGTCAAAAATATGAGGAGCATGAAAGGGTCTGAAAAATAGGAGGAGCATGAAGCCGTGTTCAAAAACATGAAGAGCCTGAAAAGGTGTGAAAAATATGAACAGCTGCAAAGGGTGTCAAAATTTGAGGAGTATGAAACGGTCTGAAAATAGCAGGAGAATGAAGCGGTGTTGAAAAACATGAAGAGATTGAAAACGTGTGAAAAATATGAAGAGCTTCAAAAATGTGAATAATAAGAAGAGCTTCAAAAGGTGTGAAAAATATGAAGAGCTTCAAAAGGTGTCAAAAATGAGATGAGCATGAAACAGTCTGGAAAAATTGGAGGAGCATGAAGCGGTGTTGAAAATCATGAAGAGACTGAAAAGGTGTGAAAAAATACGAAGAGCTTCAAAAGGTGTCAAATTATGAAGAGCTTCAAAAGTTGTCAAAATGAGATCAGCATGAAACGGTCTGCAATATAGGAGGAGCCTGAAGTGGTGTTGAAAAAAATGAAGAGCCTGAAAATGTGAGAAATATATGAAGAGCTTCAAAAGGAGTCAAAAATATGAGGAGAATGAATCGGTCTTAAATATAGGAGTAGCATGAAGCGGTGTTGAAAAATATGAAGAGCCTGAAAAGGTGTGAAAAATATGAGGAGCTTCAAAAGGTTTGAAAAACATGAGGAGCATGAAACGGTCTGAAAAATAGGAGATGCATGAAGTTGTGTTGAAAAACATGAAGAGCCTGAAAAGGTGTGAAAAATATGAAGAGCTTCAAAAGGTATAAAATACATGAGGAGCATGAAACTGTCTGAAAATTAGGAGGAGCATGAAGTGGTGTTCAACAACATGAAGAGCCTCAAAAGGTGTGAAAAATATGAAGAGCTTCAAAAGGTGTGAAATACATGAGAGGAATGAAACTGTCTGAAAAATAGAAGGAGCATGAAGCGGTGTTGAAAAACATGAAGAGCCTGAAAAGGTGTGAAAAATAAAAAGAGCTTCTAAAGGTGTCAAAATTATGAGGAGCATGAAACGGTCTGAAAAATATGAGGAGCATGAAGTGTTGTTGAAAAACATTAAGAGCCTGAAATGGTGTGAAATATATGAAGAGGTTCAAAAGGTGTGAAAAATATGAGGAGCTTGAAAAAGTGTCAAAAATATGAGGAGCATGCAACGGTCTGCAAAATAGTAGGAGCATGAAAAGGTGTTCAAAAACATGGAGAGCCTGAAAAGGTGTGAAAAATAGGAAGAGCTTCAAAAGGTGTTAAATACATGAGGAGCATGAAACGGTCTGAAAAATAGGAGCATGAAGCGGTGTTCTAAAACATGAAGAGCCTGAAAAGGTGTGAAAAATATGAAGAGCTTCAAAATGTGTCAAAATTATGAGGAGCATGAAACGGTCTGAAAAATAGGAGGAGCATGAAACCGTGTTCAAAAACATGAAGAGCCTGAAAAAGTGGGAAAACTATGAAGAGCTTCCAAAGGTGTCAAAAATATGAAGAGCATGAAACTGTCTGAAAAATAGGAGGAGCATGAAACCGTGTTCAAAAACATGAAGAGCCTGAAAAGGTGGGAAAATAATAAAGAGCTTCAAAAGGTGTGAAATACATGAGGAGCATGAAACGGTCTGAAAAGCAGGAGGAGCATGAAGCAATGTTCAAAAACATGAAGAGCCTGAAAAGGTGTGAAATATATGAAGAGCTTCAAAAGATGTCAAAAATGAGATGAGCATTAAACGGTCTGAAAAATAGGAGGAGCCTGAATTGGTGTTGAAAAACATGAAGAGCCTGAAAAGGTGTGAATTATATGAAGAGCTTTAAAAGTTGTCAAAATTATGAGGAGCATGAAACGGTCTGAAAAATAGTAGTAGCATGAAGCAGTGTTTTAAAACATGAATAGCCTGAAAATGTGAGAAAAATATGAAGAGCTTCAAAAGGTGTCAAATATAGGAGGATCATAAAACGGTCTGAAAAATAGGAGGAGCATGAAGCTGTGTTCAAAAACATGAGAGACTGAAAAGTGTGAAAAATATGAAGAGCTTCAAAAGGTGTGAAATACATGAGGAGCATGAAACGGTCTGAAAAATAGGAGGAGCATGAAGCGGTGTTCAAAAACATGAAGAGCCTGAAAATGTGTGAAAAAAATGAAGAGCCTCAAAACGTGTCAAAAATATGAGGAGCATTAAACGGTCTGAAAATATAGGAGGAGCATGAAGCGGTGTAGAAAAACATGAAGAGCCTGAAAATGTGGGAAATATATGAGGAGCTTGAAAAGGTGGCAAAAATATGAGGAGCATGAAACGGTGTGAAAAATAGGAGGATCATGAAGCGGTGTTGAAAAACATGAAGAACCTGAAAAGGTGTGAAATATATGAAGAGCTTCAAAAGGTGTCAAAAATATGAGGAGCATGAAACGGTCTGAAAAATAGGAGGAGCATGAAATGGTGTTCAAACAAATGAAGAGCATGAAAAGGTGTGATAAATATGAAGAGCTTCAAAAGGTTTGAAAAACATGAGGAGAATGAAAGGGTCCGAAAAATAGGAGATGCATGAAGTTGTGTAGAAAAACATGAAGAGCCTGAAAAGGTGTGAAAAATATTAAGAGCTTCAAAAGGTATAAAATACATGAGGAGCATGAAACTGTCTGAAAAATAGGAGGAGCATTAAGTGGTGTTCAACAACATGAAGAGGCTCAAGAGGTTTGAAAAATATGAAGAGCTTCAAAAGGTGTGAAATACATGAGAGGAATGAAACTGTCTGAAAAACAGAAGGAGCATGAAGCGGTGTTGAAAACCATGAAGAGCCTGAAAAGGTGTGAAAAATATGAAGAGCTTCTAAATGTGTCAAAATTATGAGGAGCATGAAACGGTCTGAAAAATAGGAGGAGCATGAAGCGGTGTTGAAAAACATGAAGAGCCTGAAAAGGTGTGAAAAATATGAAGAGCTTCAAAAGTTGTCAAAAATATGAGGAGCATGAACGGTCTGAAAAAGAGGAGGAGTATGAAGCGGTGTTGAAAAACATGAAGAGCCTGAAAAGGTGTGTAAAATATTAAGAGGTTCTAAAGGTGTCAAGTATATGAGGAGCATGAAACGGTCTTAAAAATACGAGGAGAATGAAGTGGAGTTGAAAAACATGAAGAGCGTAAAAATGTTTGAAAAATATGAAAAGCCTCAAATCCTGTCAAAAATATGAGGAGCATGAAACGGTCTGAAAAAGAGGAGGAGTATGAAGCGGTGTTGAAACACATGAAGAGAGTGAAAAGGTGTGTAATATATTAAGAGGTTCTAAAGGTGTCAAAAATATGAGGAGCATGAAACGGTCTGAAAAATACGAGGAGCATGAAGCGGTGTTGAAAATCATGAAGAGCCTGAAAACGCGTGAAAAATATGAAGAGCTTCAAAAGGTGTCAAAATGAGATGAGCATGAAACGGTCTAAAAAATAGGAGGAGCATGAAATGGTGTTGAAAAAAATGAAAAGCCTGAAAAGTTGTGAAATATATGAAGAGCTTCAAAAGGTTTCAAAAATATGAGGAGAATGAAACGGTCTGAAAAAGAGGAGGAGCAAGAAGCGGTGTTGAAAAACATGAAGAGCCTCAAAAGGTGTGAAAAATATGCAGAGCTTCTAAAGGTGTCAAAATTATGAGGAGCATGAAACGGTCTGAAAAATAGGAGGAGCATGAAGCGGTGTTGCAAAACATGAAGAGTCTGAAAAGGTGTGAAAAATTTGAAGAGTTTCAAAAGGTGTAAAAAATATGAGGAGCATGAAACGGTCTGAAAAATAGGAGGAGCATGAAGTGGTGTTCAAAAACATGAAGAGCCTGAAAAGCTATGAAAAATATGAAGAGCTTCAAGAATTGTCAAAAATATGAGGAGCATGAAACGGTCTGAAAAATAGGAGGAGCATGAAGCGGTGTTGAAAAACAAGAAGAGCCTGAAAAGGTGTGAAAAATATGAAGAGCTTCAAAGGGTGTGAAATACATGAGGAGCATGAAACGGTCTCAAAAATAGGTGGAGCATGAAGCGGTGTTGAAAAACATGAAGAGTCTGAAAAGGTGTGAAAAATTTGAAGAGTTTCAAAAGGTGTCAAAAATATGAGGAGCATGAAATGGTCTGAAAAATAGGAGGAGCATGAAGCGGTGTTGAAAAACATGAAGAGCCTGAAAAGCTATGAAAAATATGAAGAGCTTCAAGAATTGTCAAAAATATGAGGAGCATGAAACGGTCTGAAAAATAGGAGGAGCATGAAGCGGTGTTGAAAAACAAGAAGAGCCTGAAAAGGTGTGAAAAATATGAAGAGCTTCAAAGGGTGTGAAATACATGAGGAGCATGAAACGGTCTCAAAAATAGGTGGAGCATGAAGCGGTGTTGAAAAAAAAAAGAAGAGCCTGAAAAGGTGTGAAAAATATGAAGAGCTTCAAGGGTGTGAAATACATGAGGAGCATGAAACGGTCTGAAAAACAGGAGGAGCATGAAGCGGTGTTGAAAAACATGAAGAGCCTGAAAAGCTATGAGAAATATGAAGAGCTTCAAAAGGTGTCAAAAATATGAGGAGCATGAAACGGTCTGAAAAACAGGAGGAGCATGAAGCGGTTTTGAAAAACATGAAGAGCTTCAAAAGGTGTGAAAAATATGAAGAGCTTCAAAAGATGTCAAAAATGAGATGAGCATGAAACGGTCTGAAAAATAGGAGGAGCATGAAGCGGTGTTGAAAAACAAGAAGAGCCTGAAAAGGTGTGAATAGTATGAAGAGCTTCAAAGTGTGTGAAATACATGAGGAGCATGAAACGGTCTGAAAAATAGGAGGAGCATGAAGCTGGGCTCAAAAAAATGAAGAGCCTGAAAAGGTGTGAAAAATATGAAGAGCTTCAAAAGGTGTCAAAAATATGAGGAGCATGAAACTGTCTGAAAAATAGGAGGAGCATGAAGCGGTGTTGAAAAACATGAAGAGCCTGAAAAGCTATGAAAATTAGGAAGAGCTTCAAAAACTGTCAAAAATATGAGGAGCATGAAACGGTCTGAAAAATAGGAGGAGCATGAAGCGGTGTTGAAAAACAAGAAGAGCCTGAAAACGTGTGAAAAATATGAAGAGCTTCAAAAGGTGTCAAAAGTATGAGGAGCATGAAACTTTCTGAAAAAGGAGTAGCATGAAAATTTGTTCAAAAACATGAAGAGCCTGGAAATGTGTGATAAATATGAAGAGTCTCAAAACGTGTCAAAAATATGAGGAGCATGAAACGGTCTGAAAAATAGGAGGAGCATGAAGCGGTGTTCAAAAAAATGAAGAGCCTGAAAAGGTGTGAAATATATGAAGAGCTTCAAAAGGTGTCAAAAATGAGAAGTGCATGAAACGAACTGAACAATAGGAGGAACATGAAGTGGTGTTGAAATACATGAAGAGCCTGTAAAGGTGTGCAAAATATGAAGAGCTCAAAAGGTGTGAAATACATGAGGAGCATGAAACGGTCTGAAAAAGAGGAGAAGCATGAAGCGGTGTTGAAAAACATGAAGAGCCTGAAAAGGTGTGAAAAATATGAAGAGTTTCTAAAGGTGTAAAAATATGAGGAGCATGAAATGGTCTGAAATATAGGAGGAGCATGAAGTGGTTGTGAATAACATGAAGAGCCTGAAAAGGTGTGCAAAATATAAAAAGCTTCAAAAGGTGTGAAATATATGAGGAGCATGAAACGGTCTGAAAAATAGGAGGAGCATGAAGCGGTGTTCAAAAAAATGCAGAGAGTGAAAAGGTGTGAAAAATATGAAGAGTTTCAAAAGGTGTAAAAAATAGGAGGAGCATGAAACAGTTTAAAAATAGGAGGAGCATCAAGTGGTGTAGAAAAACATGAAGAGCCTGAAAACGTGTGAAAAATAAGAAGAGCTCCAAAATATGAAAAAAATGAAGAGCTTCAAAAGGTGTGAAAAATATGAAGAGCTTCAAAAGATGTCAAAATGAGATGAGCATGAAACGGTCTGAAAAATAGTAGCATGAAGCGGTGCTGAAAATCATGAAGAGCCTGAAAAGGTGTGAAAAATATGAAGAGTTTCTAAAGGTGTAAAAATATGAGGAGCATGAAATGGTCTGAAATATAGGAGGAGCATGAAGTGGTTGTGAATAACATGAAGAGCCTGAAAAGGTGTGCAAAATATAAAAAGCTTCAAAAGGTGTGAAATATATGAGGAGCATGAAACGGTCTGAAAAATAGGAGGAGCATGAAGCGGTGTTCAAAAAAATGCAGAGAGTGAAAAGGTGTGAAAAATATGAAGAGCTTCAAAAGGTGTAAAAAATAGGAGGAGCATGAAACAGTTTAAAAATAGGAGGAGCATCAAGTGGTGTAGAAAAACATGAAGAGCCTGAAAACGTGTGAAAAATAAGAAGAGCTTCAAAAATATGAAAAAAATGAAGAGCTTCAAAAGGTGTGAAAAATATGAAGAGCTTCAAAAGATGTCAAAAATGAGATGAGCATGAAACGGTCTGAAAAATAGTAGCATGAAGCGGTGCTGAAAATCATGAAGAGCCTGAAAAGGTGTGAAAAATATGAAGAGCTTCAAAAGGTTTCAAAAATATGAGGAGAATTAAACGGTCTGAAAAATATGAGGAGCATGAAGTGGTGTTGAAAAATATGAAGAGCCTGAAAAGGTGTGAAAAATATGAAGAGCTTCAAAAGGTTTCAAAAATATGAGGAGTATGAAACGGTCCGAAAAATAGAAGTATCATCAAGCGGTGTTGAAAAACATAAAGAGCCTGAAAAGGTTTGAAAAATATGAAGAGCTTCAAAAGGTGTCAAAATTATGAGGAGCATGAAACGGTCTGAAAAATAGGAGGAGCATGAAGCGGTGTTCAAAAACATGAACAGCCTGAAAAGATGTTAAAAATATGAAGAGCTTCAAAAGGTGTGAAATATATGAAGAGCTTCAAAAGGTGTAAAAAATAGGAGGAGCATGAAACGGTTTCCAAAATAGGAGGAGCATCAATTGGTGTAGAAAAACATGAAGAGCCTGAAAACGTGTGAAAAATATGAAGAGCTTAAAAAATATGAAAAATATGAAGAGCTTTAAAAGGTGTGAAAAATATGAAGAGCTTCAAAAGATGTCAAAAATATGAGGAGCAAGAAAGGGTCTGAAAAATAGGAGGAGCATGAAGCCGTGTTCAAAAACATGAAGAGCCTGAAAAGGTGTGAAAAATATGAAGAGCTTCAAAAGGTGTCAAAAATATGAGGAGCATGAAAGGGTCTGAAAAATAGGAGGAGCATGAAGCCGTGTTCAAAAACATGAAGAGCCTGAAAAGGTGTGAAAAATATGAACAGCTGCAAAGGGTGTCAAAATTTGAGGAGTATGAAACGGTCTGAAAATAGCAGGAGAATGAAGCGGTGTTGAAAAACATGAAGAGATTGAAAACGTGTGAAAAATATGAAGAGCTTCAAAAATGTGAATAATAAGAAGAGCTTCAAAAGGTGTGAAAAATATGAAGAGCTTCAAAAGGTGTCAAAAATGAGATGAGCATGAAACAGTCTGGAAAAATTGGAGGAGCATGAAGCGGTGTTGAAAATCATGAAGAGACTGAAAAGGTGTGAAAAAATACGAAGAGCTTCAAAAGGTGTCAAATTATGAAGAGCTTCAAAAGTTGTCAAAATGAGATCAGCATGAAACGGTCTGCAATATAGGAGGAGCCTGAAGTGGTGTTGAAAAAAATGAAGAGCCTGAAAATGTGAGAAATATATGAAGAGCTTCAAAAGGAGTCAAAAATATGAGGAGAATGAATCGGTCTTAAATATAGGAGTAGCATGAAGCGGTGTTGAAAAATATGAAGAGCCTGAAAAGGTGTGAAAAATATGAGGAGCTTCAAAAGGTTTGAAAAACATGAGGAGCATGAAACGGTCTGAAAAATAGGAGATGCATGAAGTTGTGTTGAAAAACATGAAGAGCCTGAAAAGGTGTGAAAAATATGAAGAGCTTCAAAAGGTATAAAATACATGAGGAGCATGAAACTGTCTGAAAATTAGGAGGAGCATGAAGTGGTGTTCAACAACATGAAGAGCCTCAAAAGGTGTGAAAAATATGAAGAGCTTCAAAAGGTGTGAAATACATGAGAGGAATGAAACTGTCTGAAAAATAGAAGGAGCATGAAGCGGTGTTGAAAAACATGAAGAGCCTGAAAAGGTGTGAAAAATAAAAAGAGCTTCTAAAGGTGTCAAAATTATGAGGAGCATGAAACGGTCTGAAAAATATGAGGAGCATGAAGTGTTGTTGAAAAACATTAAGAGCCTGAAATGGTGTGAAATATATGAAGAGGTTCAAAAGGTGTGAAAAATATGAGGAGCTTGAAAAAGTGTCAAAAATATGAGGAGCATGCAACGGTCTGCAAAATAGTAGGAGCATGAAAAGGTGTTCAAAAACATGGAGAGCCTGAAAAGGTGTGAAAAATAGGAAGAGCTTCAAAAGGTATAAAATACATGAGGAGCATGAAACTGTCTGAAAATTAGGAGGAGCATGAAGTGGTGTTCAACAACATGAAGAGCCTCAAAAGGTGTGAAAAATATGAAGAGCTTCAAAAGGTGTGAAATACATGAGAGGAATGAAACTGTCTGAAAAATAGAAGGAGCATGAAGCGGTGTTGAAAAACATGAAGAGCCTGAAAAGGTGTGAAAAATAAAAAGAGCTTCTAAAGGTGTCAAAATTATGAGGAGCATGAAACGGTCTGAAAAATATGAGGAGCATGAAGTGTTGTTGAAAAACATTAAGAGCCTGAAATGGTGTGAAATATATGAAGAGGTTCAAAAGGTGTGAAAAATATGAGGAGCTTGAAAAAGTGTCAAAAATATGAGGAGCATGCAACGGTCTGCAAAATAGTAGGAGCATGAAAAGGTGTTCAAAAACATGAAGAGCCTGAAAAGGTGTGAAAAATAGGAAGAGCTTCAAAAGGTGTTAAATACATGAGGAGCATGAAACGGTCTGAAAAATAGGAGCATGAAGCGGTGTTCTAAAACATGAAGAGCCTGAAAAGGTGTGAAAAATATGAAGAGCTTCAAAATGTGTCAAAATTATGAGGAGCATGAAACGGTCTGAAAAATAGGAGGAGCATGAAACCGTGTTCAAAAACATGAAGAGCCTGAAAAAGTGGGAAAACTATGAAGAGCTTCCAAAGGTGTCAAAAATATGAAGAGCATGAAACTGTCTGAAAAATAGGAGGAGCATGAAACCGTGTTCAAAAACATGAAGAGCCTGAAAAGGTGGGAAAATAATAAAGAGCTTCAAAAGGTGTGAAATACATGAGGAGCATGAAACGGTCTGAAAAGCAGGAGGAGCATGAAGCAATGTTCAAAAACATGAAGAGCCTGAAAAGGTGTGAAATATATGAAGAGCTTCAAAAAATGTCAAAAATGAGATGAGCATTAAACGGTCTGAAAAATAGGAGGAGCCTGAATTGGTGTTGAAAAACATGAAGAGCCTGAAAAGGTGTGAATTATATGAAGAGTTTAAAAGTTGTCAAAATTATGAGGAGCATGAAACGGTCTGAAAAATAGTAGTAGCATGAAGCAGTGTTTTAAAACATGAATAGCCTGAAAATGTGAGAAAAATATGAAGAGCTTCAAAAGGTGTCAAATATAGGAGGATCATAAAACGGTCTGAAAAATAGGAGGAGCATGAAGCTGTGTTCAAAAACATGAGAGACTGAAAAGTGTGAAAAATATGAAGAGCTTCAAAAGGTGTGAAATACATGAGGAGCATGAAACGGTCTGAAAAATAGGAGGAGCATGAAGCGGTGTTCAAAAACATGAAGAGCCTGAAAATGTGTGAAAAAAATGAAGAGCCTCAAAACGTGTCAAAAATATGAGGAGCATTAAACGGTCTGAAAATATAGGAGGAGCATGAAGCGGTGTAGAAAAACATGAAGAGCCTGAAAATGTGGGAAATATATGAGGAGCTTGAAAAGGTGGCAAAAATATGAGGAGCATGAAACGGTGTGAAAAATAGGAGGATCATGAAGCGGTGTTGAAAAACATGAAGAACCTGAAAAGGTGTGAAATATATGAAGAGCTTCAAAAGGTGTCAAAAATATGAGGAGCATGAAACGGTCTGAAAAATAGGAGGAGCATGAAATGGTGTTCAAACAAATGAAGAGCATGAAAAGGTGTGATAAATATGAAGAGCTTCAAAAGGTTTGAAAAACATGAGGAGAATGAAAGGGTCCGAAAAATAGGAGATGCATGAAGTTGTGTAGAAAAACATGAAGAGCCTGAAAAGGTGTGAAAAATATTAAGAGCTTCAAAAGGTATAAAATACATGAGGAGCATGAAACTGTCTGAAAAATAGGAGGAGCATTAAGTGGTGTTCAACAACATGAAGAGGCTCAAGAGGTTTGAAAAATATGAAGAGCTTCAAAAGGTGTGAAATACATGAGAGGAATGAAACTGTCTGAAAAACAGAAGGAGCATGAAGCGGTGTTGAAAACCATGAAGAGCCTGAAAAGGTGTGAAAAATATGAAGAGCTTCTAAATGTGTCAAAATTATGAGGAGCATGAAACGGTCTGAAAAATAGGAGGAGCATGAAGCGGTGTTGAAAAACATGAAGAGCCTGAAAAGGTGTGAAAAATATGAAGAGCTTCAAAAGTTGTCAAAAATATGAGGAGCATGAACGGTCTGAAAAAGAGGAGGAGTATGAAGCGGTGTTGAAAAACATGAAGAGCCTGAAAAGGTGTGTAAAATATTAAGAGGTTCTAAAGGTGTCAAGTATATGAGGAGCATGAAACGGTCTTAAAAATACGAGGAGAATGAAGTGGAGTTGAAAAACATGAAGAGCGTAAAAATGTGCGAAAAATATGAAAAGCCTCAAATCCTGTCAAAAATATGAGGAGCATGAAACGGTCTGAAAAAGAGGAGGAGTATGAAGCGGTGTTGAAACACATGAAGAGAGTGAAAAGGTGTGTAAAATATTAAGAGGTTCTAAAGGTGTCAAAAATATGAGGAGCATGAAACGGTCTGAAAAGTACGAGGAGCATGAAGCGGTGTTGAAAATCATGAAGAGCCTGAAAACGCGTGAAAAATATGAAGAGCTTCAAAAGGTGTCAAAATGAGATGAGCATGAAACGGTCTAAAAAATAGGAGGAGCATGAAATGGTGTTGAAAAAAATGAAAAGCCTGAAAAGTTGTGAAATATATGAAGAGCTTCAAAAGGTTTCAAAAATATGAGGAGAATGAAACGGTCTGAAAAAGAGGAGGAGCAAGAAGCGGTGTTGAAAAACATGAAGAGCCTCAAAAGGTGTGAAAAATATGCAGAGCTTCTAAAGGTGTCAAAATTATGAGGAGCATGAAACGGTCTGAAAAAGAGGAGGAGCATGAAGCGGTGTTGACAAACATGAAGAGCCAGAAGAGGTGTGAAAAATATGGAGAGCTTCAAAAGTTGTCAAAATATGAGGAGCATGAAACGGCCTGAAAAATAGGAGGACTATGAAAAGGTCTGAAAAATAGGAGGAGCATGAGTCGTTGATGAAAACATTAAGAGCATGAAAAGGTGTGAAATATATGAAGAGCTTCAAAAGGTGTGATAAATATCATGAGCTTCAAAAGCTGTCAAAAAAGAGATGAGCATGAAACGGTCTGAAAAATAGGAGGAGCATGAAGCGGTGTTGAAAAACATGAAGAGCCTGAAAAAGTGTGAAATATATGAAGAGCTTCAAAAGGTGTGAAAAATACGAGGAGCTTCAAAAGGTGTCAAAAATATGAGGAGCATGAAATGGTTTGAAAAACAGGAGGAGCATGAAACGGTGTTCAAAAACATGAAGCCTGAAAAGGTGTGAAAAATATGAAGAGCTTCAAAAGGTGTGAAAAATATGAGGAGCGTGAACCGGTCTGAAAAAGAGGAGGTGCATGAAGCGGTGTTCAAAAATATGAAGAGCTTCAAAAGATGTGAAAAATATGAGGAGCATGAAACGGTCTGAAAAATAGGAGGAGCATGAAACCGTGTTCTAAAACATGAAGAGCCTGAAAAGGTGTGAAAAATATGAGGAGTTCCAAAAGTTGTCAAAAATATGAGGAGCATGAAACGGTCTGAAAAATAGGAGGAGCATGAAGCGGTGTTGAAAAACATGAAGAGTCTGAAAACGTGTGAAAGTATGAAGAGCTTCAAAAATATGAAAAATATGAAGAGCTTCAAAAGGTGTGAAAAATATGAAGAGCTTCAAAAGGTGTCAAAAATGAGATGAGCATGAAACGGTCTGAAAAATAGGAGGAGCAAGAAGCAGTGTTGAAAAACATGTAGAGCCTGAAAACGTGTGAAAAATACGAAGAGCTTCAAAAGATGTGAAAAATATGAAGAGCTTTAAAAGGTGACAAAAATGAGATGAGCATGAAACGCTCTGAAAAATAGTAGGAGAATGAAGCGGTGTTGAAAAACATGAAGAGCCTGAAAAGGTGTGAGAAATATGAAGAGCTTCAAAAGGTGTCAAATATATGAGGAGCATGAAACGGTCTGAAAAAGAGGAGGAGTATGAAGCGGTGTTGAAAAACATGAAGAGCCTGAAAAGGTGTGTAAAATATTAAGAGGTTCTAAAGGTGTCAAAAATATGAGGAGCATGAAACGGTCTGAAAAATACGAGGAGCATGAAGCGGTGTTGAAAATCATGAAGAGCCTGAAAACGCGTGAAAAATATGAAGAGCTTCAAAAGGTGTCAAAATGAGATGAGCATGAAACGGTCTAAAAAATAGGAGGAGCATGAAATGGTGTTGCAAAAAATGAAAAGCCTGAAAAGGAGTGAAATATATGAAGAGCTTCAAAAGGTTTCAAAAATATGAGGAGAATGAAACGGTCTGCAAAATAGGAGGAGCATGAAATGGTGTTCAAAAACATGAAGAGCATGAAAAGGTGTGAAAAATATGAAGAGCTTCAAAAGTTGTGAAATACATGAGGAGGATTAAATGGTCTGAAAAATAGGAGGAGCATGAAGCGGTGTTAAAAACATGAAGAGTCTGAAAACGTGTGAAAGTATGAAGAGCTTCAAAAATATGAAAAATATGAAGAGCTTCAAAAGGTGTGAAAAATATGAAGAGCTTCAAAAGGTGTCAAAAATGAGATGAGCATGAAACGGTCTGAAAAATAGGAGGAGCAAGAAGCAGTGTTGAAAAACATGTAGAGCCTGAAAAAGTGTGAAATATATGAAGAGCTTCAAAAGGTGTGAAAAATATGAGGAGCGTGAAATGGTTTGAAAAACAGGAGGAGCATGAAACGGTGTTCAAATCATGAAGAGCCTGAAAAGGTGTGAAATATATGAAGAGCTTCAAAAGGTGTCAAAAATATGAGGAGCGTGAAATGGTTTGAAAAACAGGAGGAGCATGAAACGGTGTTCAAAAACATGTAGAGCCTGAAAAAGTGTGAAATATATTAAGAGCTTCAAAAGGTGTCAAAAATATGAGGAGCATGAAATGGTTTGAAAAACAGGAGGAGCATGAAACGGTGTTCAAAAACATGAAGAGCCTGAAAAGGTGTGAAAAATATGAAGAGCTTCAAAAAGTGTGAAAAATATGAGGAGCGTGAAACGGTCTGAAAAAGAGGAGGAGCATGAAGCGGTGTTCAAAAATATGAAGAGCTTCAAAAGGTGTGAAAAATATGAGGAGCGAGAAACGGTCTGAAAAAGAAGAGGAGCATGAATCGGTGTTCAAAAATATGAAGAGCTTCAAAATGTGTGAAAAATATGAGGAGCATGAAATGGTCTGAAATATAGGAGGAGCATGAAACCGTGTTCTAAAACATGAAGAGCCTGAAAAGGTGTGAAAAGTATGAAGACCTTCAAAAATTGTGAAATACATGAGGAGCATGAAACGGTTTGAAAAATATGAGGAGCATGAAGCGTTGTTCAATAACATGAAGAGCCTGAAAGGCTGTGAAATGTATGAAGAGCTTCAAAAGGTGTCAAAAATATGAGGAGCATGAAACGGTCTGAAAAATAGGAGGAGCATGAAGCGGTGTTGAAAAACATGAAGAGCCTGAAAAGGTGTGAAAAATATGAAGAGCTTCAAAAGGTGTGAAAAATACGAAGAGCTTTAAAAGGTGTCAAAAATGAGATGAGCATGAAACGGTCTGAAAAATAGGAGGAGCATGAAGTGGTGTTGAAAAAAATGAAGAGCCTGAAAAGGTGTGAAATACATGAAGAGCTTCAAAAGGTGGCAAAAATATGAGGAGAATAAAACGGTCTGAAAAATAGGAGGAGCATGAATCAGTGTTGAAAAACATGAAGAGCCTGAAAAGGTGTGAAAAATATGAAGAGTTTCTAAAGGTGTCAAAAATATGAGGAGCATTAAACGGTCTGAAAAATAGGAGGAGCATGAAGTGGTGTTGAAAAAAATGAAGAGCATGAAAAGGTGAGAAAAATATGAAGAGCTTCAAAAGGTGTCAAAAATATTAGGAGCATGAAACGGTCTGAAAAATAGGAGGAACATGAAGCGGTTTTCAAAAACATGAAGCGCCTGAAAAGGTGTGAAAAATATGAAGAGCTTCAATAGGTGTCAAAAATATGAGGAGCATGAAACGGTCTGAAAAATAGGAGGACCATGTAACGGTGACCAAAAACATGAAGAGCCAGAAAAGGTGTGAAAAATATGAAGAGCTTCAAAAGGTGTGAAATACATGGGGAGCATGAAACGGGCTGAAAATTAGGAGAAGCATGAAGTGGTGTGGAAAAACCTGAAGAGCCTGAAAAGGTGTGAAAAATATGAAGAGCTTCAAAAGGTGTGAGAAATATGAGGAGCATGATATGGTTTGAAAAATAGGATTAGCATGAAGTGGTGTTCAAAAACCTGAAGAGCCTGAAAAGTTGTGAAAAATATGAAAAGCTTCAAAAGTTGTCAAAAATGAGATGAGCATGAAACTTTCAGAAAAATAGGAGGTGCATGAAGTGGTGTTGAAAAACATGAACAGCCTGAAAGGTGTGAGAAATATGAAGAGCTTCAAAAGGTGTCAAAAATATGAGGAGCATGACAGGGTCTGATAAAAAGGAGGAGCAAGAAAGGGTGTTGAAAAACATGAAGAGCCTGAAAACGTGTGAAAAATATAAAGAGCTTCAAAAGATGTGAAAAATATGAAGAGCTTCAAAAGGTGTCAAAAATGAGATGAGCATGAAACGGTCTGAAAAATAGTAGGAGCATGAAGCTGTGTTGAAAAACATGAAGAACCTGAAAAGGTGTGAGAAATATGAAGAGCTTCAAAAAGTGTCAAAAATATGAGGAGCATGAAACGGTCTGAAAAAGAGGAGGAGCATGAAGCGGTGTTGAAAAACATGAAGAGCCTGAAAAGGTGTGAAAAAAATGAAGAGCTTCAAAAGGTGTCAAAAATATGAGGAGCATGAAAAGTTCTGAAAAAGGAGTAGCATGAAACGTTGTTCAAAAACCTGAAGAGCCTGGAAATGTGTGAAAAATATGAAGAGCCTCAAAACGTGTCAAAAAAATGAGGAGGATGAAACGATCTGAAAAATCAGAGGAGCATGAAGCAGTGTTGAAAAACATGAAGAGCGTGAAAACGTGTGAAAAATATGAAGAGCTTCAAAAGGTGTGAAATATATTAAGAGCTTCAAAAGGTGTAAAAAATGAGATGAGCATGAAACGGTGTGAAAAATAGGAGGAGCATGAAGTGGTACTGAAAAACATGAAGAGCCTGAAAAGGTGTGAAAAATATGGAGAGCTTCAAAAGGTGTCAAAAATATGAGGAGCATGAAACGCTCTGAAAAATAGGAGGAGCATGAAGCCGTGTTGAAAAACATGAAGAGCCTGAAAATGTGTGAAATATATGAAGAGCTTCAAATGGTGTGAAAAATATGAGGAGCATGAAATGGTCTGAAATATAGGAGGAGCATGAAGTGGTTGTGAATAACATGAAGAGCCTGAAAAGGTGTGCAAAATATAAAAAGCTTCAAAAGGTGTGAAATATATGAGGAGCATGAAACGGTCTGAAAAATAGGAGGAGCATGAAGCGGTGTTCAAAAAAATGCAGAGAGTGAAAAGGTGTGAAAAATATGAAGAGCTTCAAAAGGTGTAAAAAATAGGAGGAGTATGAAACAGTTTAAAAATAGGAGGAGCATCAAGTGGTGTAGAAAAACATGAAGAGCCTGAAAACGTGTGAAAAATATGAAGAGCTTCAAAAGCTGTCAAAAATGAGATGAGCATGAAACGGTCTGAAAAATAGTAGCATGAAGCGGTGCTGAAAATCATGAAGAGCCTGAAAAGGTGTGAAAAATATGAAGAGCTTCAAAATGTTTCAAAAATATGAGGAGAATTAAACGGTCTGAAAAATATGAGGAGCATGAAGTGGTGTTGAAAAACATGAAGAGCCTGAAAAGGTGTGAAAAATATGAAGAGCTTCAAAAGGTTTCAAAAATATGAGGAGTATGAAACGGTCCGAAAAATAGAAGGATCATCAAGCGGTGTTGAAAAACATAAAGAGCCTGAAAAGGTTTGAAAAATATGAAGAGCTTCAAAAGGTGTCAAAATTATGAGGAGCATGAAACGGTCTGAAAAATAGGAGGAGCATTAAGCGGTGTTCAAAAACATGAACAGCCTGAAAAGATGTGAAAAATATGAAGAGCTTCAAAAGGTGTGAAATATATGAAGAGCTTCAAAAGGTGTAAAAAATAGGAGGAGCATGAAACGGTTTCAAAAATAGGAGGAGCATCAATTGGTGTAGAAAAACATGAAGAGCCTGAAAACGTGTGAAAAATATGAAGAGCTTAAAAAATATGAAAAATATGAAGAGCTTCAAAAGGTGTGAAAAATATGAAGAGCTTCAAAAGATGTCAAAAATATGAGGAGCAAGAAAGGGTCTGAAAAATAGGAGGAGCATGAAGCCGTGTTCAAAAACATGAAGAGCCTGAAAAGGTGTGAAAAATATGAAGAGCTTCAAAAGGTGTCAAAAATATGAGGAGCATGAAAGGGTCTGAAAAATAGGAGGAGCATGAAGCCGTGTTCAAAAACATGAGAGCCTGAAAAGGTGTGAAAAATATGAACAGCTGCAAAGGGTGTCAAAATTTGAGGAGTATGAATCGGTCTGAAAAATAGCAGGAGAATGAAGCAGTGTTGAAAAACATGAAGAGTTTGAAAACGTGTGAAAAATATGAAGAGCTTCAAAAATGTGAATAATAAGAAGAGCTTCAAAAGGTGTGAAAAATATGAAGAGCTTCAAAAGGTGTCAAAAATGAGATGAGCATGAAACAGTCTGGAAAAATAGGAGGAGCATGAAGCAGTGTTGAAAATCATGAAGAGACTGAAAAGGTGTGAAAAAATACGAAGAGTTTCAAAAGGTGTCAAATTATGAAGAGCTTCAAAAGTTGTCAAAATGAGATCAGCATGAAACGGTCTGCAATATAGGAGGAGCCTGAAGTGGTGTTGAAAAAAATGAAGAGCCTGAAAATGTGTGAAATATATGAAGAGCTTCAAAAGGAGTCAAAAATATGAGGAGAATGAATCGGTCTTAAATATAGGAGTAGCATGAAGCGGTGTTGAAAAATATGAAGAGCCTGAAAAGGTGTGAAAAATATGAGGAGCTTCAAAGGTTTGAAAAACATGAGGAGCATGAAACGGTCTGAAAATAGGAGGAGCATGAAGCGGTGTTCAAAAACATGAAGAGCCTGAAAATGTGTGAAAAAAATGAAGAGCCTCAAAACGTGTCAAAAATATGAGGAGCATTAAACGGTCTGAAAATATAGGAGGAGTATGAAGCGGTGTAGAAAAACATGAAGAGCCTGAAAATGTGGGAAATATATGAGGAGCTTGAAAAGGTGGCAAAAATATGAGGAGCATGAAACGGTGTGAAAAATAGGAGGATCATGAAGCGGTGTTGAAAAACATGAAGAACCTGAAAAGGTGTGAAATATATGAAGAGCTTCAAAAGGTGTCAAAAATATGAGGAGCATGAAACGGTCTGAAAAATAGGAGGAGCATGAAATGGTGTTCAAACAAATGAAGAGCATGAAAAGGTGTGATAAATATGAAGAGCTTCAAAAGGTTTGAAAAACATGAGGAGAATGAAAGGGTCCGAAAAATAGGAGATGCATGAAGTTGTGTAGAAAAACATGAAGAGCCTGAAAAGGTGTGAAAAATATTAAGAGCTTCAAAAGGTATAAAATACATGAGGAGCATGAAACTGTCTGAAAAATAGGAGGAGCATTAAGTGGTGTTCAACAACATGAAGAGGCTCAAGAGGTTTGAAAAATATGAAGAGCTTCAAAAGGTGTGAAATACATGAGAGGAATGAAACTGTCTGAAAAACAGAAGGAGCATGAAGCGGTGTTGAAAACCATGAAGAGCCTGAAAAGGTGTGAAAAATATGAAGAGCTTCTAAATGTGTCAAAATTATGAGGAGCATGAAACGGTCTGAAAAATAGGAGGAGCATGAAGCGGTGTTGAAAAACATGAAGAGCCTGAAAAGGTGTGTAAAATATTAAGAGGTTCTAAAGGTGTCAAGTATATGAGGAGCATGAAACGGTCTTAAAAATACGAGGAGAATGAAGTGGAGTTGAAAAACATGAAGAGCGTAAAAATGTGCGAAAAATATGAAAAGCCTCAAATCCTGTCAAAAATATGAGGAGCATGAAACGGTCTGAAAAAGAGGAGGAGTATGAAGCGGTGTTGAAACACATGAAGAGAGTGAAAAGGTGTGTAAAATATTAAGAGGTTCTAAAGGTGTCAAAAATATGAGGAGCATGAAACGGTCTGAAAAGTACGAGGAGCATGAAGCGGTGTTGAAAATCATGAAGAGCCTGAAAACGCGTGAAAAATATGAAGAGCTTCAAAAGGTGTCAAAATGAGATGAGCATGAAACGGTCTAAAAAATAGGAGGAGCATGAAATGGTGTTGAAAAAAATGAAAAGCCTGAAAAGTTGTGAAATATATGAAGAGCTTCAAAAGGTTTCAAAAATATGAGGAGAATGAAACGGTCTGCAAAATAGGAGGAGCATGAAATGTAGTTCAAAAACATGAAAAGCATGAAAAGGTGTGAAAAATATGAAGAGCTTCAAAAGTTGTGAAATACATGAGGAGGATTAAATGGTCTGAAAAATATGAGGAGCATGAAGCGGTGTTGAAAAACATGAAGAGCCAGAAGAGGTGTGAAAAATATGAAGAGCTTCAAAAGGTGTGAAAAATATGAGGAGCATGAAACGGTCTGAAAAATAGGAGGAGCAAGAAGCGGTGTTCAAAAACATGAAGAGCCTGAAAAGGTGTGAAAAATATGAATAGCTTCAAACGTGTCAAAAATATTAGGAGCATGAAACGGTCTGAAAAATAGGAGGAGCATTAAACGATGTTGAAAAACATGAAGAGCCTGAAAAGGTGTGAGAAATATGAAGAGCTTCAAAAGGTGTCAAAAATATGAGGAGCATGAAACGGTGTGAAAAATAGGAGGAGCAAGAAGGGGTGTTGAAAAACATGAAGAGCCTGAAAATGTGTGAAATATATAAAGAGCTTCAAAAGATGTGAAAAATATGAAGAGCTTCAAAAGGAGTCAAAAATGAGATGAGCAAGAAACGCTCTGAAAAAAAGAGGAGCATGAAGCGGTGTTGAAAAACATGAAGAACCTGAAAAGTTGTGAGAAATATGAAGAGCTTCAACAGGTGTCAAAAATATGAGGAGAATGAAACGGTCTGAAAAAGAGGAGGAGCAAGAAGCGGTGTTGAAAAACATGAAGAGCCTGAAAAGGTGTGAAAAATATGCAGAGCTTCTAAAGGTGTCAAAATTATGAGGAGCATGAAACGGTCTGAAAAAGAGGAGGAGCATGAAGCGGTGTTGACAAACATGAAGAGCCTGAAAAGGTGTGAAAAATATGGAGAGCTTCAAAAGTTGTCAAAATATGAGGAGCATGAAACGGCCTGAAAAATAGGAGGACTATGAAAAGGTCTGAAAAATAGGAGGAGCATGAGTCGGTGATGAAAACATTAAGAGCATGAAAAGGTGTGAAATATATGAAAAGCTTCAAAAGGTGTGATAAATATCATGAGCTTCAAAAGCTGTCAAAAAAGAGATGAGCATGAAACGGTCTGAAAAATAGGAGGAGCATGAAGCGGTGTTGAAAAACATGAAGAGCCTGAAAAAGTGTGAAATATATGAAGAGCTTCAAAAGGTGTGAAAAATACGAGGAGCTTCAAAAGGTGTCAAAAATATGAGGAGCATGAAATGGTTTGAAAAACAGGAGGAGCATGAAACGGTGTTCAAAAACATGAAGCCTGAAAAGGTGTGAAAAATATGAAGAGCTTCAAAAGGTGTTAAAAATATGAGGAGCGTGAACCGGTCTGAAAAAGAGGAGGTGCATGAAGCGGTGTTCAAAAATATGAAGAGCTTCAAAAGATGTGAAAAATATGAGGAGCATGAAACGGTCTGAAAAATAGGAGGAGCATGAAACCGTGTTCTAAAACATGAAGAGCCTGAAAAGGTGTGAAAAATATGAGGAGTTCCAAAAGTTGTCAAAAATATGAGGAGCATGAAACGGTCTGAAAAATAGGAGGAGCATGAAGCGGTGTTGAAAAACATGAAGAGTCTGAAAACGTGTGAAAGTATGAAGAGCTTCACAAATATGAAAAATATGAAGAGCTTCAAAAGGTGTGAAAAATATGAAGAGCTTCAAAAGGTGTCAAAAATGAGATGAGCATGAAACGGTCTGAAAAATAGGAGGAGCAAGAAGCAGTGTTGAAAAACATGTAGAGCCTGAAAACGTGTGAAAAATACGAAGAGCTTCAAAAGATGTGAAAAATATGAAGAGCTTTAAAAGGTGTCAAAAATGAGATGAGCATGAAACGCTCTGAAAAATAGTACGAGAATGAAGCGGTGTTGAAAAACATGAAGAGCCTGAAAAGGTGTGAGAAATATGAAGAGCTTCAAAAGGTGTCAAATATATGAGGAGCATGAAACGGTCTGAAAAAGAGGAGGAGTATGAAGCGGTGTTGAAAAACATGAAGAGCCTGAAAAGGTGTGTAAAATATTAAGAGGTTCTAAAGGTGTCAAAAATATGAGGAGCATGAAACGGTCTGAAAAATACGAGGAGCATGAAGCGGTGTTGAAAATCATGAAGAGCCTGAAAACGCGTGAAAAATATGAAGAGCTTCAAAAGGTGTCAAAATGAGATGAGCATGAAACGGTCTAAAAAATAGGAGGAGCATGAAATGGTGTTGAAAAAAATGAAAAGCCTGAAAAGGAGTGAAATATATGAAGAGCTTCAAAAGGTTTCAAAAATATGAGGAGAATGAAACGGTCTGCAAAATAGGAGGAGCATGAAATGGTGTTCAAAAACATGAAGAGCATGAAAAGGTGTGAAAAATATGAAGAGCTTCAAAAGTTGTGAAATACATGAGGAGGATTAAATGGTCTGAAAAATAGGAGGAGCATGAAGCGGTGTTCAAAAACATGAAGAGCCAGAAGAGGTGTGAAAAATATGAAGAGCTTCAAAAGGTGTGAAAAATATGAGGAGCATGAAACGGTCTGAAATATAGGAGGAGCAAGAAGCGGTGTTCAAAAACATGAAGAGCCTGAAAAGGTGTGAGAAATATGAAGAGCTTCAAAAGGTGTCAAAAATATGTGGAGCATGAAACGGTGTGAAAAATAGGAGGAGCAAGAAGGGGTGTTGAAAAACATGAAGAGCCTGAAAATGTGTGAAAAATATAAAGAGCTTCAAAAGATGTGAAAAATATGAAGAGCTTCAAAAGGAGTCAAAAATGAGATGAGCAAGAAACGCTCTGAAAAATAGGAGGAGCATGAAGCGGTGTTGAAAAACATGAAGAACCTGAAAAGTTGTGAGAAATATGAAGAGCTTCAACAGGTGTCAAAAATATGAGGAGAATGAAACGGTCTGAAAAAGAGGAGGAGCAAGAAGCAGTGTTGAAAAACATGAAGAGCCTGAAAAGGTGTGAAAAATATGAAGAGCTTCTAAAGGTGTCAAAAATATGAGGAGCATGTAACGGTCTGAAAAAGAGGAGGAGCATGAAGCGGTGTTGAAAAACATGAAGAGCCTGAAAAGGTGTGAAAAATATGAAGAGCTTCAAAAGTTGTCAAAATATGAGGAGCATGAAACGGCCTGAAAAATAGGAGGAGCATGAAACGGTCTGAAAAATAGGAGGACCATGAGTCGGTGATGAAAACATTAAGAGCATGAAAAGATGTGAAATATATGAAGAGCTTCAAAAGGTGTGATAAATATCATGAGCTTCAAAAGCTGTCAAAAAAGAGATGATCATGAAACGGTCTGAAAAATAGGAGGAGCATGAAGCAGTGTTGAAAAACATGAAGAGTCTGAAAACGTGTGAAATTATGAAGAGCTTCAAAAATATGAAAAATATGAAGAGCTTCAAAAGGTGTGAAAAA
Organism: Dama dama; assembly: GCF_033118175.1. Classification (NCBI taxonomy): domain Eukaryota; kingdom Metazoa; phylum Chordata; class Mammalia; order Artiodactyla; family Cervidae; genus Dama; species Dama dama. The sequence continues at coordinate 284,267 of NW_026870960.1, forward strand.
TATGAAGAGCTTCAAAAGGTGTCAAAAATGAGATGAGCATGAAACGGTCTGAAAAATAGGAGGAGCAAGAAGCAGTGTTGAAAAACATGTAGAGCCTGAAAAAGTGTGAAATATATGAAGAGCTTCAAAAGGTGTGAAAAATATGAGGAGCGTGAAATGGTTTGAAAAACAGGAGGAGCATGAAACGGTGTTCAAAAACATGAAGAGCCTGAAAAGGTGTGAAATATATGAAGAGCTTCAAAAGGTGTCAAAAATATGAGGAGCGTGAAATGGTTTGAAAAACAGGAGGAGCATGAAACGGTGTTCAAAAACATGTAGAGCCTGAAAAAGTGTGAAATATATGAAGAGCTTCAAAAGGTGTCAAAAATATGAGGAGCATGAAATGGTTTGAAAAACAGGAGGAGCATGAAACGGTGTTCAAAAACATGAAGAGCCTGAAAAGGTGTGAAAAATATGAAGAGCTTCAAAAGGTGTGAGAAATATGAGGAGCGTGAAACGGTCTGAAAAAGAGGAGGAGCATGAAGCGGTGTTCAAAAATATGAAGAGCTTCAAAAGGTGTGAAAAATATGAGGAGCGAGAAACGGTCTGAAAAAGAAGAGGAGCATGAATCGGTGTTCAAAAATATGAAGAGCTTCAAAAGGTGTGAAAAATATGAGGAGCATGAAATGGTCTGAAATATAGGAGGAGCATGAAACCGTGTTCTAAAACATGAAGAGCCTGAAAAGGTGTGAAAAGTATGAAGACCTTCAAAAATTGTGAAATACATGAGGAGCATGAAACGGTTTGAAAAATATGAGGAGCATGAAGCGTTGTTCAATAACATGAAGAGCCTGAAAGGCTGTGAAATGTATGAAGAGCTTCAAAAAGTGTCAAAAATATGAGAAGCATGAAACGGTCTGAAAAATAGGAGGAGCATGAAGCGGTGTTGAAAAACATGAAGAGCCTGAAAAGGTGTGAAAAATATGAAGAGCTTCAAAAGGTGTGAAAAATACGAAGAGCTTTAAAAGGTGTCAAAAATGAGATGAGCATGAAACGGTTTGAAAAATAGGAGGAGCATGAAGTGGTGTTGAAAAAAATGAAGAGCCTGAAAAGGTGTGAAATATATGAAGAGCTTCAAAAGGTGGCAAAAATATGAGGAGAATAAAACGGTCTGAAAAATAGGAGGAGCATGAATCAGTGTTGAAAAACATGAAGAGCCTGAAAAGGTGTGAAAAATATGAAGAGTTTCTAAAGGTGTCAAAAATATGAGGAGCATTAAACGGTCTGAAAAATAGGAGGAGCATGAAGTGGTGTTGAAAAAAATGAAGAGCATGAAAAGGTGTGAAAAATATGAAGAGCTTCAAAAGGTGTCAAAAATATTAGGAGCATGAAACGGTCTGAAAAATAGGAGGAACATGAAGCGGTTTTCAAAAACATGAAGAGCCTGAAAAGGTGTGAAAAATATGAAGAGCTTCAATACGTGTCAAAAATATGAGGAGCATGAAACGGTCTGAAAAATAGGAGGAGCATGTAACGGTGACCAAAAACATGAAGAGCCAGAAAAGGTGTGAAAAATATGAAGAGCCTCAAAAGGTGTGAAATACATGGGGAGCATGAAACGGGCTGAAAATTAGGAGAAGCATGAAGTGGTGTGGAAAAAACTGAAGAGCCTGAAAAGTTGTGAAAAATATGAAGAGCTTCAAAAGGTGTGAGAAATATGAGGAGCATGATATGGTTTGAAAAATAGGATTAGCATGAAGCGGTGTTCAAAAACCTGAAGAGCCTGAAAAGTTGTGAAAAATATGAAAAGCTTCAAAAGTTGTCAAAAATGAGATGAGCATGAAACTTTCAGAAAAATAGGAGGTGCATGAAGTGGTGTTGAAAAACATGAACAGCCTGAAAGGTGTGAGAAATATGAAGAGCTTCAAAAGGTGTCAAAAATATGAGGAGCATGACAGGGTCTGAAAAAAAGGAGGAGCAAGAAAGGGTGTTGAAAAACATGAAGAGCCTGAAAACGTGTGAAAAATATGAAGAGCTTCAAAAGATGTGAAAAATATGAAGAGCTTCAAAAGGTGTCAAAAATGAGATGAGCATGAAACGGTCTGAAAAATAGTAGGAGCATGAAGCTGTGTTGAAAAACATGAAGAACCTGAAAAGGTGTGAGAAATATGAAGAGCTTCAAAAAGTGTCAAAAATATGAGGAGCATGAAACGGTCTGAAAAAGAGGAGGAGCATGAAGCGGTATTGAAAAACATGAAGAGCCTGAAAAGGTGTGAAAAATATGAAGAGCTTCTAAAGGAGTCAAAAATATGAGGAGCATGTAACGGTCTTAAAAATACGAGGAGCATGAAGTGGTGTTGAAAATCATGAAGAGACTGAAAAGGAGTGAAATATATGAAGAGCTTCAAAAGGTTTGAAATACATGAGGAGCATGAAACGGTCTGAAATATAGGAGGAGCATGAAGCTGTGCTCAAAAACATGAAGAGCCTCAGAAGGCGTGAAAAATATGAAGAACTTCAAAAAGTGTGAAAAATATGAGGAGCATGAAACCGTCTGAAAAATAGGAGCATGAAGCGGTGTTCAGTAATATGAAGAGCCTGAAAACGTGTGAAAAATATGAAGAACTTCAAAATTTTCAAAAATATGAGGAGCATGAAAAGGTCTGAAAAATAGGAGGAGCATGAAACGGTGTTGAAAAACATGAGAGCCTGAAAAGGTGTGAAAAATATGAAGAGTTCCATAAGTTGTCAAAAATAAGAGGAGCATGAAACGGTCTGAAAAATAGGAGGAGCATGAAGCGGTTTTGAAAAACATGAAGAGTCTGAAAACGTGTGAAAGTATGAAGAGCTTCAAAAATATGAAAAATATGAAGAGCTTCAAAAGGTGTAAAAAATGAGATGAGCATGAAACGGTCTGAAAAATACGAGGAGCATGAAGCGGTATTGAAAATCATGAAGAGCCTGAAAAGGCGTGAAAAATATGAAGAGCTTCAAAAGATGTGAAAAATATGAAGAGCTTCAAAAGGTGTCAAAATGAGATGAGCATGAAACGGTCTGAAAAATAGAACCAGCATGAAACGGTGTTGAAAAACATGAAGAGCCTGAAAAAGTGTGAAAAATATGAAGAGCTTCAAAAGCTGTGAAAAATATGAAGAGCTTCAAAAGGTGTCAAAATTTAGATGAGCATGAAACGGTCTGAAATATAGGAGGGCATGAAGCGGTGTTGAAAAACATGAAGAGCCTGAAAAGGTGTGAAAAATATGAAGAGCTTCAAAACGTGTCAAAAATATGAGGAGCATGAAACGGTCTGAAAAATAGGAGGAGCATGAAACGGTGTTCAAAAACATGAAGAGTCTGAAAAGGTGTGAAAAATATGAAGAGCTTCAAAAAGTGTCAAAAATATGAGGAGCATGAAACGGTCTGAAAAATAGCAGGAGCATGAAGCGGTGTTTGAAAACATGAAGAGCCTGAAAAAGTGTGAAAAATATGAAGAGCTTCAAAAGGTGTCAAAAATATGAGGAGCATGAAACGGTCTGAAAAATAGGAGGAGCAAGAAGTGGTGTTGAAAAACATGAAGAGTCTGAAAAGGTGTGAAAAATATGAAGAGCTTCAAAAGGTGTCAAAATGAGATGAGCATGAAAAGGTCTGAAAAATAGAAGCAGCATGAAACGGTGTTGAAAAACATGAAGAGCCTGAAAAAGTGTGAAAAATATGAAGAGCTTCAAAAGGTGTGAAAAATATGAAGAGCTTCAAAAGTTGTGAAAAATATGAAGAGCTTCAAAAGTTGTCAAAAATATGAGGAGCATGAAACGGTCTGAAAAATACGAGGAGCATGAAGCGATGTTGAAAATCATGAAGAGCCTGAAAACGCGTGAAAAATATGAAGAGCTTCAAAAGGTGTCAAAATGAGATGAGCATGAAACGGTCTAAAAAATAGGAGGAGCATGAAATGGTGTTGAAAAAAATGAAAAGCCTGAAAAGGTGTGAAATATATGAAGAGCTTCAAAAGGTTTCAAAAATATGAGGAGAATGAAACGGTCTGCAAAATAGGAGGAGCATGAAATGGTGTTCAAAAACATGAAGAGCATGAAAAGGTGTGAAAAATATGAAGAGCTTCAAAAGTTGTGAAATACATGAGGAGGATTAAATGGTCTGAAAAATAGGAGGAGCATGAAGCGGTGTTCAAAAACATGAAGAGCCAGAAGAGGTGTGAAAAATATGAAGAGCTTCAAAATGTGTGAAAAATATGAGGAGCATGAAACGGTCTGAAAAATAGGAGGAGCAAGAAGCGGTGTTCAAAAACATGAAGAGCCTGAAAAGGTGTGAAAAATATGAACAGCTTCAAAACGTGTCAAAAATATTAGGAGCATGAAACGGTCTGAAAAATAGGAGGAGCAAGAAACGATGTTGAAAAACATGAAGAGCCTGAAAAGGTGTGAGAAATATGAAGAGCTTCAAAAGGTGTCAAAAATATGAGGAGCATGAAACGGTGTAAAAAATAGGAGGAGCAGGAAAGGGTGTTGAAAAACATGAAGAGCCTGAAAATGTGTGAAAAATATAAAGAGATTCAAAAGATGTGAAAAATATGAAGAGCTTCAAAAGGTGTCAAAAATGAGATGAGCATGAAACGGTCTGAAAAATAGAAGCAGCATGAAACGGTGTTGAAAAACATGAAGAGCCTGAAAAGGCGTGAAAAATATGAAGAGCTTCAAGAGATGTGAAAAATATGAAGAGCTTCAAAAGGTGTCAAAATCAGATGAGCATGAAACGGTCTGAAAAATAGAAGCAGCATGAAACGGTGTTGAAAAACATGAAGAGCCTGAAAATGTGGGAAAAATATGAAGAGCTTCAAAAGTTGTGAAAAATATGAAGAGCTTCAAAAGGTGTCAAAAATTAGATGAGCATGAAACGGTCTGAAATATAGGAGGGCATGAAGCGGTGTTGAAAAACATGAAGAGCCTGAAAAGGTGTGAAAAATATGAAGAGCTTCAAAACGAGTCAAAAATATGAGGAGCACGAAACGGTCTGAAAAATAGGAGGAGCATGAAACGGTGTTCAAAAACATGAAGAGCCTGAAAAGGTGTAAAAAATATGAAGAGCTTCAAAAGTTGTCAAAAATATGAGGAGCATGAAACGGTCTGAAACATAGGAGGAGCAAGAAGCAGGGTTGAAAAACATGTAGAGCCTGAAAACGTGTGAAAAATACGAAGAGCTTCAAAAGATGTGAAAAATATGAAGAGCTTTAAAAGGTGTCAAAAATGAGATGAGCATGAAACGGTCTGAAAAATAGTAGGAGAATGAAGCGGTGTTGAAAAACATGAAGAGCCTGAAAAGGTGTGTAAAATATTAAGAGGTTCTAAAGGTGTAAAAAATATGAGGAGCATGAAACGGTCTTAAAAATACGAGGAGAATGAAGTGGAGTTGAAAAACATGAAGAGCGTGAAAATGTGTGAAATATATGAAAAGCCTCAAATCCTGTCAAAAATATGAGGAGCATGAAACGGTCTGAAAAAGAGGAGGAACATGAAGCGGTGTTGGAAAACATGATGAGCCTGAAAAGGTGTGTAAAATATTAAGAGCTTCAAAAGGTGGAAAAAATATGAGGAGAATGAAATGGTCTGAAAAATAGGAGGAGCATGAATCGGTGTTTAAAAACATGAGGAGCCTGAAAAGGTGTGAAAATTATGAGGAGTTTCTAAAGGTGTCAAAAATATGAGGAGCATGAAACGCTCTGAAAAATAGGAGGAGCATGAAGTGGTGTTGAAAAACATGAAGAGCATGAAAAGGTGTGTAAAATATGAAGAGCTTCAAAAGGTGTCAAAAATATGAGGAGCATGAAACGGTCTGAAAAATAGGAGATAGATAAAGCGGTGTTCAAAAACATGAAGAGCCTGAAAAGGTGTGAAAAATATGAAGAACTTCAATAGGTGTCAAAAATATGAGGAGCATGAAACGGTCTGAAAAATAGGAGGAGCATGTAATGGTGACCAAAAACATCAAGAGCCAGAAAAGGTGTGAAAAATATGAAGAGCTTCAAAAGGTGTGAAATACACGGGGAGCATGAAATGGGCTGAAAAATATGAGAAGCATGAAGTGGTGTGGAAAAACCTGAAGAGACTGAAAATGTGTGAAAAATATGAAGAGCTTCAAAAGGTGTGAGAAATATGAGGAGCATGATATGGTTTGAAAAATAGGATTAGCATGAAGCGGTGTTCAAAAACCTGAAGAGCCTGAAAAGTTGTGAAAAATATGAAAAGCTTCAAAAGGTGTCAAAAATGAGATGAGCATGAAACGGTCTGAAAAATAGGAGGTGCATGAATCGGTGTTGAAAAACATGAACAGCCTGAAAGGTGTGAGAAATATGAAGAGCTTCAAAAGGTGGGAAAAATATGAGGAGCATGACACGGTCTGAAAAATAGGAGGAGCATGAACCGGTGTTGAAAAACATGAAGAGCCTGAAAACGTGTGAAAAATATGAAGAGCTTCAAAAGGTTTCAAAAATATGAGGAGCATGTAACGGTCTGAAAAATAGGAGGAGCATGAAACGGTGTTCAAAAACTTGAAGAGCCTGAAAAGGTGTCAAAAATATGAAGAGCTTCAAATGGTGTCAAAAATATGAGGGGCATGAAACTGTCTGAAAAATAGGAGTAACATGAAGCAGTTTTCAAAAACATGTAGAGCCTGAAAAGGTGTGATAAAAATGAAGAGCTTCAAAAGGTGTCAAAAATATGAGGAGCATGAAACGGTCTGAACAATAGGAGGAGCATGAAATGCTGTAGAAATACATGAAGTGCCTGAAATGGTGTGAAAAATATGAAGAGCTTTAAAACGTGTCAAAAATATGAGGAGCATGGAACGGTCTGAAAAATAGGAGGAGCATGAGGCGGTGTTGAAAAATATGAAGAGCCTGAAAAGTTGTGAAAAATATGAAGAGCTTCAAAAGGTGTAAAAAATGAGATGAGCATGAAGCGATCTGAAAAATAGGAGGAGCATGAAGTGGTGTTAAAAAATATGAAGAGCCTGAAAAGTTGTGAAAAATATGAAGAGCTTCAAAAGGTGTCAAAAATATGAGGAGCATGAAACGGTCTGAAAATTAGGAGGATTATGAAACGGTGTTCAAAAACATGAAGAGCCTGAAAAGGTGTGAAAAATATGCAGAGCTTCAAAAGGTGTGAAATATATGAGGAGCATAAAACGGACTGAAAAATAGGAGGAGCATGAAGCCGTGTTCAAAAACATGAGAGCCTGAAAAGGTGTGAAAAATATGAAGAACTTCAAAAGGTGTGAAATACATGAAGAGCATGAAACGGTCTGAAAAATAGGAGGAGCATGAAACTGTGTTCAAAAACTTGAAGAGCCTGAAAAGGTGTGAAAAATATGAAGAGCTTCAAAAGGTGTCAAAAATATGAGGAGCCTGTAACGGTCTGAAATATAGGAGGAGCATGAAACGGTGTTCAGAAACTTGAAGAGCCTGAAAATGTGTGAAAAATATGAAGAGCTTCAAAACGTGTCAAAAATAAGAGGGGCAAGAAAGGTTCTGAAAAATAGGAGGAATATGAAGCAGTGTTCAAAAACATGTAGAGCCTGGAAAGGTGTGAAAAATATGAAGAGCTTCAAAAGGTGTCAAAAATATGATGAGCATGAAAAGGTTTGAAAAATAAGAGGAGCATGAAACGGTGTTGAAATACATGAAGAGCCTGAAATGGTGCGAAAAATATGAAGAACTTCAAAAGGTTGGAAAAATATGAAGAGCTTCAATAGGTGTCAAAATGAGATTAGCATGAAACGGTCTGAAAAATAGGAGGAGCATGAAGTGGTGTTGATAAACATGAAGAGCATGAAAAGGTGTGAAAAATATGAAGAGCTTCAAAATGTGTGAAATACATGAGGAGCATGAAACGGTCTGAAAAATACGAGGAGCATGAATCGGTGTTCAAAAACATGAAGAGCCTGAAAAGGTGTGAAAAATATGAAGAGCTTCAAAAGGTCAGAAATACATGAGGAGCATGAAACGGTCTCAAAAATAGGAGGAGCATTAAGTGGTGTTGAAAAAGATGAAGAGCCTGAAAACGTGTGAAAAATATGAAGAGCTTCAAACGGTGCCAAAAATATGAGGAGCATGAAACGGTCTGAAAATAGTAGGAGCATGAAGCGGTGTTGAAAAAGATGAAGAGGCTGAAAACGTGTGAAAAATATGAAGAGCTTCAAACGGTGCCAAAAATATGAGGAGCATGAAACGGTCTGAAAATAGTAGGAGCATGAAGCGGTGTTGAAAAAGATGAAGAGCCTGAAAACGTGTGAAAAATATGAAGAGCTTCAAACGGTGCCAAAAATATGAGGAGCATGAAACGGTCTGAAAATAGTAGGAGCATGAAGCGGTGTTGAAAAAGATGAAGAGCCTGAAAACGTGTGAAAAATATGAAGAGCTTCAAAAGGTGTGAAATACATGAAGAGGATGAATCGGTCTACAAAATAGGAGGAGCATGAAACGGTGTTCAACAACATGAAGAGCCTGAAAATGTGTGAAAAATATGAAGAGCTTCAAATGGTGTCAAAAATATGAGGAGCATGAATCGGTCTGAAAAATATGAGGAGCATGAAGGGGTGTTCAATAATAAGAAGAGCCTGAAAAGCTGTGAAATATATGAAGAGCTTCAAAAGGTGTCAAAATATGAGGAGCATGAAACCGTCTGAAAATAGGAGAAGCATGAAGTGGTGTTGAAAAACATGAAGAGCCTGAAAACGTGTGAAAAATATGAAGAGCTTCAAAAGGTGTGAAAAATATGAAGAACTTCAAAAGGTATCAAAAATGAGATGAGCATGAAACGGTCTGGAAAATAGGAGGAGCATGAAGTGGTGTTCAAAAAAAAGAAGAGCCTGAAAAGGTGTGAAATATATGAAGAACTTCAAAAGGTGTGAAAAATATGAAGAGCTTCAAAAGGTGTCAAAAATATGAGGAGCATGAAACGGTCTGAAAAATCGGAGGAGCATGAAGCGGTGTTGAAAAACATGAAGAGCCTGAAAACGTGTGAGAAATATGAAGAACTTCAAAAGGTGTCAAAAATATGAAGAGCTTCAAAAGGTGTCAAAAATATGAGGAGCATGAAACGGTCTGAAGATTAGGAGGAGCTAGAAGCGGTTTTGAAAAACCTGAAGAGCCTGAAAATGTGTGAAAAATATGAAAAGCTTCAAAAGTTGTGAAAAATATGAAGAGCTTCAAAAGGTGTCAAAAATGAGATGAGCATGAAACGGTCTGAAATATAGGAGGAGCATGAAGTGGTGTTGAAAAACATGAAGAGCCTGAAAAGGTGTGAAAATTATGAAGAGCTTCCAAAGGTGTGAAATAAATGAGGGGCATGAAACGGTCTGATAAATAGAGGAGCATGAAGCGGTGTTGAAAAACATGAAGAGCCTGAAAAAGTGTGAAAAATATGAAGAGCTTCAAATCGTGTCAAAAATATGAGGAGCATGAAACGGTCTGAAAAATAGGAGGAGCATGAAGCGGTGTTCAAAACCATGAAGAGCCTGAAAAGTTGTGAAAAATATGAAGAGCTTCAAAATGTGTCAAAAATATGAGGAGGATGAAAAGGTCTGAAAAATAGGAGGAGCATGAAGCGGTGTGCAAAACATGAAGAGCCTGAAAAGTTGTGAAAAATATGAAGAGATTCAAAAGGTGTGAAATATATGAGGAGCATGAAACGGCCTGAAAAATAGGAGGAGCATGAAGCAGTGTTGAAAAACATGAAGAGCCTGAAAAGATGTGAAAAATATGAAGAGCTTCAAAAGGTGTGAAAATTATGAGGAGCAGGATACGGTCTGAAAAATAGGAGGTTCATGAAGCGGTGTGGAAAAACATGAAGAGCCTGAAATGGTGTGAAATATACGAAGAGCTTTAAAAGGTGTCAAAAATATGAGGAGCATGAAACAGTGTGAAAAATAGTAGGAGCATGAAGCGGTGTTGAAAAACATGAAGAGCATGAAAAGGTGTGAAAAATATGAAGAGCTTCAAAAGGTGTGAAATACATGAGGATGATGAAACGGTCTGAAAAATAGGAGGAGCATGAAGCAGTGTTGAAAAACATGAAGAGCCTGAAAAGGTGTGAAAAATATGAAGAGCTTCCAAAGGTGTGAAAATTATGAGGAGCAGGATACGGTCTGAAAAATAGGAGGATCATGAAGCGGTGTGGAAAAACATGAAGAGCCTGAAAAGGTGTGAAAAATATGAAGAGCTTCAAAAGGTGTGAAATGCATGAGGAGCTTGAAACGGTCTGAAAAACAAGAGGAGCATGAAGCAGTGTTGAAAAACATGAAGAGCCTGAAAACGTGTGAAAAATATGAAGAGCTTCAAAAGGTGTGAAAAATATGAAGAGCTTCAAAAGGTGTCAAAAATGCGATGAGAATGAAATGGTCTGAATAATAGGAGGAACATGAAGTGGTGTTGAAAAACATGAAGAACCTGAAAAGGTGTGAAAAATATGAAGATCTTCAAAAGGTGTCAAAAATATGAGAAGCATGAATCGATCGAAAATTGGAGGAGCATGAAGAGGTTTGAAAAACATGAAGAGCCTGAAAAGTTGTGAAAAATATGAAGAGCTTCAAAAGGTGTCAAAATTATGAGGAGCATGAAACGGTCTGAAAAAACGGAGGAGCATGAAGCGGTGGTCCAAAATATGAAGAGCCTGAAACACTGTGAAAAATATGAAGAGCTTCAAAATGTGTCAAAAATATGAGGAGGATGAAAAGGTCTGAAAAATAGGAGGAGAATGAAGCGGTGTTTAAAAACATGAAGAGCCTGAAAAGGTGTGAAAAATATGAAGAGCTTAAAAACGAGTCAAAAATATGAGTAGGATAAAACCGTATGAAAAATAGCAGGAGCATGAAACGGTGTTGAAAAACATGAAGAGCCTGAAAAGGTGTGAAAAATATGAAGAGCTTCAAAAGGTGTCAAAATTATGAGAAGCATGAAACGGTCTGAAAAATACGAGGAGCATGAAGCGGTGTTGAAAAACATGAAGAGCCTGAAAAGGTGTGAAAAATATGAAGAGCTTCAAAAGGTGTCAAAAATATGAGGAGCATGAAACGGTATGAAAATTAGGAGGAGCAAGAAACTGTGATCAAAAACAAGAAGAGCCTGAAAAGGTGTGAAAAATATGAAGGGCTTCAAGAGGTGTGAAAATTATGAGGAGCATGAAACGGTCTGAAAAATAGGAGGAGCATGAAGCGGTGTTCAAAAACATGAAGAGCCTGAAAAGGAGTGCAAAATATGAAGAGCTTCAAAAGGTGTGAAAATTATGAGGATCAGGAAGCGGTCTGAAAAATAGGAGGAGCATGAAGCGGTTTACAAAAACATGAAGAGCCTGAAAAGGTGTCAAAAATATGAAGAGCTTCAAAAGGTGTCAAAATATTAGGAGCATGAAACAGCCTGAAAAATAGGATGAGCATGAAACGGTTTTGAAAAAGATGAAGAGCATGAAAATGTGTGAAAAATATGAAGAGCTTAAAAGGTGTCAAAAATATGAGAAGCATGAAACGACTGAAAAATAGGAGGAGCATGAAGCGGTGTTGAAAAACATGAAGAGCCTGAAAAGGTTTGAAATATATGAAGAGATTAAAAAGTGTTAAAAATATGAGGAGCATGAAACGGTCTGAAATATAGGAGGAGCATGAAGCGGTGTTGAAAAAAATTAAGAGCCTGAAAAGGTGTCAAAATTATGAAGAGCTTCAAAAGGTCTCAAAAATTTGAGGAGCATGAAACGGTTTGAAAAATATGACGCTCATTAAACGGTGTTGAAAAATATGAAATGCCTGAAAAAGTGTGAAAAATATGAAGAGCTTCAAAAGGTGTCAATAATATGAGGTGCATGAAACAGTCTGAAAATTAGGAGGAGCATGAAACGGTGTTTAAAAACATGAAGAGCCTGAAAAGGTGTGAAAATTATGAGGAGTTTCTAAAGGTGTCAAAAATATGAGGAGCATGAAACGCTCTGAAAAATAGGAGGAGCATGAAGTGGTGTTGAAAAACATGAAGAGCATGAAAATGTGCGAAAAATATGAAGAGCTTCAAAAGGTGTCAAAAATATGAGGAGCATGAAACGCTCTGAAAAATAGGAGGAGCATGAAGTGGTGTTGAAAAACATGAAGAGCCTGAAAAGGTGTGAAAAATATGAAGAGCTTCAATAGGTGTCAAAAATATGAGGAGCATGAAACGGTCTGAAAAATAGGAGGAGCATGTAACGGTGACCAAAAACATCAAGAGCCAGAAAAGGTGTGAAAAATATGAAGAGCTTCAAAAGGTGTGAAATACACGGGGAGCATGAAATGGGCTGAAAAATATGAGAAGCATGAAGTGGTGTGGAAAAACCTGAAGAGACTGAAAATGTGTGAAAAATATGAAGAGCTTCAAAAGGTGTGAGAAATATGAGGAGCATGATATGGTTTGAAAAATAGGATTAGCATGAAGCGGTGTTCAAAAACCTGAAGAGCCTGAAAAGTTGTGAAAAATATGAAAAGCTTCAAAAGGTGTCAAAAATGAGATGAGCATGAACCGGTCTGAAAAATAGGAGGTGCATGAATCGGTGTTGAAAAACATGAACAGCCTGAAAGGTGTGAGAAATATGAAGAGCTTCAAAAGGTGGGAAAAATATGAGGAGCATGACACGGTCTGAAAAATAGGAGGAGCATGAACCGGTGTTGAAAAACATGAAGAGCCTGAAAAGTTGTGAAAAATATGAAGAGCTTCAAAAGGTTTCAAAAATATGAGGAGCATGTAACGGTCTGAAAAATAGGAGGAGCATGAAACGGTGTTCAAAAACTTGAAGAGCCTGAAAAGGTGTCAAAAATATGAAGAGCTTCAAATGGTGTCAAAAATATGAGGGGCATGAAACTGTCTGAAAAATAGGAGGAGCATGAAATGCTGTTGAAATACATGAAGTGCCTGAAATGGTGTGAAAAATATGAAGAGCTTTAAAACGTGTCAAAAATATGAGGAGCATGGAACGGTCTGAAAAATAGGAGGAGCATGAGGCGGTGTTGAAAAACATTTAGAGCCTGAAAGCGTGTGAAAAATATGAAGATCTTCAAAAGGTGTGAAAAATATGAACAGCTTCAAAAGGTGTAAAAAATGAGATGAGCATGAAGCGATCTGAAAAATAGGAGGAGCATGAAGTGGTGTTAAAAAATATGAAGAGCCTGAAAAGTTGTGAAAAATATGAAGAGCTTCAAAAGGTGTCAAAAATATGAGGAGCATGAAACGGTCTGAAAATTAGGAGGATTATGAAACGGTGTTCAAAAACATGAAGAGCCTGAAAAGGTGTGAAAAATATGCAGAGCTTCAAAAGGTGTGAAATATATGAGGAGCATAAAACGGACTGAAAAATAGGAGGAGCATGAAGCCGTGTTCAAAAACATGAGAGCCTGAAAAGGTGTGAAAAATATGAAGAACTTCAAAAGGTGTGAAATACATGAAGAGCATGAAACGGTCTGAAAAATAGGGGGAGCATGAAACGGTGTTCAAAAACTTGAAGAGCCTGAAAAGGTGTGAAAAATATGAAGAGCTTCAAAAGGTGTCAAAAATATGAGGAGCCTGTAACGGTCTGAAATATAGGAGGAGCATGAAACGGTGTTCAGAAACTTGAAGAGCCTGAAAATGTGTGAAAAATATGAAGAGCTTCAAAACGTGTCAAAAATAAGAGGGGCATGAAAGGTTCTGAAAAATAGGAGGAATATGAAGCAGTGTTCAAAAACATGTAGAGCCTGGAAAGGTGTGAAAAATATGAAGAGCTTCAAAAGGTGTCAAAAATATGATGAGCATGAAAAGGTTTGAAAAATAAGAGGAGCATGAAACGGTGTTGAAATACATGAAGAGCCTGAAATGGTGCGAAAAATATGAAGAACTTCAAAAGGTTGGAAAAATATGAAGAGCTTCAATAGGTGTCAAAATGAGATTAGCATGAAACGGTCTGAAAAATAGGAGGAGCATGAAGTGGTGTTGATAAACATGAAGAGCATGAAAAGGTGTGAAAAATATGAAGAGCTTCAAAATGTGTGAAATACATGAGGAGCATGATACGGTCTGAAAAATACGAGGAGCATGAATCGGTGTTCAAAAACATGAAGAGCCTGAAAAGGTGTGAAAAATATGAAGAGCTTCAAAAGGTCAGAAATACATGAGGAGCATGAAACGGTCTCAAAAATAGGAGGAGCATTAAGTGGTGTTGAAAAAGATGAAGAGCCTGAAAACGTGTGAAAAATATGAAGAGCTTCAAACGGTGCCAAAAATATGAGGAGCATGAAACGGTCTGAAAATAGTAGGAGCATGAAGCGGTGTTGAAAAAGATGAAGAGCCTGAAAACGTGTGAAAAATATGAAGAGCTTCAAAAGGTGTGAAATACATGAAGAGGATGAATCGGTCTACAAAATAGGAGGAGCATGAAACGGTGTTCAACAACATGAAGAGCCTGAAAATGTGTGAAAAATATGAAGAGCTTCAAATGGTGTCAAAAATATGAGGAGCATGAATCGGTCTGAAAAATATGAGGAGCATGAAGGGGTGTTCAATAATAAGAAGAGCCTGAAAAGCTGTGAAATATATGAAGAGCTTCAAAAGGTGTCAAAATATGAGGAGCATGAAACCGTCTGAAAATAGGAGAAGCATGAAGTGGTGTTGAAAAACATGAAGAGCCTGAAAACGTGTGAAAAATATGAAGAGCTTCAAAAGGTGTGAAAAATATGAAGAACTTCAAAAGGTATCAAAAATGAGATGAGCATGAAACGGTCTGGAAAATAGGAGGAGCATGAAGTGGTGTTCAAAAAAAAGAAGAGCCTGAAAAGGTGTGAAATATATGAAGAACTTCAAAAGGTGTGAAAAATATGAAGAGCTTCAAAAGGTGTCAAAAATATGAGGAGCATGAAACGGTCTGAAAAATCGGAGGAGCATGAAGCGGTGTTGAAAAACATGAAGAGCCTGAAAACGTGTGAGAAATATGAAGAACTTCAAAAGGTGTCAAAAATATGAAGAGCTTCAAAAGGTGTCAAAAATATGAGGAGCATGAAACGGTCTGAAAATTAGGAGGAGCTAGAAGCGGTGTTGAAAAACCTGAAGAGCCTGAAAATGTGTGAAAAATATGAAAAGCTTCAAAAGTTGTGAAAAATATGAAGAGCTTCAAAAGGTGTCAAAAATAAGATGAGCATGAAACGGTCTGAAATATAGGAGGAGCATGAAGTGGTGTTGAAAAACATGAAGAGCCTGAAAATGTGTGAAATATTTGAAGAGCTTCAAAATGGGTCAGAAATGAGAGGAGCATGAAACGGTCTGAAAAATAGGAGGAGCATGAAGCGGTGTTGAAAAACATGAAGAGCCTGAAAAGATGTGAAAAATATGAAGAGCTTCAAAATGTGTCAAAAATATGCGGAGCATGAAATTGTCTGAAATATAGGAGGAGCATGAAACGGTGTTCAAAGACATGAAGAGCCTGAAATGTTGTGAAAAATATGAAGAGCTTCAAAAGGTGTGAAAAATATGAAGAGCTTCAAAATGTGTAAAAAATATGAGGAGCTTCAAAGGGTGTCAAAAATATGAGGAGCATGAAACGGTCTGAAAAAAGGGGAAGCATGAAACGGTGTTGAAAAACATGAAGAGCCTGAAAAGGTGTGAAAATTATGAAGAGCTTCCAAAGGTGTGAAATAAATGAGGGGCATGAAACGGTCTGATAAATAGGAGGAGCATGAAGCGGTGTTGAAAAACATGAAGAGCCTGAAAAAGTGTGAAAAATATGAAGAGCTTCAAATCGTGTCAAAAATATGAGGAGCATGAAACGGTTTGAAAAATAGGAGGAGCATGAAGCGGTGTTCAAAACCATGAAGAGTCTGAAAAGTTGTGAAAAATATGAAGAGCTTCAAAATGTGTCAAAAATATGAGGAGGATGAAAAGGTCTGAAAAATAGGAGGAGCATGAAGCAGTGTTCAAAACATGAAGAGCCTGAAAAGTTGTGAAAAATATGAAGAGCTTCAAAAGGTGTGAAATATATGAGGAGCATGAAACGGCCTGAAAAATAGGAGGAGCATGAAGCAGTGTTGAAAAACATGAAGAGCCTGAAAAGGTGTGAAAAATATGAAGAGCTTCAAAAGGTGTGAAAATTATGAGGAGCAGGATACGGTCTGAAAAATAGGAGGATCATGAAGCGGTGTGGAAAAACATGAAGAGCCTGAAATGGTGTGAAATATACGAAGAGCTTTAAAAGGTGTCAAAAATATGAGGAGCATGAAACAGTGTGAAAAATAGTAGGAGCATGAAGCGGTGTTGAAAAACATGAAGAGCATGAAAAGGTGTGAAAAATATGAAGAGCTTCAAAAGGTGTGAAATACATGAGGATGATGAAACGGTCTGAAAAATAGGAGGAGCATGAAGCAGTGTTGAAAAACATGAAGAGCCTGAAAAGGTGTGAAAAATATGAAGAACTTCAAAAGGTGTGAAAATTATGAGGAGCAGGATACGGTCTGAAAAATAGGAGGATCATGAAGCGGTGTGGAAAAACATGAAGAGCCTGAAAAGGTGTGAAAAATATGAAGAGCTTCAAAAGGTGTCAAAATATTAGGAGCATGAAACAGCCTGAAAAATAGGATGAGCATGAAACGGTTTTGAAAAAGATGAAGAGCATGAAAATGTGTGAAAAATATGAAGAGCTTAAAAGGTGTCAAAAATATGAGAAGCATGAAACGACTGAAAAATAGGAGGAGCATGAAGCGGTGTTGAAAAACATGAAGAGCCTGAAAAGGTTTGAAATATATGAAGAGATTAAAAAGTGTTAAAAATATGAGGAGCATGAAACGGTCTGAAATATAGGAGGAGCATGAAGCGGTGTTGAAAAAAATTAAGAGCCTGAAAAGGTGTCAAAATTATGAAGAGCTTCAAAAGGTCTCAAAAATTTGAGGAGCATGAAACGGTCTGAAAAATAGGAGGCTCATTAAACGGTGTTGAAAAATATGAAATGCCTGAAAAAGTGTGAAAAATATGAAGAGATTCAAAAGGTGTCAATAATATGAGGTGCATGAAACAGTCTGAAAATTAGGAGGAGCATGAAACGGTGTTGAAAAACATGAAGAGCCTGAAAAAGTGTGAAAAATATGAAGAGCTTCAAAACGTGTCAAACATATGAGGAGCATGAAATGGTCTGAAAAATAGGAGCACCATGAAGCAGTGTTGAAAAACATGAAGAGCCTGAAAAGGTGTGAGAAATATGAAGAGCTTCAAAAGGTGTCAAAAATATGCGGAGCATGAAACGGTCTGAAAAATAGTAGGAGCATGAAGCGGTGTTGAAAAACATGAAGAGCCTGAAAAGATGTGAAAAATATAAAGAGCTTCAAAAGGTGTCAAAAATATGTGGAGCATGAAACGGTCTAAAAAATAGGAGGAGCATGAAGCGGTGTTCAAAAACATGAAGAGCCTGAAAAGGTGTGAAAAATATGAAGAGCTTCAAAAGGTGTGAAAAATATGAGGTGCATGAAACGGTCTGAAAAATAGGAGGAGCATGAAGCTGTGTTGAAAAACATGAAGAGCCTGAAAAGGTGTGAAAAATATGAAGAGCTTCAAAAGGTGTTAAAAATATGAGGTGGATGAAACGGTCTGAACAATAGGAGGAACATGAAACAATCTGAAAAATAGAGGAGCAAAAAGCGGTGTTAAACAACATGAAGAGCCTGAAAAGGTGTGAAATATCTGAAGAGCTTCAAAAGGTGTCAAATATATGAGGAGCATAAAACAGTCTGAAAAATAGGAGGAGCATGAAGCGGTGTTCAAAACATGAAACCCTGAAAAGGTGTGAAAAATATGAAAAGCTTCAAAAGGTTTCAAAAATATGAGGAGCATGAATCGGTCTGACAAATAGGAGGAGCATGAAGCGGTGTTCAAAAACATGAAGAGCCTGAAAAGGTGTGAAAAATATGAAGAGCTTCAAGGGTGTTAAAATTAGGAGGAGCATAAAACGGTCTGAAAAATAGGAGGAGCATGAAGCGGTGTTGAAAAACATGAAGAGCCTGAAAATTGTGAAAAATATGAAGAGCTTCAAAAGGTTTCAAAAATATGAGGTGCATGAAACATTCTGAAAAATAGCAGGGGCATGAAGCAGACGTCAAAAATATGAAGATCCTGAAAAGGTGTGAAAAATATGAAGAGCTTCAAAAGGTCTCAAAAATATGAGGAGCATGAAACGGTCAGAAAAATAGGAGCAGCATGAAGCGGTGGTCAAAATTATGAAGAGCCTGAAAAGGTTTGAAAAATATGAAGAGCTTCAAAAGGTGTCAAAAATATGAGGAGCAAGAAAGATTCTGAAAAATACGATGAGAATTAAGCGGTGTTGAAACACATGAAGAGCCTGAAAAAGTGTGAAAAATATGAAGAGCTTAAAAAGGTGTCAAAAATATGAGGAGCATGAAACGGTCTGAAAAACAGGAGGAGCATGAAGCGGTCCTCAAATACATGAAGAGACTGAAAAGGTGTGAAAAATATACAAAGCTTAAAAAGGAGACAAAATTATGAGAAGCATAAAACTGTCTGAAAAATACGAGGAGCATGAACCGGTGGTCAAAAACATGAAGAGCCTGAACAGGTGTGAAAAATATGAAGAGCTTCAAAAGGTGTCAAAAATATGAGGAGGATTAAAACGGTCTCAAAAATAGGAGGAGAATGAAGCGGTGTTTAAAAACATGAAGAGCCTGAAAAGGTGTGAAAAATATGAAGAGCTTCAAAACGTGTCAAAAATATGAGTAGCATAAAACGGTCTGAAAAATAGGAGGATCATGAAGCGGTGGTCAAAAACACGAAGAGCATGAAAAGGTGTGAAAAATATGAAAAGCTTCAAAATGTGTAAAAAATTTGAGGAGCATGAAACGGTCTGAAAAATAGGAGGAGCATGAAGCGTTGTTCAAAAACATGAAGAGCTTGAAAAGGTGTGAAAAATATTGAGAGCTTCAAAAGGTGTCAAAAATATGAGGAGCATGAAACGGTCTGAAAAATAGGAGGAGAATGAAGCGGTGTTGAAACACATGAAGAGCCTGAAAAAGTGTGAACAATATGAAGAGCTTCAAAAGGTTCAAAAAAATGAGGAGCACGATACGGTCTGAAAAATAGGAGGAGCAATAAGCGGTCCTCAAAAATATGAAGAGCCTGAAAAGGTGTGAAAAATATGAAGAGCTTCAAAAGGTGTCAAACATATGAGGAGCATGAAACGGTCTGAAAAATAGGATGAGAATGAAACGGTTTTTTAAAAGATGAAGAGCATGAAAAGGTGTGAAATATATGAAGAGCTTCAAAAGGTGTCAAAAATATGAGAAGCATGAAACGGTATGAAAAATAAGAGGAGCATGAAGCGGTGTTGAAAAACATGAAGAGCCTGAAAAGGTGTGAAGAATCTGAAGAGCTTCAAAACGTGTCAAAAATATGAGGAGCATGAAACAGTCTGAAAAATAGTAGGAGTATGAAACTGTGTTCAAAAACATGAAGAGCCTGAAAAGGAGTGCAAAATATGAAGAGCTTCAAAAGGTGTAAAATATACGAGGAGCATGAAACGGTCTGAAAAATAGGAGGGGCATGAAGGGGTGGTCAAAAATATGAAGAGCCTGAAAAGCTGTGAAAAATATGAAGAGCTTCAAAAGGTGTCAAACATATGAGGAGCATGAAACAGTCTGAAATATAGGATGAGCATGAAACGGTTTTTTAAAAGAAGTAGGGCATGAAAAGGTGTGAAAAAAATGAAGAGGTTCAAAATGTGTAAAAAATTTGAGGAGCAAGAAACGGTCTGAAAAATAGGAGGAGCATGAGGCGGTGTTTAAAAACATGAAGAGCCTGAAAAGGTGTGAAAAATATGAAGAGCTTCAAAAGGTGTCAAATATATGAGAAGCATGAAACAGCCTGAAAAATTGGATAAGCATGAAACGGTTTTGAAAAAGATGAATAGAATGAAAAGGTGTGAAAATTATGAAGAGCTTCAAAAAGTGTCAAGAATATGAGAAGCATGAAATGACCGAAAAATAGGAGGAGCATGAAGAGGTGTTGAAAAACATGAAGAGCCGTAAAAGGTTTGAAATATATGAAGAGTTTCAAAGGTGTCAAAAATATGAGGAGAATGGAACGGTCTGAAAAATAGGAGGAGAATGAAGCAGTGTTGAAACACATGAAGAGCTGAAAAACTCTGAAAAATCTGAAGAGCTTAATAAGGTGTCAAAATTATGAGGAGCATGAAACAATCGGAAAAATAGGAGGAGCATGAAGCGGTCCTCAAAAACATGAAGAGCCTGAAAAGGTGTGAAAAATATGAAGAGCTTCAAAAGGGGTCAAACATATGAGGAGCATGAAACAGTCTGAAAAATAGCATGAGCATGAAACGGTTTTTTAAAAGATGAAGAGCATGAAAAGGTGTGAAAAATATGAAGAGCTTCAAAAAGTGTGAAATATAAGAGGAGCATGAAACGGTCTGAAAAATAGGAGTAGCAAGAAGCTGTGTTCAAAAACATGAGAGGCTGAAAAGGTGTGAAAAATATGAAGAGCTTCAAAAAGTGTGAAATACATGAGGAGCATGAAACGGTCTGAAAAATAGGAGGAGCATGAAGTGGTGTTCAAAAACATGAAGAGCCTGAAAAGGTGTGAAAAATATGAAGAGCTTCAAATGGTGTCAAAAATATGAGGAGCCTGAAACGGTCTGAAAAATAGGAGGAGCATGAAGCGGTGTTCAAAAGAAATGAAGAGCCTGAAAACTTGTGAAAAATATGAAGAGCTTCACAAGGTGTGAAAAATATGAACAGCTTCAAAAGGTGTCAAAAATGAGATGAGCATGAAGCAATCTGAAAAATAGGAGGAGCATGAAGTGGTGTTGAAAAACATGAAGAGCCTGAAAAGGTGTGAAATATATGAAGAGCTTCAAAATGTGTCAAAAATATGAGGATATGAGGAGTATGAAACGGTTTGAAAAGTAGGAGCAGCATGAAACGGTGTTTAATAACATCAAGAGCCTGAAAAGGTGTGAAAAATATGAAGAGCTTCAAATGGTGTCAAAAATATGAGGAGTATGAAACGGTCTGAAATATAGGAGGAGCATGAAGCGGTGTTGAAAAATTTGAAGAGCCTGAAAAGATGTGAAAAATATGAATAGCTTCAAATGGTGTGAAATACATGAGGAGCATGAAGCGGTCTGAAAAATAGGAGGAGCATGAAGCGGTGTTGAAAAACATGAAGAACCTGAAAAGGTGTGAAAAATATGAAGAGCTTCAAATGGTGTGAAAAATATGAGGAGCATGAAATGGTCTGAAAAATAGGAGGAGCATGAAGCGGTGTTCAAAAACATGAAAAAATATAAAAATAAATAAAAAAATACATAAAAAAAACATGAAGAGCCTGAAAACGTGTGAAAAATATGAAGAGCTTCAAAAGGTGTCAAGAATGAGATGAGCATGAAACGGTTTTAAAGATATTAGGAGCATGAAGTGGTGTTCAACAACATGACGAGCCTGAAAAGGTGTGAAAAATATGAAGAGCTTCTAAAGGTGTCAAAAATATGAGGAGCATGAAACGGTCTGAAAAATACGAGGAGCATGAAACTGTGTTCAATAATATGAAGAGACTGAAAAGGTGTGAAAAATATGAAGAGCTTCAAAAGGTGTCAAAAATATGAGGAGCATGTAATGGTCTGAAAAATAGGAGAAATATGAAGTGGTGTTGAAAAACATGAAGAGCCTGAAAAGGTGTGAAAAATATGAAGAGCTTCAAAAGGTGTCAAAAATATGAGGAGGATGAAAAGGTCTGAAAAATAGGAGGAGAATGAAGCGGTGTTTAAAAACATGAAGAGCCTGAAAAGGTGTGACAAATATGAAGAGCTTCCAAAGGTGTCAAAAATATGAAGAGCATGAAACGATCTGAAAAATAGGAGGATAATGAAGCGGTTTTCAAAAACAGGAAGAGCTTGAAAAGGTGTGGAAAATATGAAGAGCTTCAAAAGGTGTGAAATACATGAGGAGTATGAAACGGTCTGAAAAATAGGAGGAGCATGAAGCTGTGTTCAAAAACTTGAGGAGCCTGAAAAAGTGTGAAAAATATGAAGAGCTTCAAAAGGTGGGAAATACATGAGGAGCATGAAACGGTCTGAAAAATAGGAGGAGCATGAAGCGGTGTTCAAAAACATGAAGAGTCTGAAAAGGTGTAAAAATATGAAGAGCTTCAAAAAGTGGGAAAAATATGAGGAGCATGACACGGTCTGAAAAATAGGAGGAGCATGAACCGGTGTTGAAAAACATGAAGAGCCTGAAAAGTTGTGAAAAATATGAAGAGCTTCAAAAGGTTTCAAAAATATGAGGAGCATGTAACGGTCTGAAAAATAGGAGGAGCATGAAACGGTGTTCAAAAACTTGAAGAGCCTGAAAAGGTGTAAAAAATATGAAGAGCTTCAAATGGTGTCAAAAATATGAGGGGCATGAAACTGTCTGAAAAATAGGAGTAACATGAAGCAGTTTTCAAAAACATGTAGAGCCTGAAAAGGTGTGAAAAAAATGAAGAGCTTAAAAGGTGTCAAAAATATGAGGAGCATGAAACGGTCTGAACAATAGGAGGAGCATGAAATGGTGTTGAAATACATGAAGTGCCTGAAATGGTGTGAAAAATATGAAGAGCTTTAAAACGTGTCAAAAATATGAGGAGCATGAAACGGTCTGAAAAATAGGAGGAGCATGAGGCGGTGTTGAAAAACATGTAGAGCCTGAAAACGTGTGAAAAATATGAAGATCTTTAAAAGGTGTGAAAAATATGAACAGCTTCAAAAGGTGTAAAAAATGAGATGAGCATGAAGCGATCTGAAAAATAGGAGGAGCATGAAGTGGTGTTAAAAAATATGAAGAGCCTGAAAAGGTGTGAAAAATATGAAGAGCTTCAAAAGGTGTGAAAAATATGAAGAGCTTCAAAAAGTGTGAAAAATATGAAGAGCTTCAAAAGGTGTCAAAAACATGAGAAGCATGAAACGATCGAAAATTGGAGGAGCATGAAGAGGTTTGAAAAACATGAAGAGCCTGAAAAGGTGTGAAAAATATGAAGAGCTTCAAAAGGTGTCAAAATTATGAGGAGCATGAAACGGTGTTCAAAAACATGAATAGCCTGAAAAGGTGTGAAAAATATGAAGAGCTTCAAAAGGTGTGAAAAATATGAAGAGCTTCAAAAGGTGTGAAAAATATGAAGAGCTTCAAAATGTGTGAAATACATGAGGAGCATGAAACGGTCAGAAAAATAGGAGGAGCATGAAGCAGTGTTGAAAAACATGAAGAACCTGAAAAGTTGTGAAAAATATGAAGAGCTTCAAAGTGTATGAAATACATGAGGAGCATGAAACGGTGTGAAAAATAGGAGGAGCATGAAGCGGTGTTGAAAAACATGAAGAGACTTAAAATGTGTGAAATATATGAAGAGCTTCAAAAAGTGTGAAAAATATGAAGAGACTCAAAGGTGTCAAAAATATGAGGAGCAAGAAACTGACTGAAAATAGGAGGAGCATGAAACCGTGTTCAAAAACATGAAGAGCCTGAAAAGGTGTGAAAAATATGAAGAGCTTCAAAAGGTGTCAAAAATATGAGGAGCATGAAACGGTCTGAAAAATAGGAGTAGCGTTGTAGCGTTGGACAAAAATTTGAAGAGCCTGAAATGGTGTGAAATATATGAAGAGCTTCAAAAGGTGTGAAATACATGAGGAGCATGAAACGGTCTGAAAAATAGGAGGAGCATGAAGCGGTGTTGAAAAACATGAAGAGCCTGAAAAGGTGTGAAAAATATGATGAGCTTCACAAAATGTGTAAAATATGAGGAGCATGAAACTGTCTGAAAAATAGGAGGAGCATGAAGCCGTCTTGAAAAACATGAAGAGCCTGAAAGGGTGTAAAAAATATGAAGAGCTTCAAAAGTTTGGAAATACATGAGGAGCATGAAATGGTCTGAAAAATAGGAGGAGCATGAAGCGGTGTTCAAAAACATGAAGAGCCTGAAAAGGTGGGTAAAATATGAAGAGCTTCAAAAGGTGTCAAAAATATGAGGAGCATGAAACGGTTTGAAAAATAGGAGGAGCATTAAACGGTGTTCAAAAACATGAAGAGCGTGAAATGGTGTGAAAAATATGAAGAGCTTCAAAAGGTTGGAAATACATGTGGAGCATGAAATGGTCTGAAAAATAGGAGGAGCATGAAGCGGTGTTGAAAAACATGAACAGCTGAAAAGGTGGGTAAAATATGAAGAGCTTTAAAAGGTGTCAAAAATATGAAGAGCATGAAACGGTCTGAAAAATAGGAGGAGCAGGAAACGGAGTTCAAAAACATGAAGAGCCAGAAAAGGTGTGAAAAATATGAAGAGCTTCAAATGTTGTCAAAAATATGAGGAGCATGAATGGTCTGAAAAACAGGAGGAGCATGAAGCGGTGTTCAAAAACATGAAGAGCGTGAAATGGTGTGAAAAATATGAAGAGCTTGAAAAGGTGTGAAAATTATGAGGAGCATGAAACGTTCTGAAAAATAGGAGGAGCATGAAACGGTCTGAAAAATGGGAGGAGCATGAAGCGGTGTTGACAAACATGAAGAGCCTGAAAACGTGTGAAAAACATGAAGAGCTTAAAATTTGTGAGAAATATGAAGAGCTTCAAAAGGTGTCAAAAATGAGACGAGCATGAAACGGTCTGGAAAGTACGACGAGCATGAAGCGGTGTTGAAAAACATGAAGAGCCAGAAAAGGTGTGAAAAATATGAAGAGCTTTAAAAAGTGTCAAAAATATGAAGAGCATGAAACGGTCTGAAAAATAGGAGGAGCATGAAGTGGTGTGAAACACATGAAGAGCCTAAAAAGGTGTGAAAAATATGAAGAGCTTAAAAAGGTTGGAAATACATGGAGAGCATGAAACGTTCTGAAAAATAAGAGGAGCATTAAACGGTGTTCAAAAACATGAAGAGCCTGAAATGGTGTGAAAAATATGAAGAGCTTCAAAAGGTGTGAAAACTATGAGGAGCGTTAAACGGTCTGAAAAATAGGTGGAGCATTAAACGGTGTTCAAAAACATGAAGAGCCTGAAATGGTGTGAAAAATATGAAGAGCTTCAAAAGGTGTGAAAACTATGAGGAGCGTTAAACGGTCTGAAAAATAGGTGGAGCATGAAGCGGTGTTGAAAAACATGAAGAGCCTGAAAAGGTGGGTAAAATATGAAGAGCTTCAAAAGGTGTCAAAAATATGAGGAGCATGAAACGGTCTGAAAATTAGGAGGATCATGAAAAGGTGTTCAAAAACATGAAGAGCCTGAAAAGGTGTGCAAAATATGCAGAGCTTCAAAAGGTGTGAAATATATGAGGAGCATGAAACGGACTGAAAAATAGGAGGAGCATGAAGCTCTGTTCAAAAACATGAGAGCCTGAAAAGGTGTGAAAAATATGAAGAGCTTCAAAAGGTGTCAAAAATATGAGGAGCATGAAGCAGTCTGAAAAATAGGAGGAGCATGAAGCGGTCTGAAAAATAGGAGGAGCATGAAGCGGTCTGAAAAATAGGAGGAGCATGAAGCGGTGTTCAAAAACATGAAGAGCCTGAAAAGGTGTGAAATATATGAAGAGCTTCAAAAGGTGTGCAATACATGAGGACCATGAAACAACCTTAAAAACAGGACGAGCATGAAGCTGTGTTCAAAAACATGAGATTTTGAAAAGGTGTGAAAAATATGAAGAGCTTCAAAAGGTGTCAAAAATAGGAGGAGCATGAAGCGGTGTTCAAAAACATGAAGAGCCTGAAAAGGTGTGAAAAATATGAAGAACATCAAAAGGTGTCAAAAATATGAGGAGCATGAAACGGTCTGAAAATTAGGAGGAGCTAGAAGCGGTGTTGAAAAACCTGAAGAGCCTGAAAATGTGTGAAAAATATGAAAAGCTTCAAAAGTTGTGAAAAATATGAACAGCTTCAAAAGGTGTCAAAAATGAGATGAGCATGAAACGGTCTGAAATATAGGAGGAGCATGAAGTGGTGTTGAAAAACATGAAGAGCCTGAAAATGTGTGAAATATTTGAAGAGCTTCAAAATGTGTCAGAAATGAGAGGAGCATGAAACGGTCTGAAAAATAGGAGGAGCATGAAGCGGTGTTGAAAAACATGAAGAGCCTGAGAAGATGTGAAAAATATGAAGAGCTTCAAAATGTGTCAAAAATATGAGGAGCATGAAATAGTCTGAAATATAGGAGGAGCATGAAACTGTGTTCAAAAACATGAAGAGCCTGAAATGTTGTGAAAAATATGAAGAGCTTCAAAAGGTGTGAAAAATATGAAGAGCTTCAAAATGTGTGAAATATATGAGGAGCTTCAAAAGGTGTCAAAAATATGAGGAGCATGAAACGGTCTGAAAAAAGGGGAAGCATGAAACGGTGTTGAAAAACATGAAGAGCCTGAAAAGGTGTGAAAATTATGAAGAGCTTCCAAAGGTGTGAAATAAATGAGGGGCATGAAACGGTCTGATAATTAGGAGGAGCATGAAGCGGTGTTGAAAAACATGAAGAGCCTGAAAAGGTGTGAAAAATATGAAGAGCTTCAAATCGTGTCAAAAATATGAGGAGCATGAAACGGTCTGAAAAATAGGAGGAGCATGAAGCGGTGTTCAAAACCATGAAGAGCCTGAAAAGTTGTGAAAAATATGAAGAGCTTCAAAATGTGTCAAAAATATGAGGAGGATGAAAAGGTCTGAAAAATAGGAGGAGCATGAAGCGGTGTTCAAAACATGAAGAGCCTGAAAAGTTGTGAAAAATATGAAGAGCTTCAAAAGGTGTCAAATATATGATGAGCATGAAACGGTCTGAAAAATAGGAGGAGCATGAAACGGTCTGAAAAATGGGAGGAGCATGAAGCGGTGTTGACAAACATGAAGAGCCTGAAAACGTGTGAAAAACATGAAGAGCTTAAAATTTGTGAGAAATATGAAGAGCTTCAAAAGGTGTCAAAAATGAGACGAGCATGAAACGGTCTGGAAAGTACGACGAGCATGAAGCGGTGTTGAAAAACATGAAGAGCCAGAAAAGGTGTGAAAAATATGAAGAGCTTTAAAAAGTGTCAAAAATATGAAGAGCATGAAACGGTCTGAAAAATAGGAGGAGCATGAAGTGGTGTGAAACACATGAAGAGCCTAAAAAGGTGTGAAAAATATGAAGAGCTTAAAAAGGTTGGAAATACATGGAGAGCATGAATCGTTCTGAAAAATAAGAGGAGCATGAAGCCTGTTGAAAAATATGAAGAGCCTGAAAAGGTGGGTAAAATATGAAGAGCTTCAAAAGGTGTCAAAAATATGAGGAGCATGAAACGGTCTGAAAAATAGGAGGAGCATTAAACGGTGTTCAAAAACATGAAGAGCCTGAAATGGTGTGAAAAATATGAAGAGCTTCAAAAGGTGTGAAAACTATGAGGAGCGTTAAACGGTCTGAAAAATAGGTGGAGCATGAAGCGGTGTTGAAAAACATGAAGAGCCTGAAAAGGTGGGTAAAATATGAAGAGCTTCAAAAGATGTCAAATATATGAGGAGCATGAAACGGTCTGAAAAACAGGAGGAGCATGAAACGGGGTTCAAAAACATGAAGAGCCTGAAAAGGTTTGAAAAATATGAAGAGCTTCAAAAGGTTGGAAATACATGTGGAGCATGAAACGGTCTGAAAAATAGGAGGAGCATGAAGCGGTGTTGAAAAACATGAACAGCTGAAAAGGTGGGTAAAATATGAAGAGCTTTAAAAGGTGTCAAAAATATGAAGAGCATGAAACGGTCTGAAAAATAGGAGGAGCATTAAACGGTGTTCAAAAACATGAAGAGCCTGAAATGGTGTGAAAAATATGAAGAGCTTCAAAAGGTGTCAAAAATAGGAGGAGCATGAAACGGTCTGAAATATAGGAGGAGCATGAAGCGGTGTTCAAAAACATGAAGAGCGTGAAATGGTGTGAAAAATATGAAGAGCTCAAAAGGTGTCAAAAATATGAGGAGCATGAAACGTTCTGAAAAACAGGAGGAGCATGAAACGGTCTGAAAAATGGGAGGAGCATGAAGCGGTGTTGAAAAACATGAAGAGCCTGAAAACGTGTGAAAAACATGAAGAGCTTAAAAGTTGTGAGAAATATGAAGAGCTTCAAAAGGTATCAAAAATGAGACGAGCATGAAACGGTCTGGAAAGTAGGACGAGCATGAAGCCGTGTTGAAAAACATGAAGAGCCAGAAAAGGTGTGAAAAATATGAAGAGATTCAAAAAGTGTCAAAAATATGAAGAGCATGAACGGTCGGAAAAATAGGAGGAGCATGAAGTGGTGTGAAAAACATGAAGAGCCTAAAAAAGGCGTGAAAAATATGAAGAGCTTCAAAACGTGTCAAAAATATGAGGAGCATGAAACGGTCTGAAAAACAGGAGGATCATGAAGCCGTGTTGAAAAACATGGGGAGCTGGAAAAGGTGTGAAAAATATGAACAGCTTCAAAAGGTGTCAAAAATATGAGGAGCATGAAACGGTCTGAAAAATAGGAGGAGCATGAAATGGTCTGATAAATAGGAGGAGCATGAAGCGGTGTTGAAAAACATGAAGAGCATCAAAAGCTGTGAAGAATATGAAGAGCTTCAAAACGTGTCAAAAATATGAGGAGAAAGAAACGGTCTGAAAAATAGGAGGAGCATGAAGCGGTGTTTGGCTGATTCATATCAATGTATGACAAAACCCACTGGAAAAAAATAATAATAATAATTAAAAAAAATTAAAAAAAAAAATAAAATAAAAAAAAAAAAAAAAAGAAGAAAAAAAAAAAAAAAAAAGAAAAACATGAAGAGCCTGAAATGGTGTGAAAAATACGAAGAGCTTCAAAAGTAGGCAAAAATATGAAGAGCATGAAAAGGTCAGAAAAATAGGAGGAGCATGAAACTGTGTTCAAAAACATAAAGAGTATGAAAAGGTGTGAAATATATGAAGAGTTTCAAAGGTGTCAAAAATATGAAGAGCATGAAACGGTCTGAAAAATAGGAGGAGCATGAAATGGTCTGATAAATAGGAGGAGCATGAAGCTGTGTTGAAAAACATGAAGAGCATGAAAAGGTGTGAAATATATGAAGAACTTAAAAGGAGTCAAAAATATGAGATGCATGAAACGGTCTGAAAAATAGAAGGAACATGAAGTGGTGTTGAAAAACGTGAAGAGCCTGAAAAGGTGTGAAAAATATGAAGAGCTTTAAAAGGTGTCAAAAATATGAGGAGCATGAAACGGTCTGAAAAATAGGAGGAGCATGAAGCGGTGTTGAAAAACATGAAGAGCCTGAAAAGGTGTGAATAATATGAAGAGCTTCAAAAGGTGCCAAAATTATGAAGAGCATGAAACGGTCTGAAAAATAGGAGGAGCATGAAGCGGTGTTCAAAAACTTGAAAACCCTGAAAAGGTGTGAAAAATATGAAGAGCTTCAAAAGGAGTCATATATATGAGGAGCATGAAACTATCTGAAAAATAGGAGGAGCATGAAGCGGTATTCAAAACATGAAGAGCCTGAAAAGCTGTGAAATTATGTGAAGCTTCAAAAGGTGTGAAAAATATGAGCAGCAGGAAACGGTCTGAAAAATAGTTGGAGCATGAAGCGGTGTTAAAGAACATGAAGAGCCTGAAAAGGTGTGAAGTATATGAAGAGCTTCAAAAGGTGTCAAAAATATGAGGAGCATGAAACGGTCTGAAAAATAGGAGTAGCATGAAACGGTGTTGAAATACATGAAGAGCCTGAAGAGGTGTGAAACATATGAAGAGCTTCAAATGGTGTCAAAAATATGAGGAGCATGAAACGGTGTGAAAAATAGGATGAGCATGAAGTTGTGTTGAAAAACTTGAAGAACCTCAAAAGGTGTGAAAAATATGAAGAGCTTCAAAAGGTGTCAAAAATATGAGGAGCATGAAACGGTCTGAAAATTAGGAGGAGCATGAAGCGGTGTTGAAAAACATGAAGAGCCTGAAAATATGTGAAAAATATGAGGAGCTTTAAAAGTTGTCAAAAATATGAGGAGAATGAAATGGTCTGAAAAAATCGGAGGAGCAAGAAACGGAGTTCAAAAACATGAAGAGCCTGAAAAGATGTGAAAAATATGAAGAGCTTCAAAAGGTGTCATATATATGAGGAGCATGAAACGGTCCGAAAAATAGGAGGAGCATGAAGCGGTATTCAAAAACATGAAGAGCCAGAAAAAGTGTGAAAAATACGAAGAGCTTCAAAAGGTGTCAAAAATATAAGGAGCATGAAACGGTCTGAAAAATAGGAGGAGCATGAAGCGGTATTCAAAAACATGAAGATCCTGAAAAGCTGTGAAATTATGTCAAGCTTCAAAAGGTGTGGAAAATATGAGGAGCAGGAAACGGTCTGAAAAATAGTAGGAGCATGAAACGGTGTTAAAAAACATGAAGAGCTTCAAAAGGTGTGAAATATATGAAGAGCTTCAAAAGGTGTCGAAAATTTGAGGGGCATGAAACGGTCTGAAACATAGGAGGAGCATGAAACGCTGTTAAAAAACATGAAGAGCTTCAAAAGGTGTGAAACATATAAAGAGCTTCAAAAGGTGTCAAAAATATGAGGGGCATGAAACGGTCTGAAAAATAGGAGGAGCATGAAGTGGTGTAGAAAAACATGAAGACCCTGAAAAGGTGTGAAAAATATGAGGAACTTCAAAAGGTGTCAAAAATATGAGGAGCATGAAACGCTCTGAAAAGTAGGAGGAGCATGAAACGGTGTTCAAAAACATGAAGAGCCTGAAATGGTGTGAAAAAATATGAGGAACTTCAAAAGGTGTCAAAAATATGAGGAGCATGAAAGGGTCTGAAAAATAGGAGCAGCATGAAACTGTGTTCAAAAACATGAAGAGTCTGAAAAGGTGTGAAATATATGAAGAGTTTCAAAAGGTGTCAAAAATATGAAGAGCATGAAACGGTCTGAAAAATACGAGGAGCATGAAGCGGCATTGAAAAACATGAAAAGCCTGAAAAGGTGTGAAAAATATGAAGAGCTTCAAAAGGTGTCAAAAATATGAAGAGCATGATATGGTCTGAAAAATATGAGGAGCATGTAACTGTGTTCAAAAACATGAAGAGCCTGAAAAGGTGTGAAATATATGAAGAGCTTCAAAAGGTGTCAAAAATATGAAGAGCATGAAACTGTCTGAAAAATAGGAGGAGCATGAAATCGTCTGATAAATAGGAGGAGCATGAAGCGGTGTTGGAAAACATGATGAGCCTGAAAAGGTGTGAAATATATGAAGAACTTAAAAGGAGTCAAAAATATGAGATGCATGAAACGGTCTGAAAAATAGAAGGAACATGAAGCGGTGTTGAAAAACGTGAAGATCCTGAAAAGGTGTGAAAAATATGAAGAGCTTTAAAAGGTGTCAAAAATATGAGGAGCATGAAACGGTCTGAAAAATAGGAGGAGCATGAAGCGGTGTTGAAAAACATGAAGAGCCTGAAAAGGTGTGAATAATATGAAGAGGTTCAAAAGGTGCCAAAATTATGAAGAGCATGAAACAGTATTAAAATTAGGAGGAGAATGAAGCGGTGTAGAAAAACATGAAGAGCCAGAAAAGGTGTGAAATATATGAAGCTTCAAAAGGTGTCAAAAATATGAAGTGCATGAAACGGTCTGAAAAATAGGAGGAGCATGAAATGGTGTTGAAAAACATAAAGTCCTTGAAAGGTGTGAAAATTATGAAGAGCTTCATAAGGTGTCAAAAATATGAAGTGCATGAAAAGGTCTGAAAATTAGGAGGAGCATGAAACGGTGTTCAAAAACATGAAGAGCCTAAAAACGTTTGAAAAATATGAAGAGCTTCAAAGGTGTAATGTAAAAATTATGAGGAGCAAGAAACGGTCTGAAAAATAGGAGGATCCTGAAAAGGTGTTGAAAATCATGAAGAGCCTGAAAACGTGTGAAGAATAAGAAGAGCTGCAAAAGGCGTCAAAATTATGAGGAGCATGAAACGGTCTGAAAATTAGAAGAAGCATGAAACGTTGTTGAAAAATATGAAGACCATGAAAGGGTGTGAAAAACATGAAGAGCTTAAAAAGGTGTCAAAAGTATGAGGAGCATGAAACGGTCAAAAAATAGGAGGAGCATGAGACGTTGATGATAAACATGAAGAGCATGAAAAGGTGTTAA
Organism: Dama dama; assembly: GCF_033118175.1. Taxonomy (NCBI): domain Eukaryota; kingdom Metazoa; phylum Chordata; class Mammalia; order Artiodactyla; family Cervidae; genus Dama; species Dama dama. Next base: position 316,416 of record NW_026870960.1, read on the forward strand.
AAATATGAAGAGCTTAAAAAGGTGTCAAAAATATGAGGAGCAAGAAACGGTGTTGAAACACATGAAGAGCCTGAAAAGGTGTGAAAAATATGAAGAGCTTCAAAAGGTGTAAAAAATATGAGGACCATAAAACGATCTGAAAAATATGAGGAGCCTGAAACGGTCTGAAAAATAGGAGGAGCATGAAACGGATTTGAAAAACATGAAGAGCATGGAAAGGTGTGAAAAATATGAAGAGCTTCAAAAGGTGTCAAAATATGAGGAGCCTGAAACGGTCTGAAAAATAGGAGGAGCATGAAACGGTGTTGAAAAACATGAAGAGCATGGAAAGGTGTGAAAAACTTGAAGAGCTTCAAAAGGTGTCAAAATATGAGGAACATGAAACGGTCTGAAATATAGCAGGAGCAAGAAAAGGTGTTAAAAAACATGAAGAACTTGAAAAGGTGTGAAACATATGAGGAGCATGAAAAGGTTTGAAAAATAGGAGGATCATGAAGCGGTGTTGAAAAACATGAAGAGCCTGAAGGTGTGAAATATATGAAGAGCTTCAAAAGGTGTCAAAAAATGAGGAGCATGAAACGGTCTGAAAAACAGGAGGAGCATTAAGCGGTGTTGAAAAAAATGAAGAGCCTGAAAAGGTGTGAAAAATATGAAGAGCTTCAAAAGGTGTCAAATATATGAGGAGCATGAAACGGTCTTAAAAAGTAGGAGAAGCATGAAGTGTTGTTGAAAAACATGAAGAGCCTGAAAAGGTGTGAAAAATATGAAGAGCTTCAAAAGGTATCAAAAATATGAGGAGCATGAAACGGTCTGAAAAATAGGAGGAGCATGAAGCGGTGTTCTAAAACATGAAGAGCATGGAAAGGTCTGAATAATATAAAGAGCGTCAAAAGGTGTAAAAATATGAGGAGCACGAAACGGTCTGAAAAATAGAAGGAGCCTGAAAAGGTGTTGAAAATCATGAAGAGCCTGAAAAGTTGTGAAGTATAAGAAGAGCTGCAAAAGGCGTCAAAATTATGAGGAGCATGAAACGGTCTGAAAATTAGAAGAAGCATGAAACGGTGTTGAAAAATATGAAGACCATGAAAGGGTGTGAAAAACATGAAGAGCTTCATAAGGTGTCAAAAATATTAGGAGCATGAAACTGTCTCAATAATATGAGAAGCATGAAGTGGTGTTGAAAAACGTGAAGAGCCTAAAAATGTGTGAAAGATATGAAGAGCTTCTAAAGGTGTGAAAAATATGAAGAGCTTCAAAAGATGTGAAAAATATGAGGAGCATGAACCGGTCTGAAAAATAGGAGGAGCATGAAGCGGTTTTGAAAAGCATGAAGAGTCTGAAAAGGTGTGAAAAATATGAAGAGCTTCATAAGGTGTCAAAAATATTAGGAGCATGAAACTGTCTCAATAATATGAGAAGCATGAAGTGGTGTTGAAAAACGTGAAGAGCCTAAAAATGTGTGAAAGATATGAAGAGCTTCTAAATGTGTGAAAAATATGAAGAGCTTCAAAAGGTGTCAAAAATGAGATGAGCATGAAACGGCCCGAAAAATAGGAGGAGCATGAAGTGGTGTTGAAAAACATGAAGAGCCTGAATACGTGTAAAATATGAAGAGCTACAAAAGGTGTCAAAAATGAGATGAGCATGAAACGGTCTGAAAAATAGGAGCATCATGAAGCGATGTTCAAAAATATGAAGAGCCTGAAAAGTTGTGAAAAATATGAAAAGCTTCAAAAGGTGTTAAAAATGAAACGAGCATGAAACGGTCTGAAAAATAGGAGGATCAAGAAACGGTGTTGAAAAACATGAAGAGCCTGAATACGTGTAAAATATGAAGAGCTACAAAAGGTGTCAAAAATATGAGGAGCATGAAACGGTCTGAAAAATAGGAGGAGAATGAAGGTGTGTTGAAAAACAAGAAGAGACTGAAAAGGTGTGAAATATATGAATAGCTTCAAAAGGTGTAACAAATATGAGGACCATGAAACAGTTTGAAAAATAAGAATAGCATGAAACGGTGTTCAAAAACATGAAGAGCCTGAAAAGGTGTGAAAAATATGAAGAGCTTCAAAACGTGTCAAATATATGAGGAGCATGAAACGGTCTGAAAAATAGGAGGAGCATGAAGCGGTGCTGAAAAACATGAAGAGCCTGAAAAGGTGTGAAAAATATTAAGAGCTTCAAAAGGTGTGAAATATATGAAGAACTTCAAAAGGTGTCAAAAATCGAAGCGCAGGAAATGGTCTGAAAAACAGGAGGAGCATGAAGTGGTGTTAAAAACATGAAGAGGCTGAAAAGGTGTGAAATATATGAAGAGCTTCAAAAGGTGTCAAAAATATGAGGAGAATGAAACGGTCTGAAAAATAGGAGGAGCATGAAGTGGTGTTGAGAAACATGAAGAGTCTGAAAAAGTGTGAAAAATATGAAGAGCTTCAAAAGGAGTCAAAAATATGAGGATCATGAAACGGTCTGAAAAAATAGGAGGAGCATGAAGCGGTGTTCAAAAACATGAAGATCCTGAAAAGGTGTGAAAAATATGAAGAGCTTCAAAAGGTGTGAAATACACGGGGAGCATGAAAAGGTCTGAATAATAGGAGAAGCATGAAGTGGTGTGCAAAAACATGAAGGGCCTGAAAAGGTGTGAAAAATATGAAGAGCTTCAAAAGGTGTGAAATAGATGAGGATCATGAAACGGTCTGAAAAATAGGAGGAGCATGAAACGGTGTTCAAAAAGAGGAAGAACCTGAAAATTTGTGAAAAATATCACAGCTTCAAAAGGTGTCAAAAATATGAGGAGAATGAAACCGTCTCAAAAATAGGAGGAGCATGAAGCTGTGTTGAAAAACATGAAGAGCCTGAAAAGGTTTGAAAAATATGAAGAGCTTCTAAAGGTATGAAAAATATGAGGAGCATGAAACGGTCTGAAAAATGGGAGGAGCATGAAGTGGTGTTGAAAAACATGAAGACCCTGAAGGTGTGAAAAATATGAAGAGCTTCAAAAGGTGTCAAAAATACGAGGAGCAGGAAACGGTCTGAAAAATAGGAGGATCATGAAGCGGGGTTCAAAAACATGGAAAACCTGAAAAGGTGTGAAAAATATGAAGAGTTTCAAAAAGTGTCAAAAATATGAGGAGCAAGAAACGGTCTGAAATATAGGAGGAGCATGAAGCGGTGTTGAAAAACATGAAGAGCCTGAAAAGGTGTGAAAAATATGAAGAGCTTCAAAAGGTGTGAAATATATGAAGAACTTCAAAAGGTGTCAAAAATCGAAGAGCAGGAAATGGTCTGAAAAACAGGAGGAGCATGAAGTGGTGTTAAAAACATGAAGAGCCTGAAAAGGTGTGAAATATATGAAGAGCTTCAAAAGGTTTCAAAAATATGAGGAGAATGAAACGGTCTGAAAAATAGGAGGAGCATGAAGTGGTGTTGAGAAACATGAAGAGTCTGAAAAAGTGTGAAAAATATGAAGAGCTTCAAAAGGAGTCAAAAATATAAGCATCATGAAACGGTCTGAAAAAATAGGAGGAGCATGAAGCGGTGTTCAAAAACATGAAGAGCCTGAAAAGGTGTGAAAAATATGAAGAGCTTCAAAAGGTGTGAAATACACGGGGAGCATGAAACGGTCTGAATAATAGGAGAAGCATGAAGTGGTGTGGAAAAACATGAAGAGCCTGAAAAGGTGTGAAAAATATGAAGAGCTTCAAAAGGTGTGAAATAGATGAGGATCATGAAACGGTCTGAAAAATAGGAGGAGCATGAAACGGTGTTCAAAAAGAGGAAGAACCTGAAAATTTGTGAAAAATATCACAGCTTCAAAAGGTGTCAAAAATATGAGGAGAATGAAACCGTCTCAAAAATAGGAGGAGCATGAAGCTGTGTTGAAAAACATGAAGAGCCTGAAAAGGTTTGAAAAATATGAAGAGCTTCTAAAGGTATGAAAAATATGAGGAGCATGAAACGGTCTGAAAAATGGGAGGAGCATGAAGTGGTGTTGAAAAACATGAAGACCCTGAAGGTGTGAAAAATATGAAGAGCTTCAAAAGGTGTCAAAAATACGAGGAGCAGGAAACGGTCTGAAAAATAGGAGGATCATGAAGCGGGGTTCAAAAACATGGAAAACCTGAAAAGGTGTGAAAAATATGAAGAGTTTCAAAAAGTGTCAAAAATATGAGGAGCAAGAAACGGTCTGAAATATAGGAGGAGCATGAAGCGGTGTTCAAAAACATGAAGAGCCTGAAAAGGTGTGAAAAATATGAAGAGCTTCAAAAGGTGTGAAATACATGAGGAGCATGAAACGGGCTGAAAAATAGGAGAAGCATGAAGTGGTGTGGAAAAACATGAAGAGCCTGAAAAGGTGTGAAATATACGAAGAGCTTCAAAAGGTGTGAAATACATGAGGAGCATGAAACTCTCTGAAAAATAAGAGGATCATGAAGCGGGGTTCAAAAACATGAGGAGCCTGAAAATTTGTGAAAAATATGAAACGCTTCAAAAGCTGTCAAAATGAGATGAGCATGAGAAGTTCTTAAAAATAGGAGGATCATAAAACGGTGCTGAAAAACATGAAGAGCCTGAAAAAGTGTGAAAAATATGAAGAGCTTCAAAAGGTGTCAAATATGAGATGAGCATGAAACGGTCTGAAAAATAAGAGGAGCATGAAGCGGTGTTCAAAAACATGAAGAGCCTGAAAAGGTGTGAAAAATATGAAGAGCTTAAAAATGTGTCAAAAATATGAGGAGAATGAAATGGTCTGCAAAATAGGAGAAGCATGAAATGGTGTTCAAAAACATGAGGAGCCTGAAAAGGTGTGAAAAACAAGAAGAGCCTGAAAAGGTGTGAAAAATATGAAGAGCTTCAAAAGGTGTCAAATATATGAGGAGCATGAAACGGTCTGAAAAATAGGAGGAGCATGAAGCGGTGTTGAAAAACTTGAAGAGACTGAAAACGTGTGAAAAATATGAAGAGCATCTAAAGGTGTGAAAAATATGAAGAGCTTCAAAAGGTGTAAAAAATGAGATGAGCAATAAACCGTCTGAAAAATAGGAGGAGCATGAAGTGGTGTTGAAAAAAATGAAGAGCCTGAAAATGTGTGAAACATATGAAGAGCTTCAAAAGGTGTCAAAATTATGAGGAGCATTAAACGGCCTGAAAAATTGGAGGAGCATGAAGCGGTGTTCAAATATATGAGGAGCCTGAAAAGGTGTGAAAAATATGGAGAGCTTCAAAAGGTGTCAAAAATATGAGTAGCATGAAACGGTCTGAAAAATAGGAGGAGCATGAAACGGTGATCAAAAACATGAAGAGCCGGAAAAGGTGTGAAAAATATGAAGAGCTTCAAAAGGTGTGAAACACATGAGGAGTTTGAAACGGGCTGAAAAATAGGAGAAGCATGAAGTGGTGTGGAAAAATATGAAGAGCCTGAAAAGGTGTGGAAAATATGAAGAGCTTCAAAAGGTGTGAAATACATGAGGAGCATGAAACTCTCTGAAAAATAGAAGGAGCCTGAAGCGGTGTTCAAAAACATGAAGTGCCTGAAAAGGTGTGAAAAATATGAAGAGCTTCAAACGGTGTCAAAAATATGAGGAGCATGAAACGGTCTGAAAAACAGGAGGAGCATGAAGCGGTGTTCAAAAACATGAAGAGCCTGAAAAGGTCTGAATAATATGAAGAGCTTGAAAAGGTGTGAAATATATGAAGAGCTTCAAAAGGTGTCAAAAATGAGATGAGCATGAAACGGTGTGAAAAATAGGAGGAGCATGAAGCGGTGTTGAAAAACATGAAGAGCCTCAAAACGTGTGAAAAAATATGAAGAGCTTCAAAATGTGTGAAAAATATGAAGAGATTCAAAAGGTGTCAAAAATGCGATGCGCATGAAACGGTCTGAAAAATAGGAGGAGCATGAAGTCTTGTTGAAAAAAAAGAAGAGCCTGAAAAGGTGTGAAATATATGAAGAGCTTCAAAAGGTGTCAAAATATGAAGAGCACGAAACGGTCTGAAAATTGGAGGAGCATGAAGCGGTGTTGAAAAACATGAAGAGCGTAAAAAGGTGTGAAAAATATGAAGAGCTTCAAAAGGTGTAACAAATATGAGGACCATGAAACGGTTTGAAAAATAGGAAGAGCATGAAACGGTGTTCAAAAACATGAAGAGCTTGAAAAGGTGTGAAAAATATGAAGAGCTTCAAAAGGTGTCAAAAATATGAAGAGCATGAAACGGTCTGAAAAATAGGAGGATCATGAAGCGGTGTTCAAAAACATGAACAGCTTGAAAAGGTGTGAAAAATATGAAGAGCTTCAAAAGGTGTCAAAAATATGAGGAGGATAAAACCGTCTGAAAAATAGGACGAGCATGAAGCGGTGTTGAAAAACATGAAGAGCCTGAAAAGGTGTGAAAAATATGAAGAGCTTGAAACGGTCTGAAAAATAGGAGGATCAAGAAACGGTGTTGAAAAACATGAAGAGCCTGAATACGTGTAAAATATGAAGAGCTACAAAAGGTGTCAAAAATATGAGGAGCATGAAACGGTCTGTAAAATAGGAGGAGGTTGAAGCTGTGTTGAAAAACAAGAAGAGACTGAAAAGGTGTGGAAAATATGAAGAGCTTCAAAAGGTGTGAAAAATATGAAGAGCTTCAAAAGGTGTCAAAAATGAGTTGAGCATGAAACGGTCTGACAAATAGGACGAGCATGAAGTGGTGTTGAAAAAAAGGAAGAGCCTGAAAAGGTGTGAAATATATGAAGAGCTTCAAAAGGTGTCAAAAATAGGAGGAGAATGAAACGGTTTGAAACATAGGTGGAGCATGAAGGGGTGTTCAGAAATATGAAGAGCCTGAAAAGGTGTGAAAAATATGAAGAGCTTCAAAAGGTGTCAAAAATATGAGGAGCATGAAATGGTCTGAAAAATAGGAGGAGCATGAAATGCTGATCAAATACATGAAGGGCCTGAAAAGTTTTGAAAAATATAAAGAGCTTCAAAAGGTGTCAAAAATATGAGGAGCATAAAACGGTCTGAAAAATAGGAGGAGCATGAAGCGGAGTTCAAATACATGAAGAGCCTGAAATGCTGTGAAAAATATGAAGAGCTTCAAAAGGTGTCAAAAATATGAGGAGCATGAAAAGGTCTGAAAAATAGGACGAGCATGAAGCGGTGTAGAAAAACATGAAGAGCCTGAACAGGTGTGAAAATTATGAAGAGCTTCAAAAGTTGTGAAAAATATGAAGAGCTTCAAAAGGTGTCAAAAATATGAGGAGCATGAAACGGTCTGAAAAATAGGAGGAGCCTGAAACTGTGATCAAAAACTTGAAGAGCCTGAAAAGGTGTGGAAAATATGAAGAGCTTCAAAAGGTGTGAAATACATGAGGAGCATGAAACTCTCTGAAAAATAGAAGGAGCCTGAAGCGGTGTTCAAAAACATGAAGTGCCTGAAAAGGTGTGAAAAATATGAAGAGCTTCAAACGGTGTCAAAAATATGAGGAGCATGAAACGGTCTGAAAAACAGGAGGAGCATGAAGCGGTGTTCAAAAACATGAAGAGCCTGAAAAGGTCTGAATAATATGAAGAGCTTGAAAAGGTGTGAAATATATGAAGAGCTTCAAAAGGTGTCAAAAATGAGATGAGCATGAAACGGTGTGAAAAATAGGAGGAGCATGAAGCGGTGTTGAAAAACATGAAGAGCCTCAAAACGTGTGAAAAAATATGAAGAGCTTCAAAATGTGTGAAAAATATGAAGAGATTCAAAAGGTGTCAAAAATGCCATGCGCATGAAACGGTCTGAAAAATAGGAGGAGCATGAAGTCTTGTTGAAAAAAAAGAAGAGCCTGAAAAGGTGTGAAATATATGAAGAGCTTCAAAAGGTGTCAAAATATGAAGAGCACGAAACGGTCTGAAAATTGGAGGAGCATGAAGCGGTGTTGAAAAACATGAAGAGCGTAAAAAGGTGTGAAAAATATGAAGAGCTTCAAAAGGTGTAACAAATATGAGGACCATGAAACGGTTTGAAAAATAGGAAGAGCATGAAACGGTGTTCAAAAACATGAAGAGCTTGAAAAGGTGTGAAAAATATGAAGAGCTTCAAAAGGTGTCAAAAATATGAAGAGCATGAAACGGTCTGAAAAATAGGAGGATCATGAAGCGGTGTTCAAAAACATGAACAGCTTGAAAAGGTGTGAAAAATATGAAGAGCTTCAAAAGGTGTCAAAAATATGAGGAGGATAAAACCGTCTGAAAAATAGGACGAGCATGAAGCGGTGTTGAAAAACATGAAGAGCCTGAAAAGGTGTGAAAAATATGAAGAGCTTGAAACGGTCTGAAAAATAGGAGGATCAAGAAACGGTGTTGAAAAACATGAAGAGCCTGAATACGTGTAAAATATGAAGAGCTACAAAAGGTGTCAAAAATATGAGGAGCATGAAACGGTCTGTAAAATAGGAGGAGGTTGAAGCTGTGTTGAAAAACAAGAAGAGACTGAAAAGGTGTGGAAAATATGAAGAGCTTCAAAAGGTGTGAAAAATATGAAGAGCTTCAAAAGGTGTCAAAAATGAGTTGAGCATGAAACGGTCTGACAAATAGGACGAGCATGAAGTGGTGTTGAAAAAAAGGAAGAGCCTGAAAAGGTGTGAAATATATGAAGAGCTTCAAAAGGTGTCAAAAATAGGAGGAGAATGAAACGGTTTGAAACATAGGTGGAGCATGAAGGGGTGTTCAGAAATATGAAGAGCCTGAAAAGGTGTGAAAAATATGAAGAGCTTCAAAAGGTGTCAAAAATATGAGGAGCATGAAATGGTCTGAAAAATAGGAGGAGCATGAAATGCTGATCAAATACATGAAGGGCCTGAAAAGTTTTGAAAAATATAAAGAGCTTCAAAAGGTGTCAAAAATATGAGGAGCATAAAACGGTCTGAAAAATAGGAGGAGCATGAAGCGGAGTTCAAATACATGAAGAGCCTGAAATGCTGTGAAAAATATGAAGAGCTTCAAAAGGTGTCAAAAATATGAGGAGCATGAAAAGGTCTGAAAAATAGGACGAGCATGAAGCGGTGTAGAAAAACATGAAGAGCCTGAACAGGTGTGAAAATTATGAAGAGCTTCAAAAGTTGTGAAAAATATGAAGAGCTTCAAAAGGTGTCAAAAATATGAGGAGCATGAAACGGTCTGAAAAATAGGAGGAGCCTGAAACTGTGATCAAAAACTTGAAGAGCCTGAAAAGGTGTGAAAAATAGGAAGAGCTTCAAAAGGTGTAAAATACATGAGGAGCATGAAACTCTCTGAAAAATAGGAGGAGCATGAAGATGTGCTCAAAAACATGAAGAACCTGAAAAGTGGTGAAAAATATGAAGAGCTTCAAAAGGTGTCAAAAATATGAGGAGCATAAAACGGTCTGAAAAATAGGAGGAGCATGAAGCGGAGTTCAAATACATGAAGAGCCTGAAATGCTGTGAAAAATATGAAGACCTTCAAAAGGTGTCAAAAATATGAGGAGCATGAAAAGGTCTGAAAAATAGGACGAGCATGAAGCGGTGTTGAAAAACATGAAGAGCTTGAAAAGGTGTGAAAAATATGAAGAGCTTCAAAAGTTGTGAAAAATATAAAGAGCTTGAAACGGTCTGAAAAATAGGAGGATCAAGAAACGGTGTTGAAAAACATGAAGAGCCTGAATACGTGTAAAATATGAAGAGCTACAAAAGGTGTCAAAAATATGAGGAGCATGAAACGGTCTGAAAAATAGGAGGAGCATGAAATGCTGATCAAACACATGAAGGGCCTGAAAAGTTTTGAAAAATATAAAGAGCTTCAAAAGGTGTGAAATACATTTGGACATGAAACGGTCTGAAAAATAGGAGGAGCATGAAATGCTGATCAAACACATGAAGGGCCTGAAAAGTTTTGAAAAATATAAAGAGCTTCAAAAGGTGTGAAATACATTTGGACATGAAACGGTCTGAAAAATAGGAGGAGCATGAGGCGGTTTTCAAATACATGAAGAGCCTGAAAAGTGTGAAAAATATGAAGAGCTTCAAAAGGTGTCAAAAATATGAGGAGCATGAAACGGTCTGAAAAATAGGAGGAGCATGAAGCTGTGTTGAAAAACAAGAAGAGCCTGAAAAGGTGTGAAATATATGAATAGCTTCAAAAGGTGTAACAAATATGAGGACCATGAAACAGTTTGAAAAATAGTAATAGCATGAAACGGTGTTCAAAAACATGAAGAGCCTGAAAAGGTGTGAAAAATATGAAGAGCTTCAAAACGTGTCAAATATATGAGGCGCATGAAACGGTCTGAAAAATAAGAGGAGCATGAAGTGGTGTTGAAAAACATGAAGAGCCTGAAATGGTGTGAAATATATGAAGAGCTTCAACATGTGTGAAAAATATGAGGAGCTCCAAAAAGTGTCAAAAATATGAGGAGCAAGAAACGGTCTGAAAAATACGAGGAGCATGAAGAGGTGTTGAAGAAAATGAAGAGCCTGAAAAGGTGTGAAAAATATGAAGAGCTTCTAAAGGTGTCAAAAATATGAGGAGCATGAAGGTCTGAAAAATAGGAAGAGCATGAAGTGGTGTTGAAAAACATGAAGAGCCTGAAAAATGTGAAAAATATGAAGAGCTTCAAAAAGAGTCAAAAATATGAGGAGCATGACACGGTCTGAAAAATAGGAGGAGCATGAAGCGGTGTTGAAAAACATGAAGAGCCTGAACACGTGTGAAAAAATATGAAGAGCTTCAAAAGGTGTGAAGAATATGAAGAGCTTCAAAAGGTGTCAAAAATGAGATGAGCATGAAACGGTCTGAAAAATAGGAGGAGCATGAAGTGGTGTTGAAAAAAAAAGAAGAGCCTGAAAAGCTGTGAAATATATGAAGAGTTTCAAAAGGTGTCAAAAATATGAGGAGCATGAAACGGTCTGAAATATAGGAGGAGCATGAAGCGGTGTTGAAAAACATGAAGAGCGTGAAAAGGTGTGAAAAATATGAAGAGCTTCTAAAGGTGTGAAAAATATGAAGAGCTTCAAAACGTGTCAAAAATATGAGGAGCATGAAACGGTCTGAAAAATAGGAGTAGCATGAAACGGTGTTGAAATACATGAAGAGCCTGAAGAGGTGTGAAACATATGAAGAGCTTCAAATGGTGTCAAAAATATGAGGAGCATGAAACGGTGTGAAAAATAGGATGAGCATGAAGTTGTGTTGAAAAACATGAAGAACCTCAAAAGGTGTGAAAAATATGAAGAGCTTCAAAAGGTGTCAAAAATATGAGGAGCATGAAACGGTCTGAAAATTAGGAGGAGCATGAAGCGGTGTTGAAAAACATGAAGAGCCTGAAAATATGTGAAAAATATGAGGAGCTTTAAAAGTTGTCAAAAATATGAGGAGAATGAAATGGTCTGAAAAAATCGGAGGAGCAAGAAACGGAGTTCAAAAACATGAAGAGCCTGAAAAGATGTGAAAAATATGAAGAGCTTCAAAAGGTGTCATATATATGAGGAGCATGAAACGGTCCGAAAAATAGGAGGAGCATGAAGCGGTATTCAAAAACATGAAGAGCCAGAAAAGGTGTGAAAAATACGAAGAGCTTCAAAAGGTGTCAAAAATATAAGGAGCATGAAACGGTCTGAAATATAGGAGGAGCATGAAGCGGTATTCAAAAACATGAAGATTCTGAAAAGCTGTGAAATTATGTCAAGCTTCAAAAGGTGTGGAAAATATGAGGAGCAGGAAACGGTCTGAAAAATAGTAGGAGCATGAAACGGTGTTAAAAAACATGAAGAGCTTCAAAAGGTGTGAAATATATGAAGAGCTTCAAAAGGTGTCGAAAATTTGAGGGGCATGAAACGGTCTGAAACATAGGAGGAGCATGAAACGCTGTTAAAAAACATGAAGAGCTTCAAAAGGTGTGAAACATATAAAGAGCTTCAAAAGGTGTCAAAAATATGAGGGGCATGAAACGGTCTGAAAAATAGGAGGAGCATGAAGTGGTGTAGAAAAACATGAAGACCCTGAAAAGGTGTGAAAAATATGAGGAACTTCAAAAGGTGTCAAAAATATGAGGAGCATGAAACGCTCTGAAAATTAGGAGGAGCATGAAACGGTGTTCAAAAACATGAAGAGCCTGAAATGGTGTGAAAAAATATGAGGAACTTCAAAAGGTGTCAAAAATATGAGGAGCATGAAAGGGTCTGAAAAATAGGAGCAGCATGAAACTGTGTTCTAAAACATGAAGAGTCTGAAAAGGTGTGAAATATATGAAGAGTTTCAAAAGGTGTCAAAAATATGAAGAGCATGAAACGGTCTGAAAAATACGAGGAGCATGAAGCGGCATTGAAAAACATGAAAAGCCTGAAAAGGTGTGAAAAATATGAAGAGCTTCAAAAGGTGTCAAAAATATGAAGAGCATGATATGGTCTGAAAAATATGAGGAGCATGTAACTGTGTTCAAAAACATGAAGAGCCTGAAAAGGTGTGAAATATATGAAGAGCTTCAAAAGGTGTCAAAAATATGAAGAGCATGAAACTGTCTGAAAAATAGGAGGAGCATGAAATCGTCTGATAAATAGGAGGAGCATGAAGCGGTGTTGAAAAACATGAAGAGCCTGAAAAGGTGTGAAATATATGAAGAACTTAAAAGGAGTCAAAAATATGAGATGCATGAAACGGTCTGAAAAATAGAAGGAACATGAAGCGGTGTTGAAAAACGTGAAGATCCTGAAAAGGTGTGAAAAATATGAAGAGCTTTAAAAGGTGTCAAAAATATGAGGAGCATGAAACGGTCTGAAAAATAGGAGGAGCATGAAGCGGTGTTGAAAAACATGAAGAGCCTGAAAAGGTGTGAATAATATGAAGAGGTTCAAAAGGTGCCAAAATTATGAAGAGCATGAAACAGTATTAAAATTAGGAGGAGAATGAAGCGGTGTAGAAAAACATGAAGAGCCAGAAAAGGTGTGAAATATATGAAGCTTCAAAAGGTGTCAAAAATATGAAGTGCATGAAACGGTCTGAAAAATAGGAGGAGCATGAAATGGTGTTGAAAAACATAAAGTCCTTGAAAGGTGTGAAAATTATGAAGAGCTTCATAAGGTGTCAAAAATATGAAGTGCATGAAAAGGTCTGAAAATTAGGAGGAGCATGAAACGGTGTTCAAAAACATGAAGAGCCTAAAAACGTTTGAAAAATATGAAGAGCTTCAAAGGTGTAATGTAAAAATTATGAGGAGCAAGAAACGGTCTGAAAAATAGGAGGATCCTGAAAAGGTGTTGAAAATCATGAAGAGCCTGAAAACGTGTGAAGAATAAGAAGAGCTGCAAAAGGCGTCAAAATTATGAGGAGCATGAAACGGTCTGAAAATTAGAAGAAGCATGAAACGTTGTTGAAAAATATGAAGACCATGAAAGGGTGTGAAAAACATGAAGAGCTTAAAAAGGTGTCAAAAGTATGAGGAGCATGAAACGGTCAAAAAATAGGAGGAGCATGAGACGTTGATGATAAACATGAAGAGCATGAAAAGGTGTTAAAAATATGAAGAGCTTAAAAAGGTGTCAAAAATATGAGGAGCAAGAAACGGTGTTGAAACACATGAAGAGCCTGAAAAGGTGTGAAAAATATGAAGAGCTTCAAAAGGTGTCAAAAATATGAGGACCATAAAACGATCTGAAAAATATGAGGAGCCTGAAACAGTCTGAAAAATAGGAGGAGCATGAAACGGATTTGAAAAACATGAAGAGCATGGAAAGGTGTGAAAAATATGAAGAGCTTCAAAAGGTGTCAAAATATGAGGAGCCTGAAACGGTCTGAAAAATAGGAGGAGCATGAAACGGTGTTGAAAAACATGAAGAGCATGGAAAGGTGTGAAAAACTTGAAGAGCTTCAAAAGGTGTCAAAATATGAGGAACATGAAACGGTCTGAAATATAGCAGGAGCAAGAAAAGGTGTTAAAAAACATGAAGAACTTGAAAAGGTGTGAAACATATGAGGAGCATGAAAAGGTTTGAAAAATAAGAGGATCATGAAGCGGTGTTGAAAAACATGAAGAGCCTGAAGGTGTGAAATATATGAAGAGCTTCAAAAGGTGTCAAAAAATGAGGAGCATGAAACGGTCTGAAAAACAGGAGGAGCATTAAGCGGTGTTGAAAAAAATGAAGAGCCTGAAAAGGTGTGAAAAATATGAAGAGCTTCAAAAGGTGTCAAATATATGAGGAGCATGAAACGGTCTTAAAAAGTAGGAGAAGCATGAAGTGTTGTTGAAAAACATGAAGAGCCTGAAAAGGTGTGAAAAATATGAAGAGCTTCAAAAGGTATCAAAAATATGAGGAGCATGAAACGGTCTGAAAAATAGGAGGAGCATGAAGCGGTGTTCTAAAACATGAAGAGCATGGAAAGGTCTGAATAATATAAAGAGCGTCAAAAGGTGTAAAAATATGAGGAGCACGAAACGGTCTGAAAAATAGAAGGAGCCTGAAAAGGTGTTGAAAATCATGAAGAGCCTGAAAAGTTGTGAAGTATAAGAAGAGCTGCAAAAGGCGTCAAAATTATGAGGAGCATGAAACGGTCTGAAAATTAGAAGAAGCATGAAACGGTGTTGAAAAATATGAAGACCATGAAAGGGTGTGAAAAACATGAAGAGCTTCATAAGGTGTCAAAAATATTAGGAGCATGAAACTGTCTCAATAATATGAGAAGCATGAAGTGGTGTTGAAAAACGTGAAGAGCCTAAAAATGTGTGAAAGATATGAAGAGCTTCTAAAGGTGTGAAAAATATGAAGAGCTTCAAAAGATGTGAAAAATATGAGGAGCATGAACCGGTCTGAAAAATAGGAGGAGCATGAAGCGGTTTTGAAAAGCATGAAGAGTCTGAAAAGGTGTGAAAAATATGAAGAGCTTCATAAGGTGTCAAAAATATTAGGAGCATGAAACTGTCTCAATAATATGAGAAGCATGAAGTGGTGTTGAAAAACGTGAAGAGCCTAAAAATGTGTGAAAGATATGAAGAGCTTCTAAATGTGTGAAAAATATGAAGAGCTTCAAAAGGTGTCAAAAATGAGATGAGCATGAAACGGCCCGAAAAATAGGAGGAGCATGAAGTGGTGTTGAAAAACATGATGAGCCTGAAAAAGTGTGAAATATATGAAGAGCTTCAAAAGGTGTCAAAAATATGAGGAGCATGAAACGGTCTGAAAAGTAGGAGGAGCATGAAACGGTGTTCAAAAACATGAAGAGCCTGAAATGGTGTGAAAAAATATGAGGAACTTCAAAAGGTGTCAAAAATATGAGGAGCATGAAAGGGTCTGAAAAGTAGGAGGAGCATGAAACGATGTTCAAAAACATGAAGAGCCTGAAATGGTGTGAAAAAATATGAGGAACTTCAAAAGGTGTCAAAAATATGAGGAGCATGAAAGGGTCTGAAAAATAGGAGCAGCATGAAACTGTGTTCAAAAACATGAAGAGTCTGAAAAGGTGTGAAATATATGAAGAGTTTCAAAAGGTGTCAAAAATATGAAGAGCATGAAACGGTCTGAAAAATACGAGGAGCATGAAGCGGCATTGAAAAACATGAAAAGCCTGAAAAGGTGTGAAAAATATGAAGAGCTTCAAAAGGTGTCAAAAATATGAAGAGCATGATATGGTCTGAAAAATATGAGGAGCATGTAACTGTGTTCAAAAACATGAAGAGCCTGAAAAGGTGTGAAATATATGAAGAGCTTCAAAAGGTGTCAAAAATATGAAGAGCATGAAACTGTCTGAAAAATAGGAGGAGCATGAAATCGTCTGATAAATAGGAGGAGCATGAAGCGGTGTTGAAAAACATGAAGAGCCTGAAAAGGTGTGAAATATATGAAGAACTTAAAAGGAGTCAAAAATATGAGATGCATGAAACGGTCTGAAAAATAGAAGGAACATGAAGCGGTGTTGAAAAACGTGAAGATCCTGAAAAGGTGTGAAAAATATGAAGAGCTTTAAAAGGTGTCAAAAATATGAGGAGCATGAAACGGTCTGAAAAAATAGGAGGAGCATGAAGCGGTGTTGATAAACATGAAGAGCCTGAAAAGGTGTGAATAATATGAAGAGGTTCAAAAGGTGCCAAAATTATGAAGAGCATGAAACAGTATTGAAATTAGGAGGAGAATGAAGCGGTGTAGAAAAACATGAAGAGCCAGAAAAGGTGTGAAATATATGAAGCTTCAAAAGGTGTCAAAAATATGAAGTGCATGAAACGGTCTGAAAAATAGGAGGAGCATGAAATGGTGTTGAAAAACATAAAGTCCTTGAAAGGTGTGAAAATTATGAAGAGCTTCATAAGGTGTCAAAAATATGAAGTGCATGAAAAGGTCTGAAAATTAGGAGGAGCATGAAACGGTGTTCAAAAACATGAAGAGCCTAAAAACGTTTGAAAAATATGAAGAGCTTCAAAGGTGTAATGTAAAAATTATGAGGAGCAAGAAACGGTCTGAAAAATAGGAGGATCCTGAAAAGGTGTTGAAAATCATGAAGAGCCTGAAAACGTGTGAAGAATAAGAAGAGCTGCAAAAGGCGTCAAAATTATGAGGAGCATGAAACGGTCTGAAAATTAGAAGAAGCATGAAACGTTGTTGAAAAATATGAAGACCATGAAAGGGTGTGAAAAACATGAAGAGCTTAAAAAGGTGTCAAAAGTATGAGGAGCATGAAACGGTCAAAAAATAGGAGGAGCATGAGACGTTGATGATAAACATGAAGAGCATGAAAAGGTGTTAAAAATATGAAGAGCTTAAAAAGGTGTCAAAAATATGAGGAGCAAGAAACGGTGTTGAAACACATGAAGAGCCTGAAAAGGTGTGAAAAATATGAAGAGCTTCAAAAGGTGTCAAAAATATGAGGACCATAAAACGATCTGAAAAATATGAGGAGCCTGAAACGGTCTGAAAAATAGGAGGAGCATGAAACGGATTTGAAAAACATGAAGAGCATGGAAAGGTGTGAAAAATATGAAGAGCTTCAAAAGGTGTCAAAATATGAGGAGCCTGAAACGGTCTGAAAAATAGGAGGAGCATGAAACGGTGTTGAAAAACATGAAGAGCATGGAAAGGTGTGAAAAACTTGAAGAGCTTCAAAAGGTGTCAAAATATGAGGAACATGAAACGGTCTGAAATATAGCAGGAGCAAGAAAAGGTGTTAAAAAACATGAAGAACTTGAAAAGGTGTGAAACATATGAGGAGCATGAAAAGGTTTGAAAAATAGGAGGATCATGAAGCGGTGTTGAAAAACATGAAGAGCCTGAAGGTGTGAAATATATGAAGAGCTTCAAAAGGTGTCAAAAAATGAGGAGCATGAAACGGTCTGAAAAACAGGAGGAGCATTAAGCGGTGTTGAAAAAAATGAAGAGCCTGAAAAGGTGTGAAAAATATGAAGAGCTTCAAAAGGTGTCAAATATATGAGGAGCATGTAACGGTCTTAAAAAGTAGGAGAAGCATGAAGTGTTGTTGAAAAACATGAAGAGCCTGAAAAGGTGTGAAAAATATGAAGAGCTTCAAAAGGTATCAAAAATATGAGGAGCATGAAACGGTCTGAAAAATAGGAGGAGCATGAAGCGGTGTTCTAAAACATGAAGAGCATGGAAAGGTCTGAATAATATAAAGAGCGTCAATAGGTGTAAAAATATGAGGAGCACGAAACGGTCTGAAAAATAGAAGGAGCCTGAAAAGGTGTTGAAAATCATGAAGAGCCTGAAAAGTTGTGAAGTATAAGAAGAGCTGCAAAAGGCGTCAAAATTATGAGGAGCATGAAACGGTCTGAAAATTAGAAGAAGCATGAAACGGTGTTGAAAAATATGAAGACCATGAAAGGGTGTGAAAAACATGAAGAGCTTCATAAGGTGTCAAAAATATTAGGAGCATGAAACTGTCTCAATAATATGAGAAGCATGAAGTGGTGTTGAAAAACGTGAAGAGCCTAAAAATGTGTGAAAGATATGAAGAGCTTCTAAAGGTGTGAAAAATATGAAGAGCTTCAAAAGATGTGAAAAATATGAGGAGCATGAACCGGTCTGAAAAATAGGAGGAGCATGAAGCGGTTTTGAAAAGCATGAAGAGTCTGAAAAGGTGTGAAAAATATGAAGAGCTTCATAAGGTGTCAAAAATATTAGGAGCATGAAACTGTCTCAATAATATGAGAAGCATGAAGTGGTGTTGAAAAACGTGAAGAGCCTAAAAATGTGTGAAAGATATGAAGAGCTTCTAAAGGTGTGAAAAATATGAAGAGCTTCAAAAGGTGTCAAAAATGAGATGAGCATGAAACGGCCCGAAAAATAGGAGGAGCATGAAGTGGTGTTGAAAAACATGATGAGCCTGAAAAAGTGTGAAATATATGAAGAGCTTCAAAAGGTGTCAAAAATATGAGGAGCATGAAACGGTCTGAAAATTAGGAGGAGCATGAAGCGGTGTTGAAAAACATGAAGAGCCTGAAAAGGTGTGAAAAATATGAAGAGCTTCAAAAGGTGTCAAAAATATGAGGAGCATGAACAGTCTGGAAAATAGCAGGAGCATGAAGCGGTCTTGAAAACCATAAAGAGCCAGAAAAGGTGTGAAAAATACGAAGAGCTTCAAAAGGTGTCAAAAATATAAGGAGCATGAAACGGTCTGAAAAATAGGAGGAGCATGAAGCTGTATTCAAAAACATGAAGATCCTGAAAAGCTGTGAAATTATGTCAAACTTCAAAAGGTGTGGAAAATATGAGGAGCAGGAAACGGTCTGAAAAATAGTAGGAGCATGAAACGGTGTTAAAAAACATGAAGAGCTTCAAAAGGTGTGAAATATATGAAGAGCTTCAAAAGGTGTCGAAAATTTGAGGGGCATGAAACGGTCTGAAACATAGGAGGAGCATGAAACGCTGTTAAAAAACATGAAGAGCTTCAAAAGGTGTGAAACATATAAAGAGCTTCAAAAGGTGTCAAAAATATGAGGGGCATGAAACGGTCTGAAAAATAGGAGGAGCATGAAGTGGTGTAGAAAAACATGAAGACCCTGAAAAGGTGTGAAAAATATGAGGAACTTCAAAAGGTGTCAAAAATATGAGGAGCATGAAACGCTCTGAAAAGTAGGAGGAGCATGAAACGGTGTTCAAAAACATGAAGAGCCTGAAATGGTGTGAAAAAATATGAGGAACTTCAAAAGGTGTCAAAAATATGAGGAGCATGAAAGGGTCTGAAAAATAGGAGCAGCATGAAACTGTGTTCAAAAACATGAAGAGTCTGAAAAGGTGTGAAATATATGAAGAGTTTCAAAAGGTGTCAAAAATATGAAGAGCATGAAACGGTCTGAAAAATACGAGGAGCATGAAGCGGCATTGAAAAACATGAAAAGCCTGAAAAGGTGTGAAAAATATGAAGAGCTTCAAAAGGTGTCAAAAATATGAAGAGCATGATATGGTCTGAAAAATATGAGGAGCATGTAACTGTGTTCAAAAACATGAAGAGCCTGAAAAGGTGTGAAATATATGAAGAGCTTCAAAAGGTGTCAAAAATATGAAGAGCATGAAACTGTCTGAAAAATAGGAGGAGCATGAAATCGTCTGATAAATAGGAGGAGCATGAAGCGGTGTTGAAAAACATGAAGAGCCTGAAAAGGTGTGAAATATATGAACAACTTAAAAGGAGTCAAAAATATGAGATGCATGAAACGGTCTGAAAAATAGAAGGAACATGAAGCGGTGTTGAAAAACGTGAAGATCCTGAAAAGGTGTGAAAAATATGAAGAGCTTTAAAAGGTGTCAAAAATATGAGGAGCATGAAACGGTCTGAAAAATAGGAGGAGCATGAAGCGGTGTTGAAAAACATGAAGAGCCTGAAAAGGTGTGAATAATATGAAGATGTTCAAAAGATGCCAAAATTATGAAGAGCATGAAACAGTATTAAAATTAGGAGGAGAATGAAGCGGTGTAGAAAAACATGAAGAGCCAGAAAAGGTGTGAAATATATGAAGCTTCAAAAGGTGTCAAAAATATGAAGTGCATGAAACGGTCTGAAAAATAGGAGGAGCATGAAATAGTGTTGAAAAACATAAAGTCCTTGAAAGGTGTGAAAATTATGAAGAGCTTCATAAGGTGTCAAAAATATGAAGTGCATGAAAAGGTCTGAAAATTAGGAGGAGCATGAAACGGTGTTCAAAAACATGAAGAGCCTAAAAACGTTTGAAAAATATGAAGAGCTTCAAAGGTGTAATGTAAAAATTATGAGGAGCAAGAAACGGTCTGAAAAATAGGAGGATCCTGAAAAGGTGTTGAAAATCATGAAGAGCCTGAAAACGTGTGAAGAATAAGAAGAGCTGCAAAAGGCGTCAAAATTATGAGGAGCATGAAACGGTCTGAAAATTAGAAGAAGCATGAAACGTTGTTGAAAAATATGAAGACCATGAAAGGGTGTGAAAAACATGAAGAGCTTAAAAAGGTGTCAAAAGTATGAGGAGCATGAAACGGTCAAAAAATAGGAGGAGCATGAGACGTTGATGATAAACATGAAGAGCATGAAAAGGTGTTAAAAATATGAAGAGCTTAAAAAGGTGTCAAAAATATGAGGAGCAAGAAACGGTGTTGAAACACATGAAGAGCCTGAAAAGGTGTGAAAAATATGAAGAGCTTCAAAAGGTGTCAAAAATATGAGGACCATAAAACGATCTGAAAAATATGAGGAGCCTGAAACGGTCTGAAAAATAGGAGGAGCATGAAACGGATTTGAAAAACATGAAGAGCATGGAAAGGTGTGAAAAATATGAAGAGCTTCAAAAGGTGTCAAAATATGAGGAGCCTGAAACGGTCTGAAAAATAGGAGGAGCATGAAACGGTGTTGAAAAACATGAAGAGCATGGAAAGGTGTGAAAAACTTGAAGAGCTTCAAAAGGTGTCAAAATATGAGGAACATGAAACGGTCTGAAATATAGCAGGAGCAAGAAAAGGTGTTAAAAAACATGAAGAACTTGAAAAGGTGTGAAACATATGAGGAGCATGAAAAGGTTTGAAAAATAGGAGGATCATGAAGCGGTGTTGAAAAACATGAAGAGCCTGAAGGTGTGAAATATATGAAGAGCTTCAAAAGGTGTCAAAAAATGAGGAGCATGAAACGGTCTGAAAAACAGGAGGAGCATTAAGCGGTGTTGAAAAAAATGAAGAGCCTGAAAAGGTGTGAAAAATATGAAGAGCTTCAAAAGGTGTCAAATATATGAGGAGCATGAAACGGTCTTAAAAAGTAGGAGAAGCATGAAGTGTTGTTGAAAAACATGAAGAGCCTGAAAAGGTGTGAAAAATATGAAGAGCTTCAAAAGGTATCAAAAATATGAGGAGCATGAAACGGTCTGAAAAGTAGGAGGAGCATGAAGCGGTGTTCTAAAACATGAAGAGCATGGAAAGGTCTGAATAATATAAAGAGCGTCAAAAGGTGTAAAAATATGAGGAGCACGAAACGGTCTGAAAAATAGAAGGAGCCTGAAAAGGTGTTGAAAATCATGAAGAGCCTGAAAAGTTGTGAAGTATAAGAAGAGCTGCAAAAGGCGTCAAAATTATGAGGAGCATGAAACGGTCTGAAAATTAGAAGAAGCATGAAACGGTGTTGAAAAATATGAAGACCATGAAAGGGTGTGAAAAACATGAAGAGCTTCATAAGGTGTCAAAAATATTAGGAGCATGAAACTGTCTCAATAATATGAGAAGCATGAAGTGGTGTTGAAAAACGTGAAGAGCCTAAAAATGTGTGAAAGATATGAAGAGCTTCTAAAGGTGTGAAAAATATGAAGAGCTTCAAAAGATGTGAAAAATATGAGGAGCATGAACCGGTCTGAAAAATAGGAGGAGCATGAAGCGGTTTTGAAAAGCATGAAGAGTCTGAAAAGGTGTGAAAAATATGAAGAGCTTCATAAGGTGTCAAAAATATTAGGAGCATGAAACTGTCTCAATAATATGAGAAGCATGAAGTGGTGTTGAAAAACGTGAAGAGCCTAAAAATGTGTGAAAGATATGAAGAGCTTCTAAAGGTGTGAAAAATATGAAGAGCTTCAAAAGGTGTCAAAAATGAGATGAGCATGAAACGGCCCGAAAAATAGGAGGAGCATGAAGTGGTGTTGAAAAACATGATGAGCCTGAAAAAGTGTGAAATATATGAAGAGCTTCAAAAGGTGTCAAAAATGAGATGAGCATGAAACGGCCCGAAAAATAGGAGGAGCATGAAGTGGTGTTGAAAAACATGAAGAGCCTGAAAAGGTGTGAAATATATGAAGACTTTCAAAAGGTGTGAAAAATATGAAGAGCTTCAAAGGTGTCAAAAATGAGATGAGCATGAAACGGTCTGAAAAATAGGAGCATCATGAAGCGATGTTCAAAAATATGAAGAGCCTGAAAAGTTGTGAAAAATATGAAAAGCTTCAAAAGGTGTTAAAAATGAAACGAGCATGAAACGGTCTGAAAAATAGGAGGATCAAGAAACGGTGTTGAAAAACATGAAGAGCCTGAATACGTGTAAAATATGAAGAGCTACAAAAGGTGTCAAAAATATGAGGAGCATGAAACGGTCTGAAAAATAGGAGGAGAATGAAGGTGTGTTGAAAAACAAGAAGAGACTGAAAAGGTGTGAAAAATATGAAGACCTTCTAAAGGTATGAAAAATAGGAGGAGCATGAAACGGTGTTCAAAAAGAGGAAGAACCTGAAAATTTGTGAAAAATATCACAGCTTCAAAAGGTGTCAAAAATATGAGGAGAATGAAACCGTCTCAAAAATAGGAGGAGCATGAAGCTGTGTTGAAAAACATGAAGAGCCTGAAAAGGTTTGAAAAATATGAAGACCTTCTAAAGGTATGAAAAATATGAGGAGCATGAAACGGTCTGAAAAATGGGAGGAGCATGAAGTGGTGTTGAAAAACATGAAGACCCTGAAGGTGTGAAAAATATGAAGAGCTTCAAAAGGTGTCAAAAATACGAGGAGCAGGAAACGGTCTGAAAATAGGAGGATCATGAAGCGGGGTTCAAAAACATGGAAAACCTGAAAAGGTGTGAAAAATATGAAGAGTTTCAAAAAGTGTCAAAAATATGAGGAGCAAGAAACGGTCTGAAATATAGGAGGAGCATGAAGCGGTGTTCAAAAACATGAAGAGCCTGAAAAGGTGTGAAAAATATGAAGAGCTTCAAAAGGTGTGAAATACATGAGGAGCATGAAACGGGCTGAAAAATAGGAGAAGCATGAAGTGGTGTGGAAAAACATGAAGAGCCTGAAAAGGTGTGAAATATACGAAGAGCTTCAAAAGGTGTGAAATACATGAGGAGCATGAAACTCTCTGAAAAATAAGAGGATCATGAAGCGGGGTTCAAAAACATGAGGAGCCTGAAAATTTGTGAAAAATATGAAACGCTTCAAAAGCTGTCAAAATGAGATGAGCATGAGAAGTTCTTAAAAATAGGAGGATCATAAAACGGTGCTGAAAAACATGAAGAGCCTGAAAAAGTGTGAAAAATATGAAGAGCTTCAAAAGGTGTCAAATATGAGATGAGCATGAAACGGTCGGAAAAATAAGAGGAGCATGAAGCGGTGTTCAAAAACATGAAGAGCCTGAAAAGGTGTGAAAAATATGAAGAGCTTAAAAATGTGTCAAAAATATGAGGAGCATGAAACGGTCTGAAAAATAGGAGGAGCATGAAGTGGTGTTGAAAAAAATGAAAAGCCTTAAAAGGTGTGAAATATATGAAGAGCTTCAAAAGGTGTCAAAAATATGAGGAGAATGAAATGGTCTGCAAAATAGGAGAAGCATGAAATGGTGTTCAAAAACATGAGGAGCCTGAAAAGGTGTGAAAAACAAGAAGAGCCTGAAAAGGTGTGAAAAATATGAAGAGCTTCAAAAGGTGTCAAAAATATGAGGAGCATGAAACGGTCTGAAAAATAGGAGGAGCATGAAGCGGTGTTGAAAAACTTGAAGAGACTGAAAACGTGTGAAAAATATGAAGAGCATCTAAAGGTGTGAAAAATATGAAGAGCTTCAAAAGGTGTAAAAAATGAGATGAGCAATAAACCGTCTGAAAAATAGGAGGAGCATGAAGTGGTGTTGAAAAAAATGAAGAGCCTGAAAATGTGTGAAACATATGAAGAGCTTCAAAAGGTGTCAAAATTATGAGGAGCATTAAACGGCCTGAAAAATTGGAGGAGCATGAAGCGGTGTTCAAATATATGAGGAGCCTGAAAAGGTGTGAAAAATATGGAGAGCTTCAAAAGGTGTCAAAAATATGAGTAGCATGAAACGGTCTGAAAAATAGGAGGAGCATGAAACGGTGATCAAAAACATGAAGAGCCGGAAAAGGTGTGAAAAATATGAAGAGCTTCAAAAGGTGTGAAACACATGAGGAGTTTGAAACGGGCTGAAAAATAGGAGAAGCATGAAGTGGTGTGGAAAAATATGAAGAGCCTGAAAAGGTGTGGAAAATATGAAGAGCTTCAAAAGGTGTGAAATACATGAGGAGCATGAAACTCTCTGAAAAATAGAAGGAGCCTGAAGCGGTGTTCAAAAACATGAAGTGCCTGAAAAGGTGTGAAAAATATGAAGAGCTTCAAACGGTGTCAAAAATATGAGGAGCATGAAACGGTCTGAAAAAAAGGAGGAGCATGAAGCGGTGTTCAAAAACATGAAGAGCCTGAAAAGGTCTGAATAATATGAAGAGCTTGAAAAGGTGTGAAATATATGAAGAGCTTCAAAAGGTGTCAAAAATGAGATGAGCATGAAACGGTGTGAAAAATAGGAGGAGCATGAAGCGGTGTTGAAAAACATGAAGAGCCTCAAAACGTGTGAAAAAATATGAAGAGCTTCAAAATGTGTGAAAAATATGAAGAGATTCAAAAGGTGTCAAAAATGCGATGCGCATGAAACGGTCTGAAAAATAGGAGGAGCATGAAGTCTTGTTGAAAAAAAAGAAGAGCCTGAAAAGGTGTGAAATATATGAAGAGCTTCAAAAGGTGTCAAAATATGAAGAGCACGAAACGGTCTGAAAATTGGAGGAGCATGAAGCGGTGTTGAAAAACATGAAGAGCGTAAAAAGGTGTGAAAAATATGAAGAGCTTCAAAAGGTGTAACAAATATGAGGACCATGAAACGGTTTGAAAAATAGGAAGAGCATGAAACGGTGTTCAAAAACATGAAGAGCTTGAAAAGGTGTGAAAAATATGAAGAGCTTCAAAAGGTGTCAAAAATATGAAGAGCATGAAACGGTCTGAAAAATAGGAGGATCATGAAGCGGTGTTCAAAAACATGAACAGCTTGAAAAGGTGTGAAAAATATGAAGAGCTTCAAAAGGTGTCAAAAATATGAGGAGCATGAAACGGTCTGAAAAATAGGAGGAGCCTGAAACTGTGATCAAAAACTTGAAGAGCCTGCAAAGGTGTGAAAAATAGGAAGAGCTTCAAAAGGTGTAAAATACATGAGGAGCATGAAACTCTCTGAAAAATAGGAGGAGCATGAAGATGTGCTCAAAAACATTAAGAGCCTGAAAAGTTGTGAAAAATATGAAGAGCTTCAAAAGGTGTCAAAAATATGAGGAGGATAAAACCGTCTGAAAAATAGGAGGAGCATGAAGCGGAGTTCAAATACATGAAGAGCCTGAAATGCTGTGAAAAATATGAAGAGCTTCAAAAGGTGTCAAAAATATGAGGAGCATGAAACGGTCTGTAAAATAGGAGGAGGTTGAAGCTGTGTTGAAAAACAAGAAGAGACTAAAAAGGTGTGGAAAATATGAAGAGCTTCAAAAGGTGTCAAAAATATGAGGAGGATAAAACCGTCTGAAAAATAGGACGAGCATGAAGCGGTGTTGAAAAACATGAAGAGCCTGAAAAGGTGTGAAAAATATGAAGAGCTTGAAACGGTCTGAAAAATAGGAGGATCAAGAAACGGTGTTGAAAAACATGAAGAGCCTGAATACGTGTAAAATATGAAGAGCTACAAAAGGTGTCAAAAATATGAGGAGCATGAAACGGTCTGTAAAATAGGAGGAGGTTGAAGCTGTGTTGAAAAACAAGAAGAGACTGAAAAGGTGTGGAAAATATGAAGAGATTCAAAAGGTGTGAAATATATGAAGAGCTTCAAAAGGTGTCAAAAATGAGTTGAGCATGAAACGGTCTGACAAATAGGACGAGCATGAAGTGGTGTTGAAAAAAAGGAAGAGCCTGAAAAGGTGTGAAATATATGAAGAGCTTCAAAAGGTGTCAAAAATAGGAGGAGAATGAAACGGTTTGAAACATAGGTGGAGCATGAAGGGGTGTTCAGAAATATGAAGAGCCTGAAAAGGTGTGAAAAATATGAAGAGCTTCAAAAGGTGTCAAAAATATGAGGAGCATGAAATGGTCGGAAAAATAGGAGGAGCATGAAATGCTGATCAAATACATGAAGGGCCTGAAAAGTTTTGAAAAATATAAAGAGCTTCAAAAGGTGTCAAAAATATGAGGAGCATAAAACGGTCTGAAAAATAGGAGGAGCATGAAGCGGAGTTCAAATACATGAAGAGCCTGAAATGCTGTGAAAAATATGAAGAGCTTCAAAAGGTGTCAAAAATATGAGGAGCATGAAAAGGTCTGAAAAATAGGACGAGCATGAAGCGGTGTAGAAAAACATGAAGAGCCTGAACAGGTGTGAAAAATATGAAGAGCTTCAAAAGTTGTGAAAAATATGAAGAGCTTCAAAAGGTGTCAAAAATATGAGGAGCATGAAAAGGTCTGAAAAATAGGAGGAGCCTGAAACTGTGATCAAAAACTTGAAGAGCCTGAAAAGGTGTGAAAAATAGGAAGAGCTTCAAAAGGTGTAAAATACATGAGGAGAATGAAACTCTCTGAAAAATAGGAGGAGCATGAAGATGTGCTCAAAAACATGAAGAACCTGAAAAGTGGTGAAAAATATGAAGAGCTTCAAAAGGTGTCAAAAATATGAGGAAAATAAAACGGTCTGAAAAATAGGAGGAGCATGAAGCGGAGTTCAAATACATGAAGAGCCTGAAATGCTGTGAAAAATATGAAGACCTTCAAAAGGTGTCAAAAATATGAGGAGCATGAAAAGGTCTGAAAAATAGGACGAGCATGAAGCGGTGTTGAAAAACATGAAGAGCTTGAAAAGGTGTGAAAAATATGAAGAGCTTCAAAAGTTGTGAAAAATATAAAGAGCTTGAAACGGTCTGAAAAATAGGACGATCAAGAAACGGTGTTGAAAAACATGAAGAGCCTGAATACGTGTAAAATATGAAGAGCTACAAAAGGTGTCAAAAATATGAGGAGCATGAAACGGTCTGAAAAATAGGAGGAGCATGAAATGCTGATCAAACACATGAAGGGCCTGAAAAGTTTTGAAAAATATAAAGAGCTTCAAAAGGTGTGAAATACATTTGGACATGAAACGGTCTGAAAAATAGGAGGAGCATGAAATGCTGATCAAACACATGAAGGGCCTGAAAAGTTTTGAAAAATATAAAGAGCTTCAAAAGGTGTGAAATACATTTGGACATGAAACGGTCTGAAAAATAGGAGGAGCATGAGGCGGTTTTCAAATACATGAAGAGCCTGAAAAGTGTGAAAAATATGAAGAGCTTCAAAAGGTGTCAAAAATATGAGGAGCATGAAACGGTCTGAAAAATAGGAGGAGCATGAAGCTGTGTTGAAAAACAAGAAGAGCCTGAAAAGGTGTGAAATATATGAATAGCTTCAAAAGGTGTAACAAATATGAGGACCATGAAACAGTTTGAAAAATAGTAATAGCATGAAACGGTGTTCAAAAACATGAAGAGCCTGAAAAGGTGTGAAAAATATGAAGAGCTTCAAAACGTGTCAAATATATGAGGCGCATGAAACGGTCTGAAAAATAAGAGGAGCATGAAGTGGTGTTGAAAAACATGAAGAGCCTGAAATGGTGTGAAATATATGAAGAGCTTCAACATGTGTGAAAAATATGAGGAGCTCCAAAAAGTGTCAAAAATATGAGGAGCAAGAAACGGTCTGAAAAATACGAGGAGCATGAAGAGGTGTTGAAGAAAATGAAGAGCCTGAAAAGGTGTGAAAAATATGAAGAGCTTCTAAAGGTGTCAAAAATATGAGGAGCATGAAGGTCTGAAAAATAGGAAGAGCATGAAGTGGTGTTGAAAAACATGAAGAGCCTGAAAAATGTGAAAAATATGAAGAGCTTCAAAAAGAGTCAAAAATATGAGGAGCATGACACGGTCTGAAAAATAGGAGGAGCATGAAGCGGTGTTGAAAAACATGAAGAGCCTGAACACGTGTGAAAAAATATGAAGAGCTTCAAAAGGTGTGAAGAATATGAAGAGCTTCAAAAGGTGTCAAAAATGAGATGAGCATGAAACGGTCTGAAAAATAGGAGGAGCATGAAGTGGTGTTGAAAAAAAAAGAAGAGCCTGAAAAGCTGTGAAATATATCAAGAGTTTCAAAAGGTGTCAAAAATATGAGGAGCATGAAACGGTCTGAAATATAGGAGGAGCATGAAGCGGTGTTGAAAAACATGAAGAGCGTGAAAAGGTGTGAAAAATATGAAGAGCTTCTAAAGGTGTCAAAAATATGAGGAGCATGAAACGGTCTGAAAAATAGGAGGAACATGAAGCGGTGTTGAAAAACATGAAGAGCCTGAACACGTGTGAAAAAATATGAAGAGCTTCAAAAGGTGTGAAGAATATGAAGAGCTTCAAAAGGTGTCAAAAATGAGATGAGCATGAAACGGTCTGAAAAATAGGAGGAGCATGAAGTGGTGTTGAAAAAAAAAGAAGAGCCTGAAAAGCTGTGAAATATATGAAGAGTTTCAAAAGGTGTCAAAAATATGAGGAGCATGAAACGGTCTGAAATATAGGAGGAGCATGAAGCGGTGTTGAAAAACATGAAGAGCGTGAAAAGGCGTGAAAAATATGAAGAGCTTCTAAAGGTGTCAAAAATATGAGGATCATGAAACGGTCTGAAAAATAGGAGGAGCATGAGGCGGTTTTCAAATACATGAAGAGCCTGAAAAGTGTGAAAAATATGAAGAGCTTCAAAAGGTGTCAAAAATATGAGGAGCATGAAACGGTCTGAAAAATAGGAGGAGCATGAAACTGTGTTGGAAAACAAGAAGAGCCTGAAAAGGTGTGAAATATATGAATAGCTTCAAAAGGTGTAACAAATATGAGGACCATGATACAGTTTGAAAAATAGTAATAGCATGAAACGGTGTTCAAAAACATGAAGAGCCTGAAAAGGTGTGAAAAATATGAAGAGCTTCAAAACGTGTCAAATATATGAGGAGCATGAAACGGTCTGAAAAATAGGAGGAGCATGAAGTGGTGTTGAAAAACATGAAGAGCCTGAAATGGTGTGAAATATATGAAGAGCTTCAAAATGTGTGAAAAATATGAGGAGCTCCAAAAAGTGTCAAAAATATGAGGAGCATGAAATGCTGATCAAACACATGAAGGGCCTGAAAAGTTTTGAAAAATATAAAGAGCTTCAAAAGGTGTGAAATACATTTGGACATGAAACGGTCTGAAAAATTGGAGGAGCATGAAATGCTGATCAAACACATGAAGGGCCTGAAAAGTTTTGAAAAATATAGAGCTTCAAAAGGTGTGAAATACATTTGGACATGAAACGGTCTGAAAAATAGGAGGAGCATGAGGCGGTTTTCAAATACATGAAGAGCCTGAAAAGTGTGAAAAATATGAAGAGCTTCAAAAGGTGTCAAAAATATGAGGAGCATGAAACGGTCTGTAAAATAGGAGGAGAATGAAGCTGTGTTGAAAAACAAGAAGACACTGAAAAGGTGTAAAATATATGAATAGCTTCAAAAGGTGTAACAAATATAAGGACCATGAAACAGTTTGAAAAATCGGAATAGCATGAAACGGTGTTCAAAAACATGAAGAGCCTGAAAAGGTGTGAAAAATATGAAGAGCTTCAAAAGGTGTGAAAAATATGAAGAACTTCAAAAGGTGTCAAAAATCGAAGATCAGGAAATGGTCTGAAAAATAGGAGAAGCATGAAGTGGTGTTAAAAACATGAAAAGCCTGAAAAGGTGTGAAATATATGAAGAGCTTCAAAAGGTGTCAAAAATATGAGGAGAATGAAACGGTCTGAAAATTAGGAGGAGCATGAAGTGGTGTTGAAAAACATGAAAAGCCTGAAATGGTGTGAAATATATGAAGAGCTTCAAAATGTGTGAAAAATATGAGGAGCTTCAAAAAGTGTCAAAAATACGAGGAGCAAGAAACGGTCTGAAAAATACGAGGAGCATGAAGAGATGTTGAAGAAAATGAAGAGCCTGAAAACGTGTGAAAAAATATGAAGAGCTTCAAAAGGTGTGAAGAATACGAGGAGTATGAAACGGTCTGAAAAATAGGAGGAGCATGAAGCGGTGTTGAAAAACATGAAGAGCCTGAAAACGTGTGAAAAAATATGAAGAGCTTCAAAATGTGTGAAGAATATGAAGAGCTTCAAAAGGTGTCGAAAATGAGATGAGCATGAAACGGTCTGAAAAATAGGAGGAGCATGAAACGGTGTTGAAAAACATGAAGAGCTTGAAAAGGTGTGAAAAATAGGAAGAGCTTCAAAAGGTGTCAAAAATGAAATGAGCATGAAACGGTCTGAAAAATAAGAGGAGCATGAAGCAGTGTTCAAAAACATGAAGAGCCTGAAAAGATATGACAAATATGAAGAGCTTCAAAAGCTGTCAAAAATATGAGGAGCATGAAACGGTCTGAAAAATAGGAGGTGCATGAAACATTGATCAAAAACATGAAGAGCCTGAAAAGTTGTGAAAAATATGAAGAGCTTCAAAAGGTGTCAAAAATATGAGGAGCAAGAAATGGTCTGAAAAATAGGAGAAGCATGAAGCGGTGTTGAAAAACCTGAAGAGCCTGAAAAGTTATGAAAAATATGAAGAGCTTCAAAAGGTGTGAAATTCATGATGAGCATGAAACTCTCTGAAAAATAGGAGGAGCATGAAGTGGTGTTCAAAAACATGAAGAGCCTGAAAATTTGTGAAAAATATGAAAAGCTTCTAAAGGTGTTAAAGATGAGATGAGCATGAAACGGTCTGAAAAATAGGAGGAGCATGAAGCGGTGTTCAATTACATGAAGAGCTTGAAAAGTTGTGAAAAATATGAAGAGCGTCAAAAGGTGTGAAAACTATGAGGAGAATGAAACGGTCTGAAATATAGGAGGAGCATGAAGCGGTGTTCAAAAATATGAAGAGCCTGAATAGGTGTGAAAAATATGAAGAGCTTCATAAGGTGTCAAGAATATGAGTAGAACGAAACGTTCTGAAAAATATGAGGAGCATGAAGCGGTGTTCAAAAACATGAAGAGCCTGAAAACGTGTGGAAAATATGAAGAGCTTCAAAAGGTGTCAAAAATGAGATGAGCATGAAACGGTCTGACAAATAGGACGAGCATGAAGTGGTGTTGAAAAAAAGGAAGAGCCTGAAAAGGTGTGAAATATATGAAGAGCTTCAAAAGGTGTCAAAAATATGAGGAGAATGAAACGGTTTGAAAAATAGGTGGAGCATGCAGGGGTGTTCAAAAATATGAAGAGCCTGAAAAGGTGTGAAAAATATGAAGAGCTTCAAAAGGTGTCAAAAATAAGAGGAGCATGAAACAGTCTGAAAAATAGGAGGAGCATGAATTGGTTTTGAAAAACATGAAGAGACTGAAAACATGCGAAATATATGAAGCGCTTCAAAAGGTGTGAAAAATATGAAGACATTCAAAGGTATCAAAATTATGAGGAGCAAGAAACGGTCTGAAAATAGGAGGAGCATGAAACGGTGTTGAAAGAGATGAGCATGAAACGGTCTGAAAAATAGGAGGAGCATGAAGCGGTGTTGAAAAACATGAAGAGCCTGAAATGGTGTGAAAAATATGAAGAGCTACAAAAGGTGTCAAAAATATGAGGAGCATGAAACCGTGTGAAAAATAGGAGGAGCATGACACGGTGTTGAAAAACATGAAGAGCCTTAAAATGTGAGAAAAATATGAAGAGATTTAAAGGTGTGAAAAATATGAGGAGCATGAAACCGTGTGAAAAATAGGAGGAGCATGACACGGTGTTGAAAAATATGAAGAGCATGAAAAGCTGTGAAAAATATGAAGACCTTCAAAAGGAGTCAAAAATATGAGGAGCATGAAAAGGTCTGAAAAATAGGAGGAGCATGAAGCGGTGTTGAAAAACATGAAGAGCTTGAAAAGGTGTGAAAAATATGAAGAGCTTTAAGAGGTGTCAAAAATATGAGGAGAATGAAATGTACTGAAAAATAGGAGGAACATGAAACGGTCTGAAAAATAGAAGGAGCATGAAGCGGTGTTCAAAAACATGAAGAGTCTGAAAAGGTATGAAATATATGAAGAGCTTCAAAAGGTGTGAAATACATGAGGAGCCTGAAACGGTCTGAAAAATAGGAGGATCATGAAGCGGTGGTGAAAAACATGAAGAACCTGAAATGGTGTGAAAAATATGAAGAGCTTCAAAAGGTGTGAAAAATATGAGGAGCTTCACAAGTTGTCAAAAATATGAGGAGCATGAAACGGTCTGAAAAATAGGAGGAACATTAACTGGTGTTGAAAAACATGAAGAGGCTGAAAAGGTGTGAAAAATATGAAGAGCTTCAACAGGTGTCAAAAATATGAGGAGCATGAAACGGTCTGAAAAATAGGAGGGGCATGAAACGTTGTTCAAAAACATGAAGAGCCTAAAAAGGTGTGAAAAATATGAAGAGCTTCAAAAGGTGTGAAAAATATGAGGAGCTTCACAAGTTGTCAAAAATATGAGGAGCATGAAACGGTCTGAAAAATAGGAGGAACATTAACTGGTGTTGAAAAACATGAAGAGGCTGAAAAGGTGTGAAAAATATGAAGAGCTTCAACAGGTGTCAAAAATATGAGGAGCATGAAACGTTCTGAAAAACAGGAGGAGCATGAAACTGTATTCAAAACATGAAGAGCTTGAAAAGGTGTGAAAAATATGAAGAGCTTCAAAACCTGTCAAAAGTATGAGGAGCATGAAATGGTCTGAAAAGTAGGAGGAGCATGATGCAGTGTTGAAAAATATGAAGAGCCTGAAAAGTTGTGAAATATATGAAGAGCTTCAAAAGGTGTCAAAAATATCAGGAGAGAGAAACGGTGTTCAAAAACGTGAAGAGCCTGAAAAGATGTGAAAAATACGAAGAGATTCAAAAGATGTCAAAAATAGGAGGAACCTGAAACGGTCTGAAATAAAGGAGGATCATGAAACGGTCTGAAAAATACGAGGGGGCATGAAACGTTGTTCACAAACATGAAGAGCCTAAAAAGGTGTGAAAAATATGAAGCGCTTCAAAAGGTGTGAAAAATATGAGGAGCTTCACAAGTTGTCAAAAATATGAGGAGCATGAAACGGTCTGAAAAATAGGAGGAACATTAACGGGTGTTGAAAAACATGAAGAGGCTGAAAAGCTGTGAAAAATATGAAGAGCTTCAACAGGTGTCAAAAATATGAGGAGCATGAAACGGTCTGAAAAATAGGAGGAGCATGAATTGGTTTTGAAAAACATGAAGAGCCTGAAAACATGCGAAATATATGAAGCGCTTCAAAAGGTGTGAAATACATGAGGAGCATGAAACAGTTGAAAAATAGAAGGAGCATGAAGCGGTGTTCAAAAACACGAAGAGCATGAAAGGTGTGAAAAATATGAAGAGCTTTAAAAGGTGTCAAAAATATGAGAAGCATGAAACGTTCTGAAAAATAGGAGGATCATGAAACGTTGTTCAAAAACATGAAGAGCTAGAAAAGGTGTGAAAAATATGAAGAGCCTCAAAAAGTGTCAAAAATATGAGGAGTATGAAATGGTCTGGAAAATAGCAGGAGCATGAAGCGGTGTTGAAAAAGATGAAGAGCCTGAAAACGTGTGAAAAATATGAAGAGCTTCAAAATTATGAAAAATATGAAGAGCTTCAATAGGTGTGAAAAATGTGAAGAGATTCAAAATGTGTCAAAAATGACATGAGCAGGAAACGGTCTGAAATATACGAGGAGCATGAAGCAGTGTTGAAAATCATGAAGAGCCTGAAAAGGTGTTAAAAATATGAAGAGCCTCAAAAGGTGTGAAATACATGAGGAGCATGAAACGGTCTGAAAAATAGGAGGAGAATGAAGTGGTGTTCAAAAACATGAAGAGCCTGAAAAGGTGTGAGAAATATGAAGAGCTTCAAAAGGTGTCAAAAATATGAGGAGCATGATACTGTCTGCAAAATAGGAGGAGCATGAAGTTGTGTTGAAAAACATGAAGAGCCTGAAAAAGTGTGAAAAATATGAAGAGCTTCAAAAGGTGTCAAATATATGAGGAGTATGAAACGGTCTGAAAAATAGGAGGAGCATAAAGCGGTGTTCAAAAACTTGAAGAGCCTGAAAAGGTGTGAAAAATATGAAGAGCTTCAAAAGGTATCAAAAATATGAGGAGCATGAAACGGTCTGCAAATAGGACGAGCATGAAGCGGTGTTAAAAACATGAAGAGCCTGAAAAGGTGTGAAAAATATGAAGAGCTTCAAAATGTGTCAAAAATATGACGAGCATTAAACCCTCTTAAAAATAGGAGGAGGATGAAGCGGTGTTGAAAACCATGAAGAGCCTGAAAAGGTGTGAAAAATATGAAGAGCTTCAAAAGGTGTCAAAAATATGAGGAGCATGAAACGGTCTGAAAAATATGAGGAGCAAGAAATCGTGTTCAAAAACATGAGGAGCCTGAAAACGTGTGAAAAATATAAAGAGCTTCAAAATGTGTGAAATACATGAGGAGCATGAAACGGTCTGAAATAAAGGAGGAGCATGAAACGGTCTGAAAAATAGGAGGGGCATGAAACGTTGTTCAAAAACATGAAGAGCCTAAAAAAGTGTGAAAAATATGAAGAGCTTCAAAAGGTGTGAAAAATATGAGGAGCTTCACAAGGTGTCAAAAATATGAGTAGCATGAAACGGTCTGAAAAACAGGAGGAGCATGAAACGGTATTCAAAACATGAAGAGCTTGAAAAGGTGTGAAAAATATGAAGAGCTTCAAAACCTGTCAAAAGTATGAGGAGCATGAAATGGTCTGAAAAGTAGGAGGAGCATGAAGCAGTGTTGAAAAACATGAAGAGCCTGAAAAGTTGTGAAATATATGAAGAGCTTCAAAAGGTGTCAAAAATATCAGGAGAGAGAAACGGTGTTCAAAAGGTGAAGAGCCTGAAAAGATGTGAAAAATACGAAGAGATTCAAAAGATGTCAAAAATAGGAGGAACCTGAAACGGTGTTGAAAAACATGAAGAGCATGAAAAGGTGTGAAAAATATGAAGAGCTTCAAAAAGTGTCAAAAATATGAGGAGCATGAAACGGTCTGAAATATAGGAGGAGCATGAAGCGGTGTTGAAAAACATGAAGAGCCTGAAAAGGTGAGAAAAATATGAAGAGCTTCAAAAGGTGTCAAAATATGAGGAGCATGAAATGGTCTGGAAAATAGGAGGAGCATGAAATGCTGTTCAAAACATGAAGAGCCTGAAAAGGTGTGATATATGAAGAGATTCAAATGGTGTCAAAAATATGAGGAGCATGAAATGGTCTGGAAAATAGGAGTAGCATGAAATGGTGTTCAAAACCATGAAGAGCCTGAAAAGTTATGAAATATATGAAGAGCTTCAAAAGGTGTCAAAAATATGAGGAGCATGAAACGGTCTCAAACATAGGAGGATCATGAAGCGGTGTTGAAAATCATGAATAACTTGAAAAGGTGTGAAAAATATGAAGAGCTTCAAAAGGTGTGAAAAATATGAGGAGCTTCACAAGTTGTCAAAAATATGAGGAGCATGAAACGGTCTGAAAAATAGGAGGAACATTAAGTGGTGTTGAGAAACATGAAGAGCCTGAAATGGTGTGAAAAATATGAAGAGCTTCAACAGGTGTCAAAAATATGAGGAGCATGAAACGTTCTGAAAAACAGTAGGAGCATGAAACGGTATTCAAAACATGAAGAGCTTGAAAAGGTGTGAAAAATATGAAGAGCTTCAAAAGGTGTCAAAAATATCAGGAGAGAGAAACGGTGTTCAAAAACGTGAAGAGCCTTAAAAGGTGTGAAAAATACGAAGAGATTCAAAAGATGTCAAAAATAGGAGGAGCCTGAAACGGTGTTGAAAAACATGAAGAGCAAGAAAAGGTGTGAAAAATATGAAGAGCTTCAAAAGGTGTCAAAAATATGAGGAGCATGAAACGGTCTGAAATATAGGAGACGCATGACGCGGTGTTGAAAAACATGAAGAGTTTGAAAACGTGTGAAAAATATGAAGAGCTTCAAAAGGTGTCAAAAATATGAGGAGTATGAAAAGGTCTGAAAAATAGGAGGAGCATGAAGCGGTGTTGAAAAACATGAAAAGCCTGAAAAGGTGTGAAAAATATGAAGAGCTTCAAAACGTGTCAAATATATGAGGAGCATGAAAAGGTCTGAAAAATAGGAGGAGCATGAAGCGGTGTTGAAAAACATTTAGAGACTGAAAACGTGTGAAAAATAAGAAGAGTTTCAAAAGGTGTGAAAAATATGAAGAAATTCAAAGGTGTCAAAAATATGAGGAGCATGAAACGGTGTGAAAAATAGGAGGAGCATGAAACAGTGTTCAAAAACATGAAGAGCCGTAAAAGGTGTGAAAAATATGAAGAGCTTCAATAGGTGTGAAAAATATGAGGAGCATGAAACGGTCTGAAAAATAGGAGGAGCATGAAGCCGTGTTCAAAAACATGAAGAGAATGAAAAGGTGTGAAAAATATGAAGAGCTTCAAAGAGTCAAAAATATGAGGAGCATGAAACGGTCTGAAAAATAGGAGGAGCATGAAGCCGTGTTGAAAAACATGAAAAGACTGAAAAGGTGAGAAAAATATGAGGAGCTTTGAAAGGTGTCAAATATATGAGGAGGATGAAATGGTCTGAAAATATGAGGAGCATGAAACGGTGTTCAAGAACATGAAGAGCCTGAAAAGCTTCGAAAAACATGAAGAGCTTCAAAAGGTGTGAAAAATATTAAGAGCTTCAAAATGTGTGGAATATATGAGGAGCATGAAACGGTCTGAAAATTAGGAGGAGCGTGAAGCGGTGTTGAAACACATGAAGAGCCTGAAAAGGTGTGAAATATATGAAGAGCTTCAAAAGGTTTCAAAAATATGAGGAGCATGAAACGGTCTGAAAAATAGGAGGAGCTAGAAATCGTGTTCAAAAACATGAGGAGCCTGAAGAGAGGTAAAAAATATGAAGAGCTTCAAAAGGTGTCAAATATATGAGGAGCATGAAACCGTCTGAAAAAAAGGGAGAGCAGGAAGCGGTGCTGAAAAACATGAAGAGAATGAAAAGGTGTGAAAAATATGAAGAGCTTCAAAGAGTCAAAAATATGAGGAGCATGAAACGGTCTGAAAAATAGGAGGAGCATGAAGCCGTGTTGAAAAACATGAAAAGACTGAAAAGGTGAGAAAAATATGAGGAGCTTTGAAAGGTGTCAACTATATGAGGAGGATGAAACGGTCTGAAAATATGAGGAGCATGAAACGGTGTTCAAGAACATGAAGAGCCTGAAAAGCTTCGAAAAACATGAAGAGCTTCAAAAGGTGTGAAAAATATTAAGAGCTTCAAAATGTGTGGAATACATGAGGAGCATGAAACGGTCTGAAAATTAGGAGGAGCGTGAAGCGGTGTTGAAACACATGAAGAGCCTGAAAAGGTGTGAAATATATGAAGAGCTTCAAAAGGTTTCAAAAATATGAGGAGCATGAAACGGTCTGAAAAATAGGAGGAGCTAGAAATCGTGTTCAAAAACATGAGGAGCCTGAAGAGAGGTAAAAAATATGAAGAGCTTCAAAAGGTGTCAAATATATGAGGAGCATGAAACCGTCTGAAAAATAGGAAGAGCAGGAAGCGGTGCTGAAAAACATGAAGAGAATGAAAAGGTGTGAAAAATATGAAGAGCTTCAAAGAGTCAAAAATATGAGGAGCATGAAACGGTCTGAAAAATAGGAGGAGCATGAAGCCGTGTTGAAAAACATGAAAAGACTGAAAAGGTGAGAAAAATATGAGGAGCTTTGAAAGGTGTCAACTATATGAGGAGGATGAAACGGTCTGAAAATATGAGGAGCATGAAACGGTGTTCAAGAACATGAAGAGCCTGAAAAGCTTCGAAAAACATGAAGAGCTTCAAAAGGTGTGAAAAATATTAAGAGCTTCAAAATGTGTGGAATACATGAGGAGCATGAAACGGTCTGAAAATTAGGAGGAGCGTGAAGCGGTGTTCAAAAACATGAAGAGCCTGAAAAGGTGTGAAATATATGAAGAGATTCAAAAGGTTTCAAAAATATGAGGAGCATGAAACGCTCAGAAAAGTAGGAGGATCATGAAGCGGTGTTGAAAAACATGAAAAGCCTGAAAAGGTGTGAAAAATATGAAGAGCTTCAAAAGGTGTCAAAAATATGAGGAGCATGAAACGGTCTGAAAAATAGGAGGAGCAAGAAATCGTGTTCAAAAACATGAGGAGCCTGAAAACGTGAGAAAAATATAAAGAGCTTCAAAATGTGTGAAATACATGAGGAGCATGAAGCGGTCTGAAAAATAGGAGGAGCATGAAGCGGTGTTGAAAAACATGAAGAGCCTGAAAAGGTGTGAAAAATATGAAGAACTTCAAAAGGTGCCAAAAATATGAGGAGCATGAAACGGTCTGAAATAAAGGAGGGGCATGAAACGTTGTTCAAAAACATGAAGAGCCTAAAAAGGTGTGAAAAATATGAAGAGCTTCAAAAGGTGTGAAAAATATGAGGAGCTTCACAAGTTGTCAAAAATATGAGGAGCATGAAACGGTCTGAAAAATAGGAGGAACATTAACTGGTGTTGAAAAACATGAAGAGGCTGAAAAGGTGTGAAAAATATGAAGAGCTTCAACAGGTGTCAAAAATATGAGGAGCATGAAACGTTCTGATAAACAGGAGGAGCATGAAACGCTATTCAAAACATGAAGAGCTTGAAAAGGTGTGAAAAATATGAAGAGCTTCAAAACCTGTCAAAAATATGAGGAGCATGAAATGGTCTGAAAAGTAGGAGGAGCATGAAGCAGTGTTGAAAAACATGAAGAGCCTGAAAAGTTGTGAAATATATGAAGAGCTTCAAAAGGTGTCAAAAATATCAGGAGAGAGAAACGGTGTTCAAAAACGTGAAGAGCCTGAAAAGATGTGAAAAATACGAAGAGATTCAAAAGATGTCAAAAATAGGAGGAACCTGAAACGGTGTTGAAAAACATGAAGAGCATGAAAAGGTGTGAAAAATGTGAAGAGCTTCAAAAGTTGTGAAATACAAGAGGAGCCTGAAACGGTCTGAAATATAGGAGGATCATGAAGCGGTGGTGAAAAACATGAAGAACCTGAAACGGTGTGAAAAATATGAAGAACTTCAAAAGGTGCCAATAATATGAGGAGCATGAAACGGTCTGAAAAATAGGAGGGGCATGAAACGTTGTTCAAAAACATGAAGAGCCTAAAAAGGTGTGAAAAATATGAAGAGCTTCAAAAGGTGTGAAAAATATGAGGAGCTTCACAAGTTGTCAAAAATATGAGGAGCATGAAACGGTCTGAAAAATAGGAGGAACATTAACTGGTGTTGAAAAACATGAAGAGGCTGAAAAGGTGTGAAAAATATGAAGAGCTTCAACAGGTGTCAAAAATATGAGGAGCATGAAACGTTCTGATAAACAGGAGGAGCATGAAACGCTATTCAAAACATGAAGAGCTTGAAAAGGTGTGAAAAATATGAAGAGCTTCAAAACCTGTCAAAAGTATGAGGAGCATGAAATGGTCTGAAAAGTAGGAGGAGCATGAAGCAGTGTTGAAAAACATGAAGAGCCTGAAAAGTTGTGAAATATATGAAGAGCTTCAAAAGGTGTCAAAAATATCAGGAGAGAGAAACGGTGTTCAAAAACGTGAAGAGCCTGAAAAGATGTGAAAAATACGAAGAGATTCAAAAGATGTCAAAAATAGGAGGAACCTGAAACGGTGTTGAAAAACATGAAGAGCATGAAAAGGTGTGAAAAATATGAAGAGCTTCAAAAAGTGTCAAAAATATGAGGAGCATGAAACAGTCTGAAATATAGGAGGAGCATGAAGCGGTGTTGAAAAACATGAAGAGCCTGAAAAGGTGAGAAAAATATGAAGAGCTTCAAAAGGTGTCAAAATATGAGGAGCATGAAATGGTCTGGAAAATAGGAGGAGCATGAAATGCTGTTCAAAAACATGAAGAGCCTGAAAAGGTGTGATATATGAAGAGATTCAAATGGTGTCAAAAATATGAGGAGCATGAAATGGTCTGGAATATAGGAGTAGCATGAAATGGTGTTCAAAAACATGAAGAGCCTGAAAAGTTATGAAAAATATGAAGAGCATCAAAAGGTGTCAAAAATATGAGGAGCATGAAACGATCTGAAAAATAGGAGGAGCATGAAGTGGTTTAGAAAAACATGAAGTGCCTAAAAAGGTGTGAAATATATGTGGAGCTTCAAAAGGTGTCAAAAATATGAGGAGCATGAAACGGTCTGAAACATAGGAGGATCATGAAGCGGTGTTGAAAATCAAGAATAACTTGAAAAGGTGTGAAAAATATGAAGAGCTTCAAAAGGTGTGAAAAATATGAGGAGCTTCACAAGTTGTCAAAAATATGAGGAGCATGAAACGGTCTGAAATATAGGAGAAGCATGAAGCGGTGTTGAAAAACATGAAGAGCCTGAAAAGGTGTGAAAAATATGAAGAGCTTCAAAAGGTGTGAGAAATATGAGGAGCATGAAACGGTCTGAAACATAGGAGGAGCATGAAGCTTTGTTGAAAAACATGAAGAGCCTGAAAATGTAGGAAATATATGAGGAGCTTCAAAAGGTGTCAAAAATATGAGGAGCATGAAACGGTCTGAAAAATAGGAGGAGCATGAAGTAGTGTTGAAAAACATGAAGAGCCAGAAAAGGTGTGAAATATATGAAGAGCTTCAAAAGGTGTCAAAAATATGAGGAGCATGAAACGGTCTGAAAAATAGGAGGAGAATGAAACGGTGTTCAAAAACATGAAGAGCCTGAAAAGGTGTGAAAAATATGAAGAGCTTTAAAAGGTGTGAAATACATGAGGAACATGAAACGGTCTGAAAAATAGGAGGAGCATGAAACGGTGTTCAAAAACATGAAGTGCCTGAAAAGCTGTGAAAAATATGAAGAGCTTCAAAAGGTTTAAAAAATATGAAGAGCTTCAAAAGCTGTGAAATAGATGAGGAGCATGAAACGGTCTGAAAAATAGGAGGAGCATGAAGCGTGTTCAAAAACATGAAGAGCCTGAAAATGTAGGAAATATATGAGGAGCTTCAAAAGGTGTCAAAAATATGAGGAGCATGAAACGCTCTGAAAAATAGGAGGATCATGAAGCGGTGTTGAAAAACATGAAAAGCCTGAAAAGGTGTGAAAAATATGAAGAGTTTCAAAAGGTGTCAAAAATATGAGGAGCATGAAACTGTCTGAAAAACAGGAAGAGCATGAAACCGTGTTCAAAAACATGAAGAGCTTGAAAAGGTGTGAAAAATATGAAGAGCTTCAAAAGGTGTGAAATACATGAGGAGCATGAAATGGTCTGAAAAATAGGAGGAGCATGAAGTGGTGTTGAAAAACATGAAGAGCCTGAAAAGGTGTGAAAAATATGAAGAGCTTCAAAAGGTGTGAAAAATATGACGAGCATGAAGCGGTCTGAAAAATAGGAGGAGCATGAAGCGGTGTTGAGAAACATGGAGAGCCTGAAAAGGTGTGAAAAATATGAAGAGCTTCAAAAGGTGTGAAATACATGAGGAGCATGAAACGGTCTGAAAAATAGGAGGAGCATGAAGCGGTGTTGAGAAACATGGAGAGCCTGAAAATGTGTGAAAAATATGAAGAGCTTCAAAAGTTATCAAAAATATGAGGAGCATGAAACGGTCTGAAAAATAGGAGGAGCATGAAGCGGTGTTGAGAAACATGGAGAGCCTGAAAAGGTGTGAAAAATATGAAGAGCTTCAAAAGTTGTCAAAATATGAGGAGCATGAAACCGGCTGAAGAACACGAGGAGCATGAAACGGTGTTGAAAAACATGAAGAGCCTGAAAAGGTGTGAAAAATATGAAGAGCTTCAAAAGGTGTCAAAAATATGAGGAGCATGAACTGGACTGAAAAATAGGAGGACCATGAACGGTGTTGAGAAACATGGAGAGCTTGAAAAGGTGTGAAAAATATGAAGAGCTTCAAAAAGTGTGAAATACATGAGGAGCATGAAACGGTCTGAAAAATAGGAGGAGCATGAAGCGGTGTTGAGAAACATGGAGAGCCTGAAAATGTGTGAAAAATATGAAGAGCTTCAAAAGGTGTCAAAAATATGAGAAGCATGAACCGGTCTGAAAAATAGGAGCAGCATGAAAAGGTGTTCAAAAACATGAAGAACCTGAAAAGGTGTGAAGTATATGAAGAGCTTCAAAAGGTGTCAAAAATATGAGGAGCATGAAACGGTCTGAAAAATAGGATGAGCAAGAAGGGGTGTTGAAAAACATGAAGAGCCTGAAAACGTTTGAGAAATATGAAGAGCTTCAAAAAGTGTGAAATATATGAAGAGCTTCAAAGGTGTCAGAAATGAGAGAAGCTTGAAACGGTCTGAAAAATAGGATGAGCAAGAAGGGGTGTTGAAAAACATGAAGAGCCTGAAAACGTTTGAGAAATATGAAGAGCTTCAAAAGGTGTGAAATACATGAAGAGCTTCAAAGGTGTCAAAAATGAGATGAGCATGAAACAGTCTGAAAAATAGGAGGAGCATGAAACCGTGTTCAAGAATATGAAGAGCCTAAAAAGGTGTCAAAAATATAAAGAGCTTCAAAAGTTGTGAAATACATGAGGAGCATGAAACGGTCTGAAAAATAGGAGGAGCATGAAGTGGTGTTGAAAAACATGAAGAGCCTGAAAATGTGTGAAATATATGAAGAGCTTCAAAAGGTGTGAGAAATGAGAGGAGCATGAAACGGTTTGAAAAATAGCAGGAGCATGAAGTGATGTTGAAAAACATGAAGAGCCTGAAAAGGTGTGAAAATATGAAAAGCTTCAAAAGGTGTCAAAAATATGAAGAGCTTTAAAAGGTGTCAAAAATATGAGGAGTATGGAACGGCCTGAATAATAGGAGGAGCATCAAGCGGTGTTCAAAATCATTAAGAGCATTAAGAGGTGTGAAAAATATGAAGAGCTTCAACAGGTGTCAAAAATATGAGGAGCATGAAACGGTCTGAAAAATAGGAGGAGCATGAAACGGTGTTCAAAAACATGAAGAGCCTGAAAAGGTGTGAAAAATATGAAGAGCTTCAAAAGGTGTGGAAAATATGAAGAGCTTCAAAATGTGTCAAAAGTGAGATGAGTATGAAACGGTCTGAAAAATAGGAGGACCACAAGTGGTGTTGAAAAACATGAAGAACCTGAAAATGTGTGAAATATATGAAGAGATTCAAAAGGTGTCAAAAATATGAGGAGCATGAATCGGTGTTGAAAAACATGAAGAGCCTGAAAATGTGTGAAAAATATGAAGAGCCTCAAAAGGTGTCAAAAATATGAGGAGCATGAAACGGTCTGAAAAATAGGAGAAGCATGAAGCGGTGTTGAAAAACATGAAGAACATGAAAAGGTGTGAAAAATATGAAGAGCTTCAAAAGGTGTCAAAAATATGAGGAGCATGAACCGGTCTGAAAAATAGGAGGAGCATGAAGCGGTGTTCAAAAACATGAAGAGCATGAAAAGGTGTGAAAAATATGAAGAGCTTCAAAAGGTGTCAAAAATATGAGGAGCATGAAACGGTCTGAAAAATAGGAGGAGCATGAAGCGGTGTTGAAAAACATGAAGAGCCTGAAAACGTGTGAAAAATATGAAGAGCTTCAAAAGGTGTCAAAAATATGAGGAGCATGAAACGGTCTGAAAAATATGAGGAGCACGAAGCGGTGTTGAAAAACATGAACAGCCTGAAAAGGTGTGAAAAATATGAAGAGCTTCAAAAGGTGTCAAAAATATGAGTAGCATGAAACGGTCTGAAAAATAGGAGGAGCATGAAGTGGTGTAGAAAAACATGAAGAGACTGAAAAGGTGTGA
Source organism: Dama dama (assembly GCF_033118175.1). NCBI lineage: Eukaryota > Metazoa > Chordata > Mammalia > Artiodactyla > Cervidae > Dama > Dama dama. The sequence continues at coordinate 360,538 of NW_026870960.1, forward strand.
AAAATATGAAGAGCTTTTAACGGTGTCAAAAATATGAGGATCATGAAACGTTGTGAAAAACAGGAGGAGCATGAAGTGCTGTTGAGAAACATGTAGAGGCTGAAAAGGTGTGAAAAATATGAATAGCTTCAAAAGTTTTCAAATATATGAGGAGCATGAAACTATCTTTAAAATAGGAGGAGCATGAAAGAGTGTTGAGAAACATGAAGAGCCTGAAAGGTGTGAAAAATATGAAGACCTTCAAAAGGTGTCAAAAAGAGGAGGCACATGAAACTGTCTGAAAAATAGGAGGAGCATGAAGCGGTGTGGAAAAACATGAAGAGCCTGAAAAAGTGTGAAAAATATGAAGAGCTTCAAAAGGTGTCAAAAATAATGAGGAGAATGAAGCGGTCTGAATAATAGGAGGAGCATAAAGTGGTGTTCAAAATCATGAAGAGCCTTAAAAGGTGTGAAAAATATGAAGAGCTTCAAAAGGTGTGAAAAAAAAGAAGAGCTTCAAAATCTGTCAAAAATATGAGGAGCATGAAACGATCTGAAAAATAGGAGCAGCAAGAAACAGTGTTCAAAGACATGAAGAGCCTGAAATGGTGTGAAAAATATGAAGAGCTTCAAAACGTGTCAAAAATATGAGGAGCATGAAACGATATGAAAAATAGGAGGAGCAAGAAGCGGTGTTGAAAAACATGAAGAGCCTGAAAATGTGTGAAATATATGAAGAGCTTCAAAAGGTGTCAGAAATGAGAGGAGCATGAAACGGTCTGAAAAATAGGAGGAGAATGAAACGCTGATGAAGAACATTAAGGGCATGAAAAGGTGTGAAAAATATGAAGAGCTTCAAAAGGTGTCAAAAATATGAGGAGCATGAAACAGTCTGAACAATAGGAGGAGCATGAAACGGTGTTGAAAAACATGAATAGCTTGAAAAGTTGTGAAAAATATGAAGAGCTTCAAAACGGTCATACATATGAGGAGCATGAATCGGTCTGAAAAATAGGAGAAGCATGAAGCGGTGTTGAAAAACATTAAGAGCCTGAAAAGATGTGAAATATATGAACAGCTTCAAAAGGTGTCAAAAATATGAAGAGCATCAAAGGGTCTGAAAAATCGGAGGAGCATGAAGCGGTGTTCAAAAACATGAAGAGTCTGAAAAGGTGTGAAAAATATGAAGAGCTTCAAAAGGTGTGAAAAATACGAGGACTATAAAACGGTCTGAAAAATAGAAGAAGCATGAAGTGGTGTTGAAAAACATGAAGATCCTGAAATGGTGTGAAATATATGAAGAGCTTCACAATGTGTGAAAAATATGAGGAGCTTCAAAAAGTGTCAGAAATATGAGGAGCATGAAACGGTCTGAAAAATAGGATGAGCATGAAACTTTTTTGAAAAAGATGAAGAGCATGAAAAGGTGTGAAAAATATGAAGAGCTTCAAAAGGTGTTAAATTCATGAGGAGCATGAAACGGTCTGAAAAATACGAGGAGAATAAAGCTGTGTTCAAAAACATGAAGAGCCTGAAAAGGTGTGGAAAATATGAAGAGCTTCAAAACGTGTGAAAAATATGAAGAGCTTCAAAAGGTGTGAAAAATATGAAGAGCTTCAAAAGGTGTCAAAAATATGAGGAGCATGAAACAGTCTGAAAAATAGGAGGAGCATGAAACGGTGTTCAAAAACATGAAGAGCCTGAAAACGTGTGAAAAATATCAAGAGCTTCTAAATGTGTCAAAAATATGAGGAGCTTGAAACGGTCTGAAAAATAGGAGGAGCATGAAGTGGTGTTGAAAAACATGAAGATCCGAAAAATTGTGAAAAATATGAAGAGCTTCCAAAGGTGTCAAAAATATGAGGAGCATGAAACGGTCTTAAAAATAGGAGGTTCATGAAGCGGTGTTGAAAAACATGAAGAACCTGAAAAGGTGTGAAAAAAGCTAAGAGCTTCAAAAGGTGTCAAAAATATGAGGAGCATGAAACGGGGTGAAAAATAGGAGAAGCATGAAACGATGATCAAAAACATGAAGAGCCTGAAAAGTTGTGAAAAATATGAAGAGCTTCAAAAGGTGTCAAAAATATGAAGAGCATCAAAGGGTCTGAAAAATCGGAGGAGCATGAAGCGGTGTTCAAAAACATGAAGAGTCTGAAAAGGTGTGAAAAATATGAAGAGCTTCAAAAGGTGTGAAAAATACGAGGACTATAAAACGGTCTGAAAAATAGAAGAAGCATGAAGTGGTGTTGAAAAACATGAAGATCCTGAAATGGTGTGAAATATATGAAGAGCTTCACAATGTGTGAAAAATATGAGGAGCTTCAAAAAGTGTCAGAAATATGAGGAGCATGAAACGGTCTGAAAAATAAGATGAGCATGAAACTTTTTTGAAAAAGATGAAGAGCATGAAAAGGTGTGAAAAATATGAAGAGCTTCAAAAGGTGTTAAATTCATGAGGAGCATGAAACGGTCTGAAAAATACGAGGAGAATAAAGCTGTGTTCAAAAACATGAAGAGCCTGAAAAGGTGTGGAAAATATGAAGAGCTTCAAAACGTGTGAAAAATATGAAGAGCTTCAAAAGGTGTGAAAAATATGAAGAGCTTCAAAAGGTGTCAAAAATATGAGGAGCATGAAACAGTCTGAAAAATAGGAGGAGCATGAAACGGTGTTCAAAAACATGAAGAGCCTGAAAACGTGTGAAAAATATCAAGAGCTTCTAAATGTGTCAAAAATATGAGGAGCTTGAAACGGTCTGAAAAATAGGAGGAGCATGAAGTGGTGTTGAAAAACATGAAGATCCGAAAAATTGTGAAAAATATGAAGAGCTTCCAAAGGTGTCAAAAATATGAGGAGCATGAAACGGTCTTAAAAATAGGAGGTTCATGAAGCGGTGTTGAAAAACATGAAGAACCTGAAAAGGTGTGAAAAAAGCTAAGAGCTTCAAAAGGTGTCAAAAATATGAGGAGCATGAAACGGGGTGAAAAATAGGAGAAGCATGAAACGATGATCAAAAACATGAAGAGCCTGAAAAGTTGTGAAAAATATGAAGAGCTTCAAAAGGTGTCAAAAATATGAGGAGTATGAATCGGTCTGAAAAATAGGAGGAGCAAGAAGCTGTTTTGAAAAAGATGAAGAGCCTGAAAACGTGTGAAAATATGAAGAGCTTCAAAAGGTGTCAAAAATATGAAGAGCTTCAAAAGGTGTCAAAAATGAGATGAGCATGAAACGGTCTGAAAAATAGGAGGAGCAAGAAGCGGTGTTCAAAAACATGAAGAGCCTGAAAAGTTGTGAAATATATGAAGAGCTTCAAAAGGTGTGAAATACATGAGGAGCATGAAACTCTCTGAAAAATAGGAGGAGCATGAATTGGTGTTCAAAACATGAAAAGCCTGAGAAGATGTGAAAAATATGAAGAGCTTCAAAAAGTGTGAAAATTATGAAGAACTTCAAAAGGTGTCAAAAATGAGATGAGCATGAAACGGTCTGAAAAATATGACGAGCATGAAGCAGTGTTGCAAAACATGAAGAGCCTGAAAAGTTGTGAAAAATATGAAGAGCTTCAAAAGGTGTGAAAAATATGAGGAGAATGACACGGTCTGAAAAATAGGAGGAACATGAAGCGGTGTTGAAAAACATGAAGAGCCTGAAAAGGTGTGAAAAATATGAAGAGCTTCAAAAATATGAAAAATATGAGGAGCTTCAAAAGGTGTGAAAAATATGAGGAACATGAAACGATCTGAAAAATAGGAGGAGCATGAAACGGTTTTCAAAACATGAAGAGCCTGAAAAGTTGTGAAATATAAGAAGAGATTCAAAAAGTGTGAAAAATATGAATAGCTTCAAAAGGTGTCAAAAATGAGATGAGCATGAAACGGTCTGAAAGAGAGGAGGAGCCTGAAGCGTTGTAGAAAAAAATGAAGAGTCTGAAAAGGTGTTAAACATATGAAGAGCTTCAAAAGTTGTCAAAAATATGAGGAGCATGATACGTTCTGAAAAAGAGGAGGAACATGAAGCGGTGTTGAAAAACATGAAGAGCCTGAAAAAGTGTGAAAAATATGAAGAGCTTCAAAAGGTGTCAAAATTATGACGAGCATGAAATGGTCTGAAAAATAGGAGGAGCATGAAACGGTGTTCAAACATGAAGAGCCTGAAAAGGTGTGAAAAATATGAAGGGCTTCAAAAGGTGTGAAAAATATGAAGAACTTCAAAAGCTGTCAAAAATGAGATGAGCATTAAACGGTCTGAAAAATATGAGGAGCATGAAGTGGTGTTGAAAAACATGAAAAGCCTGAAAACGTGTGAAAAATATGAAGAGCTTCAAAAGGTGTCAAAAATGAGATGAGCATGAAAGGGTCTGAAAAATAGGAGTAGCATGGAACGGTGTTCAAAAACATGAAGAGCCACTACAATGTGAAAAATATGAAGAGCTTCAAAAGCTGTCAAATATATGAGGAGCATCAAACGGTCTAAAAAATAGGAGGAGCATGAAGTGGTGTTGAAAAACATGAAGAGCCTGATAATGTGTGAAAAATATGAAGAGCTTCAAAAGGTGTCAAAAATATGAGGAGCTGGAAACGGTCTGAAAAATGGGAAGAGCATGAAGAGGTGTTGAAAAACATGAAGAGCCTGAAAAGGTGTGAAAAATATAAAGAGCTTCAAAAGGTGTCAAAGACATGTGGAGCAAAAAACGGTATGAAAAATAGGAGGGGCATGAAGCGGTGTTCAAAAATATGAAGAGCCTGCACAATGTGAAAATATGAAGAGCTTCAAAAGCTGTCAAATATATGAGGAGCATGAAACGGTCTAAAAAATAGGAGGAGCATGAAGCGGTGTTCAAAAACATGGAGAGCCTGAAAAGGTGTGAAAAATATGAAGAGCTTCAAAAGGTGCGAAATATAGGAGGAGCATGAAAAGGTCTGAAAAATAGGACGAGTATAAAGCGATGTTCAATAACATGAAGAGCCTGAAAAGGTGTGAAAAATATGAAGAGCTTCAAAAGGTGTGAAAAATAGGAGGAAAGGAAGCATTGTTCAAAAACATGAAGAGCCTGAAAATGTGTGAAAAATATGAAGAGCTTGAAAAGGTGTCAAAAAATTAGGAGCATGAAACGGTCTGAAAAAGAGGAGGATCATGAAGCGTTGTTGAAAAACATGAAGAGCCTGAAAACGTGTGAAAAATAAGAAGAGCTTCAAAAGGTGTGAAAAATATGAATAGCTACAAAAGGTGTCAAAAAACAGATGAGCATGAAACGGTCTGAACAATAGGAGGAGCTTGAAGCTGTACTCAAAATCATGAAGAGCCTGAGAAGGTGTGAAAAATATGAAGAGCTTCAAAAGGTGTGAAAAATATGAGGAGCATGAAACGGTCTGAAAAATAGGAGGAGCATGAAGTGGTGTTCAATAATATGAAGAGCCTGAAAAGGTGTGAAAAATATGATGAGCTTCCAAAGTTGTGAAAAATATGAGGAGCATGAAAAGGTCTGAAAAATAGGAGCATGAAGCGGTGTTCAATAAAATGAAGAGCCTGAAAAGGTGTGAAAAATATGAAGAGCTCCAAAAGTTGTCAAAAATATGAGGAGCATAAAACGGTCTGAAAAATTGGAGGAGCATGAAGCGGTGTTCAATAATACGGAGAGCCTGAAAGGTAAGAAAAATATGAAGAGCTTCAAAAGGTGTCAAAAATATGAGGAGCATGAAACGGTCTGAAAAATAGGAGCAGCATGAAATGGTGTTCAGAAACATGTAGAGCCTGAAAAGGTGTGAAAAATATGAAGAGCTTCAAAAGGTTTCAAAAATATGAGGAGCATAAAACGATCTGAAAAATAGGAGCAGCATGAAGCTGTGCTCAAATACATGAAGAGCCTGAAAAAGTGTGAAAAATATGAAGAGCTTCAAAAGGTGTCAATAATAAGAGGTACATGAAACAGTCTGAAAAATAGGAAGAGCATGAAGCGGTGTTGAAAAACATGAAGAGCCTGAAAAGGTGTGAAATATATGAAGAGCTTCAAAAGGTGTCAAAAATATGAGGAGCATGAAACGGTCTCAAAAATATGAGGAGCATGAAGCGGTGTTGAAAATCATGAAGAGCTTCAAAAAGTGACAAAAATATGAAGAGCTTCGAATGGTGTCAAAAATAGTATGAGCATGAATCGGTCTGAAAAATAGGAGGAGCATGAAGCGGTGTTGAAAAACATGATGAGCTTGAAAAGGTGTCAAAAATAGTAGGAGCTTCAAAAGGTGTCAAAAATATGAGGAGCATGAAACGGTCTGAAAAATAGGAGGAGCATGAAGCGGTGTTGAAAAACATGAAGAGTCTGAAAAGGTGTGAAAGATATGAAGAGTTTCTAAATTTGTCAAAAATATGAGGAGCATGAAACGATCTGAAAAATAGGAGGAGCAAGAAACGGTGATCAAAAACCTGAAGAGCCTGAAAAGGTGTGAAAAATATGACGAGCTTCAAAAGGTGTGAAAAACATGAGGAGCATGAAACGGGCTGAAAAATAGGAGAAGCTTGAAGTGGTGTTGAAAAACATGAAGAGACTGAAAAAGTGTGAAAAATATGAAGAGCTTCAGAAGGTGTGAAAAATATGAAGAGCTTCAACAGGTGTCAAAAATTAGATGAGCATGAAACGGTCGAAAAATTGGAGGAGCAAGAAGTAGTGTTGAAAAAAATTAAGAGCCTGAAAAGGGGTGAAAAATATGAAAAGCTTCAAAAGGTGTCAAAAATATGAGGAGCATGAAACGGTCTGAAAAATAGGTGGAGCATGAAGCGGTGTTGAAAAATATGAAGAGCATGGAAAGGTGTGCAAAATATGAAGAGCTTCAAAAATATGAAAAATATGAAGACCTTCAAAAGGTGTGAAAAATTTGAAGAGCTTCAAAAGGTGTCAAAATGAGATGAGCATGAAATGGTCTGAAAAATAGGAGGATCATGAAGTGGTGTTGAAAATCATAAAGAGCCTGAAAAGTTGTGAAAAATATGAAGAGCTTCAAAAGATGTGAAAAATTTGAAGAGCTTCAAAAGGTGTCAAAATGAGATGAGCATGAAACGGTCTGAAAAATAGGAGTTGCATGAAGTGGTGTTGAAAAAAATGAAAAGCCTGAAAAGGTGTGAAATATATGAAGAGTTTCAAAAGGTGTCAAAAATATGAGGAGAATGAAACGGTCTGCAAAATAGGAGAAGCATGAAATGGTGTTCAAAAACATGAAGAGCCTGAAAAGATGTGAAAATGATGAAGAGCTTCTAAAGTGTCAAAAATATCAGGAGCATGAAACGGTCGGAAAAATAGGAGGAGCATGAAGCGGTGTTGAAAAACAAGAAGAGCCTGAAAAGGTGTGAAAAATATGAAGAGCTTCAAAAGGAGTCAAAAATATGAGCAGCTTGTAACGGTCTGAAAAATAGAAGGAGCATGAAGCGGTTTTGAAAAACTTGAAGAGCCTGAAAACGTGTGAAAAATTTGAAGAGCATTAAAAGGTGTGAAAAATATGACGAGCTTCAAAAGGTGTAAAAAATGAGATGAGCATGAAACGGTCTGAAAAATAGGAGGAGCATGAAGTTGTGTTGAAAAAATGAAGAGCCTGAAAATGTGTGAAACATATGAAGAGCTTCAAAAGGTGTCAAAATTATGAGGAGCATGAAACGGCCTGAAAAATTGGAGGAGCATGAAGCGGTGTTCAAAAATATGAAGAGCCTGAAAGGTGTGAAAAATATGAAGAGCTTCAAAAGGTGTCAAAAATATGAGTAGCATGAATCGGTCTGAAAAATAGGAGGAGCATGAAACGGTGATCAAAAACATGAAGAGTCGGAAAAGGTGTGAAAAATATGAAGAGCTTCAAAAGGTGTGAAATACATGAGGAGTTTGAAACGGGCTGAAAAATAGGAGAAGCATGAAGTGGTGTGGAAAAATATGAAGAGCCTGAAAAGGTGTGGAAAATATGAAGAGCTTGAAAAGGTGTGAAATATATGAAGAGCTTCAAAAGGTGTCAAAAATGAGATGAGCATGAAACGGGTTGAAAAATAGGAGGAGCATGAAGCAGTTTTGAAAAAAATCAAGAGGCTGAAAACGTGTGAAAAATATGAACAGCTTCAAAAGGTTTCAAAAATATGAGGAGCATGAAACGGTCAGAAAAATAGGAGGATCCTGAAGCGGTGTTGAAAACATGAAGTGCCTGAAAAGTTTTAAAAATATGAAGAGCTTCAAAAGGTGTCAAATATATGAGGAGCATGAAACGGTCTGAAAAATAGGAGGAGCATGAAACGGTGTTCAAAAACATGAAGAGCCTGAAAAGGTGTGAAAAATATGAAGAGCTTCAAAATGTGTCAAAAATATGAGGAGAATGAAACGGTCTGGAATATAGGAGGAGCACGAAGCGGTGTCGAAAAACATGAAGAGTCTGAAAACGTGTGAAAAACATGAAGAGCTTCAAAAGGTGTGAAAAATATGAAGAGCTTCAAAATGTGTCAAAAATATGAGGAGCAAGAAACCGTCTGAAAATTAGGAGAAGCATGAATCGGTGTTGAAAACATGAAGAGCATGAAAAGGTGTCAAAAATATGAAGAGCTTCAAAATGTGTCAAAAATATGAGGAGCAAGAAACCGTCTGAAAATTAGGAGAAGCATGAATCGGTGTTGAAAACATGAAGAGCATGAAAAGGTGTCAAATATATGAAGAGCTTTAAAGGTGTGAAAAATATGAGGAGCATGAAACCGTCTGAAAAAGAGGAGGAGCATGACACGGTGTTGAAAAACATGAAGAGCATGAAAAGGTGTGAAAAATATGAAGAGATTCAAAAGCTGTCAAAAATATGAGGAGTCTGAAACGGTCTGAAAAATAGGAGGAGCATGAAGTGGTGTTGAAAAAGATGAAGAGCCTGAAAAGGTGTGAAAAATATGAAGAGCTTCAAAAGGAATCAAAATTATGAGGAGCATGAAAAGCTCTGAAAAATAGGAGGAGCATGAAGCAGTGTTGAAAAACATGAAGAGCCTGAAAAGGTGTGAAAAATATGAAGAGCTTCAAAAGGTGTCAAAAATATCAGGAGCATGAAATGATCTGAAAAATAGGAGGAACATGAAACGGTCTGAAAAATAGGCGGAGCATGAAGTGGTGTTCAAAAACATGAAGAGCCTGAAAAGGTGTGAAAAATATGAAGGGCTTTAAAGGTGTGAAAATTATGAAGAGCATGAAACCGTCTGAAAAATAGGAGGAGCATGACACAGTGTTGAAAAACATGAAGAGCCTTAAAATGTGAGAAAAATATGAAGAGTTTTAAAGGTGTGAAAAATATGAGGAGCATGAAACCGTGTGAATAATAGGAGGAGCATGACACGGTGTTGAAAAATATGAAGAGCATGGAAAGGTGTGAAAAATATGAAGAGCTTCAAAAGGAGTCAAAAATATGAGGAGCATGAAAAGGTCTGAAAATAGGAGGAGCATGAAGCGGTGTTGAAAAACATGAAGAGCCTGAAAAGGTGTGAAAAATATGAAGAGCTTCAAAAGGTGTCAAAAATATGAGGAGCATGAAATGATCTGAAAAATAGGAGGAACATGAAACGGTCTGAAAAATAGGAGGAGCATGAAGCGGTGTTCAAAAACATGAAGAGTCTGAAAAGGTATGAAATATATGAAGAGCTTCAAAAGCTGTCAAAAATATGAGGAGCATGAAACGGTCTGAAAAATAGGAGGAGCATGAAGCGGTGTTCAAAAACATGAAGAGCCTGTAAAGATGTGAAAAATTTGAAGAGTTTCAAAATGTGTGAAATACATGAGGAGCATGAAACGGTCTGAAAAAATGGAGGAGAATGAAGCGGTGTTCAAAAACTTGAAGAGCCTGAAAAGGTGTGAAACATATGAAGAGCTTTAAAGGTGTGAAAAATATGAGGAGCATGAAACAGTCTGAAAAATAGGAGGAGCATGACACGGTGTTGAAAAACATGAAGAGCATGAAAAGGTGTGAAAAATATGAAGAGATTCAAAAGCTGTCAAAATATGAGGAGCCTGAAACGGTCTGCAAAATAGAAGGAGCATGAAGTGGGGTTGAAAAGGATGAAGAGCCTGAAAAGGTGTGAAAAATATGAAGAGCTTCAAAAGGAGTCAAAAATATGAGGAGCATGAAACCGTCTGAAAAATAGGAGGAGCATGACACGGTGTTGAAAACATGAAGAGCCTTAAAATGTGAGAAAAATATGAAGAGTTTCAAAAGGTGTCAAAAATATCAGGAGCATGAAATGATCTGAAAAATAGGAGGAACATGAAACGGTCTGAAAAATAGGAGAGGCATGAAGTGGTGTTGAAAGACATGAAGAGCCTGAAAAGGTGTGAAAAATATGAAGAGCTTCAAAATGTGTCAAAAATATGAGGAGCATGAAACGGTCTGAAAAATAGGAGGAGCATGAAAAGGTTTTCAAGAACTTGAAGAGCCTGAAAAGGTGTGAAAAATATAAAGATCATCAAAAGGTGTGAAATACATGCGGAGCATTAAATGGTCTGAAAAATAAGAGGAGCATGAAGTGGTGTTGAAAAACATGAAGAGCCTGAAAAGGTGTGAAATAAATGAAGAGCTTCAAAAGTTGTGAAAAATATGAAGAGCTTCTAAAGGTGTCAAAAATATGAGGAGCATGAAACGGTCTGAAAAATAGGAGGAGCATGAAAAGGTGTTCAAGAGCATGAAGAGCCTGAACAGATGTGAAAAATATAAAGAGCTTCAAAAGCTGTGAAATACATGCGGAGCATGAAATGGTCTGAAAAATAGGAGGAGCATGAAGTGGTGTTGAAAAACATGAAGAGCCTGAAAAGGTGTAAAATATATGAAGAGATTCAAAAGGTGTCAAAAATGAGATGAGCATGAAACGGTCTGAAAAATCGGAGGAGCATGAAGTGGGTTTGAAAATCATGAAGAGCCTGAGAAGGTGTGTAAAATATGAAGAGCTTCAAAAGGAGTGAAATACATAAGGAGCATGAAACCGTCTGAATTATAGGAGGAGCATGAAACGGTGTTAAAAAACATGAATAGCCTGAAAATGTGTGAAAAATATGAAGAGCTTCAAAAGGTGTGAAATACATGAGGAGCATGAAACGGTCAGAAAAATAGGAAGAGCATGAAGCGGTGTTGAAAAACATGAAGAACCTGAAAAGGTGTTAAAAATATGAAGAGCGTCAAAAATGTGAGGAGCATGAAACGGTCTGAAAAATAGGAGGAGCATGAAACCGTGTCAAAAACATGAAGAGCCTGAAAAGGTGTGAAATATATGAAGAGATTCAAAAGGTGTCAAAAATATGAGGAGCATGTAACGGTTTGGAAAATAGGACGAGCATGAAGTGGTGTTGAAAAACATGAAGAGCCTGAAAAGATGTGAAAAATATGAAGAGCATCAAAAGGTGTCCACTATATGAGGAGCATGAAACTCTCTCAGAAATAGGAGGAGCATGAAGTGGTGCTTAAAAACATGAAGAGCCTAAAAGGTGTGAAAAATAAGAAAAGCTTCAAAAGATGTCACAAATATGAGGAGCATGAAACGGTCTGAAAAATTGGAGGATCATGAAGCGGTGTTGAAAAACATGAAGAGTCTGAAAAGTTGTGAAAAATATGAAGAGCTTCAAAAGGTGTCAAAAATGTGAGGAGCATGAAAAGGTCTGAAAAATAGGAGGAGCATGAAACCGTTTCAAAAACATGAAGAGCCTGGAAAGGTGTGAAGAATGAAGAGCTTCAAAAGGTGTGAAATACATGAGGAGCATGAAACGGTCTGAAAAATAGGAGGAGCATGAAGCGGTGTTTAAAAACATGAAGAGCCTGAAAATGTGTGTAAAATATGAAGAGCTTCAAAAGGTGTCAAAAATTAGATTAGCATGAAACGGTCTGAAAAATAGGAGGAGCATGAAGTGGTGTTGAAAAACATGAAGAGCCTGAAAAAGTGTAAAATATATGAAGAGCTTCAAAAGGTGTTAAAAATAGAGGAGCATGAAGCGGTGTTCAAAACATGAAGAGCCTGAAAATGTGTGTAAACTATGAAGAGCTTCAAAACGTGTCAAAAATATGAGGAGCATGAAACGGTCTGAAATATAGGTGGATCAAGAAGCGGTGTTGAAAAACATGAAGAGCGTGAAAACGTGTGAAAAATATGAAGAGGCTCAAAAGGTGTGAAAAATATGAAGAGCTTAAAATGGTGTCAAAAATGAGATGAGCATGAAACGGTCTGAAAAATAAGAGCAGCATGAAACGGTGTTCAAAAACATGAAGAGCCTGAAAAGGTGTGAAAAATATAAAGAGCTTCAAAAGCTGTGAAAAACATGCGGAGCATGAAACGGTCTGAAAAATAGGAGGAGCATGAAAAGGTGTTCAAAAACATGAAAGCCTAAAAGGTGAGAAAAATATGAAGAGCTTCAAAAGGTGTGAAATACATGAGGAGCATGAAACGGTCTGAAAATTAGGAGGAGCATGAAGCGGTGTTCAAAAACATGAAGAGCCTGAAAAAGTGTGAAATATATGAAGAGCTTCAAAAGGTGTGAGGTACATGAGGAGAATGAAACCATCTGAAAAATAGGAGGCGCATGAAGCGGTGTTCCAATACATGAAGATCCTGAAAACGTGTGAAATATATGAAGAGATTCAAAAGGTGTCAAAAATATGAGGAGCATGAAACGGTCTGAAAAAAATGAGGAGCAGGAAACCGTGTTCAAAAGTATGAAGAGCCTGAAAAGGTGTGAAAAATTTGAAGTGCTTCAAAAGGTGTGAAAATTAGGAGGGTCATGAAGCGGTGTTCCAAAACATGAAGAGCCTGAAAATGTGTGTAAAATATGAAGAGCTTCAAAACGTGTCAAAAATATGAGGAGCATGAAACGGTCTGAAAAAATAGGAGGATCAAGAAGCGGTGTTGAAAAACATGAAGATCTGAAATCGTGTGAAAAATATGAAGAGCTTCAAAAGGTGTGAAAAATATGAAGAGCTTCAAAAGGTGTCAAAAATGAGATGAGCATGAAACGGTCTGAAAAATAGGAGGAGCATGAAGCGGTGTTCAAAAACATGAAGAGACTGAAAAAGTGTGAAAAATATGAAAAGGTTCAAAATGTGTCAAAAATATGAGGAGCATGAAACGGTCTGAAAAATAGGAGGATCATGAAATGGTCTTCAAAACATAAAGAACCTGAAAAGGTGTGAAAAATATGAAGAGCTTTTAAAGGTGTCAAAAATATGAGGAGCATGAAACGGTCTGAAAAAGAGGAGGAGCATGAAACCGTGTTCAAAAACATGAAGAGCCTGAAATGGTGTGAAAAATATGAACAGCTTCAAAAGGTGTGAAAAATATGAAGAGCTTCAAAAGCTGTCAAAAGTGAGATGAGCATGAAACGGTCTGAAAAATCAGAGGAGCATGAAGTGGGGTTGAAAATCATGAAGAGCCTGAAAAGGTGTGTAAAATATGAAGAGCTTCAAAAGGAGTGAAAGACTTGAGGAGCATGAAACCGTCTGAATTATAGGAGGAGCATGAAACGGTGTTGAAAAACATGAAGAGCCTCAAAAGGTGTGAAAAATGTGAAGAGCTCTAAAGGTGTCAAAAAATGAAGAGCTTCAAAAAGTGTGACAAATGAGATGAGCATGAAATGGTGTGAAAAAGGAGGAGCATGAAGTGGTGTTGAAAAACATGAAGAGCCTGAAAAGGTGTAAAATATATGAAGAGATTCAAAAGGTGTCAAAAATATGAGGAGCTTGAAACGGTCTGAAAAATTGGAGGATCATGAAGCGGTGTTGAAAAACATGAAGAGCCTGAAAAGTTGTGAAAAATATGAAGAGCTTCAATGGTATCAAAAATGGGAGGAGCATGAAACGGTCTGAAAAATAGGAGGAGCATGAAATCGTGTTCAAAAACATGAAGAGCCTGAAAAGGTGTGAAAAATATGAAGAGCTTCAAAATGTGTGAAATACATGAGGAGCATGAAATGATCTGAATAGGAGGAGGAGCATGAAGCCGTGTTCAAAATCATGAAGAGCCTAAAAAAGTGTGAAAAATATGAAGAGCTTCAAAAGGTGTGAAAAATATGAAGAGGTTCAAAAGGTGTCAAAAATATGAGGAGCATGAAACGGTCTGAAAAATAGGAGAGGCATGAATTTGTGTTGAAAAACATGAAGAGCCTGAAAAGTTGTGAAAAATATGAAGAGCTTCAAAGGTGTCAAAAATGGGAGGAGCATGAAACGGTGTGAAAAATAGGAGGAGCATGAAATCGTGTTCAAAAACATGAAGAGCCTGAAAAGGTGTTAAAAATATGAACAGCTTCAAAAGGTGTGAAAAATATGAAGAGCTTCAAAAGGTGTCAAAAATGAGATGAGCATGAAACGGTCTGAAAAATCGGAGGAGCATGAAGTGGGGTTGAAAATCATGAAGAGCCTGAAAAGGTGTGTAAAATATGAAGAGCTTCAAAAGGAGTGAAATACATGAGGAGCATGAAACCGTCTGAATTATAGGAGGAGCATGAAACGGTGTTCAAAAACATGAATAGCCTGAAAAGGTGTGAAAAATATGAAGAGCTACAAAAGGTGTGAAAAATATGAAGAGCTCAAAAGGTGTGAAAGATATGAAGAGCTTCAAAAGGTGTGAGATACATGAGGAGCATGAAACGGTCAGAAAAATAGGAGGAGCATGAAGCGGTGTTGAAAAACATGAAGAACCTGAAAAGGTGTTAAAAATATGAAGAGCTTCCAAAGGTGTCAAAAATGTGAGGAGCATTAAACGGTCTGAAAAATAGGAGGAGCATGAAACCGTGTCAAAAACATGAAGAGCCTGAAAAGGTGTGAAATATATGAAGAGATTCAAAAGGTGTCAAAAATATGAGGAGCATGTAATGGTTTGGAAAATAGGACGAGCATGAAGTGGTGTTGAAAAACATGAAGAGCCTGAAAAAGTGTAAAATATATGAAGAGCTTCAAAAGGTGTTAAATATAGGAGGAGCATGAAGCGGTGTTCAAAAACATGAAGAGCCTGAAAATGTGTGTAAAATATGAAGAGCTTCAAAACGTGTCAAAAATATGAGGAGCATGAAACGGTCTGAAAAATAGGTGGATCAAGAAGCGGTGTTGACAAACAGATGGAGAAACATACCGTGTTCATGGATTGGAAGAATTAATATTGTCAAAATGGCTATTCTACCCAAAGCAGTCTATAGATTCAATGCAATCCCTATCAAGCTACCAACGGTATTTTTCACAGAACTAGACCAAAGAATTTCACAATTTGTATGGAAATACAAAAAACCTCGAATAGCCAAAGTAATCTTGAGAAAGAAGAATGGAACTGGAGGAATCAACCTGCCTGACTTCAGACTCTACTACAAAGCCGCAGTCATCAAGACAGTATGGTACTGGCACAAAGACAGAAATATAGATCAATGGAACAGAATAGAAATCCCAGAGATAAATCCACGAACCTATGGACACCTTATTTTTGACAAAGGAGGCAAGGATATACAATGGAAAAAAGACAACCTCTTTAACAAGTGGTGCTGGGAAAACTGGTCAACCACTTGTAAAAGAATGAAACTAGAACACTTTCTAACACCATACACAAAAATAAACGCAAAATGGATTAAAGATCTAAATGTAAGACCAGAAACTATAAAACTCCTAGAGGAGAACATACGCAAAACACTCTCCGACATAAATCAAAGCAAGATCCTCTATGACCCACCTCCCAGAATATTGGAAATAAAAGCAAAACTAAACAAATGGGACCTAATGAAACTTAAAAGCTTTTGCACTACAAAGGAAACTATAAGTAAGGTGAAAAGACAGCCCTCAGATTGGGAGAAAATAATAGCAAATGAAGAAACAGACAAAGGATTAATCTCAAAAATATACAAGCAACTCCTGCAGCTCAATTCCAGAAAAATAAATGACCCAATCAAAAAATGGGCCAAAGAACTAAACAGACATTTCTCCAAAGAAGACATACAGATGGCTAACAAACACATGAAAAGAGGCTCAACATCACTCATTATTAGAGAAATGCAAATCAAAACCACAATGAGGTACCATTACACGCCAGTCAGGATGGCTGCTATCCAAAAGTCTACAAGCAATAAATGCTGGAGAGGGTGTGGAGAAAAGGGAACCCTCTTACACTGTTGGTGGGAATGCAAACTAGTACAGCCGCTATGGAAAACAGTGTGGAGATTTCTTAAAAAACTGGAAATAGAACTGCCATATGACCCAGCAATCCCACTTCTGGGCATACACACTGAGGAAACCAGATCTGAAAGAGACACGTGCACCCCAATGTTCATCGCAGCACTGTTTATAATAGCCAGGACATGGAAGCAACCTAGATGCCCATCAGCAGATGAATGGATAAGGAAGCTGTGGTACATATACACCATGGAATATTACTAAGCCATTAAAAAGAATTCATTTGAACCAGTCCTAATGAGATGGATGAAGCTGGAGCCCCTTATACAGAGTGAAGTAAGCCAGAAAGATAAAGAACATTACAGCATACTGACACATGTATATGGAATTTAGAAAGGTGATAACGATAACCCTATATGCAGAACAGAAAAAGAGACACAGAAACACAGAACAGACTTTTGAACTTTGTGGGAGAATGTGAGGGTGGGATATTTCAAAAGAACAGCATGTATACTATCTATGGTGAAACAGATCACCAGCCCAGGTGGGATGCACGAGACAAGTGCTCGGGCCTGGTGCACTGGGAAGACCCAGAGGAATCGGGTGGAGAGGGAGGTGGGAGGGGGGATCAGGATTGGGAATACATGTAAATCCATGGCTGATTCATATCAATGTATGACAAAACCCACTGGGAAAAAAAATAATAATAAAAAAAAAAAAAAAAAAGAAGCGGTGTTGAAAAACATGAAGAGCCTGAAAAGGTGTGAAAAATATAAAGAGCTTGAAAAGCTGTGAAATACATGTGGAGCATGAAACGGTCTGAAAAATAGGAGGAGCATGAAAAGGTGTTCAAAAACATGAAAGCCTGAAAAGGTGAGAAAAATATGAAGAGCTTCAAAAGGTGTTAAATACATGAGGAGCATGAAACGGTCTGAAAATTAGGAGGAGCATGAAGCGGTGTTCAAAAACATGAAGAGCCTGAAAACGTGTGAAAAATATGAAAAGGTTCAAAATGTGTCAAAAATATGAGGAGCATGAAACGGTCTGAAAAATAGGAGGACCATGAAACGGTCTTCAAAACATAAAGAACCTGAAAAGGTGTGAAAAATATGAAGAGCTTTTAAAGGTGTCAAAAATATGAGGAGCATGAAGCGGTCTGAAAAAGAGGAGGAGCATGAAACCGTGTTCAAAAACATGAAGAGCCTGAAAAGGTGTGAAAAATATGAACAGCTTCAAAAGGTGTGAAAAATATGAAGAGCTTCAAAAGGTGTCAAAAATGAGATGAGCAAAAAACGGTCTGAAAAATCGGAGGAGCATGAAGTGGGGTTGAAAATCATGAAGAGCCTGAAAAGGTGTGTAAAATATGAAGAGCTTCAAAAGGAGTGAAAGACTTGAGGAGCATGAAACCGTCTGAATTATAGGAGGAGCATGAAACGGTGTTGAAAAACATGAAGAGCCTCAAAAGGTGTGAAACATATGAAGAGCTCTAAAGGTGTCAAAAATATGAAGAGCTTCAAAAAGTGTGACAAATGAGATGAGCATGAAATGGTGTGAAAAAGGAGGAGCATGAAGTGGTGTTGAAAAACATGAAGAGCCTGAAAAGGTGTAAAATATATGAAGAGATTCAAAAGGTGTCAAAAATATGAGGAGCTTGAAACGGTCTGAAAAATTGGAGGATCATGAAGCGGTGTTGAAAAACATGAAGAGCCTGAAAAGTTGTGAAAAATATGAAGAGCTTCAAAGGTGTCAAAAATGGGAGGAGCATGAAACGGTCTGAAAAATAGGAGGAGCATGAAATCGTGTTCAAAAACATGAGGAGCCTGAAAACGTGTGAAAAATATGAAGAGCTTCAAAAGGTGTGAAAAATATGAAGAGGTTCAAAAGGTGTCAAAAATATGAGGAGCATGAAACGGTCTGAAAAATAGGAGAGGCATGAATTTGTGTTGAAAAACATGAAGAGCCTGAAAAGTTGTGAAAAATATGAAGAGCTTCAAAGGTGTCAAAAATGGGAGGAGCATGAAACGGTCTGAAAAATCGGAGGAGCATGAAGTGGGGTTGAAAATCATGAAGAGCCTGAAAAGGTGTGAAAAATATGAAGAGCTACAAAAGGTGTGAAAAATATGAAGAGCTTCAAAAGGTGTGAAAAATATGAAGAGCTTCAAAAGGTGTGAAATACATGAGGAGCATGAAACTGTCAGAAAAATAGGAGGAGCATGAAGCGGTGTTGAAAAACATGAAGAACATGAAAAGGTGTTAAAAATATGAAGAGCTTCAAAAGGTGTCAAAAATGTGAGGAGCATGAAACTGTCTGAAAAATAGGAGGAGCATGAAACCGTGTCAAAAACATGAAGAGCCTGAAAAGGTGTGAAATATATGAAGAGATTCAAAAGGTGTCAAAAATGAGATGAGCAAAAAACGGTCTGAAAAATCGGAGGAGCATGAAGTGGGGTTGAAAATCATGAAGAGCCTGAAAAGGTGTGTAAAATATGAAGAGCTTCAAAAGGAGTGAAAAACTTGAGGAGCATGAAACCGTCTGAATTATAGGAGGAGCATGAAACGGTGTTGAAAAACATGAAGAGCCTCAAAAGGTGTGAAACATATGAAGAGCTCAAAAGGTGTCAAAAATATGAAGAGCTTCAAAAAGTGTGACAAATGAGATGAGCATGAAATGGTGTGAAAAAGGAGGAGCATGAAGTGGTGTTGAAAAACATGAAGAGCCTGAAAAGGTGTAAAATATATGAAGAGATTCAAAAGGTGTCAAAAATATGAGGAGCTTGAAACGGTCTGAAAAATTGGAGGATCATGAAGCGGTGTTGAAAAACATGAAGAGCCTGAAAAGTTGTGAAAAATATGAAGAGCTTCAAAGGTGTCAAAAATGGGAGGAGCATGAAACGGTCTGAAAAATAGGAGGAGCATGAAATCGTGTTCAAAAACATGAAGAGCCTGAAAAGGTGTGAAAAATATAAAGAGCTTCAAAAGCTGTGAAAAACATGCGGAGCATGAAACGGTCTGAAAAATAGGAGGAGCATGAAAAGGTGTTCAAAAACATGGAAGCCTAAAAGGTGAGAAAAATATGAAGAGCTTCAAAAGGTGTGAAATACATGAGGAGCATGAAACGGTCTGAAAATTAGGAGGAGCATGAAGCGGTGTTCAAAAACATGAAGAGCCTGAAAAAGTGTGAAATATATGAAGAGCTTCAAAAGGTGTGAGGTACTTGAGGAGAATGAAACCGTCTGAAAAATAGGAGGCGCATGAAGCGGTGTTCCAATACATGAAGATCCTGAAAACGTGTGAAATATATGAAGAGATTCAAAAGGTGTCAAAAATATGAGGAGCATGAAACGGTCTGAAAAAAATGAGGAGCAGGAAACCGTGTTCAAAAGTATGAAGAGCCTGAAAAGGTGTGAAAAATTTGAAGTGCTTCAAAAGGTGTGAAAATTAGGAGGGTCATGAAGCGGTGTTCCAAAACATGAAGAGCCTGAAAATGTGTGTAAAATATGAAGAGCTTCAAAACGTGTCAAAAATATGAGGAGCATGAAACGGTCTGAAAAAATAGGAGGATCAAGAAGCGGTGTTGAAAAACATGAAGATCTGAAAACGTGTGAAAAATATGAAGAGCTTCAAAAGGTGTGAAAAATATGAAGAGCTTCAAAAGGTGTCAAAAATGAGATGAGCATGAAACGGTCTGAAAAATAGGAGGAGCATGAAGCGGTGTTCAAAAACATGAAGAGACTGAAAAAGTGTGAAAAATATGAAAAGGTTCAAAATGTGTCAAAAATATGAGGAGCATGAAACGGTCTGAAAAATAGGAGGATCATGAAACGGTCTTCAAAACATAAAGAACCTGAAAAGGTGTGAAAAATATGAAGAGCTTTTAAAGGTGTCAAAAATATGAGGAGCATGAAACGGTCTGAAAAAGAGGAGGAGCATGAAACCGTGTTCAAAAACATGAAGAGCCTGAAATGGTGTGAAAAATATGAACAGCTTCAAAAGGTGTGAAAAATATGAAGAGCTTCAAAAGCTGTCAAAAGTGAGATGAGCATGAAACGGTCTGAAAAATCGGAGGAGCATGAAGTGGGGTTGAAAATCATGAAGAGCCTGAAAAGGTGTGTAAAATATGAAGAGCTTCAAAAGGAGTGAAAGACTTGAGGAGCATGAAACCGTCTGAATTATAGGAGGAGCATGAAACGGTGTTGAAAAACATGAAGAGCCTCAAAAGGTGTGAAAAATGTGAAGAGCTCAAAAGGTGTCAAAAAATGAAGAGCTTCAAAAAGTGTGACAAATGAGATGAGCATGAAATGGTGTGAAAAAGGAGGAGCATGAAGTGGTGTTGAAAAACATGAAGAGCCTGAAAAGGTGTAAAATATATGAAGAGATTCAAAAGATGTCAAAAATATGAGGAGCTTGAAACGGTCTGAAAAATTGGAGGATCATGAAGCGGTGTTGAAAAACATGAAGAGCCTGAAAAGTTGTGAAAAATATGAAGAGCTTCAATGGTATCAAAAATGGGAGGAGCATGAAACGGTCTGAAAAATAGGAGGAGCATGAAATCGTGTTCAAAAACATGAAGAGCCTGAAAAGGTGTGAAAAATATGAAGAGCTTCAAAATGTGTGAAATACATGAGGAGCATGAAACGATCTGAATAGGAGGAGGAGCATGAAGCCGTGTTCAAAATCATGAAGAGCCTAAAAAAGTGTGAAAAATATGAAGAGCTTCAAAAGGTGTGAAAAATATGAAGAGGTTCAAAAGGTGTCAAAAATATGAGGAGCATGAAACGGTCTGAAAAATAGGAGAGGCATGAATTTGTGTTGAAAAACATGAAGAGCCTGAAAAGTTGTGAAAAATATGAAGAGCTTCAAAGGTGTCAAAAATGGGAGGAGCATGAAACGGTGTGAAAAATAGGAGGAGCATGAAATCGTGTTCAAAAACATGAAGAGCCTGAAAAGGTGTTAAAAATATGAACAGCTTCAAAAGGTGTGAAAAATATGAAGAGCTTCAAAAGGTGTCAAAAATGAGATGAGCATGAAACGGTCTGAAAAATCGGAGGAGCATGAAGTGGGGTTGAAAATCATGAAGAGCCTGAAAAGGTGTGTAAAATATGAAGAGCTTCAAAAGGAGTGAAATACATGAGGAGCATGAAACCGTCTGAATTATAGGAGGAGCATGAAACGGTGTTCAAAAACATGAATAGCCTGAAAAGGTGTGAAAAATATGAAGAGCTACAATAGGTGTGAAAAATATGAAGAGCTCAAAAGGTGTGAAAGATATGAAGAGCTTCAAAAGGTGTGAGATACATGAGGAGCATGAAACGGTCAGAAAAATAGGAGGAGCATGAAGCGGTGTTGAAAAACATGAAGAACCTGAAAAGGTGTTAAAAATATGAAGAGCTTCCAAAGGTGTCAAAAATGTGAGGAGCATTAAACGGTCTGAAAAATAGGAGGAGCATGAAACCGTGTCAAAAACATGAAGAGCCTGAAAAGGTGTGAAATATATGAAGAGATTCAAAAGGTGTCAAAAATATGAGGAGCATGTAACGGTTTGGAAAATAGGACGAGCATGAAGTGGTGTTGAAAAACATGAAGAGCCTGAAAAAGTGTAAAATATATGAAGAGCTTCAAAAGGTGTTAAATATAGGAGGAGCATGAAGCGGTGTTCAAAAACATGAAGAGCCTGAAAATGTGTGTAAAATATGAAGAGCTTCAAAACGTGTCAAAAATATGAGGAGCATGAAACGGTCTGAAAAATAGGTGGATCAAGAAGCGGTGTTGACAAACAGATGGAGAAACATACCGTGTTCATGGATTGGAAGAATTAATATTGTCAAAATGGCTATTCTACCCAAAGCAGTCTATAGATTCAATGCAATCCCTATCAAGCTACCAACGGTATTTTTCACAGAACTAGACCAAAGAATTTCACAATTTGTATGGAAATACAAAAAACCTCGAATAGCCAAAGTAATCTTGAGAAAGAAGAATGGAACTGGAGGAATCAACCTGCCTGACTTCAGACTCTACTACAAAGCCGCAGTCATCAAGACAGTATGGTACTGGCACAAAGACAGAAATATAGATCAATGGAACAGAATAGAAATCCCAGAGATAAATCCACGAACCTATGGACACCTTATTTTTGACAAAGGAGGCAAGGATATACAATGGAAAAAAGACAACCTCTTTAACAAGTGGTGCTGGGAAAACTGGTCAACCACTTGTAAAAGAATGAAACTAGAACACTTTCTAACACCATACACAAAAATAAACGCAAAATGGATTAAAGATCTAAATGTAAGACCAGAAACTATAAAACTCCTAGAGGAGAACATACGCAAAACACTCTCCGACATAAATCAAAGCAAGATCCTCTATGACCCACCTCCCAGAATATTGGAAATAAAAGCAAAACTAAACAAATGGGACCTAATGAAACTTAAAAGCTTTTGCACTACAAAGGAAACTATAAGTAAGGTGAAAAGACAGCCCTCAGATTGGGAGAAAATAATAGCAAATGAAGAAACAGACAAAGGATTAATCTCAAAAATATACAAGCAACTCCTGCAGCTCAATTCCAGAAAAATAAATGACCCAATCAAAAAATGGGCCAAAGAACTAAACAGACATTTCTCCAAAGAAGACATACAGATGGCTAACAAACACATGAAAAGAGGCTCAACATCACTCATTATTAGAGAAATGCAAATCAAAACCACAATGAGGTACCATTACACGCCAGTCAGGATGGCTGCTATCCAAAAGTCTACAAGCAATAAATGCTGGAGAGGGTGTGGAGAAAAGGGAACCCTCTTACACTGTTGGTGGGAATGCAAACTAGTACAGCCGCTATGGAAAACAGTGTGGAGATTTCTTAAAAAACTGGAAATAGAACTGCCATATGACCCAGCAATCCCACTTCTGGGCATACACACTGAGGAAACCAGATCTGAAAGAGACACGTGCACCCCAATGTTCATCGCAGCACTGTTTATAATAGCCAGGACATGGAAGCAACCTAGATGCCCATCAGCAGATGAATGGATAAGGAAGCTGTGGTACATATACACCATGGAATATTACTAAGCCATTAAAAAGAATTCATTTGAACCAGTCCTAATGAGATGGATGAAGCTGGAGCCCCTTATACAGAGTGAAGTAAGCCAGAAAGATAAAGAACATTACAGCATACTGACACATGTATATGGAATTTAGAAAGGTGATAACGATAACCCTATATGCAGAACAGAAAAAGAGACACAGAAACACAGAACAGACTTTTGAACTTTGTGGGAGAATGTGAGGGTGGGATATTTCAAAAGAACAGCATGTATACTATCTATGGTGAAACAGATCACCAGCCCAGGTGGGATGCACGAGACAAGTGCTCGGGCCTGGTGCACTGGGAAGACCCAGAGGAATCGGGTGGAGAGGGAGGTGGGAGGGGGGATCAGGATTGGGAATACATGTAAATCCATGGCTGATTCATATCAATGTATGACAAAACCCACTGGGAAAAAAAATAATAATAAAAAAAAAAAAAAAAAAAAGAAGCGGTGTTGAAAAACATGAAGAGCCTGAAAAGGTGTGAAAAATATAAAGAGCTTGAAAAGCTGTGAAATACATGTGGAGCATGAAACGGTCTGAAAAATAGGAGGAGCATGAAAAGGTGTTCAAAAACATGAAAGCCTGAAAAGGTGAGAAAAATATGAAGAGCTTCAAAAGGTGTTAAATACATGAGGAGCATGAAACGGTCTGAAAATTAGGAGGAGCATGAAGCGGTGTTCAAAAACATGAAGAGCCTGAAAACGTGTGAAAAATATGAAAAGGTTCAAAATGTGTCAAAAATATGAGGAGCATGAAACGGTCTGAAAAATAGGAGGACCATGAAACGGTCTTCAAAACATAAAGAACCTGAAAAGGTGTGAAAAATATGAAGAGCTTTTAAAGGTGTCAAAAATATGAGGAGCATGAAACGGTCTGAAAAAGAGGAGGAGCATGAAACCGTGTTCAAAAACATGAAGAGCCTGAAATGGTGTGAAAAATATGAACAGCTTCAAAAGGTGTGAAAAATATGAAGAGCTTCAAAAGGTGTCAAAAATGAGATGAGCAAAAAACGGTCTGAAAAATCGGAGGAGCATGAAGTGGGGTTGAAAATCATGAAGAGCCTGAAAAGGTGTGTAAAATATGAAGAGCTTCAAAAGGAGTGAAAGACTTGAGGAGCATGAAACCGTCTGAATTATAGGAGGAGCATGAAACGGTGTTGAAAAACATGAAGAGCCTCAAAAGGTGTGAAACATATGAAGAGCTCAAAAGGTGTCAAAAATATGAAGAGCTTCAAAAAGTGTGACAAATGAGATGAGCATGAAATGGTGTGAAAAAGGAGGAGCATGAAGTGGTGTTGAAAAACATGAAGAGCCTGAAAAGGTGTAAAATATATGAAGAGATTCAAAAGGTGTCAAAAATATGAGGAGCTTGAAACGGTCTGAAAAATTGGAGGATCATGAAGCGGTGTTGAAAAACATGAAGAGCCTGAAAAGTTGTGAAAAATATGAAGAGCTTCAAAGGTGTCAAAAATGGGAGGAGCATGAAACGGTCTGAAAAATAGGAGGAGCATGAAATCGTGTTCAAAAACATGAGGAGCCTGAAAACGTGTGAAAAATATGAAGAGCTTCAAAAGGTGTGAAAAATATGAAGAGGTTCAAAAGGTGTCAAAAATATGAGGAGCATGAAACGGTCTGAAAAATAGGAGAGGCATGAATTTGTGTTGAAAAACATGAAGAGCCTGAAAAGTTGTGAAAAATATGAAGAGCTTCAAAGGTGTCAAAAATGGGAGGAGCATGAAACGGTCTGAAAAATCGGAGGAGCATGAAGTGGGGTTGAAAATCATGAAGAGCCTGAAAAGGTGTGAAAAATATGAAGAGCTACAAAAGGTGTGAAAAATATGAAGAGCTTCAAAAGGTGTGAAAAATATGAAGAGCTTCAAAAGGTGTGAAATACATGAGGAGCATGAAACTGTCAGAAAAATAGGAGGAGCATGAAGCGGTGTTGAAAAACAAGAAGAACATGAAAGGTGTTAAAAATATGAAGAGCTTCAAAAGGTGTCAAAATTGTGAGGAGCATGAAACTGTCTGAAAAATAGGAGGAGCATGAAACCGTGTCAAAAACATGAAGAGCCTGAAAAGGTGTGAAATATATGAAGAGATTCAAAAGGTGTCAAAAATATGAGGAGCATGTAACGGTTTGGAAAATAGGACGAGCATGAAGTGGTGTTGAAAAACATGAAGAGCCTGAAAACATGTGAAAAATATGAAGAGCTTCAAAGGTGTCCACAATATGAGGAGCATGAAACTGTCTGAGAAATAGGAGGAGCATGAAGTGGTGCTTAAAAACATGAAGAGCCTAAAAGCTGTGAAAAATAAGAAAAGCTTCAAAAGATGTCACAAATATGAGGAGCATGAAACGTTCTGAAAAATTGGAGG
Source organism: Dama dama (assembly GCF_033118175.1). Taxonomy (NCBI): domain Eukaryota; kingdom Metazoa; phylum Chordata; class Mammalia; order Artiodactyla; family Cervidae; genus Dama; species Dama dama. The sequence goes on from NW_026870960.1 coordinate 386,097, forward strand.
ATCATGAAGCGTTGTTGAAAAACATGAAGAGTCTGAAAAGTTGTGAAAAATATGAAGAGCTTCAAAAGGTGTCAAAAATGTGAGGAGCATGAAACGGTCTGAAAATTAGGAGGAGCATGAAACCGTGTCAAAAACATGAAGAGCCTGAAAAGGTGTGAAAAATGAAGAGCTTCAAAAGGTGTGAAATACATGAGGAGCATGAAACGGTCTGAAAAATAGGGGGAGCATGAAGCGATGTTTAAAAACATGAAGAGCCTGAAAATGTGTGTAAAATATGAAGAGCTTCAAAAGGTGTCAAAAATTAGATTAGCATGAAACGGTCTGAAAAATAGGAGGAGCATGAAGTGGTGTTGAAAAACATGAAGAGCCTGAAAAGGTGTAAAATATATGAAGAGATTCAAAAGGTGTCAAAAATATGAGGAGCTTGAAACGGTCTGAAAAATTGGAGGATCATGAAGCGGTGTTGAAAAACTTGAAGAGCCTGAAAAGTTGTGAAAAATATGAAGAGCTTCAAAGGTGTGAAAAATATGAAGAGGTTCAAAAGGTGTCAAAAATATGAGGAGCATGAAACGGTCTGAAAAGTAGGAGAGGCATGAATTTGTGTTGAAAAACATGAAGAGCCTGAAAAGTTGTGAAAAATATGAAGAGCTTCAAAGGTGTCAAAAATGGGAGGAGCATGAAACGGTGTGAAAAATAGGAGGAGCATGAAATCGTGTTCAAAAACATGATGAGCCTAAAAAGGTGTGAATAATATGAAGAGGTTCAAAAGGTGTAAAAAATATGAGGAGCATGATACGGTGTGAAAAATAGGAGGAGCATGAAGCGGTGTTCAAAACATGAAGAGCCTGAAAAGGTGTGAAAATATGAAGAGCTTCAAAAGGTGTGAAATACAAGAGGAGCATGAAACTGTCTGAAAAATAGGAGGAGCATGAAAAGGTTTTCAAGAACTTGAAGAGCCTGAAAAGGTGTGAAAAATATAAAGAGCATCAAAAGGTGTGAAATACATGCGGAGCATTAAACGGTCTGAAAAATAAGAGGAGCATGAAGTGGTGTTGAAAAACATGAAGAGCCTGAAAAGGTGTGAAATAAATGAAGAGCTTCAAAAGTTGTGAAAAATATGAAGAGCTTCTAAAGGTGTCAAAAATATGAGGAGCATGAAACGGTCTGAAAAATAGGAGGAGCATGAAAAGGTGTTCAAGAACATGAAGAGCCTGAACAGATGTGAAAAATATAAAGAGCTTCAAAAGCTGTGAAATACATGCGGAGCATGAAATGTTCTGAAAAATGGGAGGAGCATGAAGCGGTGTTGAAAAACATGAAGAGCCTGAAAAGGTGTAAAATATATGAAGAGATTCAAAAGGTGTCAAATATGAGATGAGCATGAAACGGTCTGAAAAATCGGAGGAGCATGAAGTGGGGTTGAAAATCATGAAGAGCCGGAGAAGGTGTGTAAAATATGAAGAGCTTCAAAAGGAGTGAAATACATGAGGAGCATGAAACCGTCTGAATTATAGGAGGAGCATGAAACGGTGTTCAAAAACATGAATAGCCTGAAAATGTGTGAAAAATATGAAGAGCTTCAAAAGGTGTGAAATACATGAGGAGCATGAAACGGTCAGAAAAATAGGAAGAGCATGAAGCGGTGTTGAAAAACATGAAGAACCTGAAAAGGTGTTTAAAATATGAAGAGCTTCAAAAGGTGTCAAAAATGTGAGGAGCATGAAACGGTCTGAAAAATAGGAGGAGCATGAAACCGTGTCAAAAACATGAAGAGCCTGAAAAGGTGTGAAATATATGAAGAGATTCAAAAGGTGTCAAAAATATGAGGAGCATGTAACGGTTTGGAAAATAGGACGAGCATGAAGTGGTGTTGAAAAACATGAAGAGCCTGAAAAGATGTGAAAAATATGAAGAGCATCAAAAGGTGTCCACTATATGAGGAGCATGAAACTCTCTCAGAAATAGGAGGAGCATGAAGTGGTGCTTAAAAACATGAAGAGCCTAAAAGGTGTGAAAAATAAGAAAAGCTTCAAAAGATGTCACAAATATGAGGAGCATGAAACGGTCTGAAAAATTGGAGGATCATGAAGTGGTGTTGAAAAACATGAAGAGTCTGAAAAGTTGTGAAAAATATGAAGAGCTTCAAAAGGTGTCAAAAATGTGAGGAGCATGAAAAGGTCTGAAAAATAGGAGGAGCATGAAGCTGTGTTGAAAAACAAGAAGAGCCTGAAAAGTTGTGAAAAATATGAAGAGCTTCAAAGGTGTGAAAAATATGAAGAGGTTCAAAAGGTGTCAAAAATATGAGGAGCATGAAACGGTCTGAAAAATAGGAGAGGCATGAATTTGTGTTGAAAAACATGAAGAGCCTGAAAAGTTGTGAAAAATATGAAGAGCTTCAAAGGTGTCAAAAATGGGAGGAGCATGAAACGGTGTGAAAAATAGGAGGAGCATGAAATGGTGTTCAAAAACATGATGAGCCTAAAAAGGTGTGAATAATATGAAGAGGTTCAAAAGGTGTAAAAAATATGAGGAGCATGATACGGTGTGAAAAATAGGAGGAGCATGAAGCGGTGTTCAAAACATGAAGAGCCTGAAAAGGTGTGAAAATATGAAGAGCTTCAAAAGGTGTGAAATACATGAGGAGCATGAAACTGTCTGAAAAATAGGAGGAGCATGAAAAGGTTTTCAAGAACTTGAAGAGCCTGAAAAGGTGTGAAAAATATAAAGAGCATCAAAAGGTGTGAAATACATGCGGAGCATTAAACGGTCTGAAAAATAAGAGGAGCATGAAGTGGTGTTGAAAAACATGAAGAGCCTGAAAAGGTGTGAAATAAATGAAGAGCTTCAAAAGTTGTGAAAAATATGAAGAGCTTCTAAAGGTGTCAAAAATATGAGGAGCATGAAACGGTCTGAAAAATAGGAGGAGCATGAAAAGGTGTTCAAGAACATGAAGAGCCTGAACAGATGTGAAAAATATAAAGAGCTTCAAAAGCTGTGAAATACATGCGGAGCATGAAATGTTCTGAAAAATGGGAGGAGCATGAAGTGGTGTTGAAAACATGAAGAGCCTGAAAAGGTGTAAAATATATGAAGAGATTCAAAAGGTGTCAAATATGAGATGAGCATGAAACGGTCTGAAAAATCGGAGGAGCATGAAGTGGGGTTGAAAATCATGAAGAGCCGGAGAAGGTGTGTAAAATATGAAGAGCTTCAAAAGGAGTGAAATACATGAGGAGCATGAAACCGTCTGAATTATAGGAGGAGCATGAAACGGTGTTCAAAAACATGAATAGCCTGAAAATGTGTGAAAAATATGAAGAGCTTCAAAAGGTGTGAAATACATGAGGAGCATGAAACGGTCAGAAAAATAGGAAGAGCATGAAGCGGTGTTGAAAAACATGAAGAACCTGAAAAGGTGTTTAAAATATGAAGAGCTTCAAAAGGTGTCAAAAATGTGAGGAGCATGAAACGGTCTGAAAAATAGGAGGAGCATGAAACCGTGTCAAAAACATGAAGAGCCTGAAAAGGTGTGAAATATATGAAGAGATTCAAAAGGTGTCAAAAATATGAGGAGCATGTAACGGTTTGGAAAATAGGACGAGCATGAAGTGGTGTTGAAAAACATGAAGAGCCTGAAAAGATGTGAAAAATATGAAGAGCATCAAAAGGTGTCCACTATATGAGGAGCATGAAACTCTCTCAGAAATAGGAGGAGCATGAAGTGGTGCTTAAAAACATGAAGAGCCTAAAAGGTGTGAAAAATAAGAAAAGCTTCAAAAGATGTCACAAATATGAGGAGCATGAAACGGTCTGAAAAATTGGAGGATCATGAAGTGGTGTTGAAAAACATGAAGAGTCTGAAAAGTTGTGAAAAATATGAAGAGCTTCAAAAGGTGTCAAAAATGTGAGGAGCATGAAAAGGTCTGAAAAATAGGAGGAGCATGAAACCGTTTCAAAAACATGAAGAGCCTGGAAAGGTGTGAAGAATGAAGAGCTTCAAAAGGTGTGAAATACATGAGGAGCATGAAACGGTCTGAAAAATAGGAGGAGCATGAAGCGGTGTTTAAAAACATGAAGAGCCTGAAAATGTGTGTAAAATATGAAGAGCTTCAAAAGGTGTCAAAAATTAGATTAGCATGAAACGGTCTGAAAAATAGGAGGAGCATGAAGTGGTGTTGAAAAACATGAAGAGCCTGAAAAAGTGTAAAATATATGAAGAGCTTCAAAAGGTGTTAAAAATAGAGGAGCATGAAGCGGTGTTCAAAACATGAAGAGCCTGAAAATGTGTGTAAACTATGAAGAGCTTCAAAACGTGTCAAAAATATGAGGAGCATGAAACGGTCTGAAATATAGGTGGATCAAGAAGCGGTGTTGAAAAACATGAAGAGCGTGAAAACGTGTGAAAAATATGAAGAGGCTCAAAAGGTGTGAAAAATATGAAGAGCTTAAAATGGTGTCAAAAATGAGATGAGCATGAAACGGTCTGAAAAATAAGAGCAGCATGAAACGGTGTTCAAAAACATGAAGAGCCTGAAAAGGTGTGAAAAATATAAAGAGCTTCAAAAGCTGTGAAAAACATGCGGAGCATGAAACGGTCTGAAAAATAGGAGGAGCATGAAAAGGTGTTCAAAAACATGAAAGCCTAAAAGGTGAGAAAAATATGAAGAGCTTCAAAAGGTGTGAAATACATGAGGAGCATGAAACGGTCTGAAAATTAGGAGGAGCATGAAGCGGTGTTCAAAAACATGAAGAGCCTGAAAAAGTGTGAAATATATGAAGAGCTTCAAAAGGTGTGAGGTACATGAGGAGAATGAAACCGTCTGAAAAATAGGAGGCGCATGAAGCGGTGTTCCAATACATGAAGATCCTGAAAACGTGTGAAATATATGAAGAGATTCAAAAGGTGTCAAAAATATGAGGAGCATGAAACCGTTTGAAAAAAATGAGGAGCAGGAAACCGTGTTCAAAAGTATGAAGAGCCTGAAAAGGTGTGAAAAATTTGAAGTGCTTCAAAAGGTGTGAAAATTAGGAGGGTCATGAAGCGGTGTTCAAAAACATGTACAGCCTGACAAGGTGAGAAAAATATGAAGAGCTTCAAAAGGTGTCAAAAATATGAGGAGCATGAAACGGTCTGAAAAAAAGGAGGAGCATGAAGTGGTGTTGAAATACATGAAGAGCCTGAAAATGTGTGAAAAATATGAAGAGCTTCAAAACGTGTCAAAAATATGAGAAGGATGAAACGGTCTGAAAAATAGGAGCAGCATGAAGCGCTGTTCAAAAACAGGAAGAGCCTGAAAAGGTGTGAAAAATATGAAGAGCTTCAAAAGGTGTGAAAAATATGAACACTTTCAAAAAGTGTCAAAAATGAGATGAGCATGAAGCGGTCTGAAAAATGGTGGAGCATGAAGTGTTGTTGAAAAACATGAAGAGCCTGAAATCATGTGAAAAATATGAAGAGCTTCAAAAGGTGTCAAAAATGTGAGGAGCATGAAACGGTCTGAAAAAGAGGAGGAGCATGAAACCGTGTTCAAAAACATGAAGAGCCTGAAAAGGTGTGAAAAATATGAACAGCTTCAAAAGGTGTGAAAAATATGAAGAGCTTCAAAAGGTGTCAAAAATGAGATGAGCAAAAAACGGTCTGAAAAATCGGAGGAGCATGAAGTGGGGTTGAAAATCATGAAGAGCCTGAAAAGGTGTGTAAAATATGAAGAGCTTCAAAAGGAGTGAAAGACTTGAGGAGCATGAAACCGTCTGAATTATAGGAGGAGCATGAAACGGTGTTGAAAAACATGAAGAGCCTCAAAAGGTGTGAAACATATGAAGAGCTCAAAAGGTGTCTAAAATATGAAGAGCTTCAAAAAGTGTGACAATTGAGATGAGCATGAAATGGTGTGAAAAAGGAGGAGCATGAAGTGGTGTTGAAAAACATGAAGAGCCTGAAAAGGTATAAAATATATGAAGAAATTCAAAAGGTGTCAAAAATATGAGGAGCTTGAAACGGTCTGAAAATTTGGAGGATCATGAAGCGGTGTTGAAAAACATGAAGAGCCTGAAAAGTTGTGAAAAATATGAAGAGCTTCAAAGGTGTCAAAAATGGGAGGAGCATGAAACGGTCTGAAAAATAGGAGGAGCATGAAATCGTGTTCAAAAACATGAGGAGCCTGAAAACGTGTGAAAAATATGAAGAGCTTCAAAAGGTGTGAAAAATATGAAGAGGTTCAAAAGGTGTCAAAAATATGAGGAGCATGAAACGGTCTGAAAAATAGGAGAGGCATGAATTTGTGTTGAAAAACATGAAGAGCCTGAAAAGTTGTGAAAATTATGAAGAGCTTCAAAGGTGTCAAAAATGGGAGGAGCATGAAACGGGCTGAAAAATCGGAGGAGCATGAAGTGGGGTTGAAAATCATGAAGAGCCTGAAAAGGTGTGAAAAATATGAAGAGCTACAAAAGGTGTGAAAAATATGAAGAGCTTCAAAAGGTGTGAAAAATATGAAGAGCTTCAAAAGGTGTCAAAATTATGAGGAGCATGAAACGGTCTGAAAAATAGGAGGATCATGAAACAGTGTTGAAAAACATGAAGCGCCTGAAAAGGTGTGAAAAATATGAAGAGCTTCAAAACGTGTCAAAATTATGAGGAGCATGAAACTGTCTGAAAAATAGGAGGAGTATGATGCGGTGTTGAAAAATATGAAGAGCTTCAAAAGCTGTCAAAAATGAGATGACCATGAAACGGTCTGAGAAATAGAAGGAGCATGAAGTTCTTTTCAAAAAAATGAAGAACCTGAAAAGGTGTGAAGTATATGAAGATTTCAAAAGGTGTCAAAAATATGAGGAGAATGAAACGGTCTGAAAAATAGGAGGAGCATGAAGTCATGTTGAAAAACATGAAGAGCCTGAAAATGTGAGAAAAATACAAAGAGCTTCAAAAGGTGTCACAAATATTAGGAGCATGAAACGGTCTGAAATATATGAGGAGCATGAAGCGGTGTTCAAAAATATGAAGAGCCTGAAAACGTGTGAAAAATTTGAAGATCTTCAAAAATGTGGAAAATATGAAGAGCTTCAAAAGGTGTGAAATATATGAAGATCTTCAAAAGGTGTCAAAAATTAGATGAGCATGAAACGGTCTGCAAAATAGGAGGAGCATGAAGTGGTGTTCAAAAATTTGAAGAGCCTGAAATGGTGTGAAATATATGAAGAGTTTCAAAAGGTGTCAAATATATGAGGAGCAAAAACGGTCTGAAAATAGGAGGAGCATGAAGTGGTGTTGAAAATCATGACGAGCCTTAAAAGGTCTGAAAAATAAAGAGCTTCAAAAGGTGTCAAAAATATGTGGAGCATGTAACGGTCTGAAAAATAGGAGGAGCATTGTAGCATTGTTCAAAAACTTGAAGAGCCTGAAATGGTGTGAAAAATATGAAGAGCTTCAAAAGGTGTCAAAAATATGAGGAGCATGAAACGGTCTGAAAAATAGGAGGAGCATGAAACGGTCTGAAAAATAGGAGGAGCATGAAGCCGTGTTGAAAAACATGAAGAGCCTGAAAAGGTGTGAAAAATAAAGAGCTTCAAAAGGTGTCAAAAATATGTGGAGCATGTAACGGTTTGAAAAATAGGAGGAGCATGAAGCGGTGTTCAAAAACATGAAGATCCTGAAAAGGTGTGAAAAATACGAAGAGCTTCAAAAGATGTGAAATACATGAGGAGCATGAAACTGTCTGAAAAATAGGAGGAGCATGAAGCGCTGTTCAAAAACATGAAGAGCTTGAAAAGGTGTAAAAAATATGAAGAGCTACAAAAGGTGTGAAATATATGAGGAGCATGAAACGGTGTATAAAATAGGAGGAGCATGAAGCGGTGTTCAAAAACATGAAGAGCCTGAAAAGGTGTGAAAAATATGAAGAGCTTCAAAAGATGTGAAATACATTAGGAGCATGAAACTGTCTGAAAAATAGGAGGAGCATGAGACGGTGTTGAAAAACGTGAAGAGCCTTAAAAGGTGTGAAAAATATGAAGAGCTTCAAAAGGTGTGAAAAATATGAGGAGCATGAAACGGTCTGAAAAATATGAGCAGCATGAAGTGGTGTTGAAAAACATGAAGAGCCTGAAAAGGTGTGAAAAATATGAAGAGCTTCAAAAGTTGTGAAAAATAGGAGGAGCATGAAACGGTGTTGAAAAACATGAAGAGCCTGAAAAGGTGTGAAAAATACGAAGAGCTTCAAAAGGTGTGAAAAATATGAAGAGCTTCAAAAGGTGTCAAAAATATGAGGAGCATGAAAAGGTCTGAAAAATAGGAGGAGCATGAAGTGGTGTTGAAAAACATGAAGAGCCTGAAAAGATGTGAAAAATATGAAGAGCTTCAAAATGTGTCAAAAATATGAGGAGCATGAAACGGTCTGAAAAACAGGAGAAGCATGAAGCGGTGTTGAAAAACATGAGGAGCCTGAAAACGTGTGAAAAATATGAAGAGCTTCAAAAGATGTCAAAAATGAGATGAGCATGAAACGGTCTGAAGAAAAGGAGGAGCATGAAGCGGAGTTCACAAAAATGAAGAGCCTTAAAAGGTGGAAAATATATGAAGAGCTTCAAAAGGTGTCAAAAATTTGAGGAGCATGAAACGTTCTGAAAAATAGGAGGATCATGAAACGTTGTTCAAAAACATGAAGAGCTTGAAAAGGTGTGAAAAATATGAAGAGCCTCAAAACGTGTCAAAAATATGAGGAGTATGAAACGGTCTGGAAAATAGCAGGAGCATGAAGCGGTGTTGAAAAAGATGAAGAGCCTGAAAACGTGTGAAAAATATGAAGAGCTTCAAAATTATGAAAAATATGAAGAGCTTCAATAGGTGTGAATAATGTGAAGAGATTCAAAATGTGTCAAAAATGACATGAGCATGAAACGATCTGAAAAATACGAGGAGCATGAAGCGGTGTTGAAAATCATGAAGAGCCTGAAAAGGTGTGAAAAACATGAAGAGCTTCAAAAGGTTTAAACAATATAAGGAGCATGAAATGGTCTGAAAAATAGGAGGAGCATGAAGCGGTTTTGAAAAACATGAAGAGCCTGAAAAGTTGTGAAAAATATGAAGAGCTTCAAAGGTGTCAAAAATGTGAGGAGCATGAAACGGTCTGAAAAATAGGAGGAGCATGAAGCGGTGTTCTAAACATGAAAAGCCTGAAAAAGTGTGAAAAATATGAAGAGCTTCAAAGGTGTCAAAACTATGAGGAGCATGAAACGGTCTGAAAAAGAGAAGGAGCATGAAGCATTGATGAAAAACATGAGGAGGCTGAAAACGTGTGAAAAATATGAAGAGCTTCAAAAGGTGTGATATACATGAGGAGCATGAAACGGTCTGAAAAATAGGAGGATCATGAAGCGGTGTTGAAAAATATGAAGAGCCTGAAAAGGTGTGAAAAATATGAAGAGCTTCAAAAGTTGTGAAAAATAGGAGGAGCATGAAGCGGTGTTGAAAAACAGGAAGAGCCTGAAAAGGTGTGAAAAATACGAAGAGCTTCAAAAGGTGTGAAAAATATGAAGAGCTTCAAAAGGTGTCAAAAATATGAGGAGCATGAAAAGGTCTGAAAAATACAAGGAGCATGAAGTGGTGTTTAAAAACATGAAGAGCCTGAAAAGATGTGAAAAATATGAAGAGCTTCAAAAGGTGTCAAATATATGGGGAGCATGAAACGGTCTGAATAATAGGAGGAGCATGAAGCGGTGTTCAAAATCATGAAGAGCCTTAAAAGGTGTGAAAAATATGAAGAGCGTCAAAAGGTGTCAAATATATGGGGAGCATGAAACGGTCTGAAAAATAGGAGGAGCATGAAACGGTGTTCTAAAACATGAAGAGCCTGAAAAGTTCTGAAAAATATGAAGAGCTTCAAAAGGTGTGAAAAATATAAGGAGCATGAAACGGTCTGAAAAATAGGAGGAGCATGAAGCGCTGTTGAAAAACATGAAGAGCCTGAAAAGGTGTGACAAATATGAAGAGTTTCAAAAGGTTTGAAAAATATGAGTAGCATGAAACAGTCTGAAAATTTGGAAGAGCATGAAGTGGTGTTCAAAAACAGGAAGAGCCTGAAAAGAGGTGAAAAATATGAAGAGGTTCAAAAGGTGTCAAAAATATGAGGAGCATGAAACGGTCTGCAAATAGGACGAGCATGAAGTGGTGTTCAAAAACATGAACAGCCTGAAAAGGTGTGAAAAACATGAAGAGCTTCATAAGGTGTCAAAATTAGTTTAGCATGAAAGGGTCTGAAAAATAGGAGGAGCATGAAGTGGTGTTGAAAACATGAAGAGCCTGAAAAGGTGTGAAATATATGAAGAGCTTCAAAAGATGTGAAAAATATGAAGTGCATCAAAAGGTGTCAAAAATGAGATGAGCATGAAACGGTCTGAAAAATAGGAGGAGCATGAAATGATGTTGAAAAACATGAAGAGCCTGAAAAAGTGTGAAAAATATGAAGAGCTTCAAAAATATGAAAAATATGAAAAGATTCAAAAGGTGTGAAAAATATGAAGAGCTTCAAAAGATGTCAAAAATGAGATGAGCATGAAACGGTCTGAAAAATAGGAGGAGCATGAAGCGGTGTTGAAAATCATGAAGAGCCTGAAAAGGTGTGAAAAATAGGCAGAGCTTCAAAAGGTGTCAAAAATATGAGGAGATTGAAACGGTCTGAAAAATACGAAGAGCATGAAGTGGTGTTGAAAAACATGACGAGCCTAAAAGGTGTGAAAAATAGGAAGAGCTTCAAAAGGTGTCAACAATATGAGGAGCATGAAACGGTCTGAAAAATAGGAGGAGCATGAAGCGGTGTTGAAAATCATGAAGAGCCTAAAAAGGTGTGAAATATATGAAGAGCTTCAAAAGGTGTGGAAAATATGAAGAGCTTCAAAAGGTGTCAACAATATGAGGAGCATGAAACGGTCTTAAAAATAGGAGGAGCATGAAACGGTGTTCTAAAACATGAAGAGCCTGAAAAGTTCTGAAAAATATGAAGAGCTTCAAAAGGTGTGAAAAATATAAGGAGCATGAAAAGGTCTGAAAAATAGGAGGAGCATGAAGCGGTGTTGAAAATCATGAAGAGCCTGAAAAGGTGTGAAATATATGAAGAGCTTCAAAAGGTGTGAAAAATATGAGGAGTATGAAACGGTCTGAAAAATAGGAGGATCATGAAGCGGTGTTCAAAAACTTGAAGAGCCTGAAAATATGTGAAATATATGAGGAGCATGAAACGGTCTGAAAAATAGAGGAGCATGAAGTGGTATTGAAAAACATGAAGAGCCTGAAAAGGTGTGAAAAACATGAAGAGCTTAAATGTTGTGAGAAATATGAAGAGCTTCAAAAAGTGTCAAAAATATGAAGAGCATGAAACGGTCTGAAAAATAGGAGGAGCATGAAGTGGTGTGAAAAACATGAAGAGCCTAAAAAGGTGTGAAAAATGTGAAGAGCTTCAAAACGTGTCAAAAATATCAGGAGCATGAAACGGTCTGAAAAACAGGAGGATCATGAAGCCATGTTGAAAAACATCGGGAGTCGGAAAACGTGTGAAAAATATGAACAGCTTCAAAAGGTGTCAAAAATATGAGGAGCATGAAACGGTCTGAAAAATAGGAGGAGCAAGAAACGGTGTTCAAAAACATGAAGAGCCTGAAAAGGTGTGAAAATTATGAAGAGCTTCAAAAGGTGTGAAATACAAGAGGAGCATGAAACGGTCTGAAAAATAGGAGGAGCATGAGGCAGTGTTTAAAAACATGAAGAACCGGAAAAGGTGTGAAAAATATGAAGAGCTTCAAAAGGTGTGAAAATAATGAGGAGCATGAAACGGTCTGACAAATAGGAGCAGCATGAAACGGTGTTCAAAAACATGAAGAGCCTGAAAAGGTGTGAAAAATATGAAGAGCTTCAAAAGGTTGGAAATACATGGAGAGCATGAAACGGTCTTAAAAATAAGAGGAGCATGAAGCGGTGTTGAAAAACATGAAGAGAATGAAAAGGTGGGTAAAATATGAAGAGCTTCAAAAGGTGTCATATATATGAGGAGCATGAAACGGTCTGAAAAATAGGAGGAGCATGAAGCGGTATTCAAAAACATGAAGAGCCTGAAAAGCTGTGAAATTATGTCAAGCTTCAAAAGGTGTGAAAAATATGAGGAGCAGGAAACGGTCTGAAAAATAGTAGGAGCATGAAGCGGTTATAAAGAACATGAAGAGCCTGAAAAGGTGTGAAATATATGAAGAGCTTCAAAAGGTGTCAAAAATATGAGGGGCATGAAACGGTCTGAAAAATAGGAGGAGCATGAAACGGTGTTAAAAAACATGAAGAGCTTCAAAAGGTGTGAAACATATAAAGAGCTTCAAAAGGTGTCAAAAACATGAGGAGCAGGAAACGGTCTGAAAAATAGGAGGAGCATGAAGTGGTGTAGAAAAACATGAAGACCCTGAAAAGGTGTGAAAAATATGAAGAGCTTCAAAAGGTGTCAAAATATGAGGAGCATGAAACTGTCTGAAATATAGGATGAGCATGAAAAGGTGTTAAAAAACATGAAGAGCTTCAAAAGGTGTGAAATATATGAGGAGCGGGAAACGTTCAGAAAAACACGGGGAGCATGAAACGGTGCTAAAAAACATGAAGAGCTTCAAAAGGTGTGAAACATATGAAGAGCTTCAAAAGGTGTCAAAAATATGAGGAGCATGACACGCTCTGAAAAATAGGAGAAGCATGTAGCGGTGTTGAAAAACATGAGGAACCTGAAAAGGTGTGAAAAATATGAAGAGCTTCAAAAGGTGTGAAAAATATGAGGAGCATGTACGGTGTGAAAAATAGGAGGAGCATGAAGCGGTGTTGAAAAACATGAAGAGACTGAAAATGTGTGACAAATATGAAGAGCTACAAAAGGTGTCAAAAATATGAGGGGCATGAAACGGTCTGAAAAATTGGAGGAGCAAGAAACGGAGTTCAAATACATGAAGAGCCAGAAAAGGTGTGAAAAATATGAAGAGCTACAAAAGTTGTCAAAAATATGAGGAGCATGAACTGTCTGAAAAATAGGAGGAGCATGAAGCGGTGTTGAAAAACATGAAGAGCCTGAAAAGGTGTGAAAAATATGAAGATCTTCAAAAGGTGTCAAAAATATGAGGAGCTTGAAACGGTCTGAAAATAGGAGGAGCAAGAAATGGTGTTCAAAAACATAAAGAGCCAGAAAATGTGTGAAAAATATGAAGAGCTTCAAAAGGTGTCCATTATATGAGGAGCATGAAACGGTCTGAAAAATAGGAGGAGCATGAAGCGGTGTTGAAAAACATGAAGAGCCTGAAAATGTGTGAAAAATATGAAGAGCTTCAAAAGGTGTCAAAAATATGAGGAGAATGAAACGGTCTGAAATATTGGAGGAGCAAGAAACGGAGTTCAAGAACATGAAGAGCCAGAAAGGTGTGAAAAATATGAAGAGCTTCAAAGGTTGTCAAAAATATGAGGAGCATGAATGGTCTGAAAAATAGGAGGAGCATGAAGCGGTGTTCAAAAACATGAAGAGCCTGAAAAGGTGTGAAAAATATGAAGAGCTTCAAAATGTGACATATATATGAGGAGCATGGAACGGTCTGAAATATAGGAGGAGCATGAAGCGGTATTCAAAAACATGAAGAGCCTGAAAAGCTGTGAAATTAGGTCAAGCTTCAAAAGATGTGAAAAATATGAGGAGTAGGAAACGGTCTGAAAAATAGTAGGAGCATGAAGCGGTGTTAAAGAACATGAAGAGCCTGAAAAGGTGTGAAATATATGAAGAGCTTCAAAAGGTGTCAAAAATATGAGGGGCATGAAACGGTCTGAAAAATTGGAGGAGCATGAAGCGATGTATAAAAACATGACGAGCCTGAAAGGTGTGAAGAATATGAAGAGCTTCAAAAGGTGTGAAAAATATGAAGAGGTTCCAAAGGAGTCAAAAATGAGATGAGCATGAAACGGTCTGAAAAATAGGAGGAGCATGAAGTGGTGTTGAAAAACATGAAGTGCCTGAAAAGGTGTGAAATATATGAAGAGCTTCAAGGTGTGAAAAATAAGAGGAGCATCAAAAGGTGTCAAAAATACGAGGAGCCTGAAATGGTCTGAAAAATAGGAGGAGCATGAAACGGTGTTCAAAAACATATAGAGCCTGAAGATGTGTAAAATATATGAAGAGCTTCAAAAATACTGAAATACATGAGGAGCATGGAACGTCTGAAAATACGAGGAACATGAAGCGGTTCTCAAAATCATGAAGATCCTGAAAAGGTGTGAAAATTATGAAGAGCTTCAAAAGGTGTCAAAAATATGAGGAGCATGAAACGGTCTGAAAAATAGGAGGAGCATGAAGCGATGTATAAAAACATGACGAGCCTGAAAGGTGTGAAGAATATGAAGAGCTTCAAAAGGTGTCACAAATATGAGGAGCATGAAAAGGTCTGAAAAATAGGAGGAGCTTGAAACGGTGTTAAAAAACATGAAGAGCCTGAAAAGGTGTGAAAAATATGAAGAGCTTCAAAAGGTGTCAAAAATATGAGGAGCATGTAACTGTCTGAAATATAGGAGGAACAAGAAGCGGTGTTCAAAAACATGTAGAGCCTGAAAATGTGTGAAAAATATGAAGAGCTTCAAAAGGTGTCAAAAATATGAGGAGCATGAAACGGTCTGAAAAATTGGAGGAACATGAAGCGGTGATCAATAACATGTAGAGCCTGAAAAGGTGAGAAAAATATGAAGAGCTTCAAAAGGTGTAAAAAATGAGATGAGTAGGAAACGGTCTGAAAATTAGGAGGGGCATGAGGTGGTGTTGAAAAACATGAAGAGCCTGAAAAGGTGTGAAATATATGAAGAGCTTCAAAAGGTGTCAAAATTATGAGGAGCATGAAACGGTCTGAAAATAGGAGGAGCATGAAGCGGTGTTCAAAAACTTGAAGAGCCTTAAAAGGTGTGAAAAATATGAAGAGCTTCCAAAGGTTTCAAAAATATGAGGAGCATGAAACGGTCTGAAATATAGGAGGAGCCTGAAATGGTGTTCAAAAACATGAAGAGACTGAAAAGGTGTGAAAAATATGAAGAGCTTCCAAAGGTTTCAAAAATATGAGGAGCATGAAACGGTCTGAAATATAGGAGGAGCATGAAATGGTGTTCAAAAACATGAAGAGCTTGAAAAGGTGTGAAAAATATGAAGAGCTTCAAAAGATGTAAAAAATATGAGGAGCATGAAGCGGTGTTGAAAAACATGAAGAGCCTGAAAACGTGTCAAAAATATGAAGAGCTTCAAAGGTGTGAAAAATATGAAGCACTTCAAAAGGTGTCAAAAATTAGAAGAGCATGAAACGGTCTAGAAAATAGGAGGAGCATGAAGTGGTGTTGAAAAATATGAAGAGACTGAACAGGTGTGAAAAATATGAAGAGCTTCAAAAAGTGTCAAAAATATGAGGAGCAAGAAACGGTCTGAAAAATAGGAGAATCATGCAGCGATGTTGAAAACTATAAACAGCCTGAAAAAGTGTGAAAAATATGAAGAGCTTCAAAAGGTGTCAAAAATATGAGTATCATGAAACGATCTGAAAAATAGGAGGAGCATAAAGCGGTGTTCAAAAATATGAAGAGCCTGAAAAGGTGTGAAAAATATGAACAGCCTCAAAACATGTCAAAAATATGAGGAGCATGAAACGGTCTGAAAAATAGGAGGAGCATGAAGCGGTGTTCAAAAACATGAAGAGCATGAAAAGGTGTGAAAAATATGAAGAGCTTCAAAAGGTGTGAAAAATAAGAGGAGCTTCAAAAGGTGTCAAAAATATAAGGAGCAAGAAACGGTAGATAAAATAGGAGGGACATGAAGCGGTGTTCAAAATCATGAAGAGCCTGAAAAGCCGAGAAATATATGAAGAGCTTCAAAGGGTGTCAAAATTATGAGGAGCATGAAACGGTCTGAAAAATACGAGAAGCATGAAACAGTGTTGAAAAATATGAAGAGCCTGAAAAGGTGTGCAAAATATGAAGAGCTTCAAAACCTGTCAAAAATATGAGAAGCATGACACGGTCTGAAAAATAGGAGGAGCATGAACCGGTGTTCAAAAACATGAAGAGACTGAAAAGGTGTGAAAAATATGAGGAGCTTCAAAAGATGTGAAAAATATGAAGATCTTCAAAAGGTGTCAAAAATGAGATGAACATGAAACGGTCTGAAAAATAGGAGGAGCATGAAGTGGTGTTGATAAACATGAAGAGCCTGAAAAGGTGTGAAATATATGAGGAGCTTGAAAAGGTGTCAAAAATATGAGGAGCATGAAACGGTCTGAAAAATAGGAGGTGCATGAAGTGGTGTTGAAAAACATGAAGAGCCTGAAAAGGTTTGAAAAATATGAAGAGCTTCAAAGGTGTCAAAATTATGAGGAGCATGAAACGGTCTGAAAAATAGGAGGAGCATGAAGCGGCGTTGAAAAACATGAAGAGCCTGAGAACGTGTGAAAAATATGAAGAGCTTCAAAAGGTGTGAAAAATGAAAGGAGCATGAAATGGTATGAAAAATAGAAGGAGCATGAAGTGGTGTTGAAAAAAAAGAAGAGCCTGAAAATGTGTGAAAAATATGAAGAGCTTCAAAAGGTGTGAAATACATGAGGAACATTAAACGTTCTGAAAAATAGGAGGAGCATGAAGCGGTGTTGAAAAACATGAAGAGCCTGAAAAGGTGTGAAAAATATGAAGAGCTTCAAAAAGTGTGAAAAATAGGAGGAGCATGAAGCGATGTTCAAAAACATGAAGAGCCTGAAAAGGTTTGAAAAATATGAAGAGCTTCAAACGGTCTGAAATACATGAGGAGCATGAAACGGTCTGAAAAATAGGAGGAGAATCAAACGGTGTTCAAAAATAAGAAGAGCCTGAAAAGCTGTTGAAAATATGAAGACCTTCAAAAGGTGTCAAAATTATGAGGAGCATGAATCGGTCTGAAAAATAGGAGTAGGATGAAGCGGTGTTCAAAAACATGAAGATCCTGAAAAGGTGTGAAAAATATAGAGCTTCAAAAGGTGTCAAAGATATGAGGAGCATGAAACGGTCTCAAAAATAGGAGGAGCATGAAACGGTGTTCGAAAACATGAACAGCCTGAAAAGTTGTGAAAAATATGAAGAGGTTCAAAAATGTGAAAAATATGAAGAGCTTCAAAGGTGTCAAATATATGAAGAGCTTCAAATGGTGTCCAAATTATGAGGAGCATGAAACGGTCTGAAAAATAGGAGGAGCATGAAGCGGGGTTGAAAAACATGAAGAGCCTGAGAACATGTGAAAAATATGAAGAGCTTCAAAGGTGTCAAATATATGAAGAGCTTCAAAAGGTGTCCAAATTATGAGGAGCATGAAACGGTGTGAAAAATAGGAGGAGCATGAATCGGGATTGAAAAACATGAAGAGCCTGAGAACGTGTGAAAAATATGAAGAGCTTCAAAAGGTGTGAAAAATATGAGGAGCTTCAAAAGGTGTCAAAAATATGAGCAGCATGAAACGGTCTGTAAAATAGGAGGAGCATGATGCAGTGTTGAAAAATATGAAGAGCCCGAAAACGTGTGAAAAATATGAAGATCTTCAAAAAGTATGAAAACTATGAAGAGCTTCAAAAGTTGTCAAAAAAGCGATGAGCATGAAACGGTCTGAAAAATAGGAGGAGCATGAAATTGTGTTCAAAAAAATGAAGAGCCTGAACAGGTGTGTAGTATATGAAGATTTCAGAAGGTGTCAAAATATGAGAAGCATGAAAAGGTCTGAAAAATAGGAGGAGCATGAAGTGATGTTGAAAAACATGAAGAGCCTGAAAAGGTGTGAAAAATACGAAGAGCTTCAAAATGTGTCAAAAATATGAGGAGCATGAAACGGTCTGAAATGTATGAGGAGCATGAACCGGTGTTCAAAAACATGAAGGCCTGAAAAGGTGTGAAAAATATGAGGAGCTTCAAAAGTTGTGAAAAATATGAAGAGCTTCAAAAGGTGTCAAAAATGAGATGAGCATGAAAAGGTCTGATAAATAGGAGGAGTATGAAGTTGTGTTGAAAAACATGAAGAGCCTGAAAAGGTGTGAAATATATGAGGAGCTTGAAAAGGTGTCAAGAATATGAGGAGCATGAAACGATCTGAAAAATAGGAGGTGCATGAAGTGGTGTTGAAAAACATGAAAAGGTGTGAAAAATATGAAGAGCTTCAAAAGGTGTCAAAAACATGAGGAGCATGAAACGAAATGAAAAATAGGAGGAGCATGAAGCGGTGTTCAAAAACATGAAGAGACTGAAAAGGTGTGAAAAATATGAAGAGCTTCAAAAGGTGTCAAAAATATGAGGAGTATGAAACGGTCTGAAAAATAGGAGGAGCATGAAGCGGTGTTCAAAAACATGAAGAGACTGAAAAGGTGTGAAAAATATCAAGAGCTTCAAAAAGTGTCAAAAATATGAGGAGCATGAAACGGTCTGAAAAATAGGAGGAGCATGAAGCGGTGTTGAAAAACATGAAGAGCCTGAAAACGTGTCAAAAATATGAAGAGCTTCAAAGGTGTGAAAAATATGAAGCACTTCAAAAGGTGTCAAAAATTAGAAAAGCATGAAACGGTCTGGAAAATAGGAGGAGCATGAAGTGGTGTTGAAAAACATGAAGAGACTGAAAAGGTGTGAAAAATATGAAGAGCTTCAAAAAGTGTCAAAAATATGAGGAGCAAGAAACGGTCTGAAAAATAGGAGAATCATGCAGCGGTGTTGAAAACTATAAACAGCCTGAAAAACTGTGAAAAATATGAAGAGCTTCAAAAGGTGTCAAAAATATGAGTATCATGAAACGATCTGAAAAATAGGAGGAGCATAAAGCGGTGTTCAAAAATATGAAGAGCCTGAAAAGGTGTGAAAAATATGAACAGCCTCAAAACGTGTCAAAAATATGAGGAGCATGAAACGGTCTGAAAAATATGAGCAGTATGAAACGGTGTTCAAAAACATGAAGAGCCTGAATAGGTGTGACAAATATGAAGAGGTTCAAAAGGTGTGAAATTCATGAGGAGTATGAAACGGTCTGAAAAATAGGAGGAGCATGAAGCGGTGTTCAAAAACATGAAGAGCCTGAAAAGGTGTGAAAAATATGAAGAGCTTCAAAAGGTGTGAAAAATATGAGGAGCTTCAAAAGGTGTCAAAAATATAAGGAGCAAGAAACGGTAGGAAAAATAGGAGGGACATGAAGCGGTGTTCAAAATCATGAAGAGCCTGAAAAACTGAGAAATATATGAAGAGCTTCAAAAGGTGTCAAAATTATGAGGAGGATGAAACGGTCTGAAAAATACGAGAAGCATGAAACAGTGTTGAAAAATATGAAGAGCCTGAAAAGGTGTGCAAAATATGAAGAGCTTCAAAACCTTTCAAAAATATGAGAAGCATGAAACGGTCTGAAAAATAGGAGGAGCATCAACCGGTGTTCGAAAACATGAAGATCCTGAAAAGGTGTGAAAAATATAGAGCTTCAAAAGGTGTCAAAGATATGAGGAGCATGAAAAGGTCTGAAAAATAGGAGGAGCATGAAACGGTGTTCCAAAACATGAACAGCCTGAAAAGGTGTGAAAAATATGAAGAGCTTCAAAAGGTGTCAAAATTATGAGGAGCATGAAAAGGTCTGAAAAATAGGAGGAGCATGAAGCGGTGTTCAAAAACATGAAGAGGCTGAGAACGTGTGAAAAATATGAAGAGCTGCAAAAGGTGTGAAATACATGAGGAGCATGAAACTGTCTGAAAAATAGGAGGAGGATGAAGTGGTGTTCAAAAACATGAAGAGCCTGAAAAGGTGTGAAAATATGACGAGCTTCAAAAGGTGTGAAATATATGAAAGAAATGAAACTATCTGAAAAATAGGAGGAGCATGAAGCCGTGTTGAAAAACATGAAGAGCCTGAAAAGGTGTGAAAAATATGAAGAGCTTCTAAAGGTGTCAAAAATATGAGGACAATCAAACGGTCTGGAAAATAGGAGGAGCATGAAGTTGTGTTGAATATGATGAAGAGCCTGAAAAGGTGTGAAATATATGAGGAGCTTGAAAATGTGTCAAAAATATGAGGAGCATGAAACGATCTGAAAAATAGGAGGTGCACGAAGTGGTGTTGAAAAACATGAAGAGCCAGAAAAGGTGTGAAAAATATGAAGAGCTTCAAAAGGTGTCAAAAATGACATGAGCTTGAAACGGTCTGAAAAATTGGAGGAGCATGAAGCGATGTTGAAAAACATGAAGAGCCTGAAAAAGTGAAAAATATGAAGAGCTTCAAAAGGTGTTAAATATATGAGGAGCAAGAAACGGTCTGAAAAATAGGAGGTGCATGAAGTGGTGTTGAAAAACATGAAAAGGTGTGAAAAATATGAAGAGCTTCAAAAGGTGTCAAAAATATGAGGAGCATGAAACGGTCTGAAAAATAGGAGGAGCATGAAGCGGTGTTGAAAAACATGAAGAGCCTGAAAACGTGTCAGAAATATGAAGAGCTTCAAAGGTGTGAAAAATATGAAGCACTTCAAAAGGTGTCAAAAATTAGAAGAGCATGAAACGGTCTGGAAAATAGGAAGAGCATGAAGTGGTGTTGAAAAACATGAAGAGCCTGAAAAGGTGTGAAAAATATGAAGAGCTTCAAAAGGTGTCAAAAATGACATGAGCTTGAAACGGTCTGAAAAATTGGAGAAGCATGAAGCGATGTTGAAAAACATGAAGAGCCTGAAAAAGTGTGAAATATATGAAGATCTTCAAAAGGTATGAAATCTATGAAGAGCTTCAAAAGTTGTCAAAAAAGAGATGAGCATGAAACGGTCTGAAAAATAGGAGGAGCATGAAATTGTGTTCAAAAAAATGAAGAGCCTGAAAAGGTGTGTAGTATATGAAGATTACAGAAGGTGTCAAAATATGAGGAGCATGAAAAGGTCTGAAAAATAGGAGGAGCATGAAGTAATGTTGAAAAACATGAAGAGCCTGAAAAGGTGTGAAAAATACGAAGAGCTTCAAAGGTGTGAAAAATATGAAGCACTTCAAAAGGTGTCAAAAATTAGAAGAGCATAAAACGGTCTGGAAAATAGGAGGAGCATGAAGTGGTGTTGAAAAACATGAAGAGATTGAAAAGGTGTGAAAAATATGAAGAGCTTCAAAAAGTGTCAAAAATATGAGGAGCAAGAAACGATCTGAAAAATAGGAGAATCATGCAGCGGTGTTCAAAAATATGAAGAGCATGAAAAAGTGTGAAATATATGAAGAGCTTCAAAGGGTGTCAAAAATATGAGGAACATGAAACTGTCAGAAAAATATGAGGACCATGAAACGGTCTAAAAAATAGGACGAACATGAAACAGTGTTGAAAAACATGAAGAGCTTCAAAAGGTGTCAAAAATATGAGGAGCCTGAAACCATCTGAAAAATAGGAGGAGCATGAAACGGTGCTGAAAATCATGAAGAGCCTGAAAAGCTGTGAACAATAAGAAGAGCTTCAGAAGGTGTCAATAATATGAGGAGCATGAAAGGGTCTGAAAAATAGGAGGAGCATAAAATGGTGTTGAACACATGAATTGCTTGAAGAGGTCTGAAAAATATGAAGAGCTTCAAAAGATGTTAAAAATATGAGGAGCATGAAAGGGTCATAAACATTGGAGGAGCATGAAGCGGTTTTGAAAAACATGAAGAGCCTGAAAAGGTGTGAAATATATGAAGAGCTTCAAAGGGTGTCAAAAATATGAGGAGCATGAGACGGTCTGAAAAATATGAGGAGCACGAAATGGTCTGAAAAATGGGAGGAGCATGAAACGTTGTATGAAAACATGAAGAGCATGAAAAGGTGTGAAAAATATGAAGAAATTCAAGAGGTGTCAAAAATATGAGGAGCATGAAACGGTCTGAAAAATAGGAGGAGCATGAGATGGTGTTGAAAAACATGAAGAACCTGAAAAGGTTGGAAAATCATGAAGAGCTTCAAAGGTGTCAAAAATATGAGGAGCATGAAAAGGTCTGAAAAATAGGAGGAGCATGAAACGATGTTGAAAAACATGAAGAACCTGAAAAGGTGTGAAAAATATGAAGAGCTGCAAAAGGTGTCAAAAATATGGGAAGCACAAAACGGTCTGAAATAATGAGGACCATGAAACGGTCTGAAAAATAGGACAAGCATGAAACGGTGTTGAAAAATATGAAGAGCTTCAAAAAGTGTCAAAAATACGAGGAGCATGAAACGGTCTGAAAAACAGGAGGAGCATGAAACCGTGTTGAAAAACATGAAGAGCATGAAAAGATGTGAAAAATATGAAAAGCTTCAAAAAGTTTCAAGAAAATGAGGAGGATGTAAACGTCTGAAAAACAGGAGGAGCATGAAACGTTGTTGAAAAACTTTAAGAGCATGAAAAGGTGATAAAAATATGAAGAGCTTCAAACGGTGTCAAAAATATGAGGAGCGTGAAACCGTCTGAAAAATAGGATTGGCATGAAACGGTGTTGACAAACATGAAGAACCTGAAAGGGTGTGAAAAATATGAAGAGCTTCAAAAGGTGTCAAAAATATCAGGAGCATGAATGGGTCTGAAAAATAGGAGGAGCATGAAACGTTGTTGAATTACTTGAAGAGCCTGAAAAGGTGTTAAAAATATGAAGAACTTCAAAAGGTTTCAAAAATATGAGGAGCGTGAAACGGTCTGAAAAATAGGATTAGCATGAAACGGTGTTCAGAAACTTGAAAAGCCTGAGAAGGTGTGAAAAATATGAAGAGCTTAAAAAGCTATCAAAATATGAGGAGCATGAAATGGTGTTGAAAAACATGAAGAGCCTGAAAAGGTGTGAAAAATATGAAGAGCTTCAAAAGGTGTCAAAAATATGAGGAGCATGAAACGGTCTGAAAAATAAGAGGAGTATCAAATGGTCTGAAAATTAAGAGGAGCATGAAACGGTGTTGAAAAACGTGAAGAGCTTCAAAAGGTGTCAAAAATATGAGGAGCATGAAACGGACTGAAAATTATGAGGAGTATCAAACGGTGTTCAAAAACATGAAGAGCCTGAAAAGGTGTGAAAAATCTGAATAGCTTCAGAAAGTCTGAAATTATGAGGAGCATGAAACGGTCTGAAAAATAGGAGGAGCATGAAGCAGTGTTGAAAAGCACGAAGAGCCTGAAAAGCTGTGAAAAATACGAAGAGCCATAAAAGGTGTGAAAAATATGAGGAGCATGAAACGGTCTGAAAAATAGGAGGAGCATGAAGCGGTTTTGAAAAACATGAGGAGCCTGAAAAGGTGTGAAAAATATGAAGAGCTTCAAACGGTGTCATAAATATGAGGAGCATGAAACGGTCTGAAAAATAGGAGTAGCATGAAGCAGTATTGAAAAGGATGCAGAGCCTTAAAAGGTGTGAAAAACATGAAGAGCTTCAAAAGGTGTCAAAAATATGAGAAGCATGAAACTATCTGAAAAATTAAGGAGCAAGAAGTGGTGTTCAAAAACATGAAGAGCCTTAAAAGGTGTGAAAAATATGAAGAGCTTCAAAAGGTGTCAAAAATATGAGGAGCATGAAACAGTCTGAAAAATAGGAGGAGCATGAAGCGGTGTTGAACAACATGAAGAGCCTGAAAATGTGTGAAAAATATCAAAAGCTTCAAAAGGTGTCAAAATTATGAGGAGCATGAAATGGTCTGAAAAATAGGAGGAGCATCAAGCGGTGTTGAAAAAAATGAAGAGCCTGAAAAGATGTTCAAAAATATGAAGAGGCTGAAAAGTTTTGAAAAATATGAAGAGCTTAAAAAAGTGTAAAAAATATAAAGAGCTTCAAAATGTGTGAAAAATATGAAGAGCTTCAAAAGGTGTCAAAAATGAGAGGAGCATGAAACGGTCTGAAAATAGGAGGAGCATGAAGCGGTGTTGAAAACATGAAGAGCCTGAAAAGGTGTGAAAAATATGAAGAGCTTCTAAAGGTTTCAAAAAGATGAGGAGCATGAAAAGGTGTTCAAAAACATGACGAGCCTGAAAAGGTGTGAAAAATATGAAGAGCTTCAAAATGTGTCAAAAATATGAGGAGCATGAAACAGTCAGACAAATAGGAGGAGCTTGAAGCGTTGTTGAAAAAACATGAAGAGCCTAAAAAGGTGTGAAAAATGTGAAGAGCTTCAAAAGGTGTGAAAAATATGAGGAGCATGAAATGGTCTGAAAAATAGGAGGAGCATGAAGCGCTGTTAAAAAACATGAAGAGCCAGAAAAGGTGTGAAAAAAATAAAGAGCTTCAAAAGGCGAACAAAATATGAGGAGCATGAAACGGTGTTCAGAAACATGAAGAGCCTGAAAAGGTGTGAAAAATATGAAGAGCTTCAAAAGGTGTCAAAATTGAGAGGAGCATGAAACGGTCTGAAAAATAGGAGGAGCATGAAATGGTGTTGAAAACATGAAGAGCCTGTAAAGGTGTGAAAAATCTGAAGAGCTTCAGAAAGTGTGAAAAATAAGAGGAGCATGAAACGGTCTGAAAAATAGGAAGAGCATGAAGCGGTATTGAAAAACATGAAGAAACTGAAAAGTTGTGAAAAATATGAAGAGCTTCAAAAGGTGTCAAAAATATGAGGAGCATGAAACGGTCTGAAAAATAGGAGGAGAATGAAGCGGTTTTGAAAAACATGAGGAGCCTGAAAAGGTGTGAATAATATGAAGAGCTTCAAACGGTGTCAAAAATATGAGGAGCATGAAACGGTCTGAAAAATAGGAGTAGCATGAAGCAGTATTGAAAAGCATGCAGAGCCTTAAAAGGTATGAAAAATATGAAGAGCTTCAAAAGGTGTCAAAAATATGAGGAGCATGAAACGGTCTGAAAAGTAGGAGGAGCATGAAGCGTTGTTCAAAAACATGAAGAGCCTAAAAAGGCGTGAAAAATATGAAGAGCTTCAAAAGTTGTCAAAAATATTAGGAGCATGAAACGGTCTGAAAAATAGGAGGAGCATGAAGCGGTGTTGAAAAACATGAAGAGACTGAAAAGGTGTGAAAAATATGAAGAGCTTCAAATCGTCTCAAAAATATCAGTAGCATGAAAGGTTCTGAAAAATAGGAGCAGCAGGAAACGGTGTTGAAAAACATGGAAAGCGTGAAAATGTGTGAAAAATATGAAGAGCTTCAAAAATGTGTAAAAAATAGGAGGAGCATGAAACGGTGTTCAAAAACATGAAGAGCCTGAAAAGGTGTGAAAAATATGAAGAGCTTCAAAAGGTGTCAAAAATATGAGGAGCATGAAACGGTCTGTAAAATAGGAGGAGCATGAAGCAGTGTTCAAAAATATGAAGAGCCTGAAAAGGTGTGAAAAATATGAAGAACTTAAAAAGGTGTCAAAAATATGAAGAGCTTCAAAAGGTGTCAGAATATGAAGAGCATGAAACAGTCTGAACAATAGGAGGAGCATGAAACGGTGTTGAAAAACATGAATAGCCTGAAAAGGTGTGAAATATATGAAGAGCTTCAAAAGGTGTCAAAAATATGAGGATCATGAAACGGTCTGAAAAATAGAGGGAACATGAAGTGGTGTTGAAAAACATGAAGAGCCTGAAAAGAGTGAAATATATGAAGAGCTGCAAAAGGTGTCAAAAATATGAGGAGCATGAAACAGTCTGAAAAATAGGAGGAGCAAGAAGCGGTGTTGAAAAACATGAAGAGTCTGAAAAGGTGTGAAAAATATAAAGAGTTTCAAAATGTTTCAAAAATATGAGGAGCATGAAACAGTCTGAAAAATAGGAGGTGCATGAAGCGGTGTTCAAAAACATGAAGAGCCTAAAAAGGTGTTAAATATATTAAGAGCTTCAAAATGTATCAAATATATGAGGAGCAAAAAGGTCTCAAAAATAGGAGGAGCATGAAGCGGTGTTGAAAAACATGAAGAGTCAGAAAAGGTGTGAAAAACATGAAGAGCTTGAAAAAGTGTCAAAAATATGAGAGCAAGAAACGGTCTGAAAAATAGGAGGAGCATGAAGCGGTGTTGAAAAACATGAAGAGCCTGAAAAGGTGTGAAATATATGAAGAGCTTAAAAAGGCGTGAAATATATGAGGAACCTGAAACGCTCTGAAAAACAGGAGGAGAATGAATAGGTGTTGAAAAATATGAAGAGCCTGAAAAGTTGTAAAATATATGAAGAGCTTCAAAAGGTGTCAAAAATTTTAGGAGCATGAAACGGTCTGAAAAATTGGAGGAGCATGAAGCGGTGTTCAAAAATATGACTAGCTTAAAAAGGCGTGAAATATATGAGGAACCTGAAACGCTCTGAGAAACAGGAGGAGAATGAAGCGGTGTTGAAAAATATGAAGAGCCTGAAAAGGTGTTAACAATATTAGGAGCCTGAAACAGTCTGAAAAATAGGAGGCGCATGAAGCGGTGTTGAAAAACTTGAAAAGCCTGAAAAGGTGTGAAAAACATGAAGAGCTTCAAGAAGTGTCAAAAATATGAGGAGCATGAAACGGCCTGAAAAATAGGAGGAGCATGAAGCGGTGTTCAAAAATATGAAGAGTCTGAAAAGGTGGGGAAATTATGAGGTGCATGATACGGTCTGAAAAATAGGTGGAGCATGAAGCGGTGTTGAAAAACTTGAAAAGCCTGAAAAGGTGTGAAAAACATGAAGAGCCTGAAAAGAGTGAAATATATGAAGAGCTTCAAAAGGTGTCAAAAATATGAGGAGCATGAAACGGTCTGAAAAATAGGAGGAGCATGAAGAGGTGTTCAAAAACATGAAGAGCATGAAAAGGTGTGAAACATATGAAGAGTTTCAAAATTTGTCAAAAATATGAGGAGCATGAAACGGTCTGAAAAATAGAGGGAACATGAAGCGGTGTTGAAATACTTGAAGAGCCTGAAAAGGTGTGAAAAATATGAAGAGCCTGAAAAGAGTGAAATATATGAAGAGCTTCAAAAGGTGTCAAAAATATGAGGAGCATGAAACGATCTGAAAAATAGGTGGGTCATGAAGCGGTGTTGAAAAACTTGAAGAGCCTGAAAAGGTGTTAAAAATATTAGGAGCATGAAACGGTCTTAAAAATAGGTGGAGCATGAAGCGGTTGTGAAAAACATGAAGAGCCTGAAAAGGTGTGAAATATATGAAGAGCTTCAAAAGGTGTTAAAATTTGAGGAGCATGAAACGGTCTGAAAAATAGGAGGAGCATGAAGTGGTGTTGAAAAACATGAAGAGCCTGAAAACGTGTAAAACATGAAGAGCTTAAAAGTTGTGAGAAATATGAAGAGCTTCAAAAGGTGTCAAAAATGAGACGAGCATGAAATGGTCTGGAAAATAGGACGAGCATGAAGCGGTGTTGAAAAAATGGGGAGCCTGAAAAGGTGTGAAAAATATGAAGAGTTTTAAAAGGAGTGAAATACACGAGGAGCATGAAACGGTCTGAAAAATAGGAGGAGCATGAAACCGTGTTCAAAAACATGAAGAGCCTGAAAAGTTGTGAAAAATATGAAGAGCTTCAAACGGTTGGAAATACATGAGGAGCATGAAACGGTGTTGAAAAACATGAAGAGCCTGAAAAGGTGGGTAAAATATGAAGAGCTTCAAAAGGTGTCAAAAATATGAGGAGCATGAAACGGTCTGAAAAATAGGAGGAGCATTAAACGGTGTTCAAAAACATGAAGAGCCTGAAATGGTGTGAAATATGAAGAGGTTCAAAAGGTGTCAAAAATAGGAGGAGCATCAAACAGTCTGAAAAATAGGAGGAGCATGAAGCGGTGTAAAAAACATGAAGACCCTGAAAAGGTGTGAAAAATATGAAGAGCTTTAAAAGGTGTCAAAAATATGATGAGCATGAAACGGTCTGAAAAATAGGAGGAGCATGAAGCGGTGTTCAAAAACATGAAGAGCCTCAAAAGGTGTGAAAAATATGAAGAGCTTCAAAAGGTGTCAAAAATATGAGGAGCATGAAACGGTCTGAAAAATAGGAGGAGCATGAAACGGTGTTCAAAAACATGAAGAGCCTGAAAAGGTGTGAAAAATATGAAGAGCTTCAAAAGGTGTCAAAAATAGGAGGAGCATGAAACGGTGTGAAAAATAGGAGCAGCATGAAGCAGTGTAAAAAACATGAATAGCCTGAAAAGGTGTGAAAAATATGAAGAGCTTCAAAAGGTGTCAAAAATATGAGGAGCATGAAAAGGTCTGAAAAATAGGAGGAGCATGAAACGGTCTGAAAAATGGGAGGAGCATGAAGGGGTGTTGAAAAACATGAAGAGCCTGAAAACGTTTGAGAAATATGAAGAGCTTCAAAAGCTGTGAAAAATATGAAGAGCTTCAAAAGTTGTTAAAAATGAGATGAGCATGACACAGTTTGAAAAATAGGAGGAGCATGAAAGCGTGTTCAAAAACATGAAGAGACTAAAAAGGTTGAAAAATATGAAGAGCTTCAAAAGGTGTCAAAAATATGAGGAGCATGAAACGGTCTGAAAAATAGGAGGAGCATGAAACGGTGTTCAAAAACATGAAGAGCCTGAAAAGGTGTGAAAAATATGAATAGCTTTAAAAGGTGTCAAAATTATGAGGAGCATGAAACGATCTGAAAAATAGGAGGAACACAAGTGGTGTTCAAAAACATGAAGAGCATGAAAAGGTGTGAAAAATATGAAGAGATTCAAAAGGTGTAAAAAATATGAGGAGCATGAATCGGTGTTGAAAAACATGAAGAGCCTGAAAATGTGTGAAAAATATGAAGAGCTTCAAAAGGTGTCAAAAATATGAGGAGCATGAAACGGTCTGAAAAATAGGAGAAGCATGAAGCGGTGTTGAAACACATGAAGAACATGAAAAGGTGTGAAAAATATGAACAGCTTCAAAAGGTGTCAAAAATATGAGGAGCATGAACCGGTCTGAAAAATAGGAGGAGCATGAAGCGTTGTTCAAAAACATGAAGAGCATGAAAAGGTGTGAAAAATATGAAGAGCTTCAAAAGGTGTCAAAAATATGAGGAGCATGAACCGGTCTGAAAAATACGAGGAGAATGAAGCGGTGTTCAAAAACATGAAGAGCTTCAAAAGGTGTCAAAAATATGAAGAGCTTCAAAAGGTGTCAAAAATATGAGGAGCATGAAACGGTCTGAAAAATAGGAAGAGAATGAAGCGGTGTTGAAAAACATGAAAAGCCTGAAAAGGTGTGAAAAATATGAAGAGCTTCAAAAGGTGTCAAAAATATGAGGAGCATGAAACGGTCTGAAAAAAAAGGAGGAGCATGAAACGGTCTGAAAAATGGGAGGAGCATGAAGCGGTGTTGAAAAACATGAAGAGCCTGAAAACGTGTGAAAAACATGAAGAGCTTAAAAGTTGTGAGAAATATGAACAGCTTCAAAAGGTGTCAAAAATGAGACGAGCATGAAACGGTCTGGAAAATAGGAGAAGCATGAAGCGGTGTTGAAAACATGAAGAGCCAGAAAAGGTGTGAAAAATATGAAAAGCTTCAAAAAGTTTCAAAAATATGAAGAGCATGAAACGGTCTGAAAAATAGGAGGAGCATGAAGTGATGTTGAAAAACATGAAGAGCCTAAAAAGTTGTGAAAAATATGAAGAGCTTCAAAACGTGTCAAAAATATGAAGAGAATGAAACTGTCTGAAAAAGAGTAGGATCATGAAGCCGTGTTCAAAAACATGGGGAGCCTGAAAAGGTGTGAAAAATATGAAGAGCTTCAAAAGGTGTCAAAAATATGAGGAGCATGAAACGGTCTGAAAAATAGGAGGATCATGAAACCGTGTTCAAAAACATGAAGAGCCTGAAAAGGTGTGAAAAATATGAAGAGCTTTAAAAGGTGTGAAATACATGAGGAGCATGAAACGGTCTGAAAAATAGGAGGAGCATGAAACCGTGTTCAAAAACATGAAGAGCCTGAAAAGTTGTGAAAAATATGAACAGCTTCAAACGGTTGGAAATACATGAGGAGCATGAAACGGTCTGAAAAATAGGAGGATCATGAAACCGTGTTCAAAAACATGAAGAGCCTGAAAAGGTGTGAAAAATATGAAGAGCTTTAAAAGGTGTGAAATACATGAGGAGCATGAAACGGTCTGAAAAATAGGAGGAGCATGAAACCGTGTTCCAAAATATGAAGAGCCTGAAAAGTTGTGAAAAATATGAAGAGCTTCAAACGGTTGGAAATACATGAGGAGCATGAAACCGTCTTGAAAAACATGACGAGCCTGAACAGGTGGGTAAAATATGAAGAGCTTCAAAAGGTGTGAAATACATGAGGAGCATGAATCGGTCTCAAAAATAGGAGGAGCATGAAGTAGTGTTTAAAAACATGAAGAGACTGAATAGGTGTGAAAAATATGAAGAGCTTCAAAAGGTGTCAAAATATGAGGAGCATGAAACGGTCTGAAACATAGGAGGAGCATGAATCGGTTTTAAAAAACATGAAGAGCCTGAAAATGTGTGAAAAATATGAAGATCTTCAAAACGTGTCAAAATATGAGGAGCATGAAACGGTCTGAAAAACAGGAGCATCATGAAGCCGTGTTGAAAAACATGGGGAGGCTGCAAAGGTGTGAAAAATATGAAGAGCTTCAAAAGGTTGGAAATACATGAGGAGCATGAAACGGTCTGGAAAATAGGAAGAGCATGAAGCGGTGTTGAAAAACATGAAGAGCCTGAAAAGGTGGATAAAATATGAAGAGCTTCAAAAGGTGTCAAAAATATGAGGAGCATGAAACGGTCTGAAAAATAGGAGAAGCATGAAGTGGTGTTGAAAAACATGAAGAGTCTGAAAACGTGTGAAATATATGAAGAGCTTCAAATGGTGTCAAAAATATGAGGAGCATGAAACGGTTTGAAAAATAGGAGGAACACAAGTGGTGTTGAAAAACATGAGGAGCATGAAAAGGTGTGAAAAATATGAAGAGATTCAAAAGGTGTCAAAAATATGAGGAGCATGAATCGGTGTTGAAAAACATGAAGAGCCTGAAAATGTGTGAAAAATATGAAGAGCTTCAAAAGGTGTCAAAAATATGAGGAGCATGAAACGGTCTGAAAAATAGGAGAAGCATGAAGCGGTGTTGAAAAACATGAAGAACATGAAAAGGTGTGAAAAATATGAAGAGCTTCAAAAGGTGTCAAAATATAGGAGCATGAACGGGTCTGAAAAATAGGAGGAGCATGAAGTGGTGTTCAAAAACATGAAGAGCATGAAAAGGTGTGAAAAATATGAAGAGCTTCAAAAGGTGACAAAAATATGAGGAGCATGAAACGGTCTGAAATATAGGAAGAGCATGAAGCGGTGTTGAAAAACATGAAGAGCCTGAAAAGGTGAGCAAAATATGAAGAGATTCAAAAGGTGTCAAAAATATGAGGAGCATGAAACGGTCTGAAAAATGGGAGGAGCATGAAGCGGTGTTGAAAAACATGAAGAGCCTGAAAACGTGTGAAAAACATGAAGAGCTTAAAAGTTGTGAGAAATATGAAGAGCTTCAAAGGTGTCAAAAATGAGACGAGCATGAAATGGTCTGGAAAATAGGACGAGCATGAAGCGGTGTTGAAAAACATGGGGAGCCTGAAAAGGTGTGAAAAATATGAAGAGCTTTAAAAGGTGTGAAATACATGAGGAGCATGAAACGGTCTGAAAAATAGGAGGAGCATGAAACCGTGTTCAAAAACATGAAGAGCCTGAAAAGTTGTGAAAAATATGAAGAGCTTCAAACGGTTGGAAATACATGAGGAGCATGAAACGGTGTTGAAAAACATGAAGAGCCTGAAAAGGTGGGTAAAATATGAAGAGCTTCAAAAGGTGTCAAAAATATGAGGAGCAAGAAACGGTCTGAAAAATAGGAGGAGCATTAAACGGTGTTCAAAAACATGAAGAGCCTGAAATGGTGTGAAATATGGAGAGCTTCAAAAGGTTTCAAAAAGAGGAGGAGCATGAAACAGTCTGAAAAATAGGAGGAGCATGAAGCGGTGTAAAAAACATGAAGACCCTGAAAAGGTGTGAAAAATATGAAGAGCGTCAAAAGGTGTCAAAAATTTGAGGAGCATGAAACGGTCTGAAAAACAGGAGGAACATGAAGCGATGTTCAAAAACATGAAGAGCCTGAAAAGGTGTGAAAAATATGAAGAGCTTCAAAAGGTGTCAAAAATAGGAGGAGCATGAAACGGTGTGAAAAATAGGAGCAGCATGAACGGTGTAAAAAACATGAAAAGCCTGAAAAGGTGTGAAAGATATGAAGACCTTCAAAAGGTGTCAAAAATATGAGGAGCATGAAACGGTCTGAAAAATAGGAGCAGCATGAAGCGGTGTAATAAACATGAAGAGCCTGAAAAGGTGTGAAAAATATGAAGAGCTTCAAAAGGTGTGAAAAAAATGAAGAGCTTCAAAATGTGTCAAAAATATGAGGAGCATGAAAAGATCTGAAAAATAGGAGCAGCATGAAACGGTGTTCAAAGACATGAAGAGCCTGAAAAGGTGTGAAAGATATGAAGAGCTTCAAAACGTGTCAAAAATATGAGGAGCATGAAACGATCTGAAAAATAGGAGGAGCAAGAAGCGGTGTTGAAAAAAATGAAGAGCCTGAAAACGTTTGAAAAATATGAAGAGCTTCAAAAGGTGTGGAAAATATGAAGAGCTTCAAAATGTATCAAAAGTGAGATGAGCATGAAAAGGTCTGAAAAATAGGAGTAGCATGAAGTGGTGTTGAAAAAATGAAGAGCCTGAAAATGTGTGAAATATATGAAGAGCTTCAAAAGTTGTCAGAAATGATAGAAACATGAAACGTCTGAAAAATAGGATGAGCAAGAAGGGGTGTTGAAAAACATGAAGAGCGTGAAAACGTTTGAGAAATATTAAGAGATTCAAAAGGTGTGAAAATTATGAAGAGCTTCAAAAGGTGTCAAAAATGAGATGAGCATGAAACAGTCCGAAAAATAGGAGGAGCCTGAAATCGTGTTCAAAAACATGAAGAGCCTAAAAAGGTGTGAAAATTATAAAGAGCTTCAAAAGGTGTGAAATGCAGGAGGAGCATTAAACGGTCTGAAAATTAGGAGGAGCATGAAGTGGTGTTGAAAAACATGAAGAGCCTGAAAATGTGTGAAATATATGAAGAGCTTCAAAAGGTGTCAGAAATGAGAGGAGCATGAAACGGTCTGAAAAATAGGAGAAGCATGAAATGTCTTTGAAAAACATGAAGAGCCTGAAAAGGTGTGAAAAATATGAAGAGCTTCAAAAGGTGTCAAAAATATGAGGAGCATGAAACGGTCTGAAAAATAGGAGGAGCATGAAACGGTGTTCAAAAACATGAAGAGCCTGAAAAGGTGTGAAAAATATGAAGAGCTTCAAAACATGTCAAAAATATGAGGAGCATGAAACGGTCTGAAAAATAGGAGGAGCAAGAAGCGGTGTTGAAAAAGATTAAGAGCCTGAAAATGTTTGAAAAATATGAAGAGCTTTAAAAGGTGTGGAAAATATGAAGAGCTTCAAAATGTGTCAAAAGCGAGATGAGTATGAAACTGTCTGAAAAATAGGATGAGCAAGAAGGGGTGTTGAAAAACATGAAGAGCGTGAAAACGTTTGAGAAATATTAAGAGATTCAAAAGGTGTGAAAATTATGAAGAGCTTCAAAAGGTGTCAAAAATGAGATGAGCATGACACAGTTCGAAAAATAGGAGGAGAATGGAAACGTGTTCAAAAACATGAAGAGCCTAAAAAGGTTGAAAAACATGAAGAGCTTCAAAAGGTGTGAAAAATACGAGGAGCATAAAACGCTCTGAAAAATAGGAGAAGCAAGAAGGGGTGTTGAAAAACATGAAGAGCCTGAAAACGTGTGAAATATATGAAGAGCTTAAAAAGGTGTCAAAAATATGAGGAGCATGAAACGGTCTGAAAAATAGGAGGAACACAAGTGGTGTTCAAAAACATGAAGAGCCTGAAAAGGTGTGAAAAATATGAAGAGATTCAAAAGGTGTCAAAAATATGAGGAGCATGAATCGGTGTTGAAAAACATGAAGAGCCTGAAAATGTGTCAAAAATATGAAGAGCTTCAAAAGGTGTCAAAAAAATGAGGAGCATGAAACGGTCTGAAAAATAGGAGAAGCATGAAGCGGTGTTAAAAAACATGAAGAACATGAAAAGGTGTGAAAAATATGAAGAGCTTCAAAAGGTGTCAAAAATATGAGGAGCATGAAACGGTCTGAAAAATAGGAGGAGCATGAAGCGTTGTTCAAAAACATGTAGAGCATGAAAAGGTGTGAAAAATATGAAGAGCTTCAAAAGGTGTCAAAAATATGAGGAGCATGAATCGGTCTGAAAAATAGGAGGAGCATGAAGCGGTGTTCAAAAACATGAAGAGCATGAAAAGGTGTGAAAAATATGAAGAGATTCAAAAGGTGTCAAAAATATGAGGAGCACGAACCGGTCTGAAAAATAGGAGGACCTTGAAGCTGTGTTCAAAAATATGAAGAGACTGAAAAGGTGTGAGAAATATGAAGAGCTTCAAAAGGTGTGAAAAATATGAGGAGCATGAAACGGTCTGAAAAATAGAAGCAGCATGAAACGGTGTTGAAAAACATGAAGAGCATGAAAAGGTGTGAAAAATATGAAGAGCTTCAAAAGGTGTGAAAAATATGAGGAGAATGAAACGGTCTGAAAAATAGGAGGAGCATGAAGCGGTGTTCAAAAACACGACGAGCCTAAAAAGGTGTGAAAAATATGAAGAGCTTCAAAAGGTGTGAAATAAATGAGGAGCATGAAACGGTCTGGAATATAGGAGGCGCATGAAGCGGTGTTCAAAAACATGAAGAGCCTGAAACGGTGTGAAAAATATGAAGAGCTTCTAAAGGTGTCAAAAATATGAGGAGCATGTAACGTTCTGAAAAACAGGAGTAACATGAAGTGGTGTTGAATATCATCAAGAGCCTGAAAAGGTGTGAAAAATATGAAGAGCTTCAAAAGGGGTGAAATAAATGAGGAGCATGAAACGGGCTGAAAAATAGGAGAAGCATGAACTGGTGTGGAAAAACATGAAGAGCCTGAAAAGGTGTGACAAATATGAAGAGCTTCAAAAGGTGTGAAAAACATGAGGAGAATGAAACGGCCTGAAAAATAGAAGCTGCATGAAACGGTGTGGGAAAACATGAAGAGCCTGAAAAGGTGTGAAAAATATGAAGAGCTTCAAATGGTGTCAAAAATATGAGGAGCATGTAACGTTCTGAAAAATAGGAGGAGCATGAAACGGTGATCAAAAACATGAGGAGCCTGAAAAGGTGTGATAAATATGAAGAGCTTCAAATCGAGTCAAAAATAGAAGAAGCATGAAACGGTCTGAAAGATAGGAGGAGCATGAAACGGTGATCAGAAACATGAAGAGCCTGAAAATTTGTGAAAAATATGAAGAGCTTCAAAAGGGGTGAAATAAATGAGGAGCATGAAACGGGCTGAAAAATAGGAGAAGCATGAACTGGTGTGGAAAAACATGAAGAGCCTGAAAAGGTGTGAAAAATATGAAGAGCTTCAAAAGGTGTGAAAAACATGAGGAGAATGAAACGGCCTGAAAAATAGAAGCTGCATGAAACGGTGTGGGAAAACATGAAGAGCCTGAAAAGGTGTGAAAAATATGAAGAGCTTCAAATGGTGTCAAAAATATGAGGAGCATGTAACGTTCTGAAAATTAGGAGGAGCATGAAACGGTGATCAAAAACATGAGGAGCCTGAAAAGGTGTGATAAATATGAAGAGCTTCAAATCGAGTCAAAAATAGAAGAAGCATGAAACGGTCTGAAAGATAGGAGGAGCATGAAACGGTGATCAGAAACATGAAGAGCCTGAAAATTTGTGAAAAATATGAAGAGCTTCAAAAGGTTTGAAATTCATGAGGAGCATGAAACGGTCTGAAAAATAGGAGAAGCATGAAGTGAAGTGGAAAAACATGAAGAGCCTGAAAAGGTGTGAAAAATATGAAGAGCTTCAA
Source organism: Dama dama (assembly GCF_033118175.1). Taxonomy (NCBI): domain Eukaryota; kingdom Metazoa; phylum Chordata; class Mammalia; order Artiodactyla; family Cervidae; genus Dama; species Dama dama. The sequence continues at coordinate 422,001 of NW_026870960.1, forward strand.
AAGGTGTCAAAAATATGAAGAGCATGAAACGGTCTGAAATTTTGGAAGATCATGAGCGGTGTTCAAAAATATGAAGAGCCTGAAAAGGTGTGAAAAATATGAAGAGCTTCAAATGGTGTCAAAAATATGAGAAGCATGAAACGGTCTGAAAGATATTAGGAGCATGAAACGGTGATCAGAAACATGAAGAGCCTGAAAAGTTGTGAAAAATATGAAGAGCTTCAAAAGGTGTCAAAAATATGAGGAGCATGAAACGGTCTGAAAAATAGGGGAAGCATGAAGTGGTGTGGAAAAACATGAAGAGCCTGAAAAGGTGTGAAAAATATGAAGAGCTTCAAAAAGTGTGAAATACATGAGGAGCATGAAACTCTCTGAAATATAGGAGGAGCATGAAGTGGTGTTCAAAAACATGAAGAGCCTGAAAAGTTGTGAAAAATATGAAGAGCTTCAAAAGGTGTGAAAAATATGAGTAGCATGAAATGGTCTGAAAAATAGATGCGGCATGAAATGGTGTTGACAAACATGAAGAGCCTGAAAAGGTGTGAAAAATATGAAGAGCTTCAAAAGGTGTCAAAAATATGAGGAGCATGAAACTGTCTGAAAAAAGGAAGAGCAAGAAAGGGTGTTGAAAAACATGAAGAGACTGAAAAAGTGTGAAAAATATGAAGAGCTTCCAAAGATGTGAAAATATGAAGAGCTTCAAAAGTTGTCAAAAATGAGATGAGCATGAAACGGTCTGAAAAATAGGAGGAGCATGAAACGGTGATCAAAAACAAGAGGAGCCTGAAAAGGTGTGAGAAATATGAAGAACTTCAAAAGGTGTGAAATTCATGAGAGCATGAAACGTTCTGAAAAATAGGAGGAGCATGAAACGGTGATCAAAAACAAGAGGAGCCGGAAAAGGTGTGAGAAATATGAAGAACTTCAAAAGGTGTGAAATTCATGAGAGCATGAAACGTTCTGAAAAATAGGAGGAGCATGAAGCGGTGTTCAAAAACATGAAGAGCCTGATAAGGTGTGAAAAATATGAAAAGTTTGAAAAGGTGTGAAAAATATGAGGAGCATGAAACGGTCTGAAAAATAGAAGCAGCATGAAATGGTGTTGAAAAACATGAAGAGCCTGAAAAGGTGTGAAAATTATGAAGAGCTTCAAAAGGTGTCAAAAATATGAGGAGCATGAAACGGTCTGAAAAATAGGAGAAGCTTGAAGCTGTGTTCAAAAACATGAAGAGCCTGAAAAGGTGTGAAATATCTGAAGAGCTTCAAAATGTGTCAAATATATGAGGATAATGAAACGGTCTGAAAAATAGGCGGAGCATGAAGCGGTGATCAAAAACATGAAGAGCCTGAAAAGGTGTGAATAATATGAAGAGCTTCTAAAGGTGTCAAAAATATGAGGAGCATGAAACGGCCTGAAAAATAAGCGAAGCATGAAGCGGTGTTGAAAAACATCAAGAGCCTGAAAAGTGAGAAAAATATGAAGAGCTTCAAAAGGTGTGAAAAATATGAGGAGCATGAAACGGTCTGAAAAATAGAAGCAGCATGAAATGGTGTTGAAAAACATGAAGAGCCTGAAAACGTGTGAAAAATATGAAGAGCTTCAAAAATGTGAAAAATATGAAGAGCTTCAAAAGGTGTGAAATATATGAAGAGTTTCAAAAGGTGTTAAAAATTAGGTGAGCATGAAACGTTCTGAAAAATAGGAGGAGCATGAAGTGGTTTTGAAAAACATGAAGAGCCTGAAAATGTGTGAAAAATATAAACAGCTTCAAAAGGTGTGAATTACATGAGGAGCATGAAACAGTCTGAAAATAAGGAGGAGCATAAGGCGGTGTTGAAAAACATGAAGAGCCTGAAAATGTGTGAAAAATATGAAGAGATTCAAATGGTGTCAATAATATGAGGAGCATGAAACGGTCTGAAAAATGGGAGGAGCATGAAGCTGTGTTCAAAAACATGAAGAGCCTGAAAAGGTGTGAAAAATATGACGAGAATGAAATTGTCTGAAAAATAGGAGGAGCATGAAGTGGTGTTCAAAAACATGAAGAGCCTGAAAAGTTGTGAAAAATATGAAGAGCTTCAAAAGGTGTCAAAAATACGAGGAGCATGAAACGGTCTGAAAAATAGGAAGAGGATGAAGTGGTGTTCAAAAACATGAAGAGCCTGAAAAGGTGTGAAAAATATGAAAAGCTTTAAAAGGTGTCAAAATTATGAGGAACATGAAACGTTGTGAAAAATAGGAGGATCATGAATCGTTGTTCAAAATCATGAAGAGCCTGAAAAGGAGTGAAAAATATGAAGAGCCTCAAAACGTGTCAAAAATATGAGGAGTAAGAAACTGTCTGAAAAATAGGAGGAGAATAAAACGGTGTTCAAAAACATGAAGAGCCTGAAAAGGTGTGAAAAATGTGAAGAGCTTCAAAAGGTGTCAAAAATATGAAGAGCTTCAAAAGTGTCAAATATTAGATGAGCATGAAACGGTCTGAAAAATAGGAGAAGCATGAAGTGGTGATGAAAAACATGAAGAGCCTGAAAAGGTGTGAAATATATGAAGAGGTTCAAAATTGTGAAAAATATGAAGAGCTTCAAAAGGTGTCAAAAATATGAGGAGCATGAAAGGGTCTGAAAAATAGGAGGAGAATGAAACGGTGTTCAAAAACATGAAGAGCCTGAAAAGGTGTGAAAAATGTGAAGAGCTTCAAAAGGTGTGAAAAATATGAAGTGCTTCAAAAGGTGTCAAAAAATAGATGAGCATGAAACGGTCTGAAAAATAGGAGGAGCATGAAGCGGTGTTCAAAAACATGAAGAGCCTGAAAAGGTGTGAAAAATATGAATAGCTTTAAAAGGTGTCAAAATTATGAGGAACATGAAACGTTCTGAAAAATAGGAGGATCATGAAACGTTGTTCAAAATCATGAAGAGCCTGAAAAGGTGTGAAAAATATGAAGAGCCTCAAAACGTGTCAAAAATATGAGGAGTAAGAAACTGTCTGAAAAATAGGAGGAGAATGAAACGGTGTTCAAAAACATGAAGAGCCTGAAAAGGTGTGAAAAATGTGAAGAGCTTCAAAAGGTGTCAAAAATATGAAGAGCTTCAAAAGTGTCAAATATTAGATGAGCATGAAACGGTCTGAAAAATAGGAGAAGCATGAAGTGGTGATGAAAAACATGAAGAGCCTGAAAAGGTGTGAGAAATATGAAGAGTTTCAAAAGGTGTGAAAATTATGAGGAGCCTGAAACGGTCTGAAAAATAGGAGAAGCATGAAGCGGTGTTCAAAAATATGAAGAGCCTGAAAATGTGTGAAATATATGAAGAGATTCAAAAGGTGTCAAAAATATGAGGAGCATGAAACGGTCTGAAAAATAGGAAGAGCTTCAAAATGTGTGAAATGCATGAGGAGTATGAAACGGTCAGAAAAATAGCAGGAGCATGAAGCGGTGTTGAAAAACATGAAGAGTCTGAAAAAGTGTGAAAAGTATGAAGAGCTTCAAAAGGTGTGAAAAATATGAAGAGCTTCAAAAGGTGTCTACAATATGAGGAGCATGACACAGTCAGAAATATAGGAGGAGCATGAAGTGGTGTTGAAAACATGAAGAACCTGAAAAGTTGGGAAATAATGAAGAGCTTCAAAAGGTGTCAAATATATGAGGAGCATGAAACGTTCTGAAAAAATAGGAGGTGCAAGAAACGGTGTTTAGAAAGATGAAGAGCCTGAAAAGGCTTGAAAAATGTGAAGAGCTTGAAAAGGTGTCAAAAATATGAGGGGCATGAAACTGTCTGAAAAATAGGAGGAGCATGAAACGTTGTTCAAAAACATGAAGAGCCTGAAAAGGTTTGAAAAATGTGAAGAGCTTGAAAAGGTGTCAAAAATATGAGGGGAATGAAACGGTCTGAAAAAGAGGATGAGCAAGAAGCGGTGTTGAAAAACATGAAGAGCCTGAAAAGGTGTGAAAAATATGAAGAGCTTCAAAAGGAGTCAACATATGAGGAGCATGAAACGGTCTGAAAAATAGGAGGAGCATGAAACTGTGTTGAAAACATGAAAGCCTGAAAAGGTGTGAGAAATATGACGAGCTTCAAAAGATATCCAAAATATGAGGAGCATGAATCGGTTTGAAAAATAGAAGGAGCATGATGTGGTGTTGAAAACATGAAGTGCATAAAAATGTGTGAAAAATATGAAGAGCTTCAAAAGATATCAAATATATGAGGAGCATGTAACGGTCTGAATATTATGAGGAGCATGAGGTGGTGTTCAAAAACATGAAGAGCCTGAAAAGGTGTGAAAAATATGAAGAGCTTCAAAAGATGTCACAAATATGAGGAGCATGAAACGGTCTGAAAAATATGAGGAGCATGAAACGGTGTTCAAAAACATGAAAACCCTGAAAAGGTGTGAAATATATGAAGAGGTTCAAAAGATGTCAAAAATAGGAGGAGCATGAAGCGGTGTAGAAAAACATGAAGAGCATGAAAAGGTGTGAAAAATATGAAGAGCTTCAAAAGGAGTCAAAATATGAGGAGCATGAAACGGTCTGAAACATAGGAGGTGCAAGAAACGGTGTTCAAAAACATGAACAGCCTGAAAAGGTTTGAAAAATGTGAAGAGCTTGAAAAGGTGTCAAAAATGTGAGGGGCATGAAACTGTCTGAAAAATAGGAGGAGCATGAAACCTTGTTGAAAAATATGAAGAGCCTGAAAAGGTGTGAAAAATATGAAGAGCTTCAAAAGGTGTCAAAATATGAGGAGCAAGAAACGGTCTGAAAAATATGTGGAGCATGAAACGGTGTTCAAAAACTTGAAAACCCTGAAAAGGTGTGAAATATATGAAGAGCTTCAAAAGATGTCAAAAATAGGAGGAGCATGAAGCGGTGTAGAAAAACATGAAGAGTCTGAAAAGGCGTGAAAAATATGAAGAGCTTCAAAAGATGTCAAAAATATGAGGAGCATGACACGGTCAGAAATATAGGAGGAGCATGAAGTGGTGTTGAAAACATGAAGAACCTGAAAAGTTGTGAAAAATATGAAGAGCTTCAAAAGGTGTCAAATATATGAGGAGTATGAAACGGTCTGAAAAATGGGAGGAGCATGAAGCGGTGTTCAAAAACATGAAGAACCTGAAAAGGTGTGAAAAATATGAAGAGATTCAAAAGGTGTCAAAAATATGAGAAGCATGAAACGGTCTGAAAAATAGGAGGAGCATGAAGCGGTGTTGAAAAAGATGAAGAGCTTGAATACGTGTGAAAAATATGAAGAGCTTCAAAAGTTGTCAAAAATATGAGGAGCATGAAACAGTCTGAAAAATAGGAGGAGCATGAAGCGGATTTGAAAAGCATGAAGAGCCTGAAAAGGTGTGAAATATATGAAGAGCTTCAAAAGGTGTAAAAAATATGAGGAGCTTGAAACGGTCTGAAAAATAAGAGGATCTGGTTTACTCAGTGTGTATGCCCAGAAGTGGGATTGCTGGGTCATATGGCAGTTCTATTTCCAGTTTTTTAAGAAATCTCCACACTGTTTTCCTTAGGGGCTGTACTAGCGTGCATTCCCACCAACAGTGTAAGAGGGTTCCCTTTTCTCCACACCATCTCCAGCATTTATTGCTTGTAGACTTTTGGATAGCAGCCATCCTGACTGGCATGTAATGGTACCTCATTGTGGTTTTGATTTGCATTTCTCTAATAATGAGTGATGTTGAGCATCTTTTCATGTGTTTGTTATCCATCTGTATGTCTTCTTTGGAGAAATGTCTGTTTAGTTCTTTGGCTCATTTTTTATTGGGTCATTTATTTTTCTGGAATTGAGCTGCAGGATTTGCTTGTATATTTTTGAGATTAATCCTTTGTCTGTTTCTTCATTTGCTATTATTTTCTCCCAATCTGAGGGCTGTCTTTTCACCTTACTTATAGTTTCCTTTGTAGTGCAAAAGCTTTTAAGTTTCATTAGGTCCCATTTGTTTAGTTTTGCTTTTATTTCCAATATTCTGGGAGGTGGGTCATAGAGGACCTTGCTTTGATTTATGTCGGAGAGTGTTTTGCCTATGTTCTCCTCTAGGAGTTTTATAGTTTCTGGTCTTACATTTAGATCTTTAATCCATTTTGAGTTTATTTTTGTGTATGGTGTTAGAAAGTGTTCTATTTTCATTCTTTTACAAGTGGTTGACCAGTTTTCCCAGCACCACTTGTTAAAGAGGTTGTCTTTTTTCCATTGTATATCCTTGCCTCCTTTGTCAAAGATAAGGTGTCCATAGGTTCGTCTGAAAGAGACACGTGCACCCCTATGTTCATCGCAGCACTGTTTATAATAGCCAGGACATGGAAGCAACCTAGATGCCCGTCAGCAGATGAATGGATAAGAAAGCTGTGGTACATATACACCATGGAATATTACTCAGCAATTAAAAAGAATTCATTTGAATCAGTCCTAATGCGATGGATGAAGCTGGAGCCCATTATACAGAGTGAAGTAAGCCAGAAAGATAAAGAACATTAGAGCATGCTGACACATGTATATGGAATTTAGAAAAGTGATAACGATAACCCTATATGCAGAACAGAAAAAGAGACACAGAAATAGAGAACAGACTTTTGAACTTTGTGGGAGAATGCGAGGTTGGGATATTTCAAAAGAACAGCATGTATGCTATCTATGGTGAAACAGATCACCAGCCCAGGTAGGATGCAAGAGACAAGTGCTCCAGCTTGGTGCACTGGGAAGACCGAGAGGAATCGGGTGGAGAGGGAGGTGGGAGGGGGGATTGGGATTGGGAATACATGTAAATCCATGGCTGATTCATATCAATGTATGACAAAACCGACAGGGAAAAAAAATAAAAATAATAAAAAAAATTTAAAAAAAAATAACAATAAAAAAAAATAAGAGGAGCATGAAATGGTGTTCGAAAACATGAAGAGCCTGAAAAGGTGTGGAAATTATGAAGAGCTTCAAAAGTTGTCAAATATGAGGAGCATAAAACGGTCTGAAACATAGGAGTAGCATGAAGCGGTGTTGAAAAACATGAAGAGCCTGAAAAGGTGTGAAAAATATGAAGAGCTTCAAAAGGTGCCAAAAATATGAAGAGCATGAAACGGTCTGAAAAATAGGAGGAGCATGAAATGGTGTTCAAAAACATGAAGTCCTGAAAAGGTGTGAAAAATATGAAGAGCTTCAAAAGGTGCCAAAAATGTGAGGAGCATGAAACGGTCTGACAAAGTGGAGGAGCATGAAGCGGTATTGAAAAACATGAAGAGCCTGAAAAGTTGTGAAAAATATGAAGAGCTTCAAAAGGTGTCAAAATATGAGAATCATGAAACGGTCTGAAAAATAGGAGGAGCATGAAACGGTCTGACAAATAGGAGGAGCATGAAGCGGTGTTGAAAAACATGAAGAGCCTGAAAAGGTGTGTAAAATATGAAGAGCTTCAAAATATGTGAAAAATATGAAGAGCTTCAAAAGATGTCAAAAAAGAGATAAGCATGAAACGGTCTGAAAAATAGGAGGAGCAATAAGCGGTGTTGAAAAATATGAAGAGCCTGAAAATGTGTAAAACATATGAAGAGCTTCTAAAGGTGTCAAAAATATGAAGAGCTTCAAAAGGTGTCAAAAATGAGATGAGCATTAAACGGTGTGAAAAAAATGAGGAGCATGAAGCGGTGTTGGAAATCATGAAGAGTCTGAAAAGGTATGAAATATATGAGGAGCTTCAAAAGGTGTCAAAAATATGAGTGTCATGAAACGGACTGAAAATTAGGGGGAGCATGAAGCGGTGTTGAAAAACATGAAGAGACTGAAAAGTTGTCAAAAATATGAAGAGCTTCTAAAGGGGTCAAAAGTAGAGGAGCTTCAAAGGGTGTCAAAAATGAGAAGAGCATGAAATGGTGTGAAAATATGAGGAGCATGAAGCCGTTTTGAAAATCATGAAGAGTCTGAAAAGGTGTGAAAAATATGAAGAGCATCAAAAGGTGTCAAAAATATGAGGAGCATGAAACGGTCTGAAAAAATGGAGGAGCATGAAGCGGTGTTGAAAAACTTGAACAGCCAGAAAATGTGTGAAAAATATGAAAAGCTTCAAAAGGTGGTAAATATATGCGGAGCATGAAACGGTCTGAAAAATCGGAGGAGCATGAACCGGTGTTCAAAAACATGAAGAGCCTGAAAAGCTGTGAGAAATATGAAGAGCTTCAAAATGTGTCAAAATATGAGGAGCATGAAACGGTCTGAAAAAGAGGAGGAGCATGAATCGGTGTTGAAAAACATGAAGAGCCTAAAAAGTTGTGAAAAATATGAAGAGCTTCAAAAATTGTCAAAAATATGAGGAGTATGAAACGGTCTGAAAAATAGGAGGAGCATGAAGCGTTGTTGAAAAACATGAAGAGCCTGAAAAGTTGTGAAAAATATGAAGAGCTTCAAAAGGTGTGAAAAATATGAAGAGCTTCAAATGTGTCAAAAATGAGATGAACATGAAAAGGTCTGAAAAATAAGAGAAGCATGAAGTGGTGTTGATAAAAAAGAAGAGGCTGAAAAGGTGTGAAATATATGAAGATCTTCAAAAGGTGTCAAAAATATGAGGAGAATGAAACGTTCTGAATAATAGGAGGAGCATGAAGCGGTGTTGAAAAACATGAAGAGCCTGAAAACGTGTGAAAAATATGAAGAGCTTCAAAAGGTGTGAAAAATATGAAGAGCTTCAAATGTGTCAAAAATGAGATGAGCATGAAACGGTCTGAAAAATAAGAGGAGCATGAAGTGGTGGTGAAAATCATGAAGAGCCTGAAAATGTGTGAAAAATATGAAGAGCTTCTAAAGGTGTCAAAAATATGAGGAGCATGAAACGGTCTGAAAAATAGGAGGATCATGAAGCGTGTTCAAAAACATGAAAAGCCTGAAAAGGTGTGAAAATATGAAGAGCTTCAAAAAGTGTCAAAAATATGAGGAGCATTAAAGGCTCTGAAAAATAGGAGGAGCATGAAGTGGTGTGGAAAAACATGAAGTGCCTGAAAAGGTGTGAAAAATATGAAGACTTTCAAAAGGTGTGAAATACATGAAGAGCATGAAACACTCTGACAAATAGGAGGAGCATGTAGTGGTGTTCAAAAACATGAAGAGTCTGAAAAGGTGTGAAAAATATGAAGAGCTTCAAAAAGTGTCAAAAATATGAGGAGCATGAAAGGCTCTGAAAAATAGGAGGAGCATGAAGCGGTCTTGAAAAACATGAAGAGCCTGAAAACGTGTGAAAAATATGAAGAGCTTCAAAAGGTGTAAAAAATATGGGGAGCATGAAACGGTCTGCAAAAAAGGAGGAGCATGAAGTGGTGTTGAAAAACATGAAGAGCCTGAAAAGTCGTGAAAAATATGAAGAGCTTCAAAAGGTGTGAAAAATATGAAGAGCTTCAAAATGTGTCAAAATATGAGGAGCATGAAACGGTGTTGAAAAACATGAAGAGCCTGAAAAGGTTTGATAAATATGAACAGCTACAAAAAGTGTCAAAAATATGAGGAGCATGAAACGGTCTGAAAAATTGGAGGAGCATGAAGTGGTGTTGAAAAACATGAAGAGCCTGAAAAGTCGTGAAAAATATGAAGAGCTTCAAAAGGTGTGAAAAATATGAAGAGCTTCAAATGTGTCAAAAATGAGATGAGCATGAAGCGGTCTGAAAAATAAGAGGAGCATGAAGTGGAGTTTAAAAAAAAGAAGAGTCTGAAAAGGTGTGAAAAATATGAAAAGCTTCAAAATCTGTCAAAAATAAGAGGAGCATGAAACGGTCTGAAAAATAGGAGGATCATGAAGCGGTGTTCAAAAACATGAAAAGCCTGAAAAGGTGTGAAAATATGAAGAGCTTCAAAAAGTGTCAAAAATATGAGGAGCATGAAACGGTCTGAAAAAAAGGAGGAGCATGAAGTGGTGTGGAAAAACATGAAGAGACTGAAAAGGTGTGAAAAATATGAAGAGCTTCAAAAGGTGTGAAATACATGAGGAGCATGAAACTCTCTGAAAAATAGGAGGAGCATGAAGCTGTGTTAAAAACATGAAGAGCCTGAAAAGGTGTGAAAAATATGAAGAGCTTTAAAAGCTGTGAAAAATATGAGGAGCATGAAACCGTCTGAAAAACAGAAGCAGCATGAAACGGTGTTGAAAAACATGAAGAGCCTGCAAACGTGTGAAAAATATGAAGAGCTTCAAAAGGTGTGAAATATATGAAGAGCTTCAAAAGGTGTCAAAAATGAGATGAGCATGAAACGGTCTGAAAAATAGGAGGAGCATGAAACGGTGATCAGAATCATGAAGAGCTTGAAAAGGTGTGAAAAATATGAAGAGCTTCAAAGGCATGAAATTCATGAGGATCATGAAACGGTCTGAAAAATAGGAGAAGCATGAAGTGGTGTGGAAAACATGAAGAGCCTGAAAAGTTGTGAAAAATATGAAGAGCTTCAAAAGGTGTGAATTACATGAAGAGCATGAAACTCTCTGACAAATAGGAGGAGCATATAGTGGTGTTCAAAAACATGAAGAGTCTGAAAAGGTGTGAAAAATATGAAGAGCTTCAAAAAGTGTCAAAAATATGAGGAGCATGAAACGGTCTGAAAAATAGGAGGAGCATGAAGCGGTCTTGAAAAACATGAAGAGCCTGAAAACGTGTGAAAAATATGAAGAGCTTCAAAAGGTGTAAAAAATATGGGGAGCATGAAACGGTCTGCAAAAAAGGAGGAGCATGAAGTGGTGTTGAAAAACTTGAACAGCCAGAAAATGCGTGAAAAATATGAAAAGCTTCAAAAGGTGGTAAAAATATGCGGAGCATGAAACGGTCTGAAAAATAGGAGGAGCATGAAGCGGTGTTCAAAAACATGAAGAGCCTGAAAAAGTGTGAAAAATATGAAGAGCTTAAAAATGTGTCAAAATATGAGGAGCATGAAACGGTCTGAAAAATAGGAGGAGAATGAAGCGTTGTTGAAAAACATGAAGAGCCTGAAAAGTTGTGAAAAATATGAAGAGCTTCAAAAGGTGTGAAAAATATGAAGAGCTTCAAATGTGTCAAAAATGAGATGAGCATGAAACGGTCTGAAAAATAAGAGGAGCATGAAGTGGAGTTTAAAAAAAAGAAGAGCCTGAAAAGGTGTGAAAAATATGAAAAGCTTCAAAATCTGTCAAAAATATGAGGAGCATGAAACGGTCTGAAAAATAGGAGGCGCATGAAGCGGTGTTGAAAAACATGAAGAGCCTGAAAACGTGTGAAAAATATGAAGAGCTTCAAAAGGTGTAAAAAATATGAAGAGCTTCAAATGTGTCAAAAATGAGATGAGCATGAAACGGTCTGAAAAATAGGAGGAGCATGAAGTGGTGTTGAAAAAAAAGAAGAGACTGAAAAGGTTTGAAAAATATGAAGAGCATCAAAAGGTGTCAAATATATGAGCAGAATGAAACGGTCTCAAAAATAGGAGGAGCATGAAACGGTGTTGAAAAACATAAAGAGCCCGAAAAGTTGTGAAAAATATGAAAAACTTCAAAAGGTGTCAAAAATGTGATGAGCATGAAACGGTTTGAGACATAGGAGGAGCATGAAGTGGTGTTGAAAAAAAAGAAGAGACTGAAAAGGTGTGAAAAATATGAGGATCATCAAAAGGTGTGAAAAATATGAGGAGCATGAAAAGGTCTGCAAAAAGGAGGAGCATGCAGTGGTGGTGAAAAACTTGAAGAGCCTGAAAAGGTGTGAAAAATATGAAAAGCTTCAAAATCTGTCAAAAATATGAGGAGCATGAAACGGTCTGAAAAATAGGACGCGCATGAAGCGGTGTTCAAAAACATGACGAGAATGAAAAGGTGTGAAAAAATGAAGAGCTTCAAAAGGTGTCAAAAATATGAGGAGCATGAAACGGTCTGAAAAATAGGAGGAACATGAAACGGTGATCAAAATCTTGCAGAGCCTGAAAAGGTGTGAAAAATATGAAGAGCTTCAAAAGGTGTGAAATACATTAGGAGCATGAAACGGGCTGAAAAGTAGGAGAAGCATGAAGTGGTGTGGAAAAACATGAAGAGCCTGAAAAGGTGTGAAAAATATGAAAAGCTTCAAAAGGTGTCAAAATTATGAGGAGCATGAAACGGTCTGAAAAATAGGAGGAGCATGAAACGGTCTGAAAAAGAGGAGGAGCATGAAGTGGTGTTCAAAAACATGAAGAGCCTGAAAAGGTGTGAAAAATATGAAGAGCTTCAAAAATATGAAAAATATGAAGAGCTTCAAAAGGTGTGAAAAATATGAAGAGCTTCAAAAGGTGTGAAAAATATGAAGAGCTTAAAATGGTGTCAAAATGAGATGAGCATGAAACGGTCTGAAAAACAGGAGGAGAATGAAGCGGTGTTGAAAATTATCAAGAGACTGAAAAGGTGTGAAAAATATGAAGAGCTTCAAAAGGTGTGAAATACATGTGGAGCATGAAACGGTCTGAAAAAAAGGAGGAGCATGAAGCAGTCTTGAAAAACATAAAGAGCCTGAAAACGTGTGAAAAATATGAAGAGCTTCAAAAGGTGTAAAAAATATGGGGAGCATGAAACGGTCTGCAAAAAAGGAGGAGCATGAAGTGGTGTTGAAAAACTTGAACAGCCAGAAAATGTGTGAAAAATATGAAAAGCTTCAAAAGGTTTGAAATACATGAGGAGCATTAAACGGTCTGAAAAATAGGAGGAGCATGAAACCGTGTTCAAAAACATGAAGAGCCTGAAAAGGTGTGAAAAATATGAAGAGCTTCAAAAGGTGTCAAAAATACGAGGAGCATGAAACAGTCTGAAAAATAGGAGGAGCATGAAGCAGTGTTCAAAAATATGAAGAGCCTGAAAAGTTGTGAAAAATATGAAGAGCTTCAATCGGTGTGAAAAATATGAGGAGCATGAAATGGTCTGAAAAATAGGAAGAGCATGAAGCGGTGTTCAAAAACATGAAGAGCCTGAAAAGTGTGAAGAATATGAAGAGCTTCAAAAGGTGTCAAAAATATGAGGAGCATGAAACGGTCTGAAAAATAGGAGGGGCATGAAGCGGTGTTGAAAAACATGAAGAGCCTGAAAACATGTAAAAAATATGAAGAGCTTCAAAAGATGTGAAAAATATGAAGAGCTTCAAAAGGTGTGTAATACATGAGGAGCATGAAACTCTCTGAAAAATAGGAGGAGCATGAAGAGGTGTTCAAAAACATGAAGAGCCTGAAATGTTGTGAAAAATATGAAAAGCTTCAAAAGTTGTCAAAAATGAGATGAGCTTGAAACGGTCTGAAAAATAGGAAGAGCATGAAGCGGTGTTGAAAAACATGAAGAGCTGAAAACGTGTGAATTATATGAAGAGGTTCAAAAGGTGTCAAAAATATGAGGAGCAAAAAACGGTCTGAAACCAAGGAGAAGCATGAAGCGTGTTCAAATATATGAAAAGCCTGAAAAGGTGTGAAAAATATGAAGAGCTTCAAAACGTGTCAAAAATATGAGGAGCATGAAACGGTCTGAAAAATAGAAGCAGCATGAAGCGGTGTTGAAAAACATGAAGAGCCTCAAAACGTGTGAAAAATATGAAGAGCTTCAAAGTTTTGAAAAATATGAAGAGCTTCAAAAGGTGTCAAAAATGAGATGAGCATGAAACGGTCTGAAAAACAGGAGGAGCATGAAGTGGTGTTGAAAAAAAAGAAGAGCCTGTAAAGGTGTGAAATATATGAAGAGCTTCAAATGGTGTCAAAATATGAGGAAAATGAAGCGGTCTGAAAAATAGGAGGAGCATGAAGCGGTGTTGAAAAACATGAAGTGCCTGAGAAGGTGTGAAAAATATGAAGAGCTTCTAAAAGTGTCAAAAATATGAGGAGCATTTAACGGTCTGAAAAATAGGAGGAGCATGAAGTGGTGTTGAAATACATGAAGAGCCTGAAAAGGTGTGAAAAATATGAAGAGCTTCAAAAGGTGTGAAAAATGTGAGGAGTATGAAACGGTCTGCAAAATAGGAGGATCATGTAGTGGTGTTCAAAAACCTGATGAGCATGAAAAGGTATGAAAAATATGAAGAGCTTCAAAAGGTGTCAAAAATATGAGGAGCATGAAACGGTCTGAAAAATAGGAGGAGCATGAAACGGTCTGAAAAAGAGGAGGAGGATGAAGCGGTGTTGAAAAACATGAAGAGCCTGAAAAGGTGTGAAATATATGAAGAGCTTGAAAAGGTGTCAAAAATATGAGGAGAATGAAACGGTCTGAAAAATAGGAGGAGCATGAAGTAGTGTTGAAAAACATGAAGAGCCTGAAAAAGTGTGAAAAATATGAAGAGTTTCTAAAGGTGTCAAAATGAGATGAGCATGAAACGGTCTGAAAAATAGGAGGAGAATGAAGTGGTGTTAAAAAACATGAAGCGCCTGAAAAGGTGTGAAAAATATGAAGAGTTTCTAAAGGTGTCAAAATGAGATGAGCATGAAACGGTCTGAAAAATAGGAGGAGAATGAAGAGGTGTTGAAAATCATCAAGAGCCTGAAAAGGTGTGAAAAATATGAAGAGCTTCAAAAGGTGTCAAAAAGAAATGAGCATGAAAAGGTCTGAAAAATAGGAGGAGCATGAAGCTGTGTTGAAAAAAATGAAAACCCTGAAAAGGTGTGAAATATATGAAGAGTTTCTAAAGGTGTGAAATACATTGGGAGCATGAAACGATCTGAAAAATAGCAGGAGCATGAAGCGGTGTTGAAAATCACGAAGTGTCTGAAAAGTGTGATAATATGAAGAGCTTCAAAAATATGAAAAATATGAAGAGCTTCAAAAGGTCTGAAAAATATGAAGAGCTTCAAAAGGTGTCAAAAATGGGATGAGCATGAAACTGTCTGAAAAATACAGTAGCATGAAGCGGTGTTGAAAATCATGAAGAGCCTGAAAAGGTGTGAAAATTATGAAAAGCTTCAAAAGATGTGAAAAATATGAAGAGCTTCAAAAGGTGTCAAAAATATGAGGAGCATGAAACGGTCTGAAAAATAGGAGGAGCATGAAGTGGTGTTGAAAAACATGAAGAGCCTGAAAACGTGTGAAAAATACGAAGAGTTTCAAAAGATGTGAAAAATAAGAAGAGCTTCAAAAGGTGTCAAAAATGATGTGAGCATGAAACGGTCTGAAAATTAGGAGGAGCATGAAGTGGTGTTGAAAAAAATGAAGAGCCTGAAAAGGTGTGAAATATATGAAGAGCTTCAAAAGTTGTCAAAAATATGAGGAGCATGAAATGATCTAAAAAATAGGAGGAACATGAAACGGTCTGAAAAATAGGAGGAGCATGAAACGGTGTTCAAAAACATGAAGAGCCTGAAAAGGTGTGAAAAATATGAAGAGCTTCAAAAGGTGTGAAAAATATGAACAGCTTCAAAAGGTGTCAAAAATGAGATGAGCATGAAGTGGTCTGAAAAATAGGAGGAGCATGAAGTGGTGTTGAAAAACATGAAGAGCCTGAAAAGGTGTGAAAAATATGAAGAGCTTCAAAAGGTGTGAAAAATATGAGGAGCATGAAACGGTCTGAAAAATAGGAGGAGCATGAAACTGTGTTCAAAAACATGAAGAGCCTGAAAAGTTGTGAAAAATCTGAAGAGCTTCAAAAGGTGTCAAATATATGAGGAGCATGAAACTGTCTGAGATATAGGAGGAGCATGAAGCAGTGTTGAAAAACATGAAGACCCTGAAAAGTTGTGAAAAATAGGAAGAGGTTCTAAAGGTGTCAAAAATATGAGGAGCATGAAACAGTCTTTAAAATAGGATGAGAATGAGACGGTTTTGAAAAAGATGAAGAGCATGAAAAGGTGTGAAAAACATGAAGAGCTTCAAAAGGTGTAAAAATTATGAGAGGCATGAAACGACTGAAAAATAGGAGGAACATGATGCGGTGGTCAAAAACATGAAGAGCCTGAAAAGGTGTGAAAAATATGAAGAGCTTCAAAAGGTGTGAAAAATATGAGGAGCATGAAACGGTCTGAAAAATAGGAGGAGCATGAAACTGTGTTCAAAAACATGAAGAGCCTGAAAAGTTGTGAAAAATCTGAAGAGCTTCAAAAGGTGTCAAATATATGAGGAGCATGAAACTGTCTGAGATATAGGAGGAGCATGAAGCAGTGTTGAAAAACATGAAGACCCTGAAAAGTTGTGAAAAATAGGAAGAGGTTCTAAAGGTGTCAAAAATATGAGGAGCATGAAACAGTCTTTAAAATAGGATGAGAATGAGACGGTTTTGAAAAAGATGAAGAGCATGAAAAGGTGTGAAAAACATGAAGAGCTTCAAAAGGTGTAAAAATTATGAGAGGCATGAAACGACTGAAAAATAGGAGGAACATGATGCGGTGGTCAAAAACATGAAGAGCCTGAAAAGGTGTGAAAAATATGAAGAGTTTCAAAAGATGTTAAAAATATGAGGAGCATTAAACTTTCTGAAAAATTGGAGGAGCATAAAGCGGTGTTGAAAAACATGAAGAGCCTGAAAAGGTGTGAAAAATATGAAGAGCTTCAAAAGGTGTCAAAAATATAGGAGAATGAAACGGTCTGAAAAATAGGAGGAGCAGGAAACGGTGTTGAAAACATGAAGAGATGAAAAGGTGTGAAAAATATGAAGAGGTTCTAAAGGTGTCAAAAATATGAGGAGCATGAAACAGTCTTTAAAATAGGATGAGAATGAGACGGTTTTGAAAAAGATGAAGAGCATGAAAAGGTGTGAAAAACATGAAGAGCTTCAAAAGGTGTAAAAAATATGAGAGGCATGAAACGACTGAAAAATAGGAGGAGCATGATGCGGTGGTCAAAAACATGAAGAGCCTGAAAAGGTGTGAAAAATATAAAGACCTTCAAAAGGTGTCAAAAATATTAGGAGCATGAAACAGTATGAAACATAGGATGAGCATGAAACTTTTTGGAAAAAGATGAAGAGCATGAAAAGGTGTGAAAAATATGAAGAGCTTCAAAACATGTTAAAAATATGAAGAGCATGAAACTTTCTGAAAAATTGGAGGAGCATGAAGCGGTGTTGAAAAACATGAAGAGCCTGAAAAGGTGTGAAATGTATGAAGAGCTTCAAAAGTTCTCAAAAATATGAGGAGCATGAAACGGTCTGAAAAATAGGAGAAGCATGAAGCGGTGTTGAAAAACATGAAAAGCCTGAAAAGGTGGAAAAATATGAAGAGCTTCAAAAAGTGTCAACAATATGAGGAGCATGAAACGGTCTGAAAATTAGGAAGAGCATGAAACTGTGTTGATAAACATGAAGAGCCTGAAAAGGTGTGTAAAATATGAAGAGCTTCAAAAGGTTTCAAATATATGAGGAGCATGAAACAGTGTGAAAAATAGGATGAGCATGAAACGGTTTTAAAAAGACGAAGAGCCTAAAAAGTGTGACATATATGAAGAGCTTCAAAAGGTGTGAAATACATGAGGAGGTCGAAACGGTCTGAAAAGAGCAGGAGCATGAAGCGGCGTTGAAAAACATGAAGAGCCTGAAAACGTGTGAAAAATATGAAGAGCTTCAAAAGGTGTGAAATATATGAAGAGCTACAAAAGGTGTCAAAAATATGAGGAGCATGAACCGGTCTGAAATATAGGAGGAGCATGAAGTGGTGTTGAAAAACATGAAGAGCCTGAAAAGGTGTGAAAAATATGAACAGCTTCAAAAGGTGTCAAAAATATGAGGATCATGAAACAGTCTGAAAAATAGGAGGAGCATGAAGCGGTGTTGAAAAACATGAAGAGCCTGAAAAGGTGTGAAAAATATGAAGAGCTTCAAAACGTGTCAAAAATATGAGGAGCATGAAACGGTCTGAAAAATAGGAGGAGCATGAAGTAGTGTTGAAAAACATGAAGAGCCTGAAAAAGTGTGAAAAATATGAAGAGCTTCAAAATGTGTCAAAAATAGGAGGAGGATGAAACGTTGTTAAAAAAACATGAAGAGCCTGAAAAGGTGTAAAATATATGAAGAGCTTCAAAAGGTGTGAAAAATATGAAGAGCTTCAAAAGGTGTGAAATACATGAGGAGCATGAAACTCTCTGAAAAATAGGAGGAGCATGAAGCGATGGTGAAAAACATGAAGAGTCTGAAAATGTGTGAAAAATATGAAGAGCTTCAAAAATGTGAAAAATATGAAGAGCTTTAAAAGTTGTGAAAAATATGAAGAGCTTCATTAGGTGTCAAAAATTAGATGAGCAAGAAAAGGTCTGAAAAATAGGAGGAGCATTAAACGGTGATCAAAAACATGAAGAGCCTGAAAAGGTGTGAAAAATATGAAAAGCTTCAAAAATGTGAAAAATATGAAGAGCTTCAAAAAGTGTGAAAAATATGAGGAGTATGAAACGTTCTGAAAAATAGAAGGAGCATGAAGCGGTGTTGAAAAACATGAAGAGTCTGAAAATGTGTGAAAAATATGAAGAGCTTCAAAAATGTGAAAAATATGAAGAGCTTTAAAAGGTGTGGAAATATGAGGAGCATGACACGGTCTGAAAAATAGGAGGAGCATGAAGTGTTGTTCAAAAAATGAAGAGCCTGAAAAGGTGTGAAAAATATCAAGAGCTTCAAAAGGTGTGAAAAATATGAGGAGCATGAAACAGTCTGAAAAATAGGAGGAGCATGAAGCGGTGTTGAAAAACATGAAAAGCCTGAACAGGGGTGAAAAATATGAAGAGCTTCAAAAGGTGTGAAAAATATGAGGAGCATGAAACGGTCTGAAAAATAGGAGTCGCAAGAAGCGGTGTTCAAAAACATGAAGAGCCAGAAAAGGTGTGAAAAATATGAAGAGCTTCAAAAGCTGTGAAAAATATGAAGAGCTTCAAAAGGTGTGAAATACATGACGAGGATGAAACTCTCTGAAAAATAGAGGAGCATGAAGCGGTGTTCAATAATATGAAGAGCCTGGAAAGGTGTGAAAAATATGACGAGCTTCCAAAGTTGTCAAAAATATGAGGAGTATGAATCGGTCTGAAAAATAGGAGGAGCAAGAAGCTGTGTTGAAAAAGATGAAGAGCCTGAAAACGTGTGAAAATATGAAGAGCTTCAAAAGGTGTCAAAAATATGAGGAGCATGAAACAGTCTGAAAAATAGGAGGAGCATGAAGCGGATTTGAAAAGCATGAAGAGCCTGAAAAGGTATGAAAAATATGAAGAGCTTCAAAAGGTGTCAAAAATATGAGGAGCATGAAACGGTCTGAAAAATAGGAGGAGCATGAAGTAGTGTTGAAAAACATGAAGAGCCTGAAAAAGTGTGAAAAATATGAAGAGCTTTAAAAGGTCTCAAATATATGAAGAGCATGTAACTTTCTGAAAAATAGGCGGAGCATGAAACGGTGTTGAAAAACATGAAGAGTCTTAAAAGATGTGAAAAATATGAAGAGCTTCAAAATGTGTCAAAAATAGGAGGAGGATGAAACGTTGTTAAAAAAACATGAAGAGCCTGAAAAGGTGTAAAATATATGAAGAGCTTCAAAAGGTGTGAAAAATATGAAGAGCTTCAAAAGGTGTGAAATACATGAGGAGCATGAAACTCTCTGAATAATAGGAGGGGCATGAAGTGGTGTTCAAAATATGAAGAGCCTGAAAAGGTGTGAAAAATATGAAAAGCTTCAAAAATGTGAAAAATATGAAGAGCTTCAAAGAGTGTGAAAAATATGAGGAGTATGAAACGTTCTGAAAAATAGAAGGAGCATGAAGCAAAGGTGAAAAACATGAAGAGTCTGAAAATGTGTGAAAAATATGAAGAGCTTCAAAAATGTGAAAAATATGAGGAGCATGAAACGGTCTGAAAAAGAGGAGTCGCAAGAAGCGGTGTTCAAAAACATGAAGAGCCAGAAAAGGTGTGAAAAATATGAAGAGCTTCAAAAGCTGTGAAAAATATGAAGAGCTTCAAAAGGTGTGAAATACAAGATGAGGATGAAACTCTCTGAAAAATAGGAGGAGCATGAAGCGGTGTTCAATAATATGAAGAGCCTGGAAAGGTGTGAAAAATATGACGAGCTTCCAAAGTTGTCAAAAATATGAGGAGCATGAAAAGGTCTGAAAAATAGGAGCATGAAGCGGTGTTCAATAATATGAAGAGCCTGAAAATGTGTGAAATATATGAATAGCTTCAGAACGTGTCAAAAATATGAGGAGCAAGAAACGGCCTGAAAAATAGGAGGAGCATTAAACGGTGTTCAAAAATATGAGGAGCAAGAAACGGTCTGAAAAATAAGAGGAGCATGAAATGGTGTTGAAAAAAATGAAGAGCCTGAAAATGTGTGAAACATATGAAGAGCTTCAAAAGGTGTCAAAATTATGAGGAGCATGAAACGGCCTGAAAAATTGGAGGAGCATGAAGCGGTGTTCAAAAATATGAAGAGCCTGAAAAGGTGTGAAAAATATGAAGAGATTCAAAAGGTGTGAAATACATGAGGAGCATGAAACAGGCCGAAAATAGGAGAAGCATGAAGTGGTGTGGAAAAACATGAAGAGCCTAAAAAGTTGTGAGAAATATGAAGAGCTTCAAAAGATGTGAAATACATGAGGAGCATGAAACTCTCTGAAAAATAAGAGGAGCATGAAGCAGTGTCAAAAACATGAAGAGCCTAAAAAGTTGTGAGAAATATGAAGAGCTTTAAAAGGTGTCAAAAATGAGATGAGCATGAAACGGTCTGAAAAATAGGAGGAACATGAAGCGGTGTTGAGAAACATGAAGAGCCTAAAAAGTTGTGAGAAATATGAAGAGATTCACAAGGGGTCAAAAATGAGATGAGCATGAAACGGTCTGAAAAATAGGAGCATGAAACAGTGATAAAAAACATGAAGAGCCTGAAAAAGTGTGAAAAATATGAAGAGCTTCAAAAGGTGTGAAATTCATGAGGATCATGAAACGGTCTGAAAAATAGGAGAAGCATGAAGTGGTGTGGAAAAACATGAAGAGCCTGTAAACGTGTGAAAAATATGAAGAGCTTCAAAAGGTGTCAAAAATATGAGGAGCATGAAACGGTCCGAAAAATAGGAGGAGCATGAAGCAGTGTTCAAAAACATGAAGAGCCTGAAAATGTGTGAAACATATGAAGAGCTTCAAAAGGTGTCAAAATTATGAGGAGCATGAAACGGCCTGAAAAATTGGAGGAGCATGAAGCGGTGTTCAAAAATATGAAGAGCCTGAAAAGGTGTGAAAAATATGAAGAGCTTCAAAACGTGTCAAAAATATGAGTAGCATGAAACGGTCTGAAAAATAGGAGGAGCATGAAGCGGTGTTGAAAAACTTGAAGAGCCTGAAAACGTGTGAAAAATATGAAGAGCATCAAAAGGTGTGAAAAATATGAAGAGCTTCAAAAGGTGTAAAAAATGAGGTGAGCATGAAACGGTCTGAAAAATAGGAGGAGCATGAAGTGGTGTTGAAAAAAATGAAGAGCCTGAAAATGTGTGAAACATATGAAGAGCTTCAAAAGGTGTCAAAATTATGAGGAGCATGAAACGGCCTGAAAAATTGGAGGAGCATGAAGCGGTGTTCAAAAATATGAAGAGCCTGAAAAGGTGTGAAAAATATGAAGAGCTTCAAAACGTGTCAAAAATATGAGTAGCATGAAACGGTCTGAAAAATAGGAGGAGCATGAAATGGTGTTCAAAAACATGAAGAGCCTGAAAAGGTGTGAAAAACATGAAGAGCCGGAAAAGGTGTGAAAAATATGAAGAGCTTAAAAAGGTATCAAAAATATGAGGAGCATGAAACAGCCTGAAAAATAGGAGGAGCATGAAGCGGTGTTGAAAAACATGATGAAACAGAAAAGGTGTGAAAAATATGAAGTGCTTCAAAAGGTGTGCAAAATATGAAGAGATTCAAAGGGGTCCAAAATATGAGGAGCATGAAACGGTCTGAAAAATAGGAGGAACATGAAACGATGTTCAAAAACATAAAGAGACTGAAAATGTGTGAAAAATATGAAGAGCTCAAAAGGTGTGAAAAATATGTGGAGCATGAAACGGTCTGAAGAATAGGAGGAGGATTGTAGCGTTGTTCAAAAACATGAAGAGCAGGAAAAGGTGTGAATAATATGAAGAGCTTCAAAAGGTGTCAAAAATATGAGGAGCATGAAACGGTCTGAAAAATATGAGGAGCTCATATGAAGTAGTGTTGAAAAACATGAAGAGCCTGAAAATGTTTGAAATATATGAAGCGCTTCAAAAGGTTAGAGAAGTGAGAGGAGCATGAAACTGTCTTAAAAATAGGAGGATAATGAAGCAGTGTTGAAAAACATGAAGAGCCTGAAAAGGTGTGTAAATTATGAAGAGCTTCAAAAGGTGTCAAAAATATGAGGAGCATGAAATGGTCTGAAAAATAGGAGGTGCATGAAACGATGTTCAAAAATATGAAGAGCCTGAAAAGGTGTGTAAAATATGAAGAGCTTTAAAAGGTGTCAAAAATATGAGGAGCATGAAACGGTCTGAAAAATAGGAGGAGCATGAAGTGGTGTTGAAAACATGAAGATACTGAAAAAGTGTGAAATATATGAAGAGCTTCAAAAAGTGTGAAAAATATGAGGAGCTTCAAAATGTGTCAAAAATATGAGGAGCATGAAAAGGTCTTAAAAAACGGAGGAGCATGAAGCGGTGTTGAAAAATATGAAGAGCCTGAAATGGTGTGAAAAATATGAAGAGCTTCCAAAGGTGTGAAATACAAGAGGAGCATGAAACAGCCTGAAAAATATGAGGAGCATGAAGCGGTGTTGAAAAACATGACGAAACAGAAAAGGTGTGAAAAATATGAAGAACTTCAAAGGTGTCAAAATATGTGAGCATGAAACGGTCTGAAAAATAGGAGGAACATGAAACGGTGTTCAAAAACATGAAGAGCCTCAAAAGGTGTGAAAAATATGAAGAGCTTCAAAAGGTGTCAAAAATATGAGCAGCATGAAACGGTCTGAGAAATAGGAGGAGCATGAAACGGTGTTCAAAAACATGAAGAGCCTGAAAATGTGTGAAAAATATGAAGAGCTTCAAAAGTTGTGAAAAATATGAAGAGCTTCAAAAGCTGTCAAAAATGAGATGAGAATGAAACAGTCTGAAAAATAGGAGGTGCATGAAGTGGTGTTGAAAAACATGAAGACCCTGAAAAGGTGTGAAAAATATGAAGTTCTTCAAAAGGTGTCAAAAATATGAGGAGCATGAAACGGTATAAAAAATAGGAGGATCTTGAAGCAGTGTTGAAAAACATGAAGAGCATGAAAAGGTGTGAATAATATGAAGAGCTTCAAAGGAGTCAAAAATATGAGGAGCATGAAAAGGTCTGAAAAATAGGTGGAGCATGAAGCGGTGTTGAAAAACATGAAGAGCCTGAAAAGCTGTGAAAAATATGAAGAGCTTCAAAAGGAGTCAAAAATATGAGGAGCATGAAAATGTCTGAAAAATAAGAGGAGTAGGAAACGATGTTCAAAAACATGAAGAGCCTGAGAAGGTGTGAAAAATATAAAGAGCTTCAAAATGTGACAGAAATATGAGGAGCATGAAACGGTCTGAAAAATAAGAGGAGTAGGAAACGATGTTCAAAAACATGAAGAGCCTGAAAAGGTGTGAAAAGAGCTTCAAAAGGTGTCAAAAATACGAGGACCATGAAACGGTCAGAAAAAGAGGAGGAGAATGAAGCAGTGTTCAAAAACATGACGAGCTTGAAAGGTGTGAAATATAATAAGAGCTTCAAAAGGTGTGAAAAATGGGAGGAGAATGAAACTGTCTGAAATAAAGGAGGAGCATGAAGCGGTGTTGAAAAACATGAAGAGCCTGAAATGGTGTGAAAATTATGAAGAGATTCTAAAGCTGTCAAAAATATGAGGAGCCTGAAACGGTCTGAAAAATAGGAGGAGCATGAAGTGGTGTTGAAAAAGATGAAGAGCCTGAGAAGGTGTGAAAAATATGAAGAGCTTCAAAAGGTGTGAAATACATGAGGAGGATGAAACCGTCTGAAAAATAGGCGGAGCATGAAGCGTTGTTCAAATATATGAAGAGCCTGAAAAGGTGTGAAATATATGAAGAGATTCAAAAGGTGTCAAAAATATTAGGAGCATGAAACGGTCTGAAAAAAAGGAGGAGCAGGAAACCGTGTTCAAAAACATGAAGAGCCTGAAAAGGTGTGAAAAATATGAAAAGCTTCAAAAGGTGTTAAAAATAGGAGGAGCATGTAGCGGTGTTCAAAAACATGAAGAGCCTGAAAATGTGTGTAAAATATGAAGAGCTTCAAAACGTGTCAAAAATATGAGGAGCATGAAACGGTCTGAAAAATAGGTGGATCAAGAATCGGTCTTGAAAAACATGAAGAGCGTGAAAACGTGTGAAAAATATGAAGAGCTTCAAAAGGTGTGAAAAATATGAAAATCTTAAAATGGTGTCACAAATATGAGGAGCATGAAACGGTCTGAAAAATAGGAGGAACATGAAACGTTGTTCAAAAACATGAAGAGGCTCAAAAGGTGTGAAAAATATGAAGAGCTTCAAAAGGTGTGAAATACATGAGGAGCATGAAACGGTCTGAAAAATAGGAGGAGCATGAAGCGGTGTTGAAAAACATGAAGAGCCTGAAGGTGTGAAAAATATGAAGAGCTTCAAAAGGTGTCAAAAATACGAGGAGCATGAAACGGTCTGAAAAATAGGAGGAGCATGAAGCGGTGTTGAAAAACTTGAAGAGCCTGAAAACGTGTGAAAAATATGAAGAGCATCAAAAGGTGTGAAAAATATGAAGAGCTTCAAAAGGTGTAAAAAATGAGATGAGCATGAAACGGTCTGAAAAATAGGAGGAGCATGAAGTGGTGTTGAAAAAAATGAAGAGCATGAAAATGTGTGAAACATATGAAGAGCTTCAAAAGGTGTCAAAATTATGAGGAGCATGAAACGGCCTGAAAAATTGGAGGAGCATGAAGCGGTGTTCAAAAATATGAAGAGCCTGAAAAGGTGTGAAAAATATGAAGAGCTTCAAAACGTGTCAAAAATATGAGTAGCATGAAATGGTCTGAAAAATAGGAGGAGCATGAAATGGTGTTCAAAAACATGAAGAGCCTGAAAAGGTGTGAAAAACATGAAGAGCCGGAAAAGGTGTGAAAAATATGAAGAGCTTCAAAAGGTGTGAAATACATGAGGAGTTTGAAAAGGGCAGAAAAATAGGAGAAGCATGAAGTGGTGTGGAAAAATATGAAGAGCCTGAAAAGCTGTGGAAAATATGAAGAGCTTCAAAAGGTGTGAAATACATGAGGAGCATGAAACTCTCTGAAAAAAAGAAGGAGCATGAAGCGGTGTTCAAAACCATGAAGAGCCTGAAAAGGTGTGAAAAATATGAAGAGCTTCAAACGGTGTCAAAAATATGAGGAGCATGAAACAGCCTGAAAAATAGGAGGAGCATGAAGCGGTGTTGAAAAACATGACGAAACAGAAAAGGTGTGAAAAATATGAAGTGCTTCAAAAGGTGTGCAAAATATGAAGAGATTCAAAGGGGTCCAAAATATGAGGAGCATGAAACGGTCTGAAAAATAGGAGGAGCATGAAGCGATGTTCAAAAACATGAAGAGACTGAAAATGTTTGAAATATATGAAGTGCTTCAAAAGGTTTCAGAAGTGAGAGGAGCATGAAACTATCTTAAACATAGGAGGATAATGAAGCAGTGTTGAAAAACATGAAGAGCCTGAAAAGGTGTGTAAAATATGAAGAGCTTCAAAAGGTGTCAAAAATATGAGGAGCATGAAATGGTCTGAAAAATAGGAGGTGCATGAAACGATGTTCAAAAATATGAAGAGCCTGAAAAGGTGTGTAAAATATGAAGAGCTTTAAAAGGTGTCAAAAATATGAGGAGCATGAAACGGTCTGAAAAATAGGAGGAGCATGAAGTGGTGTTGAAAACATGAAGATACTGAAAAAGTGTGAAATATATGAAGAGCTTCAAAAAGTGTGAAAAATATGAGGAGCTTCAAAATGTGTCAAAAATATGAGGAGCATGAAAAGGTCTTAAAAAACGGAGGAGCATGAAGCGGTGTTAAAAAATATGAAGAGCCTGAAATGGTGTGAAAAATATGAAGAGCTTCCAAAGGTGTGAAATACAAGAGGAGCATGAAACAGCCTGAAAAATATGAGGATAATGAAGCGGTGTTGAAAAACATGACGAAACAGAAAAGGTGTGAAAAATATGAAGAACTTCAAAGGTGTCAAAATATGTGAGCATGAAACGGTCTGAAAAATAGGAGGACCAGGAAGCAGTGTTGAAAAACATGAAGAGCCTGAAAAGGTGTGAAAAATATGAAGAGCTTCAAAAGGTGTCAAAAATATGAGGAGCATGAAACGGTCTGAAAAATAGGAGGAACATGAAACGGTGTTCAAAAACATGAAGAGCCTCAAAAGGTGTGAAAAATATGAAGAGCTTCAAAAGGTGTCAAAAATATGAGGAGCATGAAACGGTCTGAAAAATAAGAGGAGCATGAAACGGTGTTCAAAAACATGAAGAGCCTGAAAATGTGTGAAAAATATGAAGAGCTTCAAAAGTTGTGAAAAATATGAAGAGCTTCAAAAGCTGTCAAAAATGAGATGAGAATGAAACAGTCTGAAAAATAGGAGGAGCATGAAGTGGTGTTGAAAAACATGAAGACCCTTAAAAGGTGTGAAAAATATGAAGATCTTCAAAAGGTGTCAAAAATATGAGGAGCATGAAACGGTATGAAAAATAGGAGGATCTTGAAGCAGTGTTGAAAAACATGAAGAGCATGAAAAGGTGTGAATAATATGAAGAGCTTCAAAGGAGTCAAAAATATGAGGAGCATGAAAAGGTCTGAAAAATAGGTGGAGCATGAAGCGGTGTTGAAAAACATGAAGAGCCTGAAAAGCTGTGAAAAATATGAAGAGCTTCAAAAGGAGTCAAAAATATGAGGAGCATGAAAATGTCTGAAAAATAAGAGGAGTAGGAAACGATGTTCAAAAACATGAAGAGCCTGAAAAGGTGTGAAAAATATAAAGAGCTTCAAAATGTGACAGAAATATGAGGAGCATGAAACGGTCTGAAAAATAAAAGGAGTAGGAAACGATGTTCAAAAACATGAAGAGCCTGAAAAGGTGTGAAAAATATGAAGAGCTTCAAAAGGTGTCAAAAATACGAGGACCATGAAACGGTCAGAAAGAGAGGAGGAGAATGAAGCAGTGTTCAAAAACATGACGAGCTTGAAAGGTGTGAAATATAATAAGAGCTTCAAAAGGTGTGAAAAATGGGAGGAGAATGAAACTGTCTGAAATAAAGGAGGAGCATGAAGCGGTGTTGAAAAACATGAAGAGCCTGAAATGGTGTGAAAATTATGAAGAGATTCTAAAGCTGTCAAAAATATGAGGAGCCTGAAACGGTCTGAAAAATAGGAGGAGCATGAAGTGGTGTTGAAAAAGATGAAGAGCCTGAGAAGGTGTGAAAAATATGAAGAGCTTCAAAAGGTGTGAAATACATGAGGAGGATGAAACCGTCTGAAAAATAGGCGGAGCATGAAGCGTTGTTCAAATATATGAAGAGCCTGAAAAGGTGTGAAATATACGAAGAGATTCAAAAGGTGTCAAAATTATTAGGAGCATGAAACGGTCTGAAAAAAAGGAGGAGCAGGAAACCGTGTTCAAAAACATGAAGAGCCTGAAAAGGTGTGAAAAATATGAAGAGCTTCAAAAGGTGTTAAAAATAGGAGGAGCATGTAGCGGTGTTCAAAAACATGAAGAGCCTGAAAATGTGTGTAAAATATGAAGAGCTTCAAAACGTGTCAAAAATATGAGGAGCATGAAACGGTCTGAAAAATAGGTGGATCAAGAATAGGTCTTGAAAAACATGAAGAGCGTGAAAACGTGTGAAAAATATGAAGAGCTTCAAAAGGTGTGAAAAATATGAAAATCTTAAAATGGTGTCACAAATATGAGGAGCATGAAACGGTCTGAAAAATAGGAGGAACATGAAACGGTGTTCAAAAACATGAAGAGGCTCAAAAGGTGTGAAAAATATGAAGAGCTTCAAAAGGTGTGAAATACATGAGGAGCATGAAACGGTCTGAAAAATAGGAGGAGCATGAAGCGGTGTTGAAAAACATGAAGAGCCTGAAGGTGTGAAAAATATGAAGAGCTTCAAAAGGTGTCAAAAATACGAGGAGCATGAAACGGTCTGAAAAATAGGAGGAGCATGAAGCGGTGTTGAAAAACTTGAAGAGCCTGAAAACGTGTGAAAAATATGAAGAGCATCAAAAGGTGTGAAAAATATGAAGAGCTTCAAAAGGTGTAAAAAATGAGATGAGCATGAAACGGTCTGAAAAATAGGAGGAGCATGAAGCGGTGTTTAAAAATATGAAGAGCCTGAAAAGATGTGAAAAATATGAAGAGCTTCAAAAGGTGTGAAATACATGAGAAGCATGAAACGGTCTGAAAAATAGGAGGAGCATGAAGCGGTATTCAAAAACATGAAGAGCCTGAAAAGCTGTGAAATTATGTCAAGCTTCAAAAGGTGTGAAAAATATGAGGAGCAGGAAACGGTCTGAAAAATAGGAGAAGCATGAAACGGTGTTAAAGAACATGAAGAGCCTGAAAAGGTGTGTAATATATGAAGAGCTTCAAAAAGTGTCAAAAATATGAGGAGCATGAAACGGTCTGAAAAATAGGAGGAGCATGAAGTGGTGTAGAAAAACATGAAGACCCTGAAAAGGTGTGAAAAATATGAAGAGCTTCAAAAGGTGTCAAAAATATGAGGAGCAGGAAATGGTCTGAAAAATAGGAGGAGCTTGAAGTGGTGTAGAAAAACATGAAGACCCTGAAAAGGTGTGAAAAATATGAAGAGCTTCAAATGGTGTGAAATATATGAGGAGCTTGAAACGGTCTGAAAAATAGGAGGAGCATGAAGCGGTGTTGAAAAACTTGAAGAGCCTGAAAACGTGTGAAAAATATGAAGAGCATCAAAAGGTGTGAAAAATATGAAGAGCTTCAAAAGGTGTAAAAAATGAGATGAGCATGAAACGGTCTGAAAAATAGGAGGAGCATGAAGTGGTGTTGAAAAAAATGAAGAGCATGAAAATGTGTGAAACATATGAAGAGCTTCAAAAGGTGTCAAAATTATGAGGAGCATGAAACGGCCTGAAAAATTGGAGGAGCATGAAGCGGTGTTCAAAAATATGAAGAGCCTGAAAAGGTGTGAAAAATATGAAGAGCTTCAAAACGTGTCAAAAATATGAGTAGCATGAAATGGTCTGAAAAATAGGAGGAGCATGAAATGGTGTTCAAAAACATGAAGAGCCTGAAAAGGTGTGAAAAACATGAAGAGCCGGAAAAGGTGTGAAAAATATGAAGAGCTTCAAAAGGTGTGAAATACATGAGGAGTTTGAAAAGGGCAGAAAAATAGGAGAAGCATGAAGTGGTGTGGAAAAATATGAAGAGCCTGAAAAGCTGTGGAAAATATGAAGAGCTTCAAAAGGTGTGAAATACATGAGGAGCATGAAACTCTCTGAAAAAAAGAAGGAGCATGAAGCGGTGTTCAAAACCATGAAGAGCCTGAAAAGGTGTGAAAAATATGAAGAGCTTCAAACGGTGTCAAAAATATGAGGAGCATGAAACAGCCTGAAAAATAGGAGGAGCATGAAGCGGTGTTGAAAAACATGACGAAACAGAAAAGGTGTGAAAAATATGAAGTGCTTCAAAAGGTGTGCAAAATATGAAGAGATTCAAAGGGGTCCAAAATATGAGGAGCATGAAACGGTCTGAAAAATAGGAGGAGCATGAAGCGATGTTCAAAAACATGAAGAGACTGAAAATGTTTGAAATATATGAAGTGCTTCAAAAGGTTTCAGAAGTGAGAGGAGCATGAAACTATCTTAAACATAGGAGGATAATGAAGCAGTGTTGAAAAACATGAAGAGCCTGAAAAGGTGTGTAAAATATGAAGAGCTTCAAAAGGTGTCAAAAATATGAGGAGCATGAAATGGTCTGAAAAATAGGAGGTGCATGAAACGATGTTCAAAAATATGAAGAGCCTGAAAAGGTGTGTAAAATATGAAGAGCTTTAAAAGGTGTCAAAAATATGAGGAGCATGAAACGGTCTGAAAAATAGGAGGAGCATGAAGTGGTGTTGAAAACATGAAGATACTGAAAAAGTGTGAAATATATGAAGAGCTTCAAAAAGTGTGAAAAATATGAGGAGCTTCAAAATGTGTCAAAAATATGAGGAGCATGAAAAGGTCTTAAAAAACGGAGGAGCATGAAGCGGTGTTAAAAAATATGAAGAGCCTGAAATGGTGTGAAAAATATGAAGAGCTTCCAAAGGTGTGAAATACAAGAGGAGCATGAAACAGCCTGAAAAATATGAGGATAATGAAGCGGTGTTGAAAAACATGACGAAACAGAAAAGGTGTGAAAAATATGAAGAACTTCAAAGGTGTCAAAATATGTGAGCATGAAACGGTCTGAAAAATAGGAGGACCAGGAAGCAGTGTTGAAAAACATGAAGAGCCTGAAAAGGTGTGAAAAATATGAAGAGCTTCAAAAGGTGTCAAAAATATGAGGAGCATGAAACGGTCTGAAAAATAGGAGGAACATGAAACGGTGTTCAAAAACATGAAGAGCCTCAAAAGGTGTGAAAAATATGAAGAGCTTCAAAAGGTGTCAAAAATATGAGGAGCATGAAACGGTCTGAAAAATAAGAGGAGCATGAAACGGTGTTCAAAAACATGAAGAGCCTGAAAATGTGTGAAAAATATGAAGAGCTTCAAAAGTTGTGAAAAATATGAAGAGCTTCAAAAGCTGTCAAAAATGAGATGAGAATGAAACAGTCTGAAAAATAGGAGGAGCATGAAGTGGTGTTGAAAAACATGAAGACCCTTAAAAGGTGTGAAAAATATGAAGATCTTCAAAAGGTGTCAAAAATATGAGGAGCATGAAACGGTATGAAAAATAGGAGGATCTTGAAGCAGTGTTGAAAAACATGAAGAGCATGAAAAGGTGTGAATAATATGAAGAGCTTCAAAGGAGTCAAAAATATGAGGAGCATGAAAAGGTCTGAAAAATAGGTGGAGCATGAAGCGGTGTTGAAAAACATGAAGAGCCTGAAAAGCTGTGAAAAATATGAAGAGCTTCAAAAGGAGTCAAAAATATGAGGAGCATGAAAATGTCTGAAAAATAAGAGGAGTAGGAAACGATGTTCAAAAACATGAAGAGCCTGAAAAGGTGTGAAAAATATAAAGAGCTTCAAAATGTGACAGAAATATGAGGAGCATGAAACGGTCTGAAAAATAAAAGGAGTAGGAAACGATGTTCAAAAACATGAAGAGCCTGAAAAGGTGTGAAAAATATGAAGAGCTTCAAAAGGTGTCAAAAATACGAGGACCATGAAACGGTCAGAAAGAGAGGAGGAGAATGAAGCAGTGTTCAAAAACATGACGAGCTTGAAAGGTGTGAAATATAATAAGAGCTTCAAAAGGTGTGAAAAATGGGAGGAGAATGAAACTGTCTGAAATAAAGGAGGAGCATGAAGCGGTGTTGAAAAACATGAAGAGCCTGAAATGGTGTGAAAATTATGAAGAGATTCTAAAGCTGTCAAAAATATGAGGAGCCTGAAACGGTCTGAAAAATAGGAGGAGCATGAAGTGGTGTTGAAAAAGATGAAGAGCCTGAGAAGGTGTGAAAAATATGAAGAGCTTCAAAAGGTGTGAAATACATGAGGAGGATGAAACCGTCTGAAAAATAGGCGGAGCATGAAGCGTTGTTCAAATATATGAAGAGCCTGAAAAGGTGTGAAATATACGAAGAGATTCAAAAGGTGTCAAAATTATTAGGAGCATGAAACGGTCTGAAAAAAAGGAGGAGCAGGAAACCGTGTTCAAAAACATGAAGAGCCTGAAAAGGTGTGAAAAATATGAAGAGCTTCATAAGGTGTTAAAAATAGGAGGAGCATGTAGCGGTGTTCAAAAACATGAAGAGCCTGAAAATGTGTGTAAAATATGAAGAGCTTCAAAACGTGTCAAAAATATGAGGAGCATGAAACGGTCTGAAAAATAGGTGGATCAAGAATAGGTCTTGAAAAACATGAAGAGCGTGAAAACGTGTGAAAAATATGAAGAGCTTCAAAAGGTGTGAAAAATATGAAAATCTTAAAATGGTGTCACAAATATGAGGAGCATGAAACGGTCTGAAAAATAGGAGGAACATGAAACGGTGTTCAAAAACATGAAGAGGCTCAAAAGGTGTGAAAAATATGAAGAGCTTCAAAAGGTGTGAAATACATGAGGAGCATGAAACGGTCTGAAAAATAGGAGGAGCATGAAGCGGTGTTGAAAAACATGAAGAGCCTGAAGGTGTGAAAAATATGAAGAGCTTCAAAAGGTGTCAAAAATACGAGGAGCATGAAACGGTCTGAAAAATAGGAGGAGCATGAAGCGGTGTTGAAAAACTTGAAGAGCCTGAAAACGTGTGAAAAATATGAAGAGCATCAAAAGGTGTGAAAAATATGAAGAGCTTCAAAAGGTGTAAAAAATGAGATGAGCATGAAACGGTCTGAAAAATAGGAGGAGCATGAAGCGGTGTTTAAAAATATGAAGAGCCTGAAAAGATGTGAAAAATATGAAGAGCTTCAAAAGGTGTGAAATACATGAGAAGCATGAAACGGTCTGAAAAATAGGAGGAGCATGAAGCGGTATTCAAAAACATGAAGAGCCTGAAAAGCTGTGAAATTATGTCAAGCTTCAAAAGGTGTGAAAAATATGAGGAGCAGGAAACGGTCTGAAAAATAGGAGAAGCATGAAACGGTGTTAAAGAACATGAAGAGCCTGAAAAGGTGTGTAATATATGAAGAGCTTCAAAAAGTGTCAAAAATATGAGGAGCATGAAACGGTCTGAAAAATAGGAGGAGCATGAAGTGGTGTAGAAAAACATGAAGACCCTGAAAAGGTGTGAAAAATATGAAGAGCTTCAAAAGGTGTCAAAAATATGAGGAGCAGGAAATGGTCTGAAAAATAGGAGGAGCTTGAAGTGGTGTAGAAAAACATGAAGACCCTGAAAAGGTGTGAAAAATATGAAGAGCTTCAAATGGTGTGAAATATATGAGGAGCTTGAAACGGTCTGAAAAATAGGAGGAGCATGAAATCTTGTTGAAAAACATGAAGAGCCTGAAAACGTGTGAAAATTATGAAGAGTTTCAAAAGGTGTGAAATATATGAAGAGCTTCAAAAGGTATCAAAAATGAGATGAGCATGAAATGGTCTGAAAGATAGGAGGGGCATGAAGCGGTGTTGAAAAACATGAAGAGCCTGAAAAGGTGTGAAAAATATGAAGAGCTTAAAAAGGTGTGAAATACATGAGGAGCATGAAACGGCCTGAAAAATAGGAAGAGCATGAAGCTGGGCTCAAAAACATGAAGAGCCTGAAAAGGTGTGAAAAATATGAAGAGCTTCAAAAGGTGTCAAAATTATGAGGAGCAGGAAACGGTCTGAAAAATAGGAGCAGCATGTAACGGTGTTGAAAAACATGAAGAGTCTGAAAACGTGTCAAAAACATGAAGAGCTTCAAAAGGTGTGAAATACATGAGGAGCATGAAACGGTCTGAAAAATAGGAGGAGCATGAAACGGTCTGAAAAATAGGAGGAGCATGAAACAGTGTTGAAAAACATGAAGATCCTGAAAAGCTGTGAAAAATATGAAGAGCTTCAAAAGGTGTCAAATATATGAGGAGCTTGAAACGGTCTGAAAAATAAGAGTAACATGAAACGGTCTGATAAATAGGAGGAGCATGAACTGGTGTTCAAAAACATGAAGAGCCTGAAAAGGTGTGAAAAATATGAAGAGCTTCAAAAGGTATGAATAATGAGAGGAGCATGAAACGGTCTGTAAAATAGGAGGAGCATGAAGCGGTGTTGAAAAACATGAAGAGCCTGAAAAGGTGTGAAAAATATGAAGAGCTTCAAAACCTGTCAAAAATATGAGGAGCCTGAAACAGTCTCAAAAATAGGAAGAGCATGAAACGGTCTGAAAAATAGGAGGATCATGAAGCGGTGTTGAAAATCGTGAAGAGCCTGAAAAGGTGTGAATAATGTGAAGAGCTTCAACAGGTGTCAAAAACATGAGAAGCATGAAACGGTCTGAAAAATAGGAGGAGTATGAAGCTGTGTTCAAAAACATGAAGAGCCAGAAAAGGTGTGAAAAATATGAAGAGCTTCAAAAAGTGTAAAAAATGAGATGAGCATGAAACGGTCTGAAAAATAGGAGGAGCATGAAGCGGTGCTGAAAAACATGAAGAGCCTGAAAAGGTTTGAAAAATATGAAGAGCTTCACACGGTGTGAAAAATATGAGGAGCATGAAACGGTCTGATAAATAGGAGGAGCATGAAGTGGAGCTGAAAAACATGAAGAGCCTGGAAAGGTGTGCAAAATATGAAGAGCTTCAAAAGGTGTAAAAAATGAGATGAGCATGAAACGGTCTGAAAAATAGGAGGAGCATGAAGCGGTGTTCAAAAACATGAAGAGCCTGAAAAGGTGTGAAATATATGAAGAGCTTGAAAAGGTGTAAAAATATGAGGAGCATGAAACCGTCTGCAAAATAGGAGGAGCATGAAATGGTGTTCAAAAACATGAAGAGCATGAAAAGATGTGAAAATTATGAAGAGCTTCAAAAGGTGTGAAATACATGAGGAGGATTAAACGGTCTGAAAAATAGGAGGAGCATGAAGTGGTGTTCAAAAACATGAAGACCATGAAAAGGTGTGAAAAATATGAAGAGCCTCAAAAGTGTGAAAAATATGATGAACATGATATGTTTTGAAAAATAGGATTAGCCTGAAGCGGTGTTCAAATACATGAAGAGCCAGAAAAGTTGTGAAAAATATGCAAAGCTTCAAAAGGTGTCAAAAAAGAGATGAGCATGAAACGGTCTGAAAAATAGGAGCAGCATGAATCGGTGCTAAAAAACATGAAGAGCCTGAAAAGGTGTGAGAAATATGAAGAGCTTCAGAAGGTGTCAAAAATATGAGGAGTATGAAACGATCTGCAAAAAATAAGGAGCAAGAAGTGGTGTTCAAAAACATGAAGAGCCTGAAAAGATGTCAAAAATATGAAGAGCTTCAAAAGGTGTCAAAAATATGAGGAGCATGAAACGGTTTGACAAATTTGAAGAGCATGAAACGGTGTTCAAAAACATGAAGAGACTGAAAAGTGGTGAAAAATATGAAGAGCTTCAAAACGTGTCAAATATATGAGGAGCATGAAACGGTCGGAAAAATAGGAGGAACATGAAGCGGTGTTGAAAAACGTGAAGATCCTGAAAAGGTGTGAAAAATACGAAGAGCTTCAAAAGGTGTGAAATACATGAGGAGCATGAAACCATCTGAAAAATAGGAGGAGCATGAAGGGATGTTCAAAAACATGAAGAGCCTGAAAACGTGTGAAAAATATTAAGAGCTTCAAAAGGTGTGAAAAATATGAAGACCTTCAAAGTGTCAAAAATCGATGAGCAGGAAATGGTCTAAAAAATAGGAGAGCATGAAATGGTGTTAAAAACATGAAGAGCCTGAAAAGGTGTGAAATATATGAAGAGCTTCAAAAGGTATCAAAAATATGAGGAGAATGAAACGGTCGGAAAAATAGGAGGGGCATGAAGCGGTGTTCAAAAACATGAAGATCCTGAAAAGGTGTGAAAAATACGAAGAGCTTCAAAAGGTGTGAAATACATGAGGAGCATGAAACCATCTGAAAAATAGGAGGAGCATGAAGCGATGTTCAAAAACATGAAGAGCCTGAAAAGGTGTGAAAAAGATGAAGAGCTTCAAAAGCTGTCAAAAATATGAGGAGCACGAAATGGTCTGAAAAATTGGAGGAGAATGAAACGGTGTTCAAAAATTTGAAGAGCCTGGAATGGTGTGAAAAATATGAAGAGCCCCTATACGTGTCAAAAATATGAGGAGCATGAAACGGTTTGAAAAATAGGCACAGCATGAAATGCTGTTCAAAAACATGAAGACCCTGAAAAGGTGTGAAAAATATGAAGAGCTTCAAAAGCTGTCAAGAATATGAGGAGCATGAAATGGTATGAAAAATAGGAGGAGCATGAAATGGTGTTGAAAAAATTGAAGAGCATGAAAAGGTGTGAGAAATATGAAGAGCTTCAAAAGGTGTCAAAATGAGATGAGAATGAAACGGTCTGAAAAATAGGAGGAGCATGAAGCGTTGTTGAAAAATATGAAGAGCATGAAAAGGTGTGAGAAATATGAAGAGCTACAAAATGTGTCAAAAATATGAGGAGCATGAAACGGTCTGCAAAAACGGAGGAGCATGAAGTGGTGTTGAAAAACATGAAGAACCTGAAAAGGTGTGAAAAATATGAAGAGCTTCAAAAGGTGTCAAAAATATGACGAGCATGAAACGGTCTGAAAAATAGGAGGAGCATGAAGCGGTGTTCAAAAACATGAAGAGCCTGAAAAGGTGTGAAAAATATGAAGAGCTTCAAAACGTGTCAAAAATATGAGGAACATGAAATGGTCTGAAAAATAAGAGGAGCATAAAACGGTCTGAATAATAGGAGGAGCGAGAAACGGTGTGGAAAAACATGAAGAGGCTGAAAAGGTGTGAAAAATATGTAGAGCCTCAAAAGATGTGAAATACATGAGGAGCATGAAACTGTCTGATAAATAGGAGGAGCATGAAGCGGTGTTCAAAAAAATGAAGAGAAAGAAAAGGTGTGAAAAATATGAAGAGCTTCAAAAGGTGTCAAAAATATGAAGAGCATGAAACAGTCTGAAAATTAGGAGGAGCATGAAGCGGTTTTGAAAGACATGAAGAGCTTGAAAAGGTGTTAAAAATATGAAGATCTTCAAAAGGTGTCAAAAATATGAGGAGCATGAAACAGTCTGAAAATTAGGAGGAGCATGAAATGGTGTTGAAAAACATGAAGAGCCTGAAAAGGTGGGAAAATGTGAATAGCTTCAAAAGGTGTCAAAAATATGAGGAGTTTGAAACGGTCTGAAAAATAGGAGGAGCATGAAGCGTTGTTCAAAACCAAGAAGAGCTTGAAAAGGTGTGAAAATTATGAAGAGCTTCAAAAGTTGTCAAAAATATGAGGAGCATGATACGGTCTGAAAAATAGGAGGAGCATGAAGCGTTGTTCAAAACCAAGAAGAGCTTGAAAAGGTGTGAAAAATATGTAGAGCCTCAAAAGATGTGAAATACATGAGGAGCATGAAACTCTCTGAAAAATAGGAGGAGCATGAAATGGTGTTCAAAAACATGAAGAGCCTGAAAAGATGTGAAAAATATGAAGAGCTTCAAAAGGTGTGAAAAATATGAATAGCATGATACTGTCTGAAAAATAGGAGAAGCATGCAGTGGTGTTCAAAAACATGAAGAGCCTGAAAAGTTGTGAAAAATACGCATAGCTTCAAAAGGTGTCAAAAATTAGATGAGCATGAAACGGTCTGAAAAATTGGAGGAGTAAGAAGTAGTGTTGAAAAATATGAAGAGCCTGAAAAGGTGTGAAAAATATGAAGAGCTTCAAAAGGTGTGAAATACATGAGGCGCATGAAACTCTCTGAAAAATAGGAGGAGCATGAAGTGGTGTTGAAAAACATGAAGAGCCTGAAATGTTGTGAAAAATATGAAGACCTTCATAACGTGTGAAAAATATGAGGAGCTTCAAAAAGTGTCAAAATTATGAGGACATGAAACGGTCTGAAAAATAGGAGGAGCATGAAAATGTCTGAAAAATAGGAGGAGCATGAAGTGGTGTTGAAAAACATGAAGAGCCTGAAAAGTGTGAAAAATATGAAGAGCTTCATAAGGTGTCAAAAATATGAGGAGCATGAAACGGTCTGAAAAATAGGAGGAGCATGAAGCGGTGTTCAAAACATGAAGACCCTGAAAATGTGTGAAAAATATGAAGAGCTTCAAAAGGTGTCAAAAATATGAGGAGCATGAAACGGTCTGAAAAATAGAAGGAGCATGAAATGCTGATCAAAAACATGAAGAGCCTGAAAAGGTGTGAAAAATATGAAGAGCTTCAAAAGGTGTGAAATACATGAGGAGCATGAAACAGTCTGAAAAATAGGAGAAGCATGACGTGGTGTGGAAAAAGATGAAGAGCCTGAAAAAGTGTGAAAAATATGAAGAGCTTCAAAAGATGTGAAATACATGAGGAGCATGAAACGGTCTGAAAAATAGGAGGAGCATGAAGCGGTGTTCAAAAACATGAAGAGCCTGAAATGTGTGAAAAATATGAAGAGCTTCAAAAGGTGTGAAAAATAGGAAGAACATGAAGCGGTGTTCAAAAACATGAAGAGCCTGAAAAGTGTGAAAAATATGAAGAGCTTCAGAAGGTGTCAAAAAAGAGATGAGCATGAAACGGATTGAAAAATAGGAGGAGCATGAAACGATCTGAAAAATAGGAGGAGCATGAAACGGTGTTGAAAACATAAAGAGCATGAAAAGGTGTGAAAAATACGAAGAGCTTCAAAAGGTGTCAAAAATATGAGGCGCATGAAACGGTCTGAAAAATAGGAGGAGCATGAAGCGGTGTTGAAAAACATGAAAGCCTTAAAAGGTGTGAAAAATATGAAGAGCTTCAAAAGGTGTCAAAAATATGAGGAGCATGAGACGGTCTGAAAAATAGGAGGAGCATGAAGCGGTGTTGAAAAACATGAAGAGCCTGAAAATGTGTGAGAAATATGAAGAGCTTCAAAATGTGTCAAAAATATGAAGAGCTTCAAAAGGTGTCAAAAAGTAGATGAGCATGAAACGGTCTGAAAAATAGGAGGAGCATGAAGTGGTTTTGAAAAACATGAAGAGCCTGAAAAGGTGTGAAAAATATGAAGAGCTTCAAAAGTGTGAAAAATATGAAGAGCTTCAAAAGGTGTCAAAATTATGCGGAGCAGGAAACAGTCTGAAAAAAAGGAGGAGCATGAAGGGGTGTTGAAAAACATGAAGAGCCTGAAAATGTGTGAGAAATATGAAGAGCTTCAAAATGTGTGAAAAATATGAAGAGCTTCAAAAGGTGTCAAAAAGTAGATGAGCATGAAACGGTCTGAAAAATAGGAGGAGCATGAAGTGGTTTTGAAAAACATGAAGAGCCTGAAAAGGTGTGAAAAATATGAAGAGCTTCAAAAGTGTGAAAAATATGAAGAGCTTCAAAAGGTGTCAAAATTATGCGGAGCAGGAAACAGTCTGAAAAAAAGGACGAGCATGAAGTGGTGTTGAAAAACATGAAGATGCTGAAATGGTGTGAAATATATGAAGAGCTTCAAAATGTGTGAAACATATGAGGAGCTTCAAAAAGTGTCAAAAATATGAGGAGCATGAAATGGTGTTAAAAATAGGAGGAGCATGAAGCGGTGTTCAAAAACATGAAGAGCCTGAAAAGGTGTGAAAAATATGAAGAGCTTCAAAAGGTGTCAAAAATATGAGGAGCATGAAACGGTCTGAAAAATAGGAGGAGCATGAAGCAGTGTTGCAATACAAGAAAAGCCTGAAAAGATGTGAAAAATATGAAGAGCTTCAAAAGGTGTCAAAAATATGAGGAGCATGAAACGATCTGAAAAATAGGAGGAGCTTGAAGCGGTGTTCAAAAACCTGAAGAGCCTGAAAAGGTGTGAAGAATATGAAGAGCTTCAAAAGGTGCCAAAAATATGAGGAGCATGAAACGGTCTGAAAAATAGGAGGAGCATGAAATGGTGTTGAAAAACATGAAGAGCCTGAAAAGGTGTGAAAAATATGAAGAGCTTCAAAATGTGTCAAAAATATGAAGAGCATGAAACGGTCTGAAAAATAGGAGGAGCTTGAAGCGGTGTTCAAAAACCTGAAGAGCCTGAAAAGGTGTCAAAAATATGACGAGCATGAAATGGTCTGAAAAATAGGAAGAACATGAAGCGGTGTTCAAAAACATGAAGAGCCTGAAAAGGTGTGAAAAATATGAAGACCTTCAAAAGGTGTCAAAAATATGAGGAGCATGAAACGGTCTGAAAATACGAGGAGCATGAAACGGTGTTCAAAATATGAAGGGCCTGAAAAGGTGTGAATTATATGAAGAGCCTCAAAATGTGTCAAAAATATGAGGAGCATGAAACTGTCTGAAAAATAGGAGGAGCATGAAGCGGTGTTGAAAAACATGAAGAGACTGAAAACGTGTGAATAATATGAAGAGCTTCAAAAGGTTTGAAAAATATGAAGAGATTCAAAAGGTGTGAAAAATATGAAGAGCTTCAGAAGGTGTCAAAAATGAGATGAGCATGAAACGGTTTGAAAAATAGGAGGAGCATGAAACGATCTGAAAAATAGGAGGAGCATGAAACGGTGTTGAAAACATAAAGAGCATGAAAAGGTGTGAAAAATACGAAGAGCTTCAAAAGGTGTCAAAAATATGAGGCGCATGAAACGGTCTGAAAAATAGGAGGAGCATGAAGCGTTGTTGAAAAACATGAAAGCCTTAAAAGGTGTGAAAAATATGAAGAGCTTCAAAAGGTGTCAAAAATATGAGGAGCATGAGACGGTCTCAAAAATAGGAGGAGCATGACAGGGTTCAAAAACATGAAGAGCCTGAAAAGGTGTGAAAAATATGAGAGCTTCAAAAGGTGTGAAATACATGAGAAGCATGAAACGGTCTGAAAAATAGGAGGAACATAAAACGGTGTTCAAAAACATGAAGGGCCTGAAAAGGTGTGAAATATATGAAGATCCTCAAAACGTGTCAAAAATATGAGGAGCATGAAACGGTCTGAAAAATAGGAGGAGCATGAAGCGGTGTTGAAAAACATGAAGAGCATGAAAAGGTGTGAAAAATATGAAGAGCTACAAAGGTGTCAAATGTATGAGGAGCATGAAACGGTCTGAAAATATGAGGAGCATGAAGCGGTGCTCTAAAACATGAGGAGCCTGAAAAGATGTGAAATATATGAAGAGCTTCAAAATGTGTGAAAAATATGAGGAGAATTAAAAGGTCTGAAAAATAGGAGGAG
Organism: Dama dama; assembly: GCF_033118175.1. NCBI lineage: Eukaryota > Metazoa > Chordata > Mammalia > Artiodactyla > Cervidae > Dama > Dama dama. The sequence continues at coordinate 462,901 of NW_026870960.1, forward strand.
CATGAAGAGGTGTTGAATAATATGAAGAGCCTGAAAAGGTGTGAAAAATATGAAGAGTTTCAAAAGGTGTCAAAAATATGAGGAGCATGAAACGGTGTGAAAAATAGGAGGAGCATGAATCATAGTTGAAAAACATGAAATGCCTGAAAAGGTGTGAAAAACATGAAGAGACTGAAAAGGTGTGAAATATATGAAGAGCTTCAAAAAGTGTGAAAAATATGAGGTGCATGAAACGTTCTGAAAAATTGGAGGAGCATGAAGCGGTGTTGAAAAACATGAAGAGAAAGAAATGATGTGAAAAATATGAAGAGCTTCAAATGGTGTCAAAAATATGAGAAGCATGAAACGGTCTGAAAGATAGGAGAAGCATGAAACGGTGATCAGAAACATGAAGAGCCTGAAAAGTTGTCAAAAATATGAATAGCTTCAAAAGGTGTGAAATTCATGAGGAGCATGAAACCTTTCTGAAAAATAGGAGAAGCATGAAGTGGTGTGGAAAAACATGAAGAGCCTGAAAAGGTGTGAAAAATATGAAGAGCTTCAAAAGGTGTTAAAAATATGAAGAGCATGAAACGGTCTGAAAATTTGGAGGATCATGAGCGGTGTTCAAAAACATGAAGAGCCTGAAAAGGTGTGAAAAATATGAAGAGCTTCAAAAGGAGTGAAATATATTAGGAGCATGAAACTCTCTGAAAAATAGGAGGAGCATGAAATGATGTTCAAAAACATGAAGAGCCTGAAAAGGTGTTGAAAATACGAAGAGATTCAAAAGGTGTGGAATACATGAGGAGGATTAAACGGTCTGAAACATAGGAGGAGCATGAAGCGGTGTTGAAAAACATGAAGAGCCTGAAAAGGTGTGAAAAATATGAAGAGCTTCAAAATGTGTGAAATACATGAGGAGTATGAAACGGTCAGAAAAATAGCAGGAGCATGAAGCGGTGTTGAAAAACATGAAGAGTCTGAAAACGTGTGAAAAGTATGAAGAGCTTCAAAATGTGAAAAATATGAAGAGCTTCAAAAGTTGTGAAAAATATGAAGAGCTTCAAAAGGTGTCAAAAAAGAGATGACCATGAAAAGGTCTGACAAATACAAGGAGCATGAAGCGGTGTTGAAAATCATGAAGAACCTGAAAAGGTATGAAAAATATGAAGAGCTTCATAAGGTGTGAAATATATGAAGAGCTTCAAAAGGTGTCAAAATGAGATGAGCATGAAACGATTTGAAAAAGAGGAGGATCATGAATTGGTGTTGAAAAAAATGAAGAGCCTGAAAAGGTGTGAAATATCTGAAGATGTACAAAATGTGTCAAATATATGAGGAGAATGAAACGGTCTGAAAAATAGGCGGAGCATGAAGCGGTGATCAAAAACATGAAGAGCCTGAAAAGGTGTGAAATATATGAAGAGCTTCTAAAGGTGTCAAAAATATGAGGAGCATGAAACGGCCTGAAAAATAGGCGGAGCATGAAGCGGTGTTGAAAAACATCAGGAGACTGAAAAGTGTGAAATATATGAAGAGCTTCAAAAGGTGTGAAAAATATGAGGAGCATGAAACGATCTGAAAAATAGGAGGAGCATGAAGCGGTGTTTAAAAACATGAAGAGCCTGAAAAGTAGTGAAAAATATGAAGAACTCAAAAGGTGTCAAAAATATGAGGAGTATGAAACGGTCTGAAAAATACGAGGAGCATGAAGCGGTGTTGAAAAACATGAAGAACCTGAAAAGGTGTGAAAAATATGAAGAGCTTCAAAAGGTGTGAAATACATGAGGAGCATGAAACGGTCTGAAAAATAGGAGGAGCATGAAGCGGTGTTGAAAAATATGAAGAGCCTGAAAAGGTGTGAAAATTATGAAGAGCTTCAAAAGGTGTCAAAAATATGAGGAGCATGAAACGGTCTTAAAAATAGGAGGAGGATGAAGCGGTGTTCAAAAACTTGAAGAGGATGAAAAGGTGTGAAAAATATGAAGAGCTTCAAAAGGTGTCAAAAATATGAGGAGCATGAAACGGTCTTAAAAATAGGAGGAGGATGAAGCGGTGTTCAAAAACTTGAAGAGGATGAAAAGGTGTGAAAAATATGAAGAGCTTTAAAAGGTGTCAAAAATATGAGGAACATGAAACGGTCTGAAAAATAGCAGGATTATGAAACGGTGTTCCAAAACATGAAGAGCCTTAAAAGGTGTGAAAAATATGAAGAGCCTCAAAACGTGTCAAAAATATGAGGAGTATGAAACGGTATGATAAATAGCAGGAGTATGAACCGGTGTTGAAAAACATGAAGAGTCTGAAATCGTGTGAAAAATATGAAGAGCTTCAAAAGATGTGAATAATATGCAAAGCTTCAAAAGATGTCAAAAATGAGATGAGCATGAAACAGTCTGAAAAATAAGAAGGGCATGAAATCATGTTCAAAAATATGAAGAGCCTGAAAAGGTGTGAAAAATATGAAGAGCTTCAAAAGTTGTGAAAAATATGAGGAGCATGATACGGTCTGAAAAATAGGCGGAGCATGAAGCGGTGTTCAATAACATGAACAGGCTGAAAAGGTGTGGAAAATATGAAGCGATTCAAAAGGTGTGAAAAATATGAGGAGCATGATACCGTCTGAAAAATAGGAGGAGCATGAAGCGGTGTTCAATAACATGAAGAGCCTGAAAAGGTGTGGAAAATATGAAGAGCTTCAAATGGTGTGAAAAATATGAGGAGCATGAAACGGTCTGAAATATAGGAGGAGCATGAACCGGTGTTCAAAAACATGAAGAGTCTGAAAAGGTGTGAAAAATATGAAGAGTTTCAAAAGGTGTCTAAAATATGAGGAGCATGGAATCGTCTGAAAAATAGGAGGAGCATGAAGCGGTGTTGAAAAACATGAAGAGCCTGAAAAGGTGTGAAAAATATGAAGAGCTTCAAAAGGTGTGAAATACATGAGGGGCATGAAACGGTCTGAAAAATAGGAGGAGCATGAAGCGGTGTTGAAAAACATGAAGTGCCTGAAAAGGTGTGAAAAATATGAACAGCTTCAAAATGTGTGAAAAATATCAGGAGCATGAAACGGTGAAAAATAGGAGGAGCATGAAGCGGTGTTGAAAAACATGAACAGTCTGAAAAGGTGTGGAAAATATGTATAGCTTCAAAAGGTGTTAAATACATGAGGAGCATGAAACGGTCTGAAAAATAAGAGGAGCATGAAGCGGTGTTCAAAAACATGAAGAGCCTGAAAAGGTGTGAAAAATATGAAGAGCTTCAAAATGTGTGAAATACATGAGGAGCATGAAAAGGTCTGAAAAATAGGAGTAGCATGAAGTGGTGTTCAAAAACATGAAGAGCCTGAAAACGTGTGAAAAATATGAGGAGCTTCAAAAATGTGAAAAATATGAAGAGCTTCAAAGGTGTCAAAAATATGAGGAGCAGGAAACGGTCTTAAATATAGGAGGAGGATGAAGTGGTGTTCAAAAACATGAAGAGCCTGAAAAGGTGTGAAAAATATGAAGAGACTCAATACGTGTCAAAAATATGAGGAGTATGAAACGGTCGGAAAAATAGCAGGAGCATGAAGCGGAGTTGAAAAACATGAAGAATCTGAAAACGTGTGAAAATTATGAAGAGTTTCAAAAATGTGAAAAATATGAAGAGCTTCAAAAGGTGTGAAAAATATGAAGAGCTTCAAAAGGTGTCAAAAAAGAGATGAGCATGAAAAAGTCTGAAAAATACGAGGAGCATGAAGCGGTGTTGAAAATCATGAAGAGCCTGAAAAAGTATGAAAAATATGAAGAGCTTCATAAGGTGTGAAATATATGAAGAGATTCAAAATGTGTCAAAATGAGATGAGCATGAAGCGATTTGAAAATAGGAGGGGCATGAATTGGTGTTGAAAAAATCGAAGAGCCTGAAAAGATGTGAAATATCTGAAGAGCTTCAAAAGGTGTCAAAGATATGAGGAGAATGAAATGCTCTGAAATATAGGCGGAGCATGAAGCGGTGATCAAAAACATGAAGAGAATGAAAAGGTGTGAATAATATGAAGAGCTTCTAAAGGTGTGAAAATATGAGGAGCATGAAACGGCCTGAAAAATAGGTGGAGCATGAAGCGGTGTTGAAAAACATCAAGAGCCTGAAAAGTGTGAAAAATATGAAGAGCTTCAAAAGGTGTGAAAATATGAGGAGCATGAAACGTTCTGAAAAATTGGAGGAGCATGAAGCGGTGTTTAAAAACATGAAGAGCCAGAAAAGTTGTGAAAAATATGAAGAGCTTCAAAAGGTGTGAAAAATATGAGGTGCATGTAATGGTCTGAAAAATAGGAGGAGCATGAAGCGGTGTTGAAAAACATGAAGAGCCTGAAAACGTGTGAAAAATATGAAGAGCTTCAAAAGGTGTGAAAAATATGAAGAGCTTCAAAAGGTGTCAAAAATATGAGGAGCATGGAATGGTCTTAAAAATAGGAGGAGCATGAAGCGGTGTTGAAAAAATGAAGAGCCTGAAAAGGTGTGAAAAATATGAACAGCTTCAAAATGTGTGAAAAATATGAGGAGCATGAAACGGTGTGAAAAATAGGAGGAGCATGAAGCGGTGTTGAAAAACATGAAGAGCCTGAAAAGCTGTGAGAAATATGAAGAGCTTCAAAAGGTGTCAAAAATATGAGGAGCATGAAACGGTCTGAAAAATAGGAGGAGCATGAAGCGATGTTGAAAAACATGAAGAGCCTGAAAACTTGTGAAAAATATGAAGAGCTTCAAAAGGTGTGAAAAATATGAAGAGCTTCAAAAGGTGTCAAAATGAGATGAGCATGAAACGGTCTGAAAAAAAGGAGGAGAATGAAGCGGTGTTGAAAAACATGAAGAGCCTGAAACCATGTGAAAAATATGAAGAGCTTCAAAAGGTGTGAAAAATATGAAGAGCTTCAAATGGTGTCAAATATTAGATGAGCCTGAAACGGTCTGAAAAATAGGAGGAGCATGAAGTGGTGTTGAATAAAATGAAGAGCCTGAAGAGGTGTGAAAAATATGAAAAGCTTCAAAAGGTGTCAAAAATATGAGGAGCATGGAATGGTCTGAAAAATAGGAGGAGCATGAAGCGGTGTTGAAAAACATGAAGAGCCTGAAAAGGTGTGAAAAATAGGAACAGCTTCAAAATGTGTGAAAAATATGAAGAGCTTCAAAACGTGTCAAAATGACATGAGAAAGAAACGGTCTGAAAAACAGGAGGAGCATGAAGTGGTGTTGAAAAAATGAAGAGCCTGAAAAGCTGTGAGAAATATGAAGAGCTTCAAAAGGTGTGAAAAATATGAAGAGCTTCAAAAGGTGTGAAATACATGAGGAGCATGAAACGGTCTGAAAAATAGGAGGAGCAGGAAGCGGTGTGGAAAAATATGAAGAGCCTGAAAAGGTGTGAAAATTATGAAGAGCTTCAAAAGGTGTCAAAAATATGAGGAGCATGAAACGGTCTTAAAAATAGGAGGAGGATGAAGCGGTGTTCAAAAACTTGAAGAGGATGAAAAGGTGTGAAAAATATGAAGAGCTTCAAAAGGTGTCAAAAATATGAGGAGCATGAAACGGTCTTAAAAATAGGAGGAGGATGAAGAGGTGTTCAAAAACTTGAAGAGGATGAAAAGGTGTGAAAAATATGAAGAGCTTTAAAAGGTGTCAAAAATATGAGGAACATGAAACGGTCTGAAAAATAGCAGGATTATGAAACGGTGTTCCAAAACATGAAGAGCCTTAAAAGGTGTGAAAAATATGAAGAGCCTCAAAACGTGTCAAAAATATGAGGAGTATGAAACGGTATGATAAATAGCAGGAGCATGAACCGGTGTTGAAAAACATGAAGAGTCTGAAATCGTGTGAAAAATATGAAGAGCTTCAAAAGTTGTGAAAAATATGAGGAGCATGATACGGTCTGAAAAATAGGCGGAGCATGAAGCGGTGTTCAATAACATGAACAGGCTGAAAAGGTGTGGAAAATATGAAGCGATTCAAAAGGTGTGAAAAATATGAGGAGCATGATACCGTCTGAAAAATAGGAGGAGCATGAAGCGGTGTTCAATAACATGAAGAGCCTGAAAAGGTGTGGAAAATATGAAGAGCTTCAAATGGTGTGAAAATATGAGGAGCATGAAACGGTCTGAAATATAGGAGGAGCATGAACCGGTGTTCAAAAACATGAAGAGTCTGAAAAGGTGTGAAAAATATGAAGAGTTTCAAAAGGTGTCTAAAATATGAGGAGCATGGAATCGTCTGAAAAATAGGAGGAGCATGAAGCGGTGTTGAAAAACATGAAGAGCCTGAAAAGGTGTGAAAAATATGAAGAGCTTCAAAATGTGTGAAATACATGAGGAGCATGAAAAGGTCTGAAAAATAGGAGTAGCATGAAGTGGTGTTCAAAAACATGAAGAGCCTGAAAACGTGTGAAAAATATGAGGAGCTTCAAAAATGTGAAAAATATGAAGAGCTTCAAAGGTGTCAAAAATATGAGGAGCAGGAAACGGTCTTAAATATAGGAGGAGGATGAAGTGGTGTTCAAAAACATGAAGAGCCTGAAAAGGTGTGAAAAATATGAAGAGACTCAATACGTGTCAAAAATATGAGGAGTATGAAACGGTCGGAAAAATAGCAGGAGCATGAAGCGGAGTTGAAAAACATGAAGAATCTGAAAACGTGTGAAAATTATGAAGAGTTTCAAAAATGTGAAAAATATGAAGAGCTTCAAAAGGTGTGAAAAATATGAAGAGCTTCAAAAGGTGTCAAAAAAGAGATGAGCATGAAAAAGTCTGAAAAATACGAGGAGCATGAAGCGGTGTTGAAAATCATGAAGAGCCTGAAAAAGTATGAAAAATATGAAGAGCTTCATAAGGTGTGAAATATATGAAGAGATTCAAAATGTGTCAAAATGAGATGAGCATGAAGCGATTTGAAAATAGGAGGGGCATGAATTGGTGTTGAAAAAATCGAAGAGCCTGAAAAGATGTGAAATATCTGAAGAGCTTCAAAAGGTGTCAAAGATATGAGGAGAATGAAATGCTCTGAAATATAGGCGGAGCATGAAGCGGTGATCAAAAACATGAAGAGAATGAAAAGGTGTGAATAATATGAAGAGCTTCTAAAGGTGTGAAAATATGAGGAGCATGAAACGGCCTGAAAAATAGGCGGAGCATGAAGCGGTGTTGAAAAACATCAAGAGCCTGAAAAGTGTGAAAAATATGAAGAGCTTCAAAAGGTGTGAAAATATGAGGAGCATGAAACGTTCTGAAAAATTGGAGGAGCATGAAGCGGTGTTTAAAAACATGAAGAGCCAGAAAAGTTGTGAAAAATATGAAGAGCTTCAAAAGGTGTGAAAAATATGAGGTGCATGTAATGGTCTGAAAAATAGGAGGAGCATGAAGCGGTGTTGAAAAACATGAAGAGCCTGAAAACGTGTGAAAAATATGAAGAGCTTCAAAAGGTGTGAAAAATATGAAGAGCTTCAAAAGGTGTCAAAAATATGAGGAGCATGGAATGGTCTTAAAAATAGGAGGAGCATGAAGCGGTGTTGAAAAAATGAAGAGCCTGAAAAGGTGTGAAAAATATGAACAGCTTCAAAATGTGTGAAAAATATGAGGAGCATGAAACGGTGTGAAAAATAGGAGGAGCATGAAGCGGTGTTGAAAAACATGAAGAGCCTGAAAAGCTGTGAGAAATATGAAGAGCTTCAAAAGGTGTCAAAAATATGAGGAGCATGAAACGGTCTGAAAAATAGGAGGAGCATGAAGCGATGTTGAAAAACATGAAGAGCCTGAAAACTTGTGAAAAATATGAAGAGCTTCAAAAGGTGTGAAAAATATGAAGAGCTTCAAAAGGTGTCAAAATGAGATGAGCATGAAACGGTCTGAAAAAAAGGAGGAGAATGAAGCGGTGTTGAAAAACATGAAGAGCCTGAAACCATGTGAAAAATATGAAGAGCTTCAAAAGGTGTGAAAAATATGAAAAGCTTCAAAAGGTGTCAAAAATATGAGGAGCATGGAATGGTCTGAAAAATAGGAGGAGCATGAAGCGGTGGTGAAAAACATGAAGAGCCTGAAAAGGTGTGAAAAATATGAACAGCTTCAAAATGTGTGAAAAATATGAAGAGCTTCAAAACGTGTCAAAATGACATGAGAAAGAAACGGTCTGAAAAACAGGAGGAGCATGAAGTGGTGTTGAAAAAATGAAGAGCCTGAAAAGCTGTGAGAAATATGAAGAGCTTCAAAAGGTGTGAAAAATATGAAGAGCTTCAAAAGGTGTCAAAAATATGAGGAAAATGAAACGGTCTGCAACATAGGAGGAGCATGAAATGGTGTTCAAAAACATGAAGAGCCTGAAAAGGTGTGAAAAATATGAAGTGATTCAAAAGGTGTGAAATACATGAGGAGGATTAAACGGTCTGAAACATAGGAGGAGCATGAAGCGGTTTTGAAAAACATGAAGAGCCTGAAAACGTGTGAAAAATATGAAGAGCTTCAAAATGTGTGAAAAATATGAAGAGCTTCAAAAGGTGTCAAAATGAGATGAGCATGAAACGGTCTGAAAAATAGGAGGAGAATGAAGCGATGTTGAAAAACATGAAGAGCCTGAAAACGTGTGAAAAATATGAAAAGCTTCGAAAGGTGTGAAAAATATGAAGAGCTTCAAATGGTGTCAAATATTAGATGAGCCTGAAACGGTCTGAAAAATAGGAGGAGCATGAAGTGGTGTTGAATAAAATGAAGAGCCTGAAGAGGTGTGAAAAATATGAAAAGCTTCAAAAGGTGTCAAAAATATGAGGAGCACGGAATGGTCTGAAAAATAGGAGGAGCATGAAGTGGTGTTGAAAAACATGAAGAGAATGAAAAGGTGTGAAAAATATGAAGAGCTTCAAAAGGTGTGAAATACATGAGGAGCATGAAACGGTCTGAAAAATAGGAGGAGCATGAAGCGGTGTTGAAAAATATGAAGAGCCTGAAAAGGTGTGAAAAATATGAACAGCTTCAAAATGTGTGAAAAATATGAGGAGCATGAAACGGTGAAAAATAGGATTAGCATGAAACGGTGTTCAAAACATGAAGAGCCTGAAAAGTTGTGAAAAATATGAAAAGCTTCAAAAGGTGTCAAAAATGAGATGAGCATGAAACGTTCTGAAAAATAGGAGGTGCATGAAGCGGTGTTGAAAAACATGAAGACCCTGAAAAGGTGTGAAAAATATGAAGAGCTTCAAAAGATGTCAAAAATATGAGGAGTAAGAAACGGTCTGAAAAATAGGAGGAGCATGAAGCGATGTTGAAGAACATGAAGAGTCTGAAAAGGTGTGAAAAATATGAAGAGCTTCAAAATGTGTGAAACACATGAGGAGCGTGAAACGGTCTGAAAAATAGGAGGAGCATGAAGTGGTTTTGAAAAACATGAAGAGCCTGAAAAGGTGTGAAAATTATGAAGAGCTTCAAAAGGTGTCAAAAATATGAGGAGCATGAAACGGTCTTAAAAATAGGAGGAGGATGAAGCGGTGTTGAAAAACATGAAAAGCCTGAAAAGGTGTGAAAAATATGAAGAGCTTCAAAAGGTGTCAAAGATGTGAGGAGAATGAAACGGTCTGAAAAATAGGCGGAGCATGAAGCGGTGATCAAAAACATGAAGAGCCTGAAAAGGTGTGAATAATATGAAGAGCTTCTAAAGGTGTCAAAAATATGAGGAGCATGAAACCGCCTGAAAAATAGGCGGAGCATGAAGTGGTGTTGAAAAACATCAAGAGCCTGAAAAGTGTGAAATATATGAAGAGCTTCAAAAGGTGTGAAAAATATGAGGAGCATGAAACGGTCTGAAAAATAGGAGGAGCATGAAGCGGTGTTGAAAATCATGAAGAGCCTGAAAAGGTGTGAAAAATATGAAGAGCTTCAAAAGGTGTGAAATACATGAGGAGCATGAAACGGTCTGAAAAATAGGAGGAGCATGAAGTGGTTTTGAAAAACATGAAGAGCCTGAAAAGGTGTGAAAATTATGAAGAGCTTCAAAAGGTGTCAAAAATATGAGGAGCATGAAACGGTCTTAAAAATAGGAGGAGGATGAAGCGGTGTTCAAAAACTTGAAGAGGATGAAATGGTGTGAAAAATATGAAGAGCTTCTAAAGGTGTCAAAAATATGAAGAGCATGAAACGGTCTTAAAAATAGGAGTAGGATGAAGCGGTGTTGAAAAACTTGAAGAAGATGAAAAGGTGTGAAAAATATGAAGAGCTTTAAAAGGTGTCAAAAATATGAGGAGCATGAAACGGTCTGAAAAATAGGAGGATTATGAAACGGTGTTCAAAAACATGAAGAGCCTGAAAAGGTGTGAAAAATATGAAGAGTCTCAAAATGTGTCAAAAATATGAGGAGTATGAAACGGTATGATAAATAGCAGGAGCATGAACCGGTGTTGAAAAACATGAAGAGTCTGAAATCGTGTGAAAAATATGAAGAGCTTCAAAAATGTGAAAAATATGAAGAGTTTCAAAAGATGTGAATAATATGCAAAGCTTCAAAAGATGTCAAAAATGAGATGAACATGAAACGGTCTGAAAAATAAGAGGGGCATGAAGTCGTGTTCAAAACTATGAAGAGCCTGAAAAGGTGTGAAAAATATGAAGTGCTTCAAAAGGTGTGAAAAATATGAGGAGCATGATACGGTCTGAAAAATAGGAGGAGCATGAAGCGGTGTTCAAAAACATGAAGAGCCTGAAAAGGTGTGAGAAATATGAAGAGCTTCAAAAGGTGTGAAAATTATGAGGAGCCTGAAACGGTCTGAGAAATAGGAGGAGCATGAAGCGGTGTTAAAAAACATGAAGAGCCTGAAAAGCTGTGAAAAATATGCAAAGCTTCAAAAGGTGTCAAACCTGAGATGATCATGAAACGGTCTGAAAAAAAGGAGGAGCATGAAGCTGTGTTCAAAAACATGAAGAGCCTGAAAAGGTGTGAAAAATATGAAGAGCTTCAAAAGGTGTCAAGAATATGAGGAGCATGAAACGGTCTGAAAAATAGGAGGAACATGAAACTGTGTTCAAAAACATGAAAAGCCTGAAAAGGTGTGAAAAATATGAAGAGCTTCAAAAGGTGTCAAAAATATGAGGAGCATGAAACGTTCTGAAAAATAGGAGGAGGATGAAGCGGTGTTGAAAAATATGAAGAGTCTGAAAAGGTGTGAAAATATAAAGACCTTCAAAAATAGAAAAATATGAAGAGCTTCAAAAGGGGTGAAAAACTTGAAGAGCTTCAAAAGGTGTCAAAAATGAGATGAGAATGAAACGGTCTGAAAAATCGGAGGAGCATGTAGCGGTGTTGTAAATCATGAAGAGCCTGAAAAGGTGTGAAAAATATGAAGAGTTTCAAAAGGTGTCAAAATCAGATGAGCATGAAACGCTCTGAAAAATAGGAGAAGCATGAAGTGGTGTTAAAAAAATGAAAAGCCTGAAAATGTGGGAAATATATGAAGAGCTTCAAAAGGTGTCAAAAATATGAGGAGAATGAAACGGTCTGCAAAATAGGAGGAGCATGAAACGGTGTTCAAAAACATGAATAGCCTGAAAAGGTGTAACAAATATGAAGAGCTTCAAAAGGTGTGAAATACATGAGGAGGATTAAACGGTCTGAAAAATAGGAGGAGCATGAAGCGTTGTTGAAAAACATGAACAGCCTGAAAAGGTGTGAAAAATATGAAGAGCTTCTAAAGGTGTCAAAAATATGAGGAGCAAGAAACAGTCTTAAAAATATGAGGAACATGAAGTGGTGTTGAAAAACATGAAGAGCCTGAAAAGGTGTGAAATATAAGAAGAGCTTCAAAAGGTGTCAAATATATGAGGAGCATGAAACGGTCTGAAAAGTAGGAGGATCATGAAATGGTGTTGAAAAACATGAAGAGCCTGAAAAGGTGTGAAAAATATGAAGAGCCTCAAAACGTGTCAAAAATATGAGTAGGATAAAACCGTATGAAAAATAGCAGGAGCATGAACCTGTGTTGAAAAACATGAAGAGTCTGAAATCGTGTGAAAAATATGAAGAGCTTAAAAATGTGAAAAATAGGAAGAGCTTCAAAAGATGTGAAAAATATGCAAAGCTTCAAAAGGTGTCAAAAATGAGATGAGCATGAAACGGTCTGAAAAATAAGAGGAGCATGAAGTCGTGTTCAAAAATATGAAGAGCCTGAAAAGGTGTGAAAAATATGAAGAGATTCAAAAGGTGTGAAAAATATGAAGACCTTGAAAAGTTGTGAAAAAAGAAATGAGCATGAAAAGGTCTGAAAAATAGGAGGAGCATGAAGCGATGTTGAAAATCATGAAGAGCCTGAAAAGGTGTGAAAAATATGAAGAGCTTCTAAAGGTGTGAAAAAGAGATGAGCATGAAAAGGTCTGAAAAATAGGAGGAGCATGAAGCGGTGTTGAAAATCATGAAGAGCCTGAAATGGTGTGAAAATTATGAAGAGCTTCAAAAGGTGTGAAATACATGAAGAGCATGAAACTATCTGAAAAATAGAAGGAGCATGAAGTGGTGTTGAAAAACATGAAGAGCCTGAAAAGGTGTGAAATATATGAATAGCTTCAAAAGGTGTCCAAAATATGAGGTGCATGAAACAGTTTGAAAAATAGGAATAGCATGAAACGGTGTTCAAAAACATGAAGAGGCTGAAAAGGTGTGAAAACATATGAGCAGCTTCAAAAAGTGTCAAAAATATGAGGAGCAAGAAACGGTCTGAAAAATATGAGGAGCATGAAGAGATGTTGAAGAAAATGAAGAGCCTGAAAAGGTGTGAAAAATATGAAGAGCTTCAAAAGGTGTGAAATACATGAGGAGCATGTAACTCTCTGAAAAATAAGAGGAGCATGAAGCGGTGCTCAAAAACATGAAGAGCCTGAAAAGTTGTGAAAAATATGAAGAGCTTCAAAAGGTGTCAAAAATATGAGGAGCATAAAACGGTCTGAAAAATAGGAGGAGCATTAAGGGGAGTTCAAATACATGAAGAGCCTGAAATGCTTTGAAAAATATGAAGAGCTTCAAAAGTTGTCAAAAATATGAGGAGCATGAAACGGTCTGAAAAATAGGAGGAGCATGAAGCGATGTTGAAGAACATGAAGAGTCTGAAAAGGTGTGAAAAATATGAAGAGCTTCAAAATGTGTGAAACACATGAGGAGCGTGAAACGGTCTGAAAAATAGGAGGAGCATGAAGTGGTTTTGAAAAACATGAAGAGCCTGAAAAGGAGTGAAAATTATGAAGAGCTTCAAAAGGTGTCAAAAATATGAGGAGCATGAAACGGTCTGAAAAATAGGAGGAACATGAAGCGGTGTTGAAAAACATGAAGAGCCTGAAAAGGTGTGAAAAATATGAAGAGTTTCAAAATTGTCCAAAATATGAGGAGAATGAATCGGTCTGCAAAATAGGAGGAGCAAGAAAAGGTGTTCAAAACATGAAGAGCCTGAAAATGTGTGAAAAATATGAAGAGCTTCTAAAGGTGTCAAAAATATGAGGAGCATAAAACGGTCTTAAAAATAGGAGGAGCATGAAGTGGTGTTGAAAAACATGAAGAGCCTGAAAAGGTGTGAAATATACAAAGAGCTTCAAAAGGTGTCAAATATATGAGGAGCATGAAACGGTCTGAAAATTAGGAGGAGCATGAAGTGGTGTTCAAAAACATGAAGAGCCTGAAAAGGTGTGAAAAATATGAAGAGTTTAAAAAGGTGTCAAATATATGAGGAGCATGAAAAGGTCTGAAAAATAGGAGGAGCATGAAACGTTGTTCAAAAACATGAAGAGCCTGAAAAGGTGTGAAAAATATGAAGAGCTTCAAAACGTGTCAAAAATATGAGGAGCATGAAACGGTCTCAAAAATAGAAGCAGAATGAAGCGGTGTTGAAAATCATGAAGAGCCTGAAAAGGTGTGAAAAATATAAAGAGCTTCAAAAGGTGTGAAAAATATGAAGAGCTTCAAATGGTGTCAAAATGAGATGAGCATGAAACGGTCTGAAAAATAGGAGGAGCATGAAGCGGTGTTGAAAAACATGAAGAGCCTGAAAAGGTGTGAAAATATGAAGAGATTCAAAAATATGAAAAATATGAAGAGCTTCAAAAGGTGTGAAAAATATGAAGAGCTTCAAAAGGTGTGAAAAATATGAGAAGCAAGAAATGGTCTGAAAAATAGGAGGATTATGAAACGGTGTGCAAAAACAAGAAGAGCCTGAAAAGGTGTGAAAAATAGGAAGAGTTTCTAAAGGTGTCAAAATGAGATGAGCATGAAACGGTCTGAAAAATAGGAGGAGCATGACCCAGTGTTCAAAAACATGAAGAGCCTGATAAGGTGTGAAAAATATGAAGAGCTTCAAAAGGTGTCAAAAATATGAAGAGCATCAAATGTTCTGAAAAATAGGAGGATCATGAAATGGTGTTGAAAAACATGAAGAGCCTGAAAAGGTGTGAAAAATATGAAGAGCTACAAAAGGTGTCAAAAATATGAGGAGCATGAAACGGTCTGAAAAATAGGAGGAGCATGAAGCTATTTTCAAAAAAATTAAGAGCGTGAAAGGTGTGAAAAATATGAAGAACTTCAAAAGGTGTGAAAAATATGAGGAACATGAAACGGTCTGAAAATTAGGAGGATCATGAAGTGGTGTTCAAAAACATGAAGAGCCTGAAAAGGTGTGAAAAATATGAAGAGCTTAAAAAGGTGTCAAATATATGAGGAGCATGAACGGTCTGAAAAAGAGGAGGAGCATGGAACGGTGTTCAAAAACATGAAGAGTCTGAAAAGGTGTGAAAAATATGAAGAGCTTCAAAAGGTGTCAAAAATATGAGGAGCATGAAATGGTCGCAAAAATAGAAGCAGCTTGAAGCGGTATTGAAAAACATGAAGAGCCTGAAAAGCTGTGAAATATATGAAGAGCTTGAAAAGGTGTCAAAAATATGAGGAGAATGAAACAGTCTGAAAAATAGGAGGAGCATGAAGCTGTGTTAAAAAACATGAAGAGACTGAAAAGGTGTGAAAATAGGAAGAGTTTCTAAAGGTGTCAAAATGAGATGAGCATGAAACGGTCTGAAAAATAGGAGGAGAATGAAGAGGTGTTGAAAATCATCAAGAGCCTGAAAAGCTGTGAAAAATATGAAGAGCTTGAAAAGGTGTCAAAAATCCGATGAGAACGAAATGGTCTGAATAATAGGAGGAACATGAAGTGGTGTTGAAAAACATGAAGAACCTGAAAAGGTGTGAAAAATATGAAGATCTTCAAAAGGTGTCAAAAATATGAGAAGCATGAAACGATCGAAAATTGGAGGAGCATGAAGAGGTTTGAAAAACATGAAGAGCCTGAAAAGTTGTGAAAAATATGAAGAGCTTCAAAAGGTGTCAAAATTATGAGGAGCATGAAACGGTCTGAAAAAAAGGAGGAGCATGAAGCGGTGGTCCAAAACATGAAGAGCCTGAAACACTGTGAAAAATATGAAGAGCTTCAAAATGTGTCAAAAATATGAGGAGGATGAAAAGGTCTGAAAAATAGGAGGAGAATGAAGCGGTGTTTAAAAACATGAAGAGCCTGAAAAGGTGTGAAAAATATGAAGAGCTTAAAAACGAGTCAAAAATATGAGTAGGATAAAACCGTATGAAAAATAGCAGGAGCATGAAACGGTGTTGAAAAACATGAAGAGCCTGAAAAGGTGTGAAAAATATGAAGAGCATCAAAAGGTGTCAAAAATATGAGGAGCATGAAACTGTTTGAAAAATAGGAGGAGCATGAAGCGGTGTTCAAAAACATGAAGAGCCTGAAAAGGAGTGCAAAATATGAAGAGCTTCAAAAGGTGTGAAAATTATGAGGATCAGGAAGCGGTCTGAAAAATAGGAGGAGCATGAAGCGGTTTACAAAAACATGAAGAGCCTGAAAAGGTGTCAAAAATATGAAGAGCTTCAAAAGGTGTCAAAATATTAGGAGCATGAAACAGCCTGAAAAATAGGATGAGCATGAAACGGTTTTGAAAAAGATGAAGAGCATGAAAAAGTGTGAAAAATATGAAGAGCTTCAAAAGGTGTCAATAATATGAGGTGCATGAAACAGTCTGAAAATTAGGAGGAGCATGAAACGGTGTTGAAAAACATGAAGAGCCTGAAAAAGTGTGAAAAATATGAAGAGCTTCAAAAGGTGGCAAAATTATGAGGAGCATGAAACGGTGTTCAAAAACATGAATAGCCTGAAAAGGTGTGAAAAATATGAAGAGCTTCAAAAGGTGTGAAAAATATGAAGAGCTTCAGAAGGTGTGAAAAATATGAAGAGCTTCAAAAGGTGTCAAAAATATGAGAAGCATGAAACGATCGAAAATTGGAGAAGCATGAAGAGGTTTGAAAAACATGAAGAGCCTGAAAAGGTGTGAAAAATATGAAGAGCTTCAATAGGTGTCAAAATTATGAGGAGCATGAAACGGTGTTCAAAAACATGAATAGCCTGAAAAGGTGTGAAAAATATGAAGAGCTTCAAAAGGTGTGAAAAATATGAAGAGCTTCAAAAGGTGTGAAAAATATGAAGAGCTTCAAAATGTGTGAAATACATGAGGAGCATGAAACGGTCAGAAAAATAGGAGGAGCATCAAGCAGTGTTGAAAAACATGAAGAACCTGAAAAGTTGTGAAAAATATGAAGAGCTTCAAAGTGTATGAAATACATGAGGAGCATGAAACGGTGTGAAAAATAGGAGGAGCATGAAGCGGTGTTGAAAAACATGAAGAGACTTAAAATGTGTGAAATATATGAAGAGCTTCAAAAAGTGTGAAAAATATGAAGAGACTCAAAGGTGTCAAAAATATGAGGAGCAAGAAACGGACTGAAAATAGGAGGAGCATGAAACGGTGTTCAAAAACATGAAGAGCCTGAAAAGGTGTGAAAAATATGAAGAGCTTCAAAAGGTGTCAAAAATATGAGGAGCATGAAACGGTCTGAAAAATAGGAGGAGCGTTGTAGCGTTGGACAAAATTTGAAGAGCCTTAAATGGTGTGAAATATATGAAGAGCTTCAAAAGGTGTGAAATACATGAGGAGCATGAAACGGTTTGAAAAATAGGAGGAGCATGAAGCGGTGTTGAAAAACATGAAGAGCCTGAAAAGGTGTGAAATATATGAAGAGCTTCAAAATTTGTCAAAAATATGAGGATATGAGGAGTATGAAACGGTTTGAAAAGTAGGAACAGCATGAAACGGTGTTTAATAACATCAAGAGCCTGAAAAGGTGTGAAAAATATGAAGAGCTTCAAATGGTGTCAAAAATATGAGGAGTATGAAACGGTCTGAAATATAGGAGGAGCATGAAGCGGTGTTGAAAAATTTGAAGAGCCTGAAAAGATGTGAAAAATATGAAGAGCTTCAAATGGTGTGAAATACATGAGGAGCATGAAGCGGTCTGAAAAATAGGAGGAGCATGAAGCGGTGTTGAAAAACATGAAGAGCCTGAAAAGGTGTGAAAAATATGAAGAGCTTCAAATGGTGTGAAAAATATGAGGAGCATGAAATGGTCTGAAAAATAGGAGGAGCATGAAGCGGTGTTCAAAAACATGAAAAAATATAAAAATAAATAAAAAAAATACATAAAAAAAACATGAAGAGCCTGAAAACGTGTGAAAAATATGAAGACATTCAAAAAGTGTCAAAAATATGAAGAGCATGAAACGGTCGGAAAAGTAGGAGGAGCATGAAGTGGGGTGAAAAACATGAAGAGCCTAAAAAAGGTGTGAAAAATATGAAGAGCTTCAAAACTTGTCAAAAATATGAGGAGCATGAAACGGTCTGAAAAACAGGAGGATCATGAAGCGGTGTTGAAAAACATGAAGAGCCTGAAATGGTGTGATATACATGAAAAGCTTCAAAATGATTGAAAAATATGAGGAACTTCAAAAAGTGTCAGAAATATGAGGAGCAAGAAACGGTCTGAAAAATAGGAGTAGCATGAAGCGGTGTTGAAAAACATGAAGAGCCTGAACACGTGTGAAAAAATATGAAGAGCTTCAAAAGGTGTGAAGAATATGAAGAGCTTCAAAAGGTGTCAAAAATGAGATGAGCATGAAACGGTCTGAAAAATAGGAGGAGAATGAAGTGGTGTTGAAAAAAAAAGAAGAGCCTGAAAAGCTGTGAAATATATGAAGAGCTTCAAAAGGTGTCAAAAATATGAGGAGCATGAAACGGTCTGAAAAATAGGAGGAGCATGAAGCAGTGTTCAAAAACCTGAAGAGTGTGAAAAGGTGTGAAAAATATGAAGAGCTTCAAAAGGTGTCAAAAATATGAGGAGCATGAAACGGTCTGAATAATAGGAGGAGCATGAAGCGGTGTTGAAAAACATGAAGAGCTTGAAAACATGTGAAAAAATCGAAGAGCTTCAAAAGGTGTCAAAAATATGAGGAGCATGAAACGGTCTGAATAATAGGAGGAGCATGAAGCGGTGTTGAAAAACATGAAGAGCGTGAAAAGGTGTGAAAAATATGAAGAGCTTCAAAAGGTGTCAAAAATATGAGGAGCATGAAACGGTCTGAATAATAGGAGGAGCATGAAGCGGTGTTGAAAAACATGAAGAGCCTGAAAACGTGTGAAAAAATATGAAGAGCTTCAAAATGTGTGAAAAATATGAAGAGATTCAAAAGGTGTCAAAAATGCGATGTGCATGAAACGGTCTGAAAAATAGGAGGAGCATGAAGTCTTGTAGAAAAAAAAGAAGAGCCTGAAAAGGTGTGAAATATATGAAGAGCTTCAAAAGGTGTCAAAATATGAGGAGCACGAAACGGTCTGAAAAATAGGAGGAGCATGAAGCGGTGTTGAAAAACATGAAGAGCGTAAAAAGGTGTGAAAAATATGAAGAGCTTCTAAAGGTATCAAAAATATGAGGAGCATGAAACGGTCTGAAAAATAGGAGGAGCATGAAGCGGTGTTCAAAAACCTGAAGAGCCTGAAAAGGTGTGAAAAATATGAAGAGCTTCAAAAGATGTGAAAATTATGAGGAGCATGAAACGGTCTGAAAAATAGGAGGTGCATGAAACATTGATCAAAAACATGAAGAGCCTGAAAAGGTGTGAAAAATATGAAGAGCTGCAAAAGGTTTGAAATACATGATGAGCATGAAACGGGCTGAAAAATAGGAGAAGCATGAAGGGGTGTTGAAAAACATGAAGAGCCTGAAACAGTGTGAAAAAATATGAAGAGCTTCAAAATGTGTCAAAAATATGAGGAGCATGAAACGGTCTGAAAAATAGGAGAGGCATGAAGTTGTGTTGAAAAACAAGAAGAGCCTGAAAAGGTGTGACATATATGAATAGCTTCAAAAGGTGTAACAAATATGAGGACCATGAAACGGTTTGAAAAATAGGAAGAGCATGAAACGGTGTTCAAAAACATGAAGAGCTTGAAAAGGTGTGAAAAATATGAAGAGCTTCAAAAGGTGTCAAAAATATGAAGAGCATGAAACGGTCTGAAAAATAGGAGGATCATGAAGCGGTGTTCAAAAACATGAAGAGCTTGAAAAGGTGTGAAAAATATGAAGAGCTTCAAAAGGTGTCAAAAATATGAGGAGCATGAAACGGTCTGAAAAATAGGAGGAGCCTGAAACTGTGATCAAAAACTTGAAGAGCCTGCAAAGGTGTGAAAAATAGGAAGAGCTTCAAAAGGTGTAAAATACATGAGGAGCATGAAACTCTCTGAAAAATAGGAGGAGCATGAAGATGTGCTCAAAAACATGAAGAGCCTGAAAAGTTGTGAAAAATATGAAGAGCTTCAAAAGGTGTCAAAAATATGAGGAGGATAAAACCGTCTGAAAAATAGGAGGAGCATGAAGCGGAGTTCAAATACATGAAGAGCCTGAAATGCTGTGAAAAATATGAAGAGCTTCAAAAGGTGTCAAAAATATGAGGAGCATGAAACGGTCTGTAAAATAGGAGGAGGTTGAAGCTGTTTTGAAAAACAAGAAGAGACTAAAAAGGTGTGGAAAATATGAAGAGCTTCAAAAGGTGTCAAAAATATGAGGAGGATAAAACCGTCTGAAAAATAGGACGAGCATGAAGCGGTGTTGAAAAACATGAAGAGCCTGAAAAGGTGTGAAAAATATGAAGAGCTTGAAACGGTCTGAAAAATAGGAGGATCAAGAAACGGTGTTGAAAAACATGAAGAGCCTGAATACGTGTAAAATATGAAGAGCTACAAAAGGTGTCAAAAATATGAGGAGCATGAAACGGTCTGTAAAATAGGAGGAGGTTGAAGCTGTGTTGAAAAACAAGAAGAGACTGAAAAAATGTGGAAAATATGAAGAGCTTCAAAAGGTGTGAAAAATATGAAGAGCTTCAAAAGGTGTCAAAATTGAGATGAGCATGAAACGGTCTGACAAATAGGACGAGCATGAAGTGGTGTTGAAAAAAAGGAAGAGCCTGAAAAGATGTGAAAAATATGAAGAGCTTCAAAAGGTGTCAAAAATAGGAGGAGAATGAAACGGTTTGAAACATAGGTGGAGCATGAAGGGGTGTTCAAAAATATGAAGAGCCTGAAAAGGTGTGAAAAATAAGAAGAGCTTCAAAAGGTGTCAAAAATATGAGGAGCATGAAATGGTCTGAAAAATAGGAGGAGCATGAAATGCTGATCAAACACATGAAGACCTGAAAAGTTTTGAAAAATATAAAGAGCTTCAAAAGGTGGGAAATACATTTGGACATGAAACGGTCTGAAAAATAGGAGGAGCATGAGGCGGTTTTCAAATACATGAAGAGCCTGAAAAGTGTGAAAAATATGAAGAGCTTCAAAAGGTGTCAAATATATGAGGAGAATGAAACGGTCTGAAAAATAGGAGGAGCATGAAGTGGTGTTGAAAAACATGAAGAGCCTAAAATGGTGTGAAATATATGAAGAGCTTCAAAAGGTGTCAAAAAAATGAAGAGCATGAAAAGGTCTGAAAAATAGGAGGAGCATGAAGCGGTGTTGAAAAACATGAAGAGCCTGAACACGTGTGAAAAAATATGAAGAGCTTCAAAAGGTGTGAAGAATATGAAGAGCTTCAAAAGGTGTCAAAAATGAGATGAGCATGAAACGGTCTGAAAAATAGGAGGAGCATGAAGTGGTGTTGAAAAAGAAAGAAGAGCCTGAAAAGCTGTGAAATATATGAAGAGCTTCAAAAGTTGTCAAAAATATGAGGAGCATGAAACGGTCTGAAATATAGGAGGAGCATGAAGCGGTGTTGAAAAACATGAAGAGCGTGAAAAGGTGTGAAAAATATGAAGAGCTTCTAAAGGTGTCAAAAATATGAGGAGCATGAAACGGTCTGAAAAATAGGAGGAGCATGAAGCGGTGTTCAAAAACCTGAAGAGCGTGAAAAGGTGTGAAAAATATGAAGAGCTTCAAAAGGTGTCAAAAATATGAGGAGCAAGAAACGGTCTGAATAATAGGAGGAGCATGAAGCGGTGTTGAAAAACATGAAGAGCCTGAAAACGTGTGAAAAAATATGAAGAGCTTCAAAAGGTGTGAAAAATATGAAGAGATTCAAAAGGTGTCAAAAATGCGATGCGCATGAAACGGTCTGAAAAATAGGAGGAGCATGAAGTCTTGTTGAAAAAAAAGAAGAGCCTGAAAAGGTGTGAAATATATGAAGAGCTTCAAAAGGTATCAAAAATATGAGGTGCACGAAACGGTCTGAAAAATAGGAGGAGCATGAAGCGATGTTGAACAACATGAAGAGTGTGAAAAGGTGTGAAAAATATGAAGAGCTTCTAAAGGTATCAAAAATATGAGGAGCATGAAACCGTCTGAAAAATAGGAGGAGCATGAGGCGGTTTTCAAATACATGAAGAGCCTGAAAAGTGTGAAAAATATGTAGAGCTTCAAAAGGTGTCAAAAATATGAGGAGCATGAAACGGTCTGAAAAATAGGACGAGCATGAAGCGGTGTAGAAAAACATGAAGAGCCTGAACAGGTGTGAAAAATATGAAGAGCTTCAAAAGTTGTGAAAAATATGAAGAGCTTCAAAAGGTGTCAAAAATATGAGGAGCATTAAACGGTCTGAAAAATAGGAGAGGCATGAATTTGTTTTGAAAAACATGAAGAGCCTGAAAAGGTGTGAAAAATAGGAAGAGCTTCAAAAGGTGTAAAATACATGAGGAGCATGAAACTCTCTGAAAAATAGGAGGAGCATGAAGATGTGCTCAAAAACATGAAGAGCCGGAAAAGTTGTGAAAAATATGAAGAGCTTCAAAAGTTGTGAAAAATATAAAGATCTTGAAACGGTCTGAAAAATAGGAGGATCAAGAAACGGTCTTGAAAAACATGAAGAGCCTGAATACGTGTAAAATATGAAGAGCTGCAAAAGGTGTCAAAAATATGAGGAGCATGAAACGGTCTGGAAAATAGGAGGAGCATGAAATGCTGATCAAACACATGAAGGGACTGAAAAGTTTTGAAAAATATAAAGAGCTTCAAAAGGTGTCAAAAATATGAGGAGCATGAAACGATCTGAAAAATAGGAGAGGCATGAAGTTGTGTTGAAAAACATGAAGAGCCTGAAAAGGTGTGAAACATATGAATTGCTTCAAAAGGTGTAACAAATATGAGGACCATAAAACGGTTTGAAAAATAGGAAGAGCATGAAACGGTGTTCAAAAACATGAAGAGCCTGAATACGTGTAAAATATGAAGAGCTTCAAAAGGTGTGAAAAATATGAAGACATTCAAAGGTGTCAAAATTATGAGGAGCAAGAAACGGTCTGAAAATAGGAAGAGCATGATACGGTGTTGAAAATCATGAAGAGCCTGAAAAGGTGTGAAAAATTTGAAGTGCTTCAAAATGTGTGAAAATTAGGAGGGTCATGAAGCGGTGTTCCAAAACATGAAGAGCCTGAAAATGTGTGTAAAATATGAAGAGCTTCAAAACGTGTCAAAAATATGAGGAGCATGAAACGGTCTGAAAAAATAGGAGGATCAAGAAGCGGTGTTGAAAACATGAAGATCTGAAAACGTGTGAAAAATATGAAGAGCTTCAAAAGGTGTGAAAAATATGAAGAGCTTCAAAAGGTGTCAAAAATGAGATGAGCATGAAACGGTCTGAAAAATAGGAGGAGCATGAAGCGGTGTTCAAAAACATGAAGAGACTGAAAAAGTGTGAAAAATATGAAAAGGTTCAAAATGTGTCAAAAATATGAGGAGCATGAAACGGTCTGAAAAATAGGAGGATCATGAAACGGTCTTCAAAACATAAAGAACCTGAAAAGGTGTGAAAAATATGAAGAGCTTTTAAAGGTGTCAAAAATATGAGGAGCATGAAACGGTCTGAAAAAGAGGAGGAGCATGAAACCGTGTTCAAAAACATGAAGAGCCTGAAATGGTGTGAAAAATATGAACAGCTTCAAAAGGTGTGAAAAATATGAAGAGCTTCAAAAGCTGTCAAAAATGAGATGAGCATGAAACGGTCTGAAAAATCAGAGGAGCATGAAGTGGGGTTGAAAATCATGAAGAGCCTGAAAAGGTGTGTAAAATATGAAGAGCTTCAAAAGGAGTGAAAGACTTGAGGAGCATGAAACCGTCTGAATTATAGGAGCAGCATGAAACGGTGTTGAAAAACATGAAGAGCCTCAAAAGGTGTGAAAAATATGAAGAGCTCAAAAGGTGTCAAAAAATGAAGAGCTTCAAAAAGTGTGACAAATGAGATGAGCATGAAATGGTGTGAAAAAGGAGGAGCATGAAGTGGTGTTGAAAAACATGAAGAGCCTGAAAAGGTGTAAAATATATGAAGAGATTCAAAAGGTGTCAAAAATATGAGGAGCTTGAAACGGTCTGAAAAATTGGAGGATCATGAAGCGGTGTTGAAAAACATGAAGAGCCTGAAAAGTTGTGAAAAATATGAAGAGCTTCAATGGTGTCAAAAATGGGAGGAGCATGAAACGGTCTGAAAAATAGGAGGAGCATGAAATCGTGTTCAAAAACATGAAGAGCCTGAAAAGGTGTGAAAAATATGAAGAGATTCAAAAGGTGTCAAAAATATGAGGAGCATGAAACGGTCTGAAAAATAGGTGGATCAAGAAGCGGTGTTGACAAACAGATGGAGAAACATACCGTGTTCATGGATTGGAAGAATTAATATTGTCAAAATGGCTATTCTACCCAAAGCAGTCTATAGATTCAATGCAATCCCTATCAAGCTACCAACGGTATTTTTCACAGAACTAGACCAAAGAATTTCACAATTTGTATGGAAATACAAAAAACCTCGAATAACCAAAGTAATCTTGAGAAAGAAGAATGGAACTGGAGGAATCAACCTGCCTGACTTCAGACTCTACTACAAAGCCGCAGTCATCAAGACAGTATGGTACTGGCACAAAGACAGAAATATAGATCAATGGAACAGAATAGAAAGCCCAGAGATAAATCCACAAACCTATGGACACCTTATTTTTGACAAAGGAGGCAAGGATATACAATGGAAAAAAGACAACCTCTTTAACAAGTGGTGCTGGGAAAACTGGTCAACCACTTGTAAAAGAATGAAACTAGAACACTTTCTAACACCATACACAAAAATAAACTCAAAATGGATTAAAGATCTAAATGTAAGACCAGAAACTATAAAACTCCTAGAGGAGAACATACGCAAAACACTCTCCGACATAAATCAAAGCAAGATCCTCTATGACCCACCTCCCAGAATATTGGAAATAAAAGCAAAACTAAACAAATGGGACCTAATGAAACTTAAAAGCTTTTGCACTACAAAGGAAACTATAAGTAAGGTGAAAAGACAGCCCTCAGATTGGGAGAAAATAATAGCAAATGAAGAAACAGACAAAGGATTAATCTCAAAAATATACAAGCAACTCCTGCAGCTCAATTCCAGAAAAATAAATGACCCAATCAAAAAATGGGCCAAAGAACTAAACAGACATTTCTCCAAAGAAGACATACAGATGGCTAACAAACACATGAAAAGAGGCTCAACATCACTCATTATTAGAGAAATGCAAATCAAAACCACAATGAGGTACCATTACACGCCAGTCAGGATGGCTGCTATCCAAAAGTCTACAAGCAATAAATGCTGGAGAGGGTGTGGAGAAAAGGGAACCCTCTTACACTGTTGGTGGGAATGCAAACTAGTACAGCCGCTATGGAAAACAGTGTGGAGATTTCTTAAAAAACTGGAAATAGAACTGCCATATGACCCAGCAATCCCACTTCTGGGCATACACACTGAGGAAACCAGATCTGAAAGAGACACGTGCACCCCAATGTTCATCGCAGCACTGTTTATAATAGCCAGGACATGGAAGCAACCTAGATGCCCATCAGCAGATGAATGGATAAGGAAGCTGTGGTACATATACACCATGGAATATTACTAAGCCATTAAAAAGAATTCATTTGAACCAGTCCTAATGAGATGGATGAAGCTGGAGCCCATTATACAGAGTGAAGTAAGCCAGAAAGATAAAGAACATTACAGCATACTGACACATGTATATGGAATTTAGAAAGGTGATAACGATAACCCTATATGCAGAACAGAAAAAGAGACACAGAAACACAGAACAGACTTTTGAACTTTGTGGGAGAATGTGAGGGTGGGATATTTCAAAAGAACAGCATGTATAATATCTATGGTGAAACAGATCACCAGCCCAGGTGGGATGCAAGAGACAAGTGCTCGGGCCTGGTGCACTGGGAAGACCCAGAGGAATCGGGTGGAGAGGGAGGTGGGAGGGGGGATCAGGATTGGGAATACATGTAAATCCATGGCTGATTCATATCAATGTATGACAAAACCCACTGGGAAAAAAAAATAATAAAAAAAAAAAAAAAAAAAAGAAGCGGTGTTGAAAAACATGAAGAGCCTGAAAGGTGTGAAAAATATAAAGAGCTTGAAAAGCTGTGAAATACATGTGGAGCATGAAACGGTCTGAAAAATAGGAGGAGCATGAAAAGGTGTTCAAAAACATGAAAGCCTGAAAAGGTGAGAAAAATATGAAGAGCTTCAAAAGGTGTTAAATACATGAGGAGCATGAAACGGTCTGAAAATTAGGAGGAGCATGAAGCGGTGTTCAAAAACATGAAGAGCCTGAAAACGTGTGAAAAATATGAAAAGGTTCAAAATGTGTCAAAAATATGAGGAGCATGAAACGGTCTGAAAAATAGGAGGACCATGAAACGGTCTTCAAAACATAAAGAACCTGAAAAGGTGTGAAAAATATGAAGAGCTTTTAAAGGTGTCAAAAATATGAGGAGCATGAAGCGGTCTGAAAAAGAGGAGGAGCATGAAACCGTGTTCAAAAACATGAAGAGCCTGAAAAGGTGTGAAAAATATGAACAGCTTCAAAAGGTGTGAAAAATATGAAGAGCTTCAAAAGGTGTCAAAAATGAGATGAGCAAAAAACGGTCTGAAAAATCGGAGGAGCATGAAGTGGGGTTGAAAATCATGAAGAGCCTGAAAAGGTGTGTAAAATATGAAGAGCTTCAAAAGGAGTGAAAGACTTGAGGAGCATGAAACCGTCTGAATTATAGGAGGAGCATGAAACGGTGTTGAAAAACATGAAGAGCCTCAAAAGGTGTGAAACATATGAAGAGCTCAAAAGGTGTCAAAAATATGAAGAGCTTCAAAAAGTGTGACAAATGAGATGAGCATGAAATGGTGTGAAAAAGGAGGAGCATGAAGTGGTGTTGAAAAACATGAAGAGCCTGAAAAGGTGTAAAATATATGAAGAGATTCAAAAGGTGTCAAAAATATGAGGATCTTGAAACGGTCTGAAAAATTGGAGGATCATGAAGCGGTGTTGAAAAACATGAAGAGCCTGAAAAGTTGTGAAAAATATGAAGAGCTTCAAAGGTGTCAAAAATGGGAGGAGCATGAAACGGTCTGAAAAATAGGAGGAGCATGAAATCGTGTTCAAAAACATGAGGAGCCTGAAAACGTGTGAAAAATATGAAGAGCTTCAAAAGGTGTGAAAAATATGAAGAGGTTCAAAAGGTGTCAAAAATATGAGGAGCATGAAACGGTCTGAAAAATAGGAGAGGCATGAATTTGTGTTGAAAAACATGAAGAGCCTGAAAAGTTGTGAAAAATATGAAGAGCTTCAAAGGTGTCAAAAATGGGAGGAGCATGAAACGGTCTGAAAAATCGGAGGAGCATGAAGTGGGGTTGAAAATCATGAAGAGCCTGAAAAGGTGTGTAAAATATGAAGAGCTTCAAAAGGAGTGAAATACATGAGGAGCATGAAACCGTCTGAATTATAGGAGGAGCATGAAACGGTGTTCAAAAACATGAATAGCCTGAAAAGGTGTGAAAAATATGAAGAGCTACAAAACGTGTGAAAAATATGAAGAGCTTCAAAAGGTGTGAAAAATATGAAGAGCTTCAAAAGGTGTGAAATACATGAGGAGCATGAAACTGTCAGAAAAATAGGAGGAGCATGAAGCGGTGTTGAAAAACATGAAGAACATGAAAAGGTGTTAAATATATGAAGAGCTTCAAAAGGTGTCAAAAATGTGAGGAGCATGAAACGGTCTGAAAAATCGGAGGAGCATGAAGTGGGGTTGAAAATCATGAAGAGCCTGAAAAGGTGTGTAAAATATGAAGAGCTTCAAAAGGAGTGAAAGACTTGAGGAGCATGAAACCGTCTGAATTATAGGAGGAGCATGAAACGGTGTTGAAAAACATGAAGAGCCTCAAAAGGTGTGAAAAATATGAAGAGCTCAAAAGGTGTCAAAAATATGAAGAGCTTCAAAAAGTGTGACAAATGAGATGAGCATGAAATGGTGTGAAAAAGGAGGAGCATGAAGTGGTGTTGAAAAACATGAAGAGCCTGAAAAGGTGTAAAATATATGAAGAGATTCAAAAGGTGTCAAAAATATGAGGAGCTTGAAATGGTCTGAAAAATTGGAGGATCATGAAGCGGTGTTGAAAAACATGAAGAGCCTGAAAAGTTGTGAAAAATATGAAGAGCTTCAAAGGTGTCAAAAATGTGAGGAGCATGAAACGGTCTGAAAAATAGGAGGAGCATGAAGCGATGTTCTAAACATGAAAAGCCTGAAAAAGTGTGAAAAATATGAAGAGCTTCACTGGTTTGAAAAATAAGAAGAGCCTGAAAAGGTGTGAAAATTGACATGAGCATGAAACGGTCTGAAAAATAGGAAGAGCATGAAGAGGTGTTCAAAAACATGAAGAGCCTGAAAACGTGTGAAAAATATGAAGAGCTTCAAAAGGTGTGAAAAATAGGAGAAGCATGAAGCGGTTTTGAAAAACATGAAGAGCCTGAAAACGTGTGAAAAACATGAAGAGCTTCAAAAGGTGTGAAAAATATGAACAGTTTCAAAAAGTGTCAAAAATGAGATGAGCATGAAGCGGTCTCAAAAATGGTGGAGCATGAAGTGTAGTTGAAAAACATGAAGAGCCTGAAATCGTGTGAAAAATATGAAGACCTACAAAAGGTGTGAAATACATGAGGAGCATTAATCGGTCTGAAAAATAGGAGTAGAATGAAGCAGTGTTGAAAAACATGAAGAGCTTGAAAAGGAGTGAAAAATATGAAGAGCTTCAAAAGGTGTGAAATATATGAAGAGCTTCAACAGGTTTCAAAAATATGAGGAGCATGAAACGGTCTGAAAAATAGGAGGAGCATGGAGCGGTGTTCAAAACATGAAGAGCATGAAAAAGTGTGAAAAATATGAAGAGCTTCAAAAGGTTTGAAAAATATGAAGAGCCTGAAAAGGTGTCAAAAATGAGATGAGCATGAAAGGGTCTGAAAAATAGGAGGAGCATGAAGCGGTGTTTTAAACATGAAAAGCCTGAAAAAGTGTGAAAAATATGAAGAGCTTCACTGGTTTGAAAAATAAGAAGAGCCTGAAAGGTGTGAAAATTGACTTGATCATGAAACGGTCTGAAAAATAGGAAGAGCATGAAGAGGTGTTCAAAAACATGTACAGCCTGACAAGGTGTGAAAAATATGAAGAGCTTCAAAAGGTGTCAAAAATATGAGGAGCATGAAACGGTCTGAAAAATAGGAGGAGCATGAAGTGGTGTTGAAATACATGAAGAGCCTGAAAATGTGTGAAAAATATGAAGAGCTTCAAAACGTGTCAAAAATATGAGAAGGATGAAACGGTCTGAAAAATAGGAGCAGCATGAAGCGCTGTTCAAAAACATGAAGAGCCTGAAAAGGTGTGAAAAATATGAAGAGCTTCAAAAGGTGTGAAAAATATGAACACTTTCAAAAAGTGTCAAAAATGAGATGAGCATGAAGCGGTCTGAAAAATGGTGGAGCATGAAGTGTTGTTGAAAAACATGAAGAGCCTGAAATCATGTGAAAAATATGAAGAGCTTCAAAAGGTGTCAAAAATGTGAGGAGCATGAAACGGTCTGAAAAATAGGAGGAGCATGAAACCGTGTCAAAAACATGAAGAGCCTGGAAAGGTGTGAAAAATGAAGAGCTTCAAAAGGTGTGAAATACATGAGGAGCATGAAACGGTCTGAAAAATAGGAGGAGCATGAAGTGGTGTTTAAAAACATGAAGAGCCTGAAAAGCTGTGAAAAATATGAAGAGCTTCAAAACGTGTCAAAACTATGAGGAGCATGAAACGGTCTGAAAAAGAGAAGGAGCATGAAGCATTGATGAAAAACATGAGGAGGCTGAAAACGTGTGAAAAATATGAAGAGCTTCAAAAGGTGTGAAATACATGAGGAGCATGAAACGGTCTGAAAAATAGGAGGATCATGAAGCGGTGTTGAAAAATATGAAGAGCCTGAAAAGGTGTGAAAAATATGAAGAGCTTCAAAAGCTTTCAAAAATATGAGGAGCATGAAACGGTCTGAAAAATAGGAGCAGCATGAAGTGGTGTTGAAAAACATGAAGAGCCTGAAAAGGTGTGAAAAATATGTAGAGCTTCAAAAGTTGTGAAAAATAGGAGGAGCATGAAGCGGTGTTGAAAAACATGAAGAGCCTGAAAAGGTGTGAAAAATACGAAGAGCTTCAAAAGGTGTGAAATATATGAAGAGCTTCAAAAGGTGTCAAAAATATGAGGAGCATGAAAAGGTCTGAAAAATACGAGGAGCATGAAGTGGTGTTGAAAAACATGAAGAGCCTGAAAAGATGTGAAAAATATGAAGAACTTCAAAATGTGTCAAAAATATGAGGAGCATGAAATGGTCTGAAAAACAGGAGAAGCATGAAGCGGTGTTGAAAAACATGAGGAGCCTGAAACGTGTGAAAAATATGAAGAACTTCAAAAATATGAAAAATATGAAGAGATTCAAAAGGTGTGAAAAATATGAAGAACTTCAAAAGATGTCAAAAATGAGATGAGCATGAAACGGTCTGAAGAAAAGGAGGAGCATGAAGCGGAGTTCACAAAAATGAAGAGCCTGAAAAGGTGGAAAATATATGAAGAGCTTCAAAAGGTGTCAAAAATTTGAAGACCCTGAAACAGTCTGAAAAATAGGAGGAGCATGAATTGGTTTTGAAAAACATGAAGAGCCTGAAAACATGCGAAATATATGAAGCGCTTCAAAAGGTGTGAAATACATGAGGAGCATGAAACAGTTGAAAAATAGGTGGAGCATGAAGCGGTGTTCATAAACACGAAGAGCTTGAAAGGTGTGAAAAATATGAAGAGCTTTAAAAGGTGTCAAAAATATGAGGAGCATGAAACGTTCAGAAAAATAGGAGGATCATGAAACGTTGTTCAAAAACATGAAGAGCTTGAAAAGGTGTGAAAAATATGAAGAGCCTCAAAACGTGTCAAAAATATGAGGAGTATGAAACGGTCTGGAAAAGCAGGAGCATGAAGCGGTGTTGAAAAGATGAAGAGCCTGAAAACGTGTGAAAAATATGAAGAGCTTCAAAATTATGAAAAATATGAAGAGCTTCAATAGGTGTCAAAAATGTGAAGAGATTCAAAATGTGTCAAAAATGACATGAGCATGAAACGGTCTGAAAAATTCGAGGAGCATGAAGCGGTGTTGAAAATCATGAAGAGCCTGAAAAGGTGTTAAAAATATGAAGAGCCTCAAAAGGTGTGAAATACATGAGGAGCATGAAACGGTCTGAAAAATAGGAGGAGCATGAAGTGGTGTTCAAAAACATGAAGAGCCTGAAAAGGTGTGAGAAATATGAAGAGCTTCAAAAGGTGTCAAAAATATGAGGAGCATGATACTGTCTGCAAAATAGGAGGAGCATGAAGTTGTGTTGAAAAACATGAAGAGCCTGAAAAAGTGTGAAAAATATGAAGAGCTTCAAAAGGTGTCAAATATATGAGGAGTATGAAACGGTCTGAAAAACCGGAGGAGCATGAAGCGGTGTTCAAAATCATGAAGAGCATGAAAAGGTGTGAAAAATTTGAAGAGCTTCAAAAATGTGAAAAATATGAAGAGCTTCAAAAGGTGTGAAATATACGAAGAGGTTCAAAAGGTGTGAAAAATATGAACAGCTTCAAAAGGTGTCAAAAATATGAAGAGCATGAAACGGTCTGAAAAATAGGAGGAGCATGAAGTAGTGTTGAAAAACATGAAGAGCCTGAAAATGTGTGAAGTATATGAAGAGCTTCAAAAGGTGTGAAAATTATGAAGAGCTTCAAAAGGTTTCAAAAATATGAAGAGCATGAAACCGTCGCACAAATAGGAGGAACTTGAAGTGGTTTTCGAAAACATGAAGAGTCTGAAAAGGTGTGAAATATAAGAAGAGCTTCAAAAGGTGTCAAAATTATGAGGAGCATGAAACGGTCTGAAAAATAGGAGGATCATGAAACAGTGTTGAAAAACATGAAGAGCCTGAAAAGGTGTGGAAAATATGAAGAGCTTCAAACGTGTCAAAAATAAGAGGAGCATGAAACTCTCTGAAAAATAGGAGGAGTATGATACGGTGTTGAAAAATATGAAGAGCTTCAAAAGCTGTCAAAAATGAGATGACCATGAAACGGTCTGAGAAATAGAAGGAACATGAAGTTCTTTTCAAAAAAATGAAGAACCTGAAAAGGTGTGAAGTATATGAAGATTTCAAAAGGTGTCAAAAATTGAGGAGCATGAAACGGTCTGAAAAATAGGAGGAGCATGAAGTCATGTTGAAAAACATGAAGAGCCTGAAAATGTGAGAAAAATACGAAGAGCTTCAAAAGGTGTCACAAATATGAGGAGCATGAAACGGTCTGAAATATATGAGGAGCATGAAGCGGTGTTCAAAAACATGAAGAGCCTGAAAACGTGTGAAAAATTTGAAGATCTTCAAAAATGTGAAAAATATGAAGAGCTTCAAAAGGTGTGAAATATATGAAGATCTTCAAAAGGTGTCAAAAATTAGATGAGCATGAAACGGTGTGAAAAATAGGAGGAGCATGAAGTGGTGTTCAAAAATTTGAAGAGCCTGAAATGGTGTGAAATATATGAAGAGTTTCAAAAGGTGTCAAATATATGAGGAGCAAAAACGGTCTGAAAATAGGAGGAGCATGAAGTTGTGTTGAAAATCATGACGAGCCTTAAAAGGTGCGTAAAATATGAAGAGCTTCAAAAGGTGTCCACAATATGAGGAGCATGAAACTGTCTGAGAAATAGGAGGAGCATGAAGTGGTGCTTAAAAACATGAAGAGCCTAAAAGCTGTGAAAAATAAGAAAAGCTTCAAAAGATGTCACAAATATGAGGAGCATGAAACATTCTGAAAAATTGGAGGATCATGAAGCGTTGTTGAAAAACATGAAGAGTCTGAAAAGTTGTGAAAAATATGAAGAGCTTCAAAAGGTGTCAAAAATGTGAGGAGCATGAAACGGTCTGAAAATTAGGAGGAGCATGAAACCGAGTCAAAAACATGAAGAGCCTGGAAAGGTGTGAAAAATGAAGAGCTTCAAAAGGTGTGAAATACATGAGGAGCATGAAACGGTCTGAAAAATAGGGGGAGCATGAAGCGATGTTTAAAAACATGAAGAGCCTGAAAATGTGTGTAAAATATGAAGAGCTTCAAAAGGTGTCAAAAATTAGATTAGCATGAAACGGTCTGAAAAATAGGAGGAGCATGAAGTGGTGTTGAAAAACATGAAGAGCCTGAAAAAGTGTAAAATATATGAAGATCTTCAAAAGGTGTTAAAAATAGGAGGAGCATGAAGCGGTGTTCAAAAACATGAAGAGCCTGAAAATGTGTGTAAACTATGAAGAGCTTCAAAACGTGTCAAAAATATGAGGAGCATGAAACGGTCTGAAATATAGGTGGATCAAGAAGCGGTGTTGAAAAACATGAAGAGCGTGAAAACGTGTGAAAAATATGAAGAGGTTCAAAAGGTGTGAAAAATATGAAGAGCTTAAAATGGTGTCAAAAATGAGATGAGCATGAAACGGTCTGAAAAATAGGAGCAGCATGAAACGGTGTTCAAAAACATGAAAGCCTGAAAAGGTGAGAAAAATATGAAGAGCTTCAAAGGATGTTAAATACATGAGGAGCATGAAACGGTCTGAAAATTAGGAGGAGCATGAAGCGGTGTTCAAAAACATGAAAAGCCTGAAAACGTGTGAAAAATATGAAAAGGTTCAAAATGTGTCAAAAATATGAGGAGCATGAAACGGTCTGAAAAATAGGAGGACGATGAAACGGTCTTCAAAACATAAAGAACCTGAAAAGGTGTGAAAAATATGAAGAGCTTTTAAAGGTGTCAAAAATATGAGGAGCATGAAGCGGTCTGAAAAAGAGGAGGAGCATGAAACCGTGTTCAAAAACATGAAGAGCCTGAAAAGGTGTGAAAAATATGAACAGCTTCAAAAGGTGTGAAAAATATGAAGAGCTTCAAAAGGTGTCAAAAATGAGATGATCATGAAACGGTCTGAAAAATCGGAGGAGCATGAAGTGGGGTTGAAAATCATGAAGAGCCTGAAAAGGTGTGTAAAATATGAAGAGCTTCAAAAGGAGTGAAAGACTTGAGGAGCATGAAACCGTCTGAATTATAGGAGGAGCATGAAACGGTGTTGAAAAACATGAAGAGCCTCAAAAGGTGTGAAAAATATGAAGAGCTCAAAAGGTGTCAAAAATATGAAGAGCTTCAAAAAGTGTGACAAATGAGATGAGCATGAAATGGTGTGAAAAAGGAGGAGCATGAAGTGGTGTTGAAAAACATGAAGAGCCTGAAAAGGTGTAAAATATATGAAGAGATTCAAAAGGTGTCAAAAATATGAGGAGCTTGAAATGGTCTGAAAAATTGGAGGATCATGAAGCGGTGTTGAAAAACATGAAGAGACTGAAAAGTTGTGAAAAATATGAAGAGCTTCAAAGGTGTCAAAAATGTGAGGAGCATGAAACGGTCTGAAAAATAGGAGGAGCATGAAGCGATGTTCTAAACATGAAAAGCCTGAAAAAGTGTGAAAAATATGAAGAGCTTCACTGGTTTGAAAAATAAGAAGAGACTGAAAAGGTGTGAAAATTGACATGAGCATGAAACGGTCTGAAAAATAGGAAGAGCATGAAGAGGTGTTCAAAAACATGAAGAGCCTGAAAACGTGTGAAAAACATGAAGAGCTTCAAAAGGTGTGAAAAATATGAACAGTTTCAAAAAGTGTCAAAAATGAGATGAGCATGAAGCGGTCTCAAAAATGGTGGAGCATGAAGTGTTGTTGAAAAACATGAAGAGCCTGAAATCGTGTGAAAAATATGAAGACCTACAAAAGGTGTGAAATACATGAGGAGCATTAATCGGTCTGAAAAATAGGAGTAGAATGAAGCAGTGTTGAAAAACATGAAGAGCTTGAAAAGGAGTGAAAAATATGAAGAGCTTCAAAAGGTGTGAAATATATGAAGAGCTTCAACAGGTTTCAAAAATATGAGGAGCATGAAACGGTCTGAAAAATAGGAGGAGCATGGAGCGGTGTTCAAAACATGAAGAGCATGAAAAAGTGTGAAAAATATGAAGAGCTTCAAAAGGTTTGAAAAATATGAAGAGCCTGAAAAGGTGTCAAAAATGAGATGAGCATGAAAGGGTCTGAAAAATAGGAGGAGCATGAAGCGGTGTTTTAAACATGAAAAGCCTGAAAAAGTGTGAAAAATATGAAGAGCTTCACTGGTTTGAAAAATAAGAAGAGCCTGAAAGGTGTGAAAATTGACTTGATCATGAAACGGTCTGAAAAATAGGAAGAGCATGAAGAGGTGTTCAAAAACATGTACAGCCTGACAAGGTGTGAAAAATATGAAGAGCTTCAAAAGGTGTCAAAAATATGAGGAGCATGAAACGGTCTGAAAAATAGGAGGAGCATGAAGTGGTGTTGAAATACATGAAGAGCCTGAAAATGTGTGAAAAATATGAAGAGCTTCAAAACGTGTCAAAAATATGAGAAGGATGAAACGGTCTGAAAAATAGGAGCAGCATGAAGCGCTGTTCAAAAACATGAAGAGCCTGAAAAGGTGTGAAAAATATGAAGAGCTTCAAAAGGTGTGAAAAATATGAACACTTTCAAAAAGTGTCAAAAATGAGATGAGCATGAAGCGGTCTGAAAAATGGTGGAGCATGAAGTGTTGTTGAAAAACATGAAGAGCCTGAAATCATGTGAAAAATATGAAGAGCTTCAAAAGGTGTCAAAAATGTGAGGAGCATGAAACGGTCTGAAAAATAGGAGGAGCATGAAACCGTGTCAAAAACATGAAGAGCCTGGAAAGGTGTGAAAAATGAAGAGCTTCAAAAGGTGTGAAATACATGAGGAGCATGAAACGGTCTGAAAAATAGGAGGAGCATGAAGTGGTGTTTAAAAACATGAAGAGCCTGAAAAGCTGTGAAAAATATGAAGAGCTTCAAAACGTGTCAAAACTATGAGGAGCATGAAACGGTCTGAAAAAGAGAAGGAGCATGAAGCATTGATGAAAAACATGAGGAGGCTGAAAACGTGTGAAAAATATGAAGAGCTTCAAAAGGTGTGAAATACATGAGGAGCATGAAACGGTCTGAAAAATAGGAGGATCATGAAGCAGTGTTGAAAAATATGAAGAGCCTGAAAAGGTGTGAAAAATATGAAGAGCTTCAAAAGCTTTCAAAAATATGAGGAGCATGAAACGGTCTGAAAAATAGGAGCAGCATGAAGTGGTGTTGAAAAACATGAAGAGCCTGAAAAGGTGTGAAAAATATGAAGAGCTTCAAAAGTTGTGAAAAATAGGAGGAGCATGAAGCGGTGTTGAAAAACATGAAGAGCCTGAAAAGGTGTGAAAAATACGAAGAGCTTCAAAAGGTGTGAAATATATGAAGAGCTTCAAAAGGTGTCAAAAATATGAGGAGCATGAAAAGGTCTGAAAAATACGAGGAGCATGAAGTGGTGTTGAAAAACATGAAGAGCCTGAAAAGATGTGAAAAATATGAAGAACTTCAAAATGTGTCAAAAATATGAGGAGCATGAAACGGTCTGAAAAACAGGAGAAGCATGAAGCGGTGTTGAAAAACATGAGGAGCCTGAAACGTGTGAAAAATATGAAGAACTTCAAAAATATGAAAAATATGAAGAGATTCAAAAGGTGTGAAAAATATGAAGAGCTTCAAAAGATGTCAAAAATGAGATGAGCATGAAACGGTCTGAAGAAAAGGAGGAGCATGAAGCGGAGTTCACAAAAATGAAGAGCCTGCAAAGGTGGAAAATATATGAAGAGCTTCAAAAGGTGTCAAAAATTTGAAGACCCTGAAACAGTCTGAAAAATAGGAGGAGCATGAAGTGGGGTTGAAAATCATGAAGAGCCTGAAAAGGTGTGTAAAATATGAAGAGCTTCAAAAGGAGTGAAAGACTTGAGGAGCATGAAACCGTCTGCATTATAGGAGGAGCATGAAACGGTGTTGAAAAACATGAAGAGCCTCAAAAGGTGTGAAAAATATGAAGAGCTCAAAAGGTGTCAAAAATATGAAGAGCTTCAAAAAGTGTGACAAATGAGATGAGCATGAAATGGTGTGAAAAAGGAGGAGCATGAAGTGGTGTTGAAAAACATGAAGAGCCTGAAAAGGTGTAAAATATATGAAGAGATTCAAAAGGTGTCAAAAATATGAGGAGCTTGAAATGGTCTGAAAAATTGGAGGATCATGAAGCGGTGTTGAAAAACATGAAGAGACTGAAAAGTTGTGAAAAATATGAAGAGCTTCAAAGGTGTCAAAAATGTGAGGAGCATGAAACGGTCTGAAAAATAGGAGGAGCATGAAGCGATGTTCTAAACATGAAAAGCCTGAAAAAGTGTGAAAAATATGAAGAGCTTCACTGGTTTGAAAAATAAGAAGAGACTGAAAAGGTGTGAAAATTGACATGAGCATGAAACGGTCTGAAAAATAGGAAGAGCATGAAGAGGTGTTCAAAAACATGAAGAGCCTGAAAACGTGTGAAAAATATGAAGAGCTTCAAAAGGTGTGAAAAATAGGAGAAGCATGAAGCGGTTTTGAAAAACATGAAGAGCCTGAAAACGTGTGAAAAACATGAAGAGCTTCAAAAGGTGTGAAAAATATGAACAGTTTCAAAAAGTGTCAAAAATGAGATGAGCATGAAGCGGTATCAAAAATGGTGGAGCATGAAGTGTTGTTGAAAAACATGAAGAGCCTGAAATCGTGTGAAAAATATGAAGACCTACAAAAGGTGTGAAATACATGAGGAGCATTAATCGGTCTGAAAAATAGGAGTAGAATGAAGCAGTGTTGAAAAACATGAAGAGCTTGAAAAGGAGTGAAAAATATGAAGAGCTTCAAAAGGTGTGAAATATATGAAGAGCTTCAACAGGTTTCAAAAATATGAGGAGCATGAAACGGTCTGAAAAATAGGAGGAGCATGGAGCGGTGTTCAAAACATGAAGAGCATGAAAAAGTGTGAAAAATATGAAGAGCTTCAAAAGGTTTGAAAAATATGAAGAGCCTGAAAAGGTGTCAAAAATGAGATGAGCATGAAAGGGTCTGAAAAATAGGAGGAGCATGAAGCGGTGTTTTAAACATGAAAAGCCTGAAAAAGTGTGAAAAATATGAAGAGCTTCACTGGTTTGAAAAATAAGAAGAGCCTGAAAGGTGTGAAAATTGACTTGATCATGAAACGGTCTGAAAAATAGGAAGAGCATGAAGAGGTGTTCAAAAACATGTACAGCCTGACAAGGTGTGAAAAATATGAAGAGCTTCAAAAGGTGTCAAAAATATGAGGAGCATGAAACGGTCTGAAAAATAGGAGGAGCATGAAGTGGTGTTGAAATACATGAAGAGCCTGAAAATGTGTGAAAAATATGAAGAGCTTCAAAACGTGTCAAAAATATGAGAAGGATGAAACGGTCTGAAAAATAGGAGCAGCATGAAGCGCTGTTCAAAAACATGAAGAGCCTGAAAAGGTGTGAAAAATATGAAGAGCTTCAAAAGGTGTGAAAAATATGAACACTTTCAAAAAGTGTCAAAAATGAGATGAGCATGAAGCGGTCTGAAAAATGGTGGAGCATGAAGTGTTGTTGAAAAACATGAAGAGCCTGAAATCATGTGAAAAATATGAAGAGCTTCAAAAGGTGTCAAAAATGTGAGGAGCATGAAACGGTCTGAAAAATAGGAGGAGCATGAAACCGTGTCAAAAACATGAAGAGCCTGGAAAGGTGTGAAAAATGAAGAGCTTCAAAAGGTGTGAAATACATGAGGAGCATGAAACGGTCTGAAAAATAGGAGGAGCATGAAGTGGTGTTTAAAAACATGAAGAGCCTGAAAAGCTGTGAAAAATATGAAGAGCTTCAAAACGTGTCAAAACTATGAGGAGCATGAAACGGTCTGAAAAAGAGAAGGAGCATGAAGCATTGATGAAAAACATGAGGAGGCTGAAAACGTGTGAAAAATATGAAGAGCTTCAAAAGGTGTGAAATACATGAGGAGCATGAAACGGTCTGAAAAATAGGAGGATCATGAAGCGGTGTTGAAAAATATGAAGAGCCTGAAAAGGTGTGAAAAATATGAAGAGCTTCAAAAGCTTTCAAAAATATGAGGAGCATGAAACGGTCTGAAAAATAGGAGCAGCATGAAGTGGTGTTGAAAAACATGAAGAGCCTGAAAAGGTGTGAAAAATATGAAGAGCTTCAAAAGTTGTGAAAAATAGGAGGAGCATGAAGCGGTGTTGAAAAACATGAAGAGCCTGAAAAGGTGTGAAAAATACGAAGAGCTTCAAAAGGTGTGAAATATATGAAGAGCTTCAAAAGGTGTCAAAAATATGAGGAGCATGAAAAGGTCTGAAAAATACGAGGAGCATGAAGTGGTGTTGAAAAACATGAAGAGCCTGAAAAGATGTGAAAAATATGAAGAACTTCAAAATGTGTCAAAAATATGAGGAGCATGAAACGGTCTGAAAAACAGGAGAAGCATGAAGCGGTGTTGAAAAACATGAGGAGCCTGAAACGTGTGAAAAATATGAAGAACTTCAAAAATATGAAAAATATGAAGAGATTCAAAAGGTGTGAAAAATATGAAGAGCTTCAAAAGATGTCAAAAATGAGATGAGCATGAAACGGTCTGAAGAAAAGGAGGAGCATGAAGCGGAGTTCACAAAAATGAAGAGCCTGCAAAGGTGGAAAATATATGAAGAGCTTCAAAAGGTGTCAAAAATTTGAAGACCCTGAAACAGTCTGAAAAATAGGAGGAGCATGAATTGGTTTTGAAAAACATGAAGAGCCTGAAAACATGCGAAATATATGAAGCGCTTCAAAAGGTGTGAAATACATGAGGAGCATGAAACAGTTGAAAAATAGGTGGAGCATGAAGCGGTGTTCATAAACACGAAGAGTTTGAAAGGTGTGAAAAATATGAAGAGCTTTAAAAGGTGTCAAAAATATGAGGAGCATGAAACGTTCAGAAAAATAGGAGGATCATGAAACGTTGTTCAAAAACATGAAGAGCTTGAAAAGGTGTGAAAAATATGAAGAGCCTCAAAACGTGTCAAAAATATGAGGAGTATGAAACGGTCTGGAAAAGCAGGAGCATGAAGCGGTGTTGAAAAGATGAAGAGCCTGAAAACGTGTGAAAAATATGAAGAGCTTCAAAATTATGAAAAATATGAAGAGCTTCAATAGGTGTCAAAAATGTGAAGAGATTCAAAATGTGTCAAAAATGACATGAGCATGAAACGGTCTGAAAAATTCGAGGAGCATGAAGCGGTGTTGAAAATCATGAAGAGCCTGAAAAGGTGTTAAAAATATGAAGAGCCTCAAAAGGTGTGAAATACATGAGGAGCATGAAACGGTCTGAAAAATAGGAGGAGCATGAAGTGGTGTTCAAAAACATGAAGAGCCTGAAAAGGTGTGAGAAATATGAAGAGCTTCAAAAGGTGTCAAAAATATGAGGAGCATGATACTGTCTGCAAAATAGGAGGAGCATGAAGTTGTGTTGAAAAACATGAAGAGCCTGAAAAAGTGTGAAAAATATGAAGAGCTTCAAAAGGTGTCAAATATATGAGGAGTATGAAACGGTCTGAAAAACCGGAGGAGCATGAAGCGGTGTTCAAAATCATGAAGAGCATGAAAAGGTGTGAAAAATTTGAAGAGCTTCAAAAATGTGAAAAATATGAAGAGCTTCAAAAGGTGTGAAATATATGAAGAGGTTCAAAAGGTGTGAAAAATATGAACAGCTTCAAAAGGTGTCAAAAATATGAAGAGCATGAAACGGTCTGAAAAATAGGAGGAGCATGAAGTGGTGTTGAAAAACATGAAGAGCCTGAAAATGTGTGAAGTATATGAAGAGCTTCAAAAGGTGTGAAAATTATGAAGAGCTTCAAAAGGTTTCAAAAATATGAAGAGCATGAAACCGTCGCACAAATAGGAGGAACTTGAAGTGGTTTTCGAAAACATGAAGAGTCTGAAAAGGTGTGAAATATAAGAAGAGCTTCAAAAGGTGTCAAAATTATGAGGAGCATGAAACGGTCTGAAAAATAGGAGGATCATGAAACAGTGTTGAAAAACATGAAGAGCCTCAAAAGGTGTGGAAAATATGAAGAGCTTCAAACGTGTCAAAAATAAGAGGAGCATGAAACTCTCTGAAAAATAGGAGGAGTATGATACGGTGTTGAAAAATATGAAGAGCTTCAAAAGCTGTCAAAAATGAGATGACCATGAAACGGTCTGAGAAATAGAAGGAACATGAAGTTCTTTTCAAAAAAATGAAGAACCTGAAAAGGTGTGAAGTATATGAAGATTTCAAAAGGTGTCAAAAATTGAGGAGCATGAAACGGTCTGAAAAATAGGAGGAGCATGAAGTCATGTTGAAAAACATGAAGAGCCTGAAAATGTGAGAAAAATACGAAGAGCTTCAAAAGGTGTCACAAATATGAGGAGCATGAAACGGTCTGAAATATATGAGGAGCATGAAGCGGTGTTCAAAAACATGAAGAGCCTGAAAACGTGTGAAAAATTTGAAGATCTTCAAAAATGTGAAAAATATGAAGAGCTTCAAAAGGTGTGAAATATATGAAGATCTTCAAAAGGTGTCAAAAATTAGATGAGCATGAAACGGTGTGAAAAATAGGAGGAGCATGAAGTGGTGTTCAAAAATTTGAAGAGCCTGAAATGGTGTGAAATATATGAAGAGTTTCAAAAGGTGTCAAATATATGAGGAGCAAAAACGGTCTGAAAATAGGAGGAGCATGAAGTTGTGTTGAAAATCATGACGAGCCTTAAAAGGTGCGTAAAATATGAAGAGCTTCAAAATGTGTGAAATACATGAGGAGCATGAAACGGTCTGAAAAATAGGAGGAGCATGAAGTGGTGTTCAAAAATATGAAGAGCCTGAAAATTTGTGAAAACTATGAAGAGCTTCAGAAGGTGTCAAAAATTAGATGAGCATGAAACGGTCTGAAAAATAGGAGGAGCATGAAGTGGTGTTGAAAAACATTAAGAGCCTGAAAATATGTGAAATATATGAAGAGCTTCAAAAGATTTCAGAAATGAGAGGAGCATGAAACGGTCTGAAAAATAGGAGGAGCATGAAGCGGTGTTGAAAAACATGAGGAGCCTGAAAAGGTGTGAAACATATGAAGAGCTTCAAAAGTTGTGAAAAATATGAAGAGCTTCAAATGCTGTCAAAAATTAGATTAGCATGAAACGGTCTGAGAAATAGGAGAAGCATGAAGTGATGTTGAAAATCATGAAGAGCCTGAAAATTTGTGAAAACTATGAAGAGCTTCAAAAGGTGTCAAAAATATGAGGGGCATGAAACGGTTTGAAAAATAGGAGAAGCATTGTAGCATTGTTCAAAAACTTGAAGAGCCTGAAATGGTGTGAAAAATATGAAGAGCTTCAAAAGGTGTCAAAAATATGAGGAGCATGAAACGGTCTGAAAAATAGGAGGAGCATGAAACGGTCTGAAAAATAGGAGGAGCATGAAGCCGTGTTGAAAAACATGAAGAGCCTGAAAAGGTGTGAAAAATAAAGAGCTTCAAAAGGTGTCAAAAATATGTGGAGCATGTAACGGTTTGAAAAATAGGAGGAGCATGAAGCGGTGTTCAAAAACATGAAGATCCTGAAAAGGTGTGAAAAATACGAAGAGCTTCAAAAGATGTGAAATACATGAGGAGCATGAAACTGTCTGAAAAATAGGAGGAGCATGAAGCGCTGTTCAAAAACATGAAGAGCTTGAAAAGGTGTAAAAAATATGAAGAGCTACAAAAGGTGTGAAATATATGAGGAGCATGAAACGGTGTATAAAATAGGAGGAGCATGAAGCGGTGTTCAAAAACATGAAGAG
The DNA here is from genome assembly GCF_033118175.1 of Dama dama. Taxonomy (NCBI): domain Eukaryota; kingdom Metazoa; phylum Chordata; class Mammalia; order Artiodactyla; family Cervidae; genus Dama; species Dama dama. The sequence continues at coordinate 505,534 of NW_026870960.1, forward strand.
CCTGAAAAGGTGTGAAAAATATGAAGAGCTTCAAAAGATGTGATATACATTAGGAGCTTGAAACTGTCTGAAAAATAGGAGGAGCATGAGACGGTGTTGAAAAACGTGAAGAGCCTTAAAAGGTGTGAAAAATATGAAGAGCTTCAAAAGGTGTGAAAAATATGAGGAGCATGAAACGGTCTGAAAAAGAGAAGGAGCATGAAGCATTGATGAAAAACTTGAGGAGCCTGAAAAGATGTGAAAAATATGAAGAGCTTCAAAAGTTGTGAAATACATTAGGAGCATGAAACGGTCTGAAAAATATGAGCAGCATGAAGTGGTGTTGAAAAACATGAAGAGCCTGAAAAGGTGTGAAAAATATGAAGAGCTTCAAAAGATGTGAAATACATTAGGAGCATGAAACGGTCTGAAAAATATGAGCAGCATGAAGTGGTGTTGAAAAACATGAAGAGCCTGAAAAGGTGTGAAAAATATGAAGAGCTTCAAAAGTTGTGAAAAATAGGAGGAGCATGAAGCGGTGTTGAAAAACATGAAGAGCCTGAAAAGGTGTGAAAAATACGAAGAGCTTCAAAAGGTGTGAAAAATATGAAGAGCTTCAAAAGGTGTCAAAAATATGAGGAGCATGAAAAGGTCTGAAAAATAGGAGGAGCATGAAGTGGTGTTGAAAAACATGAAGAGCCTGAAAAGATGTGAAAAATATGAAGAGCTTCAAAATGTGTCAAAAATATGAGGAGCATGAAACGGTCTGAAAAACAGGAGAAGCATGAAGCGGTGTTGAAAAACATGAGGAGCCTGAAAACGTGTGAAAAATATGAAGAGCTTCAAAAATATGAAAAATATGAAGAGATTCAAAAGGTGTGAAAAATATGAAGAGCTTCAAAAGATGTCAAAAATGAGATGAGCATGAAACGGTCTGAAGAAAAGGAGGAGCATGAAGCGGAGTTCACAAAAATGAAGAGCCTTAAAAGGTGGAAAATATATGAAGAGCTTCAAAAGGTGTCAAAAATTTGAGGAGCATGAAACAATCTGAAAAATAGGAGGAGCATGAGTTGGTTTTGAAAAACATGAAGAGCCTGAAAACATGCGAAATATATGAAGCGCTTCAAAAGGTGTGAAATACATGAGGAGCATGAAACAGTTGAAAAATAGGAGGAGCATGAAGCGGTGTTCAAAAACACGAAGAGCTTGAAAGGTGTGAAAAATATGAAGAGCTTTAAAAGGTGTCAAAAATATGAGGAGCATGAAACGTTCTGAAAAATAGGAGGATCATGAAACGTTGTTCAAAAACATGAAGAGCTTGAAAAGGTGTGAAAAATATGAAGAGCCTCAAAACGTGTCAAAAATATGAGGAGTATGAAACGGTCTGGAAAATAGCAGGAGCATGAAGCGGTGTTGAAAAAGATGAAGAGCCTGAAAACGTGTGAAAAATATGAAGAGCTTCAAAATTATGAAAAATATGAAGAGCTTCAATAGGTGTGAATAATGTGAAGAGATTCAAAATGTGTCAAAAATGACATGAGCATGAAACGATCTGAAAAATACGAGGAGCATGAAGCGGTGTTGAAAATCATGAAGAGCCTGAAAAGGTGTTAAAAATATGAAGAGCCTCAAAACGCGTCAAAATATGAGGATCATGAAACGGTCTGAAAAATAGGAGGAGCATGAAACGGTGTTCAAAAACACGAAGAGCCTAAAAAGGTGTGAAAAATATGAAGAGCTTCAAAACGCGTCAAAATATGAGGAGCATGAAACGGTCTGAAAAACAGGAGGATCATGAAGCCGTGTTGAAAAACATGGGGAGCCTGAAAAGGTGTGAAAAATATGAAGAGCTTCAAAAGGTCTCAAAAATATGAGGAGCATGAAACAGTCTGAAAAATAGGAGAAGCATGAAACGGTGTTCAAAAACATGAAGAGCCTGAAAAGCTGTGAAAAATATGAAGAGCTTCTAAAGGTGTGAAATACATGAGGAGCATGAAACGGTATGAAAAATATGAGGAGCATGAAGCAGTGTTCAAAAACATGAAGAGCCTGAAATGGTGTGAAAAATATGAAGAGCTTCAAAAGTTTGGAAATACATGAGGAGCAAGAAACGGTCTGGAAAATAGGACAAGCATGAAGCGGTGTGGAAAAACATGAAGAGCCTGAAAACTTGTGAAAAAATATGAAGAGCTTAAAAGCTGTGAGAAATATGAAGAGCTTCAAAAGTTGTCAAAAATATGAGGAGCATGAAACGGTCTGGAAAATATGAGGAGCATGAAATGATCTGAAAACAGGAGGATGATGAAGCTGTGTGGAAAAACATGAAGAGCCTGAAAACGTGTGAAAAATATGAAGAGCTTAAAAGCTGTGAAAAATATGAAGAGCTTCAAAAGTTGTCAAAAATATGAGGAGCATGAACTGTCTGAAAAATAGGAGGAGCATGAAGCGGTTTTGAAAAACATGAAGAGCCTGAAAAGGTGTGAAAAATATGAAGAGCTTCAAAAGGTGTCAAATATATGAGGAGCATGAACTGTCTGAAAAATAGGAGGAGCATGAAGCGGTTTTGAAAAACATGAAGAGCCTGAAAAGTTGTGAAAAATATGAAGAGCTTCAAAGGTGTCAAAAATGTGAGGAGCATGAAACGGTCTGAAAAAGAGAAGGAGCATGAAGCATTGATGAAAAACATGAGGAGGCTGAAAACGTGTGAAAAATATGAAGAGCTTCAAAAGGTGTGATATACATGAGGAGCATGAAACGGTCTGAAAAATAGGAGGATCATGAAGCGGTGTTGAAAAATATGAAGAGCCTGAAAAGGTGTGAAAAATATGAAGAGCTTCAAAAGCTTTCAAAAATATGAGGAGCATGAAACGGTCTGACAAATAGGAGCAGCATGAAGTGGTGTTGAAAAACATGAAGAGCCTGAAAAGGTGTGAAAAATATGAAGAGCTTCAAAAGTTGTGAAAAATAGGAGGAGCATGAAGCGGTGTTGAAAAACATGAAGAGCCTGAAAAGGTGTGAAAAATACGAAGAGCTTCAAAAGGTGTCAAAAATATGAAGAGCTTCAAAAGGTGTCAAAAATATGAAGAGCATGAAAAGGTCTGAAAAATACAAGGAGCATGAAGTGGTGTTTAAAAACATGAAGAGCCTGAAAAGATGTGAAAAATATGAAGAGCTTCAAAATGTGTCAAAAATATGAGGAGCATGAAACGGTCTGAAAACCAGGAGAAGCATGAAGCGGTGTTGAAAAACATGAGGAGCCTGAAAACGTGTGAAAAATATGAAGAACTTCAAAAATATGAAAAATATGAAGAGATTCAAAAGGTGTGAAAAATATGAAGAGCTTCAAAAGATGTCAAAAATGAGATGAGCATGAAACGGTCTGAAGAAAAGGAGGAGCATGAAGCGGAGTTCACAAAAATGAAGAGCCTGAAAAGGTGGAAAATATATGAAGAGCTTCAAAAGGTGTCAAAAATATGAGGAGCATGATACTGTCTGCAAAATAGGAGGAGCATGAAGTTGTGTTGAAAAACATGAAGAGCCTGAAAAAGTGTGAAAAATATGAAGAGCTTCAAAAGGTGTCAAATATATGAGGAGTATGAAACGGTCTGAAAAACCGGAGGAGCATGAAGCGGTGTTGAAAAACATGAAGAGCATGAAAAGGTGTGAAAAATGTGAAGAGCTTCAAAAATGTGAAAAATATGAAGAGCTTCAAAAGGTGTGAAATACATGAAGAGCTTCAAAAGGTGTGAAAAATATGAACAGCTTCAAAAGGTGTCAAAAATATGAAGAGCATGAAACGGTCTGAAAAATAGGAGGAGCATGAAGTGGTGTTGAAAAACATGAAGAGCCTGAAAATGTGTGAAATATATGAAGAGCTTCAAAAGGTGTGAAAAATATGAAGAGCTTCAAAAGGTGTCAAAAATATGAAGAGCATGAAACGGTCGCACAAATAGGAGGAACTTGAAGTGGTTTTCGAAAACATGAAGAGTCTGAAAAGGTGTGAAATATAAGAAGAGCTTCAAAAGATTTCAGAAATGAGAGGAGCATGAAACGGTCTGAAAAATAGGAGGAGCATGAAGCGGTGTTGAAAAACATGAGGAGCCTGAAAAGGTGTGAAACATATGAAGAGCTTGAAAAGTTGTGAAAAATATGAAGAGCTTCAAATGCTGTCAAAAATGAGATGAGCATGAAACGGTCTGAGAAATAGGAGAAGCATGAAGTGGTGTTGAAAATCATGAAGAGCCTGAAAATTTGTGAAAACTATGAAGAGCTTCAAAAGGTGTCAAAAATATGAGGGGCATGAAACGGTCTGAAAAATAGGAGAAGCATTGTAGCATTGTTCAAAAACTTGAAGAGCCTGAAATGGTGTGAAAAATATGAAGAGCTTCAAAAGGTGTCAAAAATAGGAGGAGCATGAAACGGTCTGAAAAATAGGAGGAGCATGAAGCCGTGTTGAAAAACATGAAGAGCCTGAAAAGGTGTGAAAAATAAAGAGCTTCAAAAGGTGTCAAAAATATGTGGAGCATGTAACGGTTTGAAAAATAGGAGGAGCATGAAGCGGTGTTCAAAAACATGAAGATCCTGAAAAGGTGTGAAAAATACGAAGAGCTTCAAAAGATGTGAAATACATGAGGAGCATGAAACTGTCTGAAAAATAGGAGGAGCATGAAGCGCTGTTCAAAAACATGAAGAGCTTGAAAAGGTGTAAAAAATATGAAGAGCTACAAAAGGTGTGAAATATATGAGGAGCATGAAACGGTGTATAAAATAGGAGGAGCATGAAGCGGTGTTCAAAAACATGAAGAGCCTGAAAAGGTGTGAAAAATATGAAGAGCTTCAAAACGTGTCAAAATTATGAGGAGCATGAAACGGTCGCACAAATAGAAGGAACTTGAAGTGGTTTTCGAAAACATGAAGAGTCTGAAAAGGTGTGAAATATAAGAAGAGCTTCAAAAGGTGTCAAAATTATGAGGAGCATGAAACGGTCTGAAAAATAGGAGGATCATGAAACAGTGTTGAAAAACATGAAGCGCCTGAAAAGGTGTGAAAAATATGAAGAGCTTCAAAACGTGTCAAAATTATGAGGAGCATGAAACTGTCTGAAAAATAGGAGGAGTATGATGCGGTGTTGAAAAATATGAAGAGCTTCAAAAGCTGTCAAAAATGAGATGACCATGAAACGGTCTGAGAAATAGAAGGAGCATGAAGTTCTTTTCAAAAAAATGAAGAACCTGAAAAGGTGTGAAGTATATGAAGATTTCAAAAGGTGTCAAAAATATGAGGAGAATGAAACGGTCTGAAAAATAGGAGGAGCATGAAGTCATGTTGAAAAACATGAAGAGCCTGAAAATGTGAGAAAAATACGAAGAGCTTCAAAAGGTGTCACAAATATTAGGAGCATGAAACGGTCTGAAATATATGAGGAGCATGAAGCGGTGTTCAAAAATATGAAGAGCCTGAAAACGTGTGAAAAATTTGAAGATCTTCAAAAATGTGGAAAATATGAAGAGCTTCAAAAGGTGTGAAATATATGAAGATCTTCAAAAGGTGTCAAAAATTAGATGAGCATGAAACGGTCTGCAAAATAGGAGGAGCATGAAGTGGTGTTCAAAAATTTGAAGAGCCTGAAATGGTGTGAAATATATGAAGAGTTTCAAAAGGTGTCAAATATATGAGGAGCAAAAACGGTCTGAAAATAGGAGGAGCATGAAGTGGTGTTGAAAATCATGACGAGCCTTAAAAGGTGTGAAAAATAAAGAGCTTCAAAAGGTGTCAAAAATATGTGGAGCATGTAACGGTTTGAAAAATAGGAGGAGCATGAAGCGGTGTTCAAAAACATGAAGATCCTGAAAAGGTGTGAAAAATATGAAGAGCTTCAAAAGTTGTGAAAAATATGAAAAGCATGAAACAGTCTGAAAAATAGGAGGAGTATGAAGCGGTGTTGAAAAACATGAAGAGTCTGAGAAGGTGTGAAAAATATGCAGAGCTTCAAAAGACGTCAAATATATGAGGATCATGAAAATTTCTGAAGAATACGAGGAGCATGAAGCGGTTTTGAAAAACATGAAGAGCCTGAAAAGGTGTGAAAAATATGAAGAGCTTCAAAAGGTTACAAATATATGAGGATCATGAAACGGTCTGAAAAATAGGAGGAGCATGAAGCGGTGTTCAAAAACATAAAGAGCGTGAAAACGTGTGAAAAATATGAACAGCTTCAAAAGAAGTCAAAAATATGAGGAGCATGAAAAGGTCTGAAAAATAGGAGGAGCATGAAACGATCTGAAAAATGGGAGGAGCATGAAGCGGTGTTGAAAAACATGAAGAGCCTGAAAAGGTGTGAAAAATATGAAGAGCTTCAAAAGGTGTCAAAAATATGAGGAGCATGAAACGGTCTGAAAATTTGAAGGAGCAAGAAACTGTGATCAAAAACAAGAAGAGCCTGAAAAGGTGTGAAAAAAATGAAGGGATTCAAAAGGTGTGAAAATTATGAGGAGCATGAAACGGTCTGAAAAATAGGAGGAGCATGAAGCGGTATTGAAAAACATGAACAGCTGAAAAGGTGGGTAAAATATGAAGAGCTTTAAAAGGTGTCAAAAATATGAGGAGCATGAAACGGTCTGAAAAATAGGAGGAGCATTAAACGGTGTTCAAAAACATGAAGAGCCTGAAAAGGTGTGAAAAATATGCAGAGCTTCAAAAGGTGTCAGTAATAGGAGGAGCATGAAACGGTCTGAAATATAGGAGGAGAATGAAGCGGTGTTGAAAATCATGAAGAGCATGAAAAGGTGTGAAAAACATGAAGAGCTTAAAAGTTGTGAGAAATATGAAGAGCTTCAAAAGGTGTCAAAAATATGAGGAGCTTGAACGGTCTGAAAAATTGGAGGAGCATGAAGCAGTGTTGAAAAACATGAAGAGCCTGAAAATGTGTGACAAATATGAAGAGCTTCAAAATGTGTCAAAAATATGAGGGGCATGAAAGGGTCTGAAAAATTGGAGGAGCATGAAGCAGTGTTGAAAAACATGAAGAACCTGAAAAGGTGTGAAAAATATGAAGACCTTCAAAAGGTGTCAAAAATATGAGGAGCATGAACGGTCTGAAAAATTGGAGGAGCATGAAGCAGTGTTGAAAAAGATGAAGAGCCTGAAAAGATGTGAAAAATATGAAGAGCTTCAAAATGTGTCAAAAATATGAGGAGCATGAAACGGTCTGAAAAATAGGAGGAGCATGAAGCGGTGTTCTAAACATGAAAAGCCTGAAAAAGTGTGAAAAATATGAAGAGCTTCAAAGGTGTCAAAACTATGAGGAGCATGAAACGGTCTGAAAAAGAGAAGGAGCATGAAGCATTGATGAAAAACATGAGGAGGCTGAAAACGTGTGAAAAATATGAAGAGCTTCAAAAGGTGTGATATACATGAGGAGCATGAAACGGTCTGAAAAATAGGAGGATCATGAAGCGGTGTTGAAAAATATGAAGAGCCTGAAAAGGTGTGAAAAATATGAAGAGCTTCAAAAGCTTTCAAAAATATGAGGAGCATGAAACGGTCTGACAAATAGGAGCAGCATGAAGTGGTGTTGAAAAACATGAAGAGCCTGAAAAGGTGTGAAAAATATGAAGAGCTTCAAAAGTTGTGAAAAATAGGAGGAGCATGAAGCGGTGTTGAAAAACATGAAGAGCCTGAAAAGGTGTGAAAAATACGAAGAGCTTCAAAAGGTGTGAAAAATATGAAGAGCTTCAAAAGGTGTCAAAAATATGAGGAGCATGAAACGGTCTGAAAACCAGGAGAAGCATGAAGCGGTGTTGAAAAACATGAGGAGCCTGAAAACGTGTGAAAAATATGAAGAACTTCAAAAATATGAAAAATATGAAGAGATTCAAAAGGTGTGAAAAATATGAAGAGCTTCAAAAGATGTCAAAAATGAGATGAGCATGAAACGGTCTGAAGAAAAGGAGGAGCATGAAGCGGAGTTCACAAAAATGAAGAGCCTGAAAAGGTGGAAAATATATGAAGAGCTTCAAAAGGTGTCAAAAATATGAGGAGCATGATACTGTCTCCAAAATAGGAGGAGCATGAAGTTGTGTTGAAAAACATGAAGAGCCTGAAAAAGTGTGAAAAATATGAAGAGCTTCAAAAGGTGTCAAATATATGAGGAGTATGAAACGGTCTGAAAAACCGGAGGAGCATGAAGCGGTGTTGAAAAACATGAAGAGCATGAAAAGGTGTGAAAAATGTGAAGAGCTTCAAAAATGTGAAAAATATGAAGAGCTTCAAAAGGTGTGAAATACATGAAGAGCTTCAAAAGGTGTGAAAAATATGAACAGCTTCAAAAGGTGTCAAAAATATGAAGAGCATGAAACGGTCTGAAAAATAGGAGGAGCATGAAGTGGTGTTGAAAAACATGAAGAGCCTGAAAATGTGTGAAATATATGAAGAGCTTCAAAAGGTGTGAAAAATATGAAGAGCTTCAAAAGGTGTCAAAAATATGAAGAGCATGAAACGGTCGCACAAATAGGAGGAACTTGAAGTGGTTTTCGAAAACATGAAGAGTCTGAAAAGGTGTGAAATATAAGAAGAGCTTCAAAAGGTGTCAAAATTATGAGGAGCATGAAACGGTCTGAAAAATAGGAGGATCATGAAACAGTGTTGAAAAACATGAAGCGCCTGAAAAGGTGTGAAAAATATGAAGAGCTTCAAAACGTGTCAAAATTATGAGGAGCATGAAACTGTCTGAAAAATAGGAGGAGTATGATGCGGTGTTGAAAAATATGAAGAGCTTCAAAAGCTGTCAAAAATGAGATGACCATGAAACGGTCTGAGAAATAGAAGGAGCATGAAGTTCTTTTCAAAAAAATGAAGAACCTGAAAAGGTGTGAAGTATATGAAGATTTCAAAAGGTGTCAAAAATATGAGGAGAATGAAACGGTCTGAAAAATAGGAGGAGCATGAAGTCATGTTGAAAAACATGAAGAGCCTGAAAAAGTGAGAAAAATACGAAGAGCTTCAAAAGGTGTCACAAATATTAGGAGCATGAAACGGTCTGAAATATATGAGGAGCATGAAGCGGTGTTCAAAAATATGAAGAGCCTGAAAACGTGTGAAAAATTTGAAGATCTTCAAAAATGTGGAAAATATGAAGAGCTTCAAAAGGTGTGAAATATATGAAGATCTTCAAAAGGTGTCAAAAATTAGATGAGCATGAAACGGTCTGCAAAATAGGAGGAGCATGAAGTGGTGTTCAAAAATTTGAAGAGCCTGAAATGGTGTGAAATATATGAAGAGTTTCAAAAGGTGTCAAATATATGAGGAGCAAAAACGGTCTGAAAATAGGAGGAGCATGAAGTGGTGTTGAAAATCATGACGAGCCTTAAAAGGTGTGAAAAATAAAGAGCTTCAAAAGGTGTCAAAAATATGTGGAGCATGTAACGGTTTGAAAAATAGGAGGAGCATGAAGCGGTGTTCAAAAACATGAAGATCCTGAAAAGGTGTGAAAAATATGAAGAGCTTCAAAAGTTGTGAAAAATATGAAAAGCATGAAACAGTCTGAAAAATAGGAGGAGTATGAAGCGGTGTTGAAAAACATGAAGAGTCTGAGAAGGTGTGAAAAATATGCAGAGCTTCAAAAGACGTCAAATATATGAGGATCATGAAAATTTCTGAAGAATACGAGGAGCATGAAGCGGTTTTGAAAAACATGAAGAGCCTGAAAAGGTGTGAAAAATATGAAGAGCTTCAAAAGGTTACAAATATATGAGGATCATGAAACGGTCTGAAAAATAGGAGGAGCATGAAGCGGTATTCAAAAACATAAAGAGCGTGAAAACGTGTGAAAAATATGAAAAGCTTCAAAAGAAGTCAAAAATATGAGGAGCATGAAAAGGTCTGAAAAATAGGAGGAGCATGAAACGATCTGAAAAATGGGAGGAGCATGAAGCGGTGTTGAAAAACATGAAGAGCCTGAAAAGGTGTGAAAAATATGAAGAGCTTCAAAAGGTGTCAAAAATATGAGGAGCATGAAACGGTCTGAAAATTTGAAGGAGCAAGAAACTGTGATCAAAAACAAGAAGAGCCTGAAAAGGTGTGAAAAAAATGAAGGGATTCAAAAGGTGTGAAAATTATGAGGAGCATGAAACGGTCTGAAAAATAGGAGGAGCATGAAGCGGTATTGAAAAACATGAACAGCTGAAAAGGTGGGTAAAATATGAAGAGCTTTAAAAGGTGTCAAAAATATGAGGAGCATGAAACGGTCTGAAAAATAGGAGGAGCATTAAACGGTGTTCAAAAACATGAAGAGCCTGAAAAGGTGTGAAAAATATGAAGAGCTTCAAAAGGTGTCAGTAATAGGAGGAGCATGAAACGGTCTGAAATATAGGAGGAGAATGAATCGGTGTTGAAAATCATGAAGAGCATGAAAAGGTGTGAAAAACATGAAGAGCTTAAAAGTTGTGAGAAATATGAAGAGCTTCAAAAGGTGTCAAAAATATGAGGAGCTTGAACGGTCTGAAAAATTGGAGGAGCATGAAGCAGTGTTGAAAAACATGAAAAACCTGAAAATGTGTGACAAATATGAAGAGCTTCAAAATGTGTCAAAAATATGAGGGGCATGAAAGGGTCTGAAAAATTGGAGGAGCATGAAGCAGTGTTGAAAAACATGAAGAACCTGAAAAGGTGTGAAAAATATGAAGACCTTCAAAAGGTGTCAAAAATATGAGGAGCATGAACGGTCTGAAAAATTGGAGGAGCATGAAGCAGTGTTGAAAAACATGAAGAGCCTGAAAAGATGTGAAAAATATGAAGAGCTTCAAAATGTGTCAAAAATATGAGGAGCATGAAACGGTCTGAAAAATAGTAGGAGCAAGAAATGGTGTTCAAAAACATAAAGAGCCACAAAAGGTGTGAAAAATATGAAGAGCTTCAAAACGTGTCAAAAATATGAGGAGCAAGAAACGGTCTGAAAAATAGGAGGAGCATGAAGCGGTATTCAAAAACATGAAGAGCCTGAAAAGATTTGAAAAATATGAAGAGCTTCAAAAGGTGTCAAAAATATGACGAGCATGAAACGGTCTGAAAAATAGGAGCAGAATGAAGTGGTGTAGAAAAACATGTAGACCCAGAAAATGAGTGAAAAATAAGAAGAGTTTCAATAGGTTTCAAAAATATGAGGAGCATGAAACGGTTTGAAAAATAGGAAGAGCATGAAACGGTGTTAAAAAACATGAAGAGCTTCAAAAGGTGTGAAACATATGAAGAGCTTCAAACGGTGTCAAAAATATGAGGATCATGAAACGGTCTGAATAATAGGAGGAGCATGAAGTTGTGTTGAAGAACATGTAGAACCTGAAAAGGTGTGAAAAATCTGAACAGCTTGAAAAGGTGTCAAATATATGAGGAGCATGAACGGTCTGAAAAATAGGAGGAGCATGAATCGGTGTTGAAAAACATGAAGATCCTGAAAATGTGTGAAAAATATGAAGAACTTCAAAAGGTGTGAAAAGTATGAGGAAAATGAAACGGTCTGAAATATTGGAGGAGCAAGAAACGGAGTTCAAAAACTTGAAGAGCCAGAAAACGTGTGCAAAATATGAAGAGCTTCAAAAGTGGTCAAAAATTGTAGGAGGATGAACGGTCTGAAAAATAGGAGCATGAAGCGGTGTTGAAAAACATGAAGAGCCTGAAAAGGTGTGAAAAATATGAAGAGCTTCAAAAGGTGTCAAAAATCTGATTGACATGAACGGTCTTAAAAACAGGAGGAGGATGAAGTGGTGTTGAAAAACATGAAGAGCCTGAAAAGGTGTGAAAAATGTGAAGAGCTTAAAAAGGTGTGAAAAATATAAGGAGCATGAAACGGTCTGAAAAATAGGAGGAGCATGTAGCGGTGTTCAAAAAAATGAAGAGCCTGAAGAGGTGTGAAAAATATGAAGAGCTTCAAAAGATGTCAAAAATATGAGGAGCATGAAACGGTCTGAAAAATAGGAGGAGCATGAAGCGGTGTTCAAAATCATGAAGAGCCTTAAAAGGTGTGAAAAATATGAAGAGCGTCAAAAGGTGTCAAATATATGAGGAGCATGAAACGGTCTGAAAAATAGGAGGAGCATGAAACGGTGTTCTAAAACATGAAGAGCCTGAAAAGTTCTGAAAAATATGAAGAGCTTCAAAAGGTGTGAAAAATATAAGGAGCATGAAACGGTCTGAAAAATAGGAGGAGCATGAGGCGCTGTTGAAAAACATGAAGAGCCTGAAAAGGTGTGACAAATATGAAGAGTTTCAAAAAGTTTGAAAAATATGGGTAGCATGAAACAGTCTGAAAATTAGGAAGAGCATGAAGTAGTGTTCAAAAACATGAAGAGCCTGAAAAGGAGTGAAAAATATGAAGAGCTCCAAAGGTGTCAAAAATATGACGAGCATGAAACAGTCTGAAAATTTGGAAGGGCATGAAGTGGTGTTCAAAAACAGGAAGAGCCTGAAAAGAGGTGAAAAATATGAAGAGGTTCAAAAGGTGTCAAAAATATGAGGAGCATGAAACGGTCTGCAAATAGGACGAGCATGAAGTGGTGTTCAAAAACATGAACAGCCTGAAAAGGTGTGAAAAACATGAAGAGCTTCATAAGGTGTCAAAATTAGTTTAGCATGAAAGGGTCTGAAAAATAGGAGGAGCATGAAGTGGTGTTGAAAACATGAAGAGCCTGAAAAGGTGTGAAATATATGAAGAGCTTCAAAAGATGTGAAAAATATGAAGTGCATCAAAAGGTGTCAAAAATGAGATGAGCATGAAACGGTCTGAAAAATAGGAGGAGCATGAAGTGATGTTGAAAAACATGAAGAGCCTGAAAACGTGTGAAAAATATGAAGAGCTTCAAAAATATGAAAAATATGAAAAGATTCAAAAGGTGTGAAAAATATGAAGAGCTTCAAAAGATGTCAAAAATGAGATGAGCATGAAACGGTCTGAAAAATAGGAGGAGCATGAAGCGTTGTTGAAAATCATGAAGAGCCTGAAAAGGTGTGAAAAATAGGCAGAGCTTCAAAAGGTGTCAAAAATATGAGGAGATTGAAACGGTCTGAAAAATACGAGGAGCATGAAGTGGTGTTGAAAAACATGACGAGCCTAAAAGGTGTGAAAAATAGGAAGAGCTTCAAAAGGTGTCAACAATATGAGGAGCATGAAACGGTCTGAAAAATAGGAGGAGCATGAAGCGGTGTTGAAAATCATGAAGAGCCTAAAAAGGTGTGAAATATATGAAGAGCTTCAAAAGGTGTGCAAAATATGAAGAGCTTCAAAAGGTGTCAACAATATGAGGAGCATGAAATGGTCTTAAAAATAGGAGGAGCATGAAACGGTGTTCTAAAACATGAAGAGCCTGAAAAGTTCTGAAAAATATGAAGAGCTTCAAAAGGTGTGAAAAATATAAGGAGCATGAAACAGTCTGAAAAATAGGAGGAGCATGAAGCGGTGTTGAAAATCATGAAGAGCCTGAAAAGGTGTGAAATATATGAAGAGTTTCAAAAGGTGTGAAAAATATGAGGAGTATGAAACGGTCTGAAAAATAGGAGGATCATGAAGCGGTGTTCAAAAACTTGAAGAGCCTGAAAATATGTGAAATATATGAGGAGCATGAAACGGTCTGAAAAATAGAGGAGCATGAAGTGGTATTGAAAAACATGAAGAGCCTGAAAAGGTGTGAAAAACATGAAGAGCTTAAATGTTGTGAGAAATATGAAGAGCTTCAAAAGGTGTCAAAAATGAGACGAGCATGAAACGGTCTGGAAAGTAGGACGAGCATGAAGCGGTGTTGAAAAACATGAAGAGCCAGAAAATGTGTGAAAAATATGAAGAGCTTCAAAAAGTGTCAAAAATATGAAGAGCATGAAACGGTCTGAAAAATAGGAGGAGCATGAAGTGGTGTGAAAAACATGAAGAGCCTAAAAAGGTGTGAAAAATGTGAAGAGCTTCAAAACGTGTCAAAAATATGAGGAGCATGAAACGGTCTGAAAAACAGGAGGATCATGAAGCCGTGTTGAAAAACATCGGGAGTCGGAAAACGTGTGAAAAATATGAACAGCTTCAAAAGGTGTCAAAAATATGAGGAGCATGAAACGGTCTGAAAAATAGGAGGAGCATGAAACGGTGTTCAAAAACATGAAGAGCCTGAAAAGGTGTGAAAATTATGAAGAGCTTCAAAAGGTGTGAAATACAAGAGGAGCATGAAACGGTCTGAAAAATAGGAGGAGCATGAAGCAGTGTTGAAAAACATGAAGAACCGGAAAAGGTGTGAAAAATATGAAGAACTTCAAAAGGTGTGAAAATAATGAGGAGCATGAAACGGTCTGACAAATAGGAGCAGCATGAAACGGTGTTCAAAAACATGAAGAGCCTGAAAAGGTGTGAAAAATATGAAGAGCTTCAAAAGGTTGGAAATACATGGAGAGCATGAAACGGTCTTAAAAATAAGAGGAGCATGAAGCGGTGTTGAAAAACATGAAGAGCCTGAAAAGGTGGGTAAAATATGAAGAGCTTCAAAAGGTGTCAAAAATATGAGGAGAATGAAACGGTCTGAAATATTGGAGGAGCAAGAAACGGAGTTCAAAAACATGAAGAGCCAGAAAAGGTGTCAAAAATATGAAGAGCTTCAAAAGTTGTCAAAAATATGAGGAGCATGAACGGTCTGAAAAATAGGAGCATGAAGCAGTGTTGAAAAAAATGAAGAGCCTGAAAAGGTGTGAAAAATATGAAAACCTTCAAAAGGTGTCAAATATATGAGGACCATGAAACGGTCTGAAAAATAGGAGGAGCAAGAAACGGTGTTCAAAAACATGAAGAGCCAGAAAGGTGTGAAAAACATGAAGAGCTTCAAAAGGTGTAAACAATATAAGGAGCATGAAATGGTCTGAAAAATAGGAGGAGGATGAAGTGGTATTCAAAAACATGAAGAGCCTGAAAAGGTGTGAAAAATATGAAGAGCTTCAAAATGTGTCAAAAATATGAGGAGCATGAAACGGTCTGAAAAATAGGAGGAGCATGAAGCGGTGTTGAAAGACATGAAGACCCTGAAAAGGTGTGAAATATATGAAGAGCTTCTAAAGGTGTCAAAATGTGAGGAGCATGAGACTGTCTGAAAAATAGGAGGAGCATGAAACGGTGCTAAAATACATGAAGAGCTTCAAAAGGTGTGAAACATATGAAGAGTTTCAAAAGGTGTCAAAAATATGAGGAGCATGAAACGGTCTGAAAAATAGGAGGAGCAGTAAGCGGTGTTCAAAAACATGAGGAGCCTGAAATGGTGTGAAAAATATGAAGAGCTTCAAAAGGTTGGAAATACATGAGGAGCATGAAACGGTCTGAAATATAGGAGGAGAATGAAGCTGTGTTGAAAAACATGAACAGCTGAAAAGGTGGGTAAAATATGAAGAGCTTTAAAAGGTGTCAAAAATATGAGGAGCATGAAACGATCTGAAAAATAGGAGGAGCATTAAACGGTGTTCAAAAACATGAAGAGCCTGAAAAGGTGTGAAAAATATGAAGAGCTTCAAAAGGTGTCAGTAATAGGAGGAGCATGAAACGGTCTGAAATATAGGAGGAGAATGAAGCGGTGTTGAAAAACATGAAGACCCTGAAAAGGTGTGAAAAACATGAAGAGCTTAAATGTTGTGAGAAATATGAAGAGCTTCAAAAGGTGTCAAAAATGAGACGAGCATGAAACGGTCTGGAAAGTAGGACGAGCATGAAGTGGTGTTGAAAAACATGAAGAGCCAGAAAATGTGTGAAAAATATGAACAGCTTCAAAAGGTGTGAAATACAAGAGGAGCATGAAACGGTCTGAAAAATAGGAGGAGCATTAAGCAGTGTTGAAAAACATGAAGAACCGGAAAAGGTGTGAAAAATATGAAGAGCTTCAAAAGGTGTGAAAATAATGAGGAGCATGAAACGGTCTGACAAATAGGAGCAGCATGAAACGGTGTTCAAAAACATGAAGAGCCTGAAAAGGTGTGGAAAATATGAAGAGCTTCAAAAGGTTGGAAATACATGGAGAGCATGAAACGGTCTTAAAAATAAGAGGAGCATGAAGCGGTGTTGAAAAACATGAAGAGCCTGAAAATGTGGGTAAAATATGAAGAGCTTCAAAAGGTGTCAAAAATATGAGGAGAATGAAACGGTCTGAAATATTGGAGGAGCAAGAAACGGAGTTCAAAAACATGAAGAGCCATAAAAGGTGTCAAAAATATGAAGAGCTTCAAAAGTTGTCAAAAATATGAGGAGCATGAACGGTCTGAAAAATAGGAGCATGAAGCAGTGTTGAAAAAAATGAAGAGCCTGAAAAGGTGTGAAAAATATGAAAACCTTCAAAAGGTGTCAAATATATGAGGACCATGAAACGGTCTGAAAAATAGGAGGAGCAAGAAACGGTGTTCAAAAACATGAAGAGCCAGAAAGGTGTGAAAAATATGAAGAGCTTCAAAAGGTGTCAAAATGTGAGGAGCATGAAACTGTCTGAAAAATAGGAGGAGCATGAAACGGTGCTAAAAAACATGAAGAGCTTCAAAAGGTGTGAAACATATGAAGAGTTTCAAAAGGTGTCAAAAATATGAGGAGCATGAAACGGTCTGAAAAATAGGAGGAGCATTAAGCGGTGTTGAAAAACATGAAGTGCCTGAAAAGCTGTGAAATTAAGACAAGCTTCAAAAGGTGTGAAAAATATGAGGAGCAGGAAACGGTCTGAAAAATACGAGGAGCATGAAGCGGTTTTAAAAAACATGAAGAGCTTCAAAAGGTGTGAAACATATGAAGAGCTTCAAAAGGTGTCAAAAATATGAGTAGCAAGAAACAGTCTGAAAAATAAGAGGAGCATGAAGGGGTGTTGAAAAAATGAAGAGCCAGAAAAGGTGTGAGAATTATGTAGAGTTCAAAAGGTGTCAAAAATATGACGAGCATGAAACGGTATGAAAAATAGGAGGAGCATGAAGCTGTGTAGAAAAACATGAAGAGCCTGAAAAGGTGTTACAAATATGAAGAGCTTCAAAAGGTGTGAAAAATATGCGGAGCATGAAAAGGTCTGAAAAATAGGAAGAGCATGAAGCGGTGTAGGAAAACATGAAGAGCCTTAAAAGGTGTGAAAAATATGAAGAGCTTCAAAAGTTGTCAAACATATGAGGAGCATGAAACGGTCTGAAAAATAGTAGGAACAGGAAGCTGTGTTGAAATACATGAAGAGCCTGAAGAGGTGAGAAAAACATGAAGAGCTTCAAAAGGTGTCAAAAATATGAGGAGCATGAAACGGTCTGAAAAATAAGCGTAACATGAAACGGTCTGATAAATAGGAGGAGCATGAAGCGGTGTTCAAAAACATGAAGAGCCTGAAAAGGTGTGAAAAATATGAAGAGCTTCAAAAGGTGTGAATAATGAGAGGAGCATGAAACGGTCTGTAAAATAGGAGGAGCATGAAGCGGTGTTGAAAAACATGAAGAGCCTGAAAAGGTGTGAAAAATATGAAGAGCTTCAAAACCTGTCAAAAATATGAGGAGCCTGAAACAGTCTCAAAAATAGGAAGAGCATGAAACGGTCTGAAACATAGGAGGATCATGAAGCGGTGTTGAAAATCGTGAAGAGCCTGAAAAGGTGTGAAAAATGTGAAGAGCTTCAACAGGTGTCAAAAACATGAGGAGAATGAAACGGTCTGAAAAATAGGAGGAGCTTGAAGCTGTGTTCAAAAATATGAAGAGCCAGAAAAGGTGTGAAAAATATGAAGAGCTTCAAACAGTGTCAAAAATATGAGGAGCAAGTAACGGTCTGAAAAATAGGAGGAGCATGAAGTAGAGCTGAAAAACATGAAGAGCCTGAAAAGGTGTGCAAAATATGAAGAGCTTCAAAAGGTGTAAAAAATGAGATGAGCATGTAACGGTCTGAAAAATAGGAGAACCATGAACTGGTGCTGAAAAACATGAAGAGCCTGAAAAGGTTTGAAAAATATGAAGACCTTCAAAAGGTGTGAAAAATATGAGGAGCATGAAACGGTCTGAAAAATAGGAGGAGCATGAAGTGGAGCTGAAAAACATGAAGAGCCAGAAAAGGTGTGCAAAATATGAAGAGCTTCAAAAGGTGTAAAAAACGAGATGAGCATGAAACGGTCTCAAAAATAGGAGGAGCATGAACTGGTGCTGAAAAACATGAAGAGCCTGAAAAGGTGTGCAAAATATGAAGAGCTTCAAAAGGTGTAAAAATGAGAGCAGCATGAAACGGTCAAAAATAGGAGGAGCATGAACTGGTGCTGAAAAACATGAAGAGCCTGAAAACGTGTGAAAAATATGAAGGGCTTCAAAAGGTGTGAAAAATATGAAGAGCTTCCAAAGTTGTCAAAAATATGAGGAGCATGAATCGGTCTCAAAAAATAGGAGAGAGCATGAAGCAGTGTTGAAAAACATGAAGAGCCTGAAAAGGTTTGAAAAATATGAAGAATTTCAGAAGTTGTCAAATCATGAGGAGCATGAAACGGTCTGAAAAATAAGAGGACATTGAAGCGGTGTTGAAAAATATGAAGAGCGTGAAAACGTGTGAAAAATATGAAGAGCTTCAAAAGGTGTGAAAAATATGAAAATCTTCTAAAGGTGTCAAAAATGAGATGGGCATGAAACGGTCTGAAAATTAGGAGGAGCATGAAGCGGTGTTGAAAAACATGAAGAGCGTGAAAAGGTGTGAAAAATATGAAGAGCATGAAAATGTGTGAAAAATATGAGGAGCATAAACTGTGTTCAAAAACATGAATATCCAGAAAAGGTGTGAAAAATATGAAGAGCGTCAAAATGTCTCAAAAACATGAGGAGCATGAAACCTTCTTAAATTTGGAGGAGCATGAAGCGGTGTTCAAAAATCTAAAGAGCCTGAAAAGGTTTGAAAAATGTGAAGAGCTTGAAAAGGTGTCAAAAATATGAGGGACATGAAACGGTCTGAAAAATAGGAGGAGCATGAAACGGTGTTCAAATCGTGAAGAGCCTGAAAAGGTGTGAAAAATATGAAAAACTTCAAAAGTTGTCAAAAATATGAGGAGCATGAAACTGTCTGAAAAATAGGAGGAGCATGAAACGTTGTTCAAAAACATGAAGAGCCTGAAAAGGTATGAAAAATGTGAAGAGCTTGAAAAGGTGTCAAAAATATGAGGGGCATGAAACGGTCTGAAAAAGAGAATGAGCATGAAACTGTGTTGAAAACCTGAAGAGCCAGAAAAGGTGTGAAAAATATGACGAGCTTCAAAAGATATAAAAAATATGAGGAGCATGAAATGGTTTGAAAAATGCAAGGACCATGATGTGGTGTTGAAAACATGAAGTGCATAAAAATGTGTGAAAAATATGAAGAGCTTCAAAAAATATCAAAATATGAGGAGCATGTAACGGTCTGAAAAATAGGAGGAGCATGAAGCGGTGTTCAAAAACATGAAGAGCTGAAAAGGTGTGAAAAATATGAAGAGCTTCAAAAGGTGTGAAAAATTAGAGGATCATGAAACGGTCTGAAAAATAGGAGGAGCATGAAGCGGTGTTCAAAAACATGAAGAGCCTGAAAAGGTATGCAAAATATGAAGAGCTTCAAAAAGTGTCAAAAATATGAGGAGCATGAAACGGTCTCAAAAATAGGAGGTGCACGAAGTGGTGTTGAAAAACATGAAGAGCCTGAAAAGGTGTGAAAAATATGAAGAGCTTCCAAAATTGTCAAAAATATGAGGAGCATGAAACGGTTTGAAAAATAGGAGGAGCCTGAAACAGTCAGAAAAAAAGGAGGACATTGAAACGTTGTTGAAAAACATGAAGAGCCCGAAAACGTGTGAAAAATAGGAGGAGCTTCAAAAGGTGTCAAAAATATGAGGAGCATGAAACGGTCTGAAAAATAGGAGGAGCAAGAAGCGGTGTGCAAAAACAAGAAGAGCCTGAAAAGGTGTGAAAAATATGAAGAGCTTCAAAAGGTGTGAAAAATGAAAGGAGCATGAAACGGTATGAAAAACAGAAGGAGCATGAAGTGGTGTAGAAAAAAAAGAAGAGCCTGAAAATGTGTGAAAAATATGAAGAGCTTCAAAAGGTGTGAAATACATGAGGAACATTAAACGTTCTGAAAAATAGGAGGAGCATGAAGCAGTGTTGAAAAACATGAAGAGCCTGAAAAGGTGTGAAAAATATGAAGAGCTTCAAAAAGTGTGAAAAATAGGAGGAGCATGAAGCGGTGTTCAAAAACATGAAGAGCCTGAAAAGTTTTGAAAAATATGAAGAGCTTCAAACGGTCTGAAATACATGAGGAGCATGAAACGGTCTGAAAAATAGGAGGAGAATCAAACGGTGTTCAAAAATAAGAAGAGCCTGAAAAGCTGTGAAAAATATGAAGACTTTCAAAAGGTGTCAAAATTATGAGGAGCATGAATCGGTCTGAAAAATAGGAGTAGCATGAAGCGGTGTTCAAAAACATGAAGATCCTGAAAAGGTGTGAAAAATATAGAGCTTCAAAAGGTGTCAAAGATATGAGGAGCATGAAACAGTCTGAAAAATAGGAGGAGCATGAAACGGTGTTCGAAAACACAAACAGCCTGAAAAGTTGTGAAAAATATGAAGAGCTTCAAAAGGTGTCAAAAATATGAGGAGCATGAAAAGGTCTGAAAAATAGGAGGAGCATGAAACGGTGTTCCAAAACATCAATAGCCTGAAAAGGTGTCAAAAATATGAAGAGCATCTAAAGGTGTGAAAAATATCAGGAGCATGAAACGGTCTGAAAAATAGGAGGAGGGTGAAACGGTGTTCAAAAACATGAAGAGCCTGAGAACGTGTGAAAAATATGAAGAGCTTCAAAAGGTGTGAAATACATGAGAGAAATGAAACTATCTGAAAAATAGGAGGAGCATGAAGCCGTGTTGAAAAACATGAAGAGCCTGAAAAGGTGTGAAAAATATGAAGAGCTTCTAAAGGTGTCAAAAATAAGAGGAAAATGAAACGGTCTGGAAAATAGGAGGAGCATGAAGTGGTGTTGAATATGATGAAGAGCCTGAAAAGGTGTGAAATATATGAGGAGCTTGAAAATGTGTCAAAAATATGAGGAGCATGAAACGATCTGAAAAATAGGAGGTGCATGAAGAGGTGTTGAAAAACATGAAGAGCCTGAAAAGGTGTGAAAAATATGAAGAGCTTCAAAAGGTGTCAAAAATGACATGAGCTTGAAACGGTCTGAAAAATTGGAGAAGCATGAAGCGATGTTGAAAAACATGAAGAGCCTGAAAAAGTGTGAAAAATATGAAGACTTTCAAAAGGTGTCAAAATTATGAGGAGCATGAATCGGTCTGAAAAATAGGAGTAGCATGAAGCGGTGTTCAAAACCATGAAGAGCCTGAAAAGGTGTGAAAAATATGAAGAGGTTCAAAAATGTGAAAAATATGAAGAGCTTCAAAGGTGTCAAATATATGAAGAGCTTCAAACGGTGTCCAAATTATGAGGAGCATGAAACGGTCTAAAAAATAGGAGGAGCATGAAGCGGGGTTGAAAAACATGAAGAGCCTGAGAAAGTGTGAAAAATATGAAGAGCTTCAAAATGTGTGAAAAATATGAGGAGCTTCAAAATGTGTCAAAAATATGAGGAGCATGAAACGGTCTGAAAAATAGGAGGAGCATGATGCAGTGTTGAAAAATACGAAGAGCCCGAAAACGTGTGAAAAATATGAAGATCTTAAAAAGGTATGAAAAATATGAAGAGCTTCAAAAGTTGTCAAAAAAGAGATGAGCATGAAACGGTCTGAAAAATAGGAGGAGCATGAAATTGTGTTCAAAAAAATGAAGAGCCTGAAAAGGTGTCTAGTATATGAAGATTTCAGAAGGTGTCAAATTATGAGGAGCATGAAAAAGTCTGAAAAATAGGAGGAGCATGAAGTGATGTTGAAAAACATGAAGAGCCTGAAAAAGTGTGAAAAATAGGAGGAGCTTCAAAAGGTGTCAAAAATATGAGGAGCATGAAACGGTTTGAAAAATAGGAGGAGCAAGAAGCGGCGTGCAAAAACATGAAGAGCCTGAAAAGGTGTGAAAAATATGAAGAGCTTCAAAAGGTGTGAAAAATGAAAGGAGCATGAAACGGTATGAAAAATAGAAGGAGCATGAAGTGGTGTTGAAAAAAAAGAAGAGCCTGAAAAAGTGTGAAAAATATGAAGAGCTTCAAAAGGTGTGAAATATAGGAGGAGCATGAAGCGGTGTTCAAAAACATGAAGAGCCTGAAAAGGTTTGAAAAATATGAAGAGCTTCAAACGGTCTGAAGTACATGAGGAGCATGAAACGGTCTGAAAAATAGGAGGAGAATCAAACGGTGTTCAAAAATAAGAAGAGCCTGAAAAGCTGTGAAAAATATGAAGACCTTCAAAAGGTGTCAAAATTATGAGGAGCATGAATCGGTCTGAAAAATAGGAGTAGCATGAAGCGGTGTTCAAAAACATGAAGATCCTGAAAAGGTGTGATAAATATAGAGCTTCAAAAGGTGTCAAAGATATGAGGAGCATGAAACGGTCTGAAAAATAGGAGGAGCATGAAACGGTGTTCGAAAACATGAACAGCCTGAAAAGTTGTGAAAAATATGAAGAGCTTCAAAAGGTGTCAAAAATATGAGGAGCATGAAAAGGTCTGAAAAATAGGAGGAGCATGAAACGGTGTTCCAAAACATGAATAGCCTGAAAAGGTGTGAAAAATATGAAGAGCATCAAAAGGTGTGAAAAATATGAGGAGCATGAAACGGTCTGAAAAATAGGAGGAGCATGAAGCGGTGTTCAAAAACATGAAGAGCCTGAGAACGTGTGAAAAATATGAAGAGCTGCAAAAGGTGTGAAATACATGAGGAGCATGAAACGATCTGAAAAATAGGAGGTGCACGAAGTGGTGTTGAAAAACATGAAAAGCCTGAAAAGGTGTGAAAAATATGAAGAGCTTCAAAAGGTGTCAAAAATGAAATGAGCTTGAAACGGTCTGAAAAATTGGAGGAGCATGAAGCGATGTTGAAAAACATGAAGAGCCTGAAAAAGTGTGAAAATTATGAAGAGCTTCAAAAGGTGTTAAATATATGAGGAGCAAGAAACGGTCTGAAAAATAGGAGGTGCATGAAGTGGTTTTGAAAAACATGAAAAGGTGTGAAAAATATGAAGAGCTTCAAAAGGTGTCAAAAATATGAGGAGCATGAAACGATCTGAAAAATAGGAGAATCATGCAGTGGTGTTGAAAAACATGAACAGCCTGAAAAGGTGTGTAAAATATGAAGAGCTTGATAAGGTGTCATATATATGAGGAGCATGAAACGGTCGGAAATATAGGAGGAGCATGAAGCGGTGTTCAAAAACATGAAGAGCCTGAAAAGGTGTGAAAAATATGAAGAGCTTCAAAAGGTGTCAAAAATATGAGGGGCATGAAACGGTCTGAAAAATAGGAGGAGCATGAAATGGTGTTAAAAAATATGAAGAGCATCAAAAGGTGTGAAAAATATGAGGAGCATGAAACGGTCTGAAAAATAGGAGGAGCATGAAGCGGTGTTCAAAAACATGAAGAGACTGAAAAGTTGTGAAAAATATCAAGAGCTTCAAAAAGTGTCAAAAATATGAGGAGCATGAAAGGGTCTGAAAAATAGGAGGAGCATGAAGCGGTGTTGAAAAACATGAAGAGCCTGAAAACGTGTCAAAAATATGAAGAGCTTCAAAGGTGTGAAAAATATGAAGCACTTCAAAAGGTGTCAAAAATTAGAAGAGCATGAAACGGTCTAGAAAATAGGAGGAGCATGAAGTGGTGTTGAAAAATATGAAGAGCTTCAAAAAGTGTCAAAAATATGAGGAGCAAGAAACGGTCTGAAAAATAGGAGAATCATGCAGCGGTGTTGAAAACTATAAACAGCCTGAAAAAGTGTGAAAAATATGAAGAGCTTCAAAAGGTGTCAAAAATATGAGTATCATGAAACGATCTGAAAAATAGGAGGAGCATAAAGCGGTGTTCAAAAATATGAAGAGCCTGAAAAGGTGTGAAAAATATGAACAGCCTCAAAACATGTCAAAAATATGAGGAGCATGAAACGGTCTGAAAAATAGGAGGAGCATGAAGCGGTGTTCAAAAACATGAAGAGCATGAAAAGGTGTGAAAAATATGAAGAGCTTCAAAAGGTGTGAAAAATATGAGGAGCTTCAAAAGGTGTCAAAAATATAAGGAGCAAGAAACGGTAGAAAAAATAGGAGGGACATGAAGCGGTGTTCAAAATCATGAAGAGCCTGAAAAGCTGAGAAATATATGAAGAGCTTCAAAGGGTGTCAAAAATATGAGGAGCATGAAACGGTCTGAAAAATAGGAGGAGCATGAAGCGGTGTTCAAAAACATGAAGAGCATGAAAAGGTGTGAAAAATATGAAGAGCTTCAAAAGGTGTGAAAAATATGAGGAGCTTCAAAAGGTGTCAAAAATATAAGGAGCAAGAAACGGTAGAAAAAATAGGAGGGACATGAAGCGGTGTTCAAAATCATGAAGAGCCTGAAAAGCTGAGAAATATATGAAGAGCTTCAAAGGGTGTCAAAATTATGAGGAGCATGAAACGGTCTGAAAAACAGGAGTAGCATGAAGCGGTGTTCAAAAACATGAAGATCCTGAAAAGGTGTGAAATATATAGAGCTTCAAAAGGTGTCAAAGATATGAGGAGCATGAAATGGTCTGAAAAATAGGAGGAGCATGAAACAGTGTTCGAAAACATGAACAGCCTGAAAAGTTGTGAAAAATATGTAGAGCTTCAAAAGGTGTCAAAGATATGAGGAGCATGAAAAGGTCTGAAAAATAGGAGGAGCATGAAACGGTGTTCCAAAACATGAATAGCCTGAAAAGGTGTGAAAAATATGAAGAGCATCAAAAGGTGTTAAATATATGAGGAGCAAGAAACGGTCTCAAAAATAGGAGGAGCATGAAGCGTTGTTCAAAACCATGAAGAGCCTGAAAAGGTGTGAAAAATATGAAGAGGTTCAAAAATGTGAAAAATATGAAGAGCTTCAAAGGTGTCAAATATATGAAGAGCTTCAAACGGTGTCCAAATTATGAGGAGCATGAAACGGTCTGAAAAATAGGAGGAGCATGAAGCGGGGTTGAAAAACATGAAGAGCCTGAGAACATGTGAAAAATATGAAGAGCTTCAAAGGTGTCAAATATATGAAGAGCTTCAAACGGTGTCCAAATTATGAGGAGCATGAAACGGTGTGAAAAATAGGAGGAGCATGAATCGGGATTGAAAAACATGAAGAGCCTGAGAACGTGTGAAAAATATGAAGAGCTTCAAAAGGTGTGAAAAATATGAGGAGCTTCAAAAGGTGTCAAAAATTAGAAAAGCATGAAACGGTCTGGAAAATAGGAGGAGCATGAAGCGGTGTTGAAAAACATGAAGAGCCTGAAAACGTGTCAAAAATATGAAGAGCTTCAAAGGTGTGAAAAATATGAAGCACTTCAAAAGGTGTCAAAAATTAGAAAAGCATGAAACGGTCTGGAAAATAGGAGGAGCATGAAGTGGTGTTGAAAAACATGAAGAGACTGAAAAGGTGTGAAAAATATGAAGAGCTTCAAAAAGTGTCAAAAATATGAGGAGCAAGAAACGGTCTGAAAAATAGGAGAATCATGCAGCGGTGTTGAAAACTATAAACAGCCTGAAAAACTGTGAAAAATATGAAGAGCTTCAAAAGGTGTCAAAAATATGAGTATCATGAAACGATCTGAAAAATAGGAGGAGCATAAAGCGGTGTTCAAAAATATGAAGAGCCTGAAAAGGTGTGAAAAATATGAACAGCCTCAAAACGTGTCAAAAATATGAGGAGCATGAAACGGTCTGAAAAATATGAGCAGTATGAAACGGTGTTCAAAAACATGAAGAGCCTGAAAAGGTGTGACAAATATGAAGAGTTTCAAAAGGTGTGAAATTCATGAGGAGCATGAAACAGTCTGAAAAAAAGTAAGAGTATGAAACTGTGTTGAAAAACATGAAGAGCTTCAAAAGGTGTGAAATACATGAGGAGCATGAAACGGTCTGAAAAGTAGGAGGAGCATGAAGCGTTGTTCAAAAACATGAAGAGCCTAAAAAGGCGTGAAAAATATGAAGAGCTTCAAAAGGTGTCAAAAATATGAGGAGCTTGAAAAGGTGTTCAAAATCATGAAGAGCATGAAAATGTGTGAAAAATAAGAAGAGTTTCAAATGGTGTCAAAAATATGAGGAGCATGAAACTGTCTGAAAAATAGGAGGAGCATGAAATGGTGTTCAAAAACATGAAGAGACTGAAAAAATGTGAAAATTATTAAGAGCTTCGAAAGGTGTGAAAAATATGAAGAGCTTCAAAAGGTGTGAAAAATATGAGGAGCATGAAACGGTCTGAAAAATAGGAGGAGAATGAAATTGTGTTGAAAAACATGAAGAGCCTGAAAAGGTGTGAAATGTATGTATAGGTTCAGAACGTGTCAAAAATATGAGGAGCATGAAACGATCTGAAAAATAGGAGAAGATTGAAGCGGTGTTGAAAAACATGAAGAGCCTGAAAAGGTGTGAAAAATATGAAGAGCGTCAAAAGGTGCCAAAAATAGGAGGAGCATGAAACGGTCTGAAAAATAGGAGGAGCATGAAAAGGTGTTCAAAAACATGAAGCGCCTGAAAATGTGTGAAAAATATGAAGAGCTTCAAAAGGTGTGAAAAATATGAGGAGAATGAAGTGGTGTTCAAAAACATGAAGAGCTTGAAAAGGTATTAAATATACTAAGAGCTTCAAAAGGTGTGAAAAATAGGAGGCGCAAAAAGCGGTGTTCAAAAACATGAAAAGCCTGATAAGGTGTGAAATATATGAAGAGCTTCAAAAGGTGTCAAAAGTATGAGGAGCATGAAACGGTCTGAAAATAGGAGGAGGATGAAAGGGTGTTGAAAAACATTAAGAGCAAGAAAAGGTGTGAAAAATATGAAGAGCTTCAAAAGGTGTCAAAAATATGAGGAGCATGAAACGGTCTGAAAAATAGGAGGAGCAGGAATCGGTGTTTAAAAACATGAAGAGCCTGAAAAGGTGTGAAAAATATGAAGAGCTTCAAACGGTTGGAAATACATGAGGAGCATGAAACGGTGTTGAAAAACATGAAGAGCCTGAAAAGGTGGGTAAATATGAAGAGCTTCAAAAGGTGTCAAAAATATGAGGAGCATGAAACGGTCTGAAAAATAGGAGGAGCATTAAACTGTGTTCAAAAACATGAAGAGCCTGAAATGGTGTGAAATATGAAGAGGTTCAAAAGGTGTCAAAAAGTGGAGGAGCATGAAACAGTCTGAAAAATAGGAGGAGCATGAAAGCGTGTTCAAAAACATGAAGAGACTAAAAAGGTTGAAAAATATGAAGAGCTTCAAAAGGTGTGAAAAATATGAGGAGGATAAAACGGTCTGAAAAATAGGAGAAGCATGAAGTGGTGTTGAAAAACATGAAGAGTCTGAAAACGTGTGAAATATATGAAGAGCTTCAAATGGTGTCAAAAATATGAGGGGCCTGAAACGGTCTGAAAAATAGGAGGAACACAAGTGGTGTTCAAAAACATGAAGAGCATGAAAAGGTGTGAAAAATATGAAGAGATTCAAAAGGTGTCAAAAATATGAGGAGCATGAATCAGTGTTGAAAAACATGAAGAGCCTGAAAATGTGTGAAAAATATGAAGAGTTTCAAAAAGTGTCAAAAATATGAGGAGCATGAAACGGTCTGAAAAATAGGAGAAGCATGAAGCGGTGTTGAAAAACATGAAGAACATGAAAAGGTGTGAAAAATATGAAGAGCTTCAAAAGGTGTCAAAATATGAGGAGCATGAACCGGTCTGAAAAAAAGGAGGAGCATGAGCGGTGTTCAAAAACATGAAGAGCATGAAAAGGTGTGAAAAATATGAAGAGCTTCAAAAGGTGACAAAAATATGAGGAGCATGAGACGGTCTGAAATATAGGAAGAGCATGAAGCAGGGTTGAAAAACATGAAGAGCCTGAAAAGGTGTGAAAAATATGAAGAGCTTCAAAAGGTGTCAAAAATATGAGGAGCATGAAACGGTCTGAAAAATTGGAGGAGCATGATGCGGTGGTGAAAAACATGAAGAGCCTGAAAACGTGTGAAAAACATAAAGAGCTTAAAAGTTGTGAGAAATATGAAGAGCTTCAAAAGGTGTCAAAAATGAGACGAGCATGAAATGGTCTGGAAAATAGGACGAGCATGAAGCGGTGTTGAAAAACATGGGGAGCCTGAAAAGGTGTGAAAAATATGAAGAGCTATAAAAGGAGTGAAATACACGAGGAGCATGAAACGGTCTGAAAAATAGGAGAAGCATGAAACCGTGTTCAAAAACATGAAGAGCCTGAAAAGCTGTGAAAAATATGAAGAGCTTCGAACGGTTGGAAATACATGAGGAGCATGAAACGGTGTTGAAAAACATGAAGAGCCTGAAAAGGTGCGTAAAATATGAAGCGCTTCAAAAGGTGTCAAATATATGAGGAGCATGAAACGGTCTGAAAAATAGGAGGAGCATTAAACGGTGTTCAAAAACATGAAGAGCCTGAAATGGTGTGAAATATGAAGAGGTTCAAAAGGTGTCAAAAATAGGAGAAGCATGAAACAGTCTGAAAAATAGGAGGAGCATGAAGCGGTGTAAAAAACATGAAGTCCCTGAAAAGGTGTGAAAAATATGAAGAGCTTTAAAAGGTGTCAAAAATATGAGGAGCATGAAACGGTCTGAAAAATAGGAGGAACATGAAGCGGTGTTCAAAAACATGAAGAGCCTCAAAAGGTGTGAAAAATATGAAGAGCTTCAAAAGTTGTCAAAAATATGAGGAGCATGAAACGGTCTGAAAAATAGGAGGAGCATGAAACGGTGTTCAAAAACATGAAGAGCCTGAAAAGGTGTGAAAAATATGAAGAGCTTCAAAAGGTGTCAAAAATAGGAGGAGCATGAAACGGTGTGAAAAATAGGAGCAGCATGAAGCGGTGTAAAAAACATGAAGAGCCTGAAAAGGTGTGAAAGATATGAAGACCTTCAAAAGGTGTCAAAAATATGAGGAGCATGAAACGGTCTGAAAAATAGGAGCAGCATGAAGCGGTGTAATAAACATGAAGAGCCTGAAAAGGTGTGAAAAATATGAAGAGCTTCAAAAGGTGTGAAAAAAATGAAGAGCTTCAAAATGTGTCAAAAATATGAGGAGCATGAAAAGATCTGAAAAATAGGAGCAGCATGAAACGGTGTTCAAAGACATGAAGAGCCTGAAAAGGTGTGAAAAATATGGAGAGCATCAAAACGTGTCAAAAATATGAGGAGCATGAAACGATCTGAAAAATAGGAGGAGCAAGAAGCGGTGTTGAAAATAATGAAGAGCCTGAAAACGTTTGAAAAATATGAAGAGCTTCAAAAGGTGTGGAAAATATGAAGAGCTTCAAAATGTATCAAAAGTGAGATGAGCATGAAAAGGTCTGAAAAATAGGAGGAGCATGAAGTGGTGTTGAAAAACATGAAGAGCCTGAAAATGTGTGAAATATATGAAGAGCTTCAAAAGTTGTCAGAAATGATAGAAATATGAAACGTCTGAAAAATAAGATGAGCCAGAAGGGGTGTTGAAAAACATGAAGAGCGTGAAAAGGTTTGAGAAATATGAAGAGATTCAAAAGGTGTGAAAATTATGAAGAGCTTCAAAAGGTGTCAAAAATGAGATGAGCATGAAACAGTCCGAAAATAGGAGGAGCCTGAAATCGTGTTCAAAAACATGAAGAGCCTAAAAAGGTGTGAAAAATATAAAGAGCTTCAAAAGGTGTGAAATGCAGGAGGAGCATTAAACGGTCTGAAAATTAGGAGGAGCATGAAGTGGTGTTGAAAAACATGAAGAGCCTGAAAATGTGTGAAATATATGAAGAGCTTCAAAAGGTGTCAGAAATGAGAGGAGCCTGAAACGGTCTGAAAAATAGGAGAAGCATGAAGTGGCTTTGAAAAACATGAAGAGCCTGAAAAGGTGTGAAAAATCTGAAGAGCTTCAAAAGGTGTCAAAAATATGAGGAGCATGAAACGGTCTGAAAAATAGGAGGAGCATGAAACGGTGTTCAAAAACATGAAGAGCCTGAAAAGGTGTGAAAAATATGAAGAGCTTCAAAACGTGTCAAAAATATGAGGAGCATGAAACGGTCTGAAAAATAGGAGGAGCAAGAAGCGGTGTTGAAAAAGATTAAGAGCCTGAAAATGTTTGAAAAATATGAAGAGCTTTAAAAGGTGTGGAAAATATGAAGAGCTTCAAAATGTGTCAAAATTGAGATGAGTATGAAACGGTCTGAAAAATAGGAGGAGCATGAAGTGGTGTTGAAAAACATGAAGAGCCTGAAAATGTGTGAAATATATGAAGAGCTTCAAAATGTGTCAGAAATGAGAGAAGCATGAAATGGTCTGAAAAATAGGAAGAGCATGAAGCGGTGTTGAAAAACATGAAGAGCCTGAAAAGGTGTGAAAATTATGAAGAGCTTCAAAAGGTGTCAAAAATATGAGGAGCATGAAACGGTCTGAAAAATGGGAGGAGCATGATGCGGTGTTGAAAAACATGAAGAGCCTGAAAAGGTGTGAAAAATATGAAGAGCTTCAAAAGGTGTCAAAAATATGAGGAGCATGAAACGGTCTGAAAAATTGGAGGACCATGATGCGGTGTTGAAAAACATGAAGTGCCTGAAAACGTGTGAAAAACATGAAGAGCTTAAAAGTTGTGAGAAATATGAAGAGCTTCAAAAGGTGTCAAAAATGAGATGAGCATGAAATGGTCTGGAAAATAGGACGAGCATGAAGCGGTGTTGAAAAACATGGGGAGCCTGAAAAGGTGTGAAAAATATTAAGAGCTTTAAAAGGAGTGAAATACACGAGGAGCATGAAACGGTCTGAAAAATAGGAGGAGCATGAAACCGTGTTCAAAAACATGAAGAGCCTGAAAAGTTGTGAAAAATATGAAGAGCTTCAAACGGTTGGAAATACATGAGGAGCATGAAACGGTGTTGAAAAACATGAAGAGCCTGAAAAGGTGGGTAAAATATGAAGAGCTTCAAAAGGTGTCAAAAATATGAGGAGCATGAAACGGTCTGAAAACTAGGAGGAGCATTAAACGGTGTTCAAAAACATGAAGAGCCTGAAATGGTGTGAAATATGAAGAGGTTCAAAAGGTGTCAAAAATAGGAGGAGCATCAAACAGTCTGAAAAATAGGAGGAGCATGAAGCGGTGTAAAAAACATGAAGACCCTGAAAAGGTGTGAAAAATATGAAGAGCTTTAAAAGGAGTCAAAAATATGAGGAGCATGAAACGGTCTGAAAAATAGGAGGAACATGAAGCGGTGTTCAAAAACATGAAGAGCCTCAAAAGGTGTGAAAATATGAAGAGCTTCAAAAGGTGTCAAAAATATGAGGAGCATGAAACGGTCTGAAAAATAGGAGGAGCATGAAACGGTGTTCAAAAACATGAAGAGCCTGAAAAGGTGTGAAAAATATGAAGAGCTTCAAAAGGTGTCAAAAATAGGAGGAGCATGAAACGGTGTGAAAAATAGGAGCAGCATGAAGCGGTGTAAAAAACATGAAGGGCCTGAAAAGGTGTGAAAGATATGAAGACCTTCAAAAGGTGTCAAAAATATGAGGAGCATGAAACGGTCTGAAAAATAGGAGCAGCATGAAGCGGTGTAATAAACATGAAGAGCCTGAAAAGGTGTGAAAAATATGAAGAGCTTCAAAAGGTGTGAAAAAAATGAAGAGCTTCAAAATGTGTCAAAAATATGAGGAGCATGAAAAGATCTGAAAAATAGGAGCAGCATGAAACGGTGTTCAAAGACATGAAGAGACTGAAAAGGTGTGAAAAATATGGAGAGCATCAAAACGTGTCAAAAATATGAGGAGCATGAAACGATCTGAAAAATAGGAGGAGCAAGAAGCGGTGTTGAAAATAATGAAGAGCCTGAAAACGTTTGAAAAATATGAAGAGCTTCAAAAGGTGTGGAAAATATGAAGAGCTTCAAAATGTATCAAAAGTGAGATGAGCATGAAAAGGTCTGAAAAATAGGAGGAGCATGAAGTGGTGTTGAAAAACATGAAGAGCCTGAAAATGTGTGAAATATATGAAAAGCTTCAAAAGTTGTCAGAAATGATAGAAATATGAAACGTCTGAAAAATAGGATGAGCCAGAAGGGGTGTTGAAAAACATGAAGAGCGTGAAAAGGTTTGAGAAATATGAAGAGATTCAAAAGGTGTGAAAATTATGAAGAGCTTCAAAAGGTGTCAAAAATGAGATGAGCATGAAACAGTCCGAAAATAGGAGGAGCCTGAAATCGTGTTCAAAAACATGAAGAGCCTAAAAAGGTGTGAAAAATATAAAGAGCTTCAAAAGGTGTGAAATGCAGGAGGAGCATTAAACGGTCTGAAAATTAGGAGGAGCATGAAGTGGTGTTGAAAAACATGAAGAGCCTGAAAATGTGTGAAATATATGAAGAGCTTCAAAAGGTGTCAGAAATGAGAGGAGCCTGAAACGGTCTGAAAAATAGGAGAAGCATGAAGTGGCTTTGAAAAACATGAAGAGCCTGAAAAGGTGTGAAAAATCTGAAGAACTTCAAAAGGTGTCAAAAATATGAGGAGCATGAAACGGTCTGAAAAATAGGAGGAGCATGAAACGGTGTTCAAAAACATGAAGAGCCTGAAAAGGTGTGAAAAATATGAAGAGCTTCAAAACGTGTCAAAAATATGAGGAGCATGAAACGGTCTGAAAAATAGGAGGAGCAAGAAGCGGTGTTGAAAAAGATTAAGAGCCTGAAAATGTTTGAAAAATATGAAGAGCTTTAAAAGGTGTGGAAAATATGAAGAGCTTCAAAATGTGTCAAAATTGAGATGAGTATGAAACGGTCTGAAAAATAGGAGAAGCATGAAGTGGTGTTGAAAAACATGAAGAGCCTGAAAATGTGTGAAATATATGAAGAGCTTCAAAATGTGTCAGAAATGAGAGAAGCATGAAATGGTCTGAAAAATAGGAAGAGCATGAAGCGGTGTTGAAAAACATGAAGAGCCTGAAAAGGTGTGAAAATTATGAAGAGCTTCAAAAGGTGTCAAAAATATGAGGAGCATGAAACGGTCTGAAAAATGGGAGGAGCATGATGCGGTGTTGAAAAACATGAAGAGCCTGAAAAGGTGTGAAAAATATGAAGAGCTTCAAAAGGTGTCAAAAATATGAGGAGCATGAAACGGTCTGAAAAATTGGAGGAGCATGATGCGGTGTTGAAAAACATGAAGAGCCTGAAAACGTGTGAAAAACATGAAGAGCTTAAAAGTTGTGAGAAATATGAAGAGCTTCAAAAGGTGTCAAAAATGAGATGAGCATGAAATGGTCTGGAAAATAGGACGAGCATGAAGCGGTGTTAAAAAACATGGGGAGCCTGAAAAGGTGTGAAAAATATGAAGAGCTTTAAAAGGAGTGAAATACACGAGGAGCATGAAACGGTCTGAAAAATAGGAGGAGCATGAAACCGTGTTCAAAAACATGAAGAGCCTGAAAAGTTGTGAAAAATATGAAGAGCTTCAAACGGTTGGAAATACATGAGGAGCATGAAACGGTGTTGAAAAACATGAAGAGCCTGAAAAGGTGGGTAAAATATGAAGAGCTTCAAAAGGTGTCAAAAATATGAGGAGCATGAAACGGTCTGAAAACTAGGAGGAGCATTAAACGGTGTTCAAAAACATGTAGAGCCTGAAATGGTGTGAAATATGAAGAGGTTCAAAAGGTGTCAAAAATAGGAGGAGCATCAAACAGTCTGAAAAATAGGAGGAGCATGAAGCGGTGTAAAAAACATGAAGACCCTGAAAAGGTGTGAAAAATATGAAGAGCTTTAAAAGGTGTCAAAAATATGAGGAGCATGAAACGGTCTGCAAAATAGGAGGAACATGAAGCGGTGTTCAAAAACATGAAGAGCCTCAAAAGGTGTGAGAAATATGAAGAGCTTCAAAAGGTGTCAAAAATATGAGGAGCATGAAACGGTCTGAAAAATAGGAGGAGCATGAAACGGTGTTCAAAAACATGAAGAGCCTGAAAAGGTGTGAAAAATATGAAGAGCTTCAAAAGGTGTCAAAAATAGGAGGAGCATGAAACGGTGTGAAAAATAGGAGCAGCATGAAGCGGTGTAAAAAACATGAAGAGCCTGAAAAGGTGTGAAAGATATGAAGACCTTCAAAAGGTGTCAAAAATATGAGGAGCATGAAACGGTCTGAAAAATAGGAGCAGCATGAAGCGGTGTAATAAACATGAAGAGCCTGAAAAGGTGTGAAAAATATGAAGAGCTTCAAAAGGTGTGAAAAAAATGAAGAGCTTCAAAATGTGTCAAAAATATGAGGAGCATGAAAAGATCTGAAAAATAGGAGCAGCATGAAACGGTGTTCAAAGACATGAAGAGCCTGAAAAGGTGTGAAAAATATGGAGAGCATCAAAACGTGTCAAAAATATGAGGAGCATGAAACGATCTGAAAAATAGGAGGAGCAAGAAGCGGTGTTGAAAATAATGAAGAGCCTGAAAACGTTTGAAAAATATGAAGAGCTTCAAAAGGTGTGGAAAATATGAAGAGCTTCAAAATGTATCAAAAGTGAGATGAGCATGAAAAGGTCTGAAAAATAGGAGGAGCATGAAGTGGTGTTGAAAAACATGAAGAGCCTGAAAATGTGTGAAATATATGAAGAGCTTCAAAAGTTGTCAGAAATGATAGAAATATGAAACGTCTGAAAAATAGGATGAGCCAGAAGGGGTGTTGAAAAACATGAAGAGCGTGAAAAGGTTTGAGAAATATGAAGAGATTCAAAAGGTGTGAAAATTATGAAGAGCTTCAAACGGTGTCAAAAATGAGATGAGCATGAAACAGTCCGAAAATAGGAGGAGCCTGAAATCGTGTTCAAAAACATGAAGAGCCTAAAAAGGTGTGAAAAATATAAAGAGCTTCAAAAGGTGTGAAATGCAGGAGGAGCATTAAACGGTCTGAAAATTAGGAGGAGCATGAAGTGGTGTTGAAAAACATGAAGAGCCTGAAAATGTGTGAAATATATGAAGAGCTTCAAAAGGTGTCAGAAATGAGAGGAGCCTGAAACGGTCTGAAAAATAGGAGAAGCATGAAGTGGCTTTGAAAAACATGAAGAGCCTGAAAAGGTGTGAAAAATCTGAAGAGCTTCAAAAGGTGTCAAAAATATGAGGAGCATGAAACGGTCTGAAAAATAGGAGGAGCATGAAACGGTGTTCAAAAACATGAAGAGCCTGAAAAGGTGTGAAAAATATGAAGAGCTTCAAAACGTGTCAAAAATATGAGGAGCATGAAACGGTCTGAAAAATAGGAGGAGCAAGAAGCGGTGTTGAAAAAGATTAAGAGCCTGAAAATGTTTGAAAAATATGAAGAGCTTTAAAAGGTGTGGAAAATATGAAGAGCTTCAAAATGTGTCAAAATTGAGATGAGTATGAAACGGTCTGAAAAATAGGAGAAGCATGAAGTGGTGTTGAAAAACATGAAGAGCCTGAAAATGTGTGAAATATATGAAGAGCTTCAAAATGTGTCAGAAATGAGAGAAGCATGAAATGGTCTGAAAAATAGGAAGAGCATGAAGCGGTGTTGAAAAACATGAAGAGCCTGAAAAGGTGTGAAAATTATGAAGAGCTTCAAAAGGTGTCAAAAATATGAGGAGCATGAAACGGTCTGAAAAATGGGAGGAGCATGATGCGGTGTTGAAAAACATGAAGAGCCTGAAAAGGTGTGAAAAATATGAAGAGCTTCAAAAGGTGTCAAAAATATGAGGAGCATGAAACGGTCTGAAAAATGGGAGGAGCATGATGCGGTGTTGAAAAACATGAAGAGCCTGAAAAGGTGTGAAAAATATGAAGAGCTTCAAAAGGTGTCAAAAATACGAGGAGCATGAAACGGTCTGAAAAATAGGAAGAGGATGAAGTGGTGTTCAAAAACATGAAGAGCCTGAAAAGGTGTGAAAAATATGAAAAGCTTTAAAAGGTGTCAAAATTATGAGGAACATGAAACGTTGTGAAAAATAGGAGGATCATGAAACGTTGTTCAAAATCATGAAGAGCCTGAAAAAGAGTGAAAAATATGAAGATCTTCAAAAGGTGTCTAAAATATGAGGAGCATGACACAGTCAGAAATATAGGAGGAGCATGAAGTGGTGTTTAAAACATGAAGAACCTGAAAAGTTGGGAAATAATGAAGAGCTTCAAAAGGTGTCAAATATATGAGGAGCATGAAACGTTCTGAAAAATAGGAGGTGCAAGAAACGGTGTTCAGAAAGATGAAGAGCCTGAAAAGGCTTGAAAAATGTGAAGAGCTTGAAAAGGTGTCAAAAATATGAGGGGCATGAAACTGTCTGAAAAATAGGAGGAGCATGAAACGTTGTTCAAAAACATGAAGAGCCTGAAAAGGTTTGAAAAATGTGAAGAGCTTGAAAAGGTGTCAAAAATATGAGGGGCATGAAACGGTCTGAAAAATAGGAGGAGCATGAAACTGTGTTGAAAACATGAAGAGCCTGAAAAGGTGTAGGAAATATGATGAGCTTCAAAAGATATCCAAAATATGAGGAGCATGAATCGGTTTGAAAAATAGAAGGAGCATGATGTGGTGTTGAAAACATGAAGTGCATAAAAATGTGTGAAAAATATGAAGAGCTTCAAAAGATATCAAATATATGAGGAGCATGTAACGGTCTGAATATTATGAGGAGCATGAGGTGGTGTTCAAAAACATGAAGAGCCTGAAAAGGTGTGAAAAATATGAAGAGCTTCAAAAGATGTCACAAATATGAGGAGCATGAAACGGTCTGAAAAATATGAGGAGCATGAATCGGTGTTCAAATACATGAAGAGCCTGAAAAGCTGTGAAAAATATGAAGAGCATCAAGAGGTGTCAATATATGTGGAGCATGAAATGGTCTAAAAAATAGGAGGAGCATGAAACGGTGTTGAGAAACATGAAGAGGCTGAAAAAGTGTGAAAAATATGAAGAGCTTCAAAAGGTGTCAAAAATATGAGGAGCATGAAACAGTCTGAAAAATAGGAGGAGCAGAAGCAGATTTGAAAAACATGAAGAGCCTGAAAAGGTGTGATAATTATGAAGTGCTTGAAAAGGTGTCAAAATTATGGGGAGCATTAAACGGTCTGAAATATAGGAGGAGCATGAAACCTTGTTGAAAAATATGAAGAGCCTGAAAAGGTGTGAAAAATATGAAGAGCTTCAAAAGGTGTCAAAATATGAGGAGCATGAAACGGTCTGAAAAATAGGAGGAGCATGAAACGGTGTTCAAAAACATGAGGACCCTGAAAAATTGTGAAAAATATGAAGAGTTTCAAAAGGTGTCAAAAATATGAGGAGCATGAAACAGTCTGAAAAATATGAGGAGAATGAAACGGTGTTCAAAAACATGAAAACCCTGAAATGGTGTGAAATATATGAAGAGCTTCAAAAGGTGTCAAAAGTATGAGGAGCATGAAACGGTCTGAAAAATATGAGGAGCATGAAACGGTGTTCAAAAACATGAAAACCCTGAAAAGGTGTGAAATATATGAAGAGGTTCAAAAGATGTCAAAAATAGGAGGAGCATGAAGCGGTGTAGAAAAACATGAAGAGCATGAAAAGGTGTGAAAAATATGAAGAGCTTCAAAACTTGTCAAAAATATGAGGAGCATGACACGGTCAGAAATATAGGAGGAGCATGAAGTGGTGTTGAAAACATGAAGAGCCTGAAAAGGTGTGAAAAATATGAAGAGCTTCAAAAGGAGTCAAAATATGAGGAGCATGAAACGGTCTGAAACATAGGAGGTGCAAGAAACGGTGTTCAAAAACATGAACAGCCTGAAAAGGTTTGAAAAATGTGAACAGCTTGAAAAGGTGTCAAAAATGTGAGGGGCATGAAACTGTCTGAAAAATAGGAGGAGCATGAAACCTTGTTGAAAAATATGAAGAGCCTGAAAAGGTGTGAAAAATATGAAGAGCTTCAAAAGGTGTCAAAAATATGAGGAGCATGAAACGGTCTGAAAAATATGAGGAGCATGAAACGGTGTTCAAAAACTTGAAAACCCTGAAAAGGTGTGAAATATATGAAGAGCTTCAAAAGATGTCAAAAATAGGAGGAGCATGAAGCGGTGTAGAAAAACATGAAGAGTCTGAAAAGGCGTGAAAAATATGAAGAGCTTCAAAAGATGTCAAAAATATGAGGAGCATGACACGGTTCAGAAATATAGGAGGAGCATGAAGTGGTGTTGAAAACATGAAGAACCTGAAAAGTTGTGAAAAATATGAAGAGCTTCAAAAGGTGTCAAATATATGAGGAGTATGAAACGGTCTGAAAAATGGGAGGAGCATGAAGCGGTGTTCAAAAACATGAAGAACCTGAAAAGGTGTGAGAAATATGAAGAGATTCAAAAGGTGTCAAAAATATGAGAAGCATGAAACGGTCTGAAAAATAGGAGGAGCATGAAGCGGTGTTGAAAAAGATGAAGAGCTTGAATACGTGTGAAAAATATGAAGAGCTTCAAACGGTGTCAAAAATATGAGGAGCATGAAACAGTCTGAAAAATAGGAGGAGCATGAAGCGGATTTGAAAAGCATGAAGAGCCTGAAAAGGTGTGAAATATATGAAGAGCTTCAAAAGGTGTAAAAAATATGAGGAGCTTGAAACGGTCTGAAAAATAAGAGGATCTGGTTTCCTCAGTGTGTATGCCCAGAAGTGGGATTGCTGGGTCATATGGCAGTTCTATTTCCAGTTTTTTAAGAAATCTCCACACTGTTTTCCATAGGGGCTGTACTAGTATGCATTCCCACCAACAGTGTAAGAGGGTTCCCTTTTCTCCACACCATCTCCAGCATTTATTGCTTGTAGACTTTTGGATAGCAGCCATCCTGACTGGCATGTAATGGTACCTCATTGTGGTTTTGATTTGCATTTCTCTAATAATGAGTGATGTTGAGCATCTTTTCATGTGTTTGTTATCCATCTGTATGTCTTCTTTGGAGAAATGTCTGTTTAGTTCTTTGGCTCATTTTTTATTGGGTCATTTATTTTTCTGGAATTGAGTTGCAGGATTTGCTTGTATATTTTTGAGATTAATCCTTTGTCTGTTTCTTCATTTGCTATTATTTTCTCCCAATCTGAGGGCTGTCTTTTCACCTTACTTATAGTTTCCTTTGTAGTGCAAAAGCTTTTAAGTTTCATTAGGTTCCATTTGTTTAGTTTTGCTTTTATTTCCAATATTCTGGGAGGTGGGTCATAGAGGACCTTGCTTTGATTTATGTCGGAGAGTGTTTTGCCTATGTTCTCCTCTAGGAGTTTTATAGTTTCTGGTCTTACATTTAGATCTTTAATCCATTTTGAGTTTATTTTTGTGTATGGTGTTAGAAAGTGTTCTATTTTCATTCTTTTACAAGTGGTTGACCAGTTTTCCCAGCACCACTTGTTAAAGAGGTTGTCTTTTTTCCATTGTATATCCTTGCCTCCTTTGTCAAAGATAAGGTGTCCATAGGTTCGTCTGAAAGAGACACGTGCACCACAATGTTCATCGCAGCACTGTTTATAATAGCCAGGACATGGAAGCAACCTAGATGCCCGTCAGCAGATGAATGGATAAGAAAGCTGTGGTACATATACACCATGGAATATTACTCAGCCATTAAAAAGAATTCATTTGAATCAGTCCTAATGCGATGGATGAAGCTGGAGCCCATTATACAGAGTGAAGTAAGCCAGAAAGATAAAGAACATTAGAGCATGCTGACACATGTATATGGAATTTAGAAAAGTGATAACGATAACCCTATATGCAGAACAGAAAAAGAGACACAGAAATAGAGAACAGACTTTTGAACTTTGTGGGAGAATGCGAGGTTGGGATATTTCAAAAGAACAGCATGTATGCTATCTATGGTGAAACAGATCACCAGCCCAGGTAGGATGCAAGAGACAAGTGCTCCGGCTTGGTGCACTGGGAAGACCGAGAGGAATCGGGTGGAGAGGGAGGTGGGAGGGGGGATTGGGATTGGGAATACATGTAAATCCATGGCTGATTCATATCAATGTATGACAAAACCGACAGGGAAAAAAAATAAAAATAATAAAAAAATTTAAAAAAAAATAACAATAAAAAAAAATAAGAGGAGCATGAAATGGTGTTCGAAAACATGAAGAGCCTGAAAAAGTGTGGAAATTATGAAGAGCTTCAAATTTGTCAAATATGAGGAGCATAAAACGGTCTGAAACATAGGAGGAGCATGAAGCGGTGTTGAAAAACATGAAGAGCCTGAAAAGGTGTGAAAAATATGAAGAGCTTCAAAAGGTGCCAAAAATATGAAGAGCATGAAACGGTCTGAAAAATAGGAGGAGCATGAAATGGTGTTCAAAAACATGAAGACCTGAAAAGGTGTGAAAAATATGAAGAGCTTCAAAAGGTGCGAAAAATATGAGGAGCATGAAACGGTCTGACAAAGTGGAGGAGCATGAAGCGGTATTGAAAAACATGAAGAGCCTGAAAAGTTGTGAAAAATATGAAGAGCTTCAAAAGGTGTCAAAATATGAGAAGCATGAAACGGTCTGAAAAATAGGAGGAGCATGAAACGGTCTGACAAATAGGAGGAGCATGAAGCAGTGTTGAAAAACATGAAGAGTCTGAAAAGGTGTAAAAATATGAAGAGCTTCAAAGGTGTCAAAAATATGAGGAGCATGAAACGGTTTGAAAAATAGGAGGAGCATGAAGCGGTGTTGAAAAACATGAAGAGCCTGAAAAGGTGTGTAAAATATGAAGAGCTTCAAAATATGTGAAAAATATGAAGAGCTTCAAAAGATGTCAAAAATGAGATAAGCATGAAACGGTCTGAAAAATAGGAGGAGCAATAAGCGGTGTTGAAAAATATGAAGAGCCTGAAAATGTGTAAAACATATGAAGAGCTTCTAAAGGTGTCAAAAATATGAAGAGCTTCAAAAGGTGTCAAAAATGAGATGAGCATTAAACGGTGTGAAAAAAATGAGGAGCATGAAGCGGTGTTGGAAATCATGAAGAGTCTGAAAAGGTATGAAATATATGAGGAGCTTCAAAA
Organism: Dama dama; assembly: GCF_033118175.1. Classification (NCBI taxonomy): domain Eukaryota; kingdom Metazoa; phylum Chordata; class Mammalia; order Artiodactyla; family Cervidae; genus Dama; species Dama dama. The sequence goes on from NW_026870960.1 coordinate 546,608, forward strand.
GGTGTCAAAAATATGAGTGTCATGAAACGGTCTGAAAATTAGGGGGAGCATGAAGCGGTGTTGAAAAACATGAAGAGCCTGAAAAGTTGTCAAAAATATGAAGAGCTTCTAAAGGTGTCAAAAGTAGAGGAGCTTCAAAGGGTGTCAAAAATGAGAAGAGCATGAAATGGTGTGAAAATATGAGGAGCATGAAGCCGTTTTGAAAATCATGAAGAGTCTGAAAAGGTGTGAAAAATATGAAGAGCATCAAAAGGTGTCAAAAATATGAGGAGCATGAAACGGTCTGAAAAAATGGAGGAGCATGAAGCGGTGTTGAAAAACATGAAGAGCCTGAAAAGGTGTGAAAAATATGAAGAGCTTCAAAATGTGTCAAAAATATGAGGATCATGAAACGGTCTGAAAAATAGGAGAAGCAGGAAGTGGTGTTGAAAAACATGAAGAGCCTGAAAACGTGTGAAAAATATGAAGAGCTTCAAAAGGTGTGAAAAATATGAAGAGCTTCAAAAGGTGATAAAAATGAGATGAGCATGAAACGGTCTGAAAAATATGAGGAGCATGAAGCGGTGTTGGAAATCATGAAGAGTATGAAAAGGTGTGAAATATATTAAGAGCTTCAAAAGCTGTCAAAAATATGAGGAGCATGAAACGGTCTGAAAAATAGGAGGAGCATGAAGCGGTGTGGAAAAACATGAAGAACCTGAAAAGGTGTGAAAAATATGAAGAGCTTCAAAAGGTGTCAAAACTATGAGGAGCTTGAAACGGTCTGAAAAATAGGAGGAGCATGAAAAGGTGTTCAAATGCATGAAGAGCCTGAACAGTGTGAAAATTATGAAGAGCTTCAAAAGGTGTAAAATACATGAGGAACATGAAACGGTCTGGAAAATAGGATGAGCATGAAGTTGTGTTGAAAAACATGAAGAGCCTGAAAAGGTGTGAAAAATATGAAGAGGTTCAAAAGGTGTGAAAAATATGACGAGTATGATATGGTCTGAAAAATAAGAGGAGCATGAAGCTCTGTTCAAAAACATGAAGAGCCTGAAAAGGTGTGAAAAATATGAAGAGCTTCAAAAAATGTCAAAAATATGAGGAGCATTAAACGGTCTGAAAAATAGGAGCAGCATGAAACGGTGTTCAAAAACATGAAGATCCCGAAAAGGTGTGAAAAATATGAAGAGCTTCAAAACGTGTCAAAAATATGAGGAGCATGAAACGGTCTGAAAATTAGGAGGGGCAAGAAGTGGTGTTGAAAAACATGAATAGCCTGAAAACGTGTGAGAAATATGAAGAGCTTCAAAAGCTGTGAAAAATATGAAGTGCTTCAAAAGGTGTCAAAAATGGGATGAGCATGAAACGGTCTGAAAAATAGGAGGAGCATGAAGTTGTGTTGAAAAACATGAAGAGCCTGAAAAGGTATGAAAAATATGAAGAGCTTCAAAAGGTGTGAAATACATGAGGAGCATGAAACTCTCTGAAATATAGGAGGAGCATGAAGTGGTGTTGAAAAACACGAAGAGGCTGAAAACGTGTGAAAAATATGAGAGGGTTCAAAAGGTGTGAAACCTATGAAGAGCATGATACGGTCTGAAAAATAGGAGGAGCATGAAGCGGTGTTCAAAAACATGAAGAGCCTGAAAAGTTGTGAAAAATATGAAAAGCTTCAAAAGGTGTCAAAAATATGAGGAGCATGGAACGGTCTGAAAAATAGGAGGAGCATGAAGCTGTGTTCAAAAACATGAAGAGCCTGAAAAGGTTTAAAAAATATGAAGAGCTTCAAAAGGTGTCAAAAATATGAGGAGCATGAAACGGTCTGAAAAATAGGAGGAGCATGAAGCGGTGTTCAAAAACATGAAGAGCCTGAAAAGGTGTGAAACTATGAAGAGCTTCAAAAGCTGTCAAGAATAGGAGGAGCACGAAACGGTCTGAAAAACAGGAGGAGCATGAAGCGGTGTTAGAGAACATGAAGAGCCTGAAAAGGTGTGAAAAATATGAAGAGCTTCAAAAGGTGTCAAAAATGAGATGAGCATGAAACGGTCTGAAAAATAGGACGAGCATGAAGTGGTGTTGAAAAACATGAAGAGCCTGAAAAGGTGTGAAATATATGAAGAGCTTCAAAAGGTGTCAAAAATATGAAGAGCTTCAAAAAGTGTCAAAAATATGAAGAGCATGAAACGGTCTGAAAAATAGGGGGAGCATGAAACGGTGTTCAAAAACATGAAGAGCCTGAAAAGGTTTGAAAAATATAAAGAGCTTCAAAAGGTGTGAAATACGGGAGGAGCATGAAACGTTCTGAAAAATAGGAGGACCATGAAGCGGTGTTCAAAAACATGAAGAGCCTGAAAAGGTGTGAAAAATATGAAGAGCTTCAAAAGGTATCAAAAATGAGATGAGGATGAAACAGTCTGAAAAATAGGGGGAGCATGAAACGGTGTTCAAAAACATGAAGAGCCTGAAAAGGTTTGAAAAATATAAAGAGCTTCAAAAGGTGTGAAAATTATGAGGAGCATGAAACGGCCTGAAAAATAGAAGCAGCATGAAACGGTGTGGAAAACATGAAGAGCCTGAAAAGGTGTGAAAAATATGAAGAGCTTCAAAAGGTGTCAAATATATGAAGAGCATGAAACGGTCTGAAAAATAGGAGGAGCATGAAACGGGGATCAAAAACATGAGAAGCCTGAAAAGGTGTGAAAAATATGAAGAGGTTCAAAAGGTGTGAAATTCATGAGGAGCATGAAACGGTCTGAAAAATATGAGAAGCATGAAGTGGTGTGGAAAAACATGAAGAGCCTGAAAAGGTGTGAAAAATATGATGAGCTTCAAAAGGTGTTAAAAATATGACGAGCATGAAACGGTCTGAAAATTTGGAGGATCATGAGCGGTGTTCAAAAACATGAAGAGCCTGAAAAGGTGTGAAAAATATGAAGAGCTTCAAATGGTGTCAAAAATATGAGAAGCATGAAACGGTCTGAAAGATAGGAGGAGCATGAAGCGGTGTTCAAAAACATGAAAACCCTGAAAAGGTGTGAAATATATGAAGAGCTTCAAAAGATGTCAAAAATAGGAGGAGCATGAAGCGGTGTAGAAAAACATGAAGAGTCTGAAAAGGCATGAAAAATATGAAGAGCTTCAAAAGATGTCAAAAATATGAGGAGCATGACACGGTCAGAAATATAGGAGGAGCATGAAGTGGTGTTGAAAACATGAAGAACCTGAAAAGTTGTGAAAAATATGAAGAGCTTCAAAAGGTGTCAAATATATGAGGAGTATGAAACGGTCTGAAAAATGGGAGGAGCATGAAGCGGTGTTCAAAAACATGAAGAGCCTGAAAAGGTGTGAAAAATATGAAAAGGTTCAAAAACGTGAAAAATATGTAGAGCTTCAAAAGTTGTGAAATATATGAAGAGCTTCAAAAGGTGTCAAAAATTAGATGAGCATGAAACGGTCTGAAAAATAGGAGGAGCATGAAGTGGTGTTGAAAAACATGAAGAGCCTGAAAAGGTGTGAAATATATGAAGAGCTTCAAAAGGTGTCAAAAATATGAAGAGCTTCAAAAAGTGTCAAAAATATGAAGAGCATGAAACGGTCTGAAAAATAGGGGGAGCATGAAACGGTGTTCAAAAACATGAAGAGCCTGAAAAGGTTTGAAAAATATAAAGAGCTTCAAAAGGTGTGAAATACGGGAGGAGCATGAAACGTTCTGAAAAATAGGAGGACCATGAAGCGGTGTTCAAAAACATGAAGAGCCTGAAAAGGTGTGAAAAATATGAAGAGCTTCAAAAGGTATCAAAAATGAGATGAGGATGAAACGGTCTGAAAAATAGGGGGAGCATGAAACGGTGTTCAAAAACATGAAGAGCCTGAAAAGGTTTGAAAAATATAAAGAGCTTCAAAAGGTGTGAAAATTATGAGGAGCATGAAACGGCCTGAAAAATAGAAGCAGCATGAAACGGTGTGGAAAACATGAAGAGCCTGAAAAGGTGTGAAAAATATGAAGAGCTTCAAAAGGCGTCAAATATATGAAGAGCATGAAACGGTCTGAAAAATAGGAGGAGCATGAAACGGGGATCAAAAACATGAGAAGCCTGAAAAGGTGTGAAAAATATGAAGAGCTTCAAAAGGTGTGAAATTCATGAGGAGCATGAAACGGTCTGAAAAATATGAGAAGCATGAAGTGGTGTGGAAAAACATGAAGAGCCTGAAAAGGTGTGAAAAATATGATGAGCTTCAAAAGGTGTTAAAAATATGACGAGCATGAAACGGTCTGAAAATTTGGAGGATCATGAGCGGTGTTCAAAAACATGAAGAGCCTGAAAAGGTGTGAAAAATATGAAGAGCTTCAAATGGTGTCAAAAATATGAGAAGCATGAAACGGTGTGAAAGATAGGAGGAGCATGAAGCGGTGTTCAAAAACATGAAAACCCTGAAAAGGTGTGAAATATATGAAGAGCTTCAAAAGATGTCAAAAATAGGAGGAGCATGAAGCGGTGTAGAAAAACATGAAGAGTCTGAAAAGGCATGAAAAATATGAAGAGCTTCAAAAGATGTCAAAAATATGAGGAGCATGACACGGTCAGAAATATAGGAGGAGCATGAAGTGGTGTTGAAAACATGAAGCACCTGAAAAGTTGTGAAAAATATGAAGAGCTTCAAAAGGTGTCAAATATATGAGGAGTATGAAACGGTCTGAAAAATGGGAGGAGCATGAAGCGGTGTTCAAAAACATGAAGAACCTGAAAAGGTGTGAAAAATATGAAGAGATTCAAAAGGTGTCAAAAATATGAGAAGCATGAAACGGTCTGAAAAATAGGAGGAGCATGAAGCGGTGTTGAAAAAGATGAAGAGCTTGAATACGTGTGAAAAATATGAAGAGCTTCAAAAGGTGTCAAAAATATGAGGAGCATGAAACAGTCTGAAAAATAGGAGGAGCATGAAGCGGATTTGAAAAGCATGAAGAGCCTGAAAAGGTGTGAAATATATGAAGAGCTTCACAAGGTGTAAAAAATATGAGGAGCTTGAAACGGTCTGAAAAATAAGAGGATCTGGTTTCCTCAGTGTGTATGCCCAGAAATGGGATTGCTGGGTCATATGGCAGTTCTATTTCCAGTTTTTTAAGAAATCTCCACACTGTTTTCCATAGGGGCTGTACTAGTGTGCATTCCCACCAACAGTGTAAGAGGGTTCCCTTTTCTCCACACCATCTCCAGCATTTATTGCTTGTAGACTTTTGGATAGCAGCCATCCTGACTGGCATGTAATGGTACCTCATTGTGGTTTTGATTTGCATTTCTCTAATAATGAGTGATGTTGAGCATCTTTTCATGTGTTTGTTATCCATCTGTATGTCTTCTTTGGAGAAATGTCTGTTTAGTTCTTTGGCTCATTTTTTATTGGGTCATTTATTTTTCTGGAATTGAGCTGCAGGATTTGCTCGTATATTTTTGAGATTAATCCTTTGTCTGTTTCTTCATTTGCTATTATTTTCTCCCAATTTGAGGGCTGTCTTTTCACCTTACTTATAGTTTCCTTTGTAGTGCAAAAGCTTTTAAGTTTCATTAGGTCCCATTTGTTTAGTTTTGCTTTTATTTCCAATATTCTGGGAGGTGGGTCATAGAGGATCTTGCTTTGATTTATGTCGGAGAGTGTTTTGCCTATGTTCTCCTCTAGGAGTTTTATAGTTTCTGGTCTTACATTTAGATCTTTAATCCATTTTGAGTTTATTTTTGTGTATGGTGTTAGAAAGTGTTTTATTTTCATTCTTTTACAAGTGGCTGACCAGTTTTCCCAGCACCACTTGTTAAAGAGGTTGTCTTTTTTCCATTGTATATCCTTGCCTCCTTTGTCAAAGTTAAGGTGTCCATAGGTTCGTCTGAAAGAGACACGTGCACCCCAATGTTCATCGCAGCACTGTTTATAATAGCCAGGACATGGAAGCAACCTAGATGCCCGTCAGCAGATGAATGGATAAGAAAGCTGTGGTACATATACACCATGGAATATTACTCAGCCATTAAAAAGAATTCATTTGAATCAGTCCTAATGAGATGGATGAAGCTGGAGCCCATTATACAGAGTGAAGTAAGCCAGAAAGTTAAAGAACATTAGAGCATGCTGACACATGTATTTGGAATTTAGAAAGGTGATAACGATAACCCTATATGCAGAACAGAAAAAGAGACACAGAAATACAGAACAGACTTTTGAACTTTGTGGGAGAATGCGAGGTTGGGATATTTCAAAAGAACAGCATGCATGCTATCTATGGTGAAACAGATCACCAGCCCAGGTAGGATGCACGAGACAAGTGCTCCAGCTTGGTGCACTGGGAAGACCGAGAGGAATCGGGTGGAGAGGGAGGTGGGAGGGGGGATTGGGATTGGGAATACATGTAAATCCATGGCTGATTCATATCAATGTATGACAAAACCGACTGGGAAAAAAAAATAAAAATAAAAAAAAAATTAAAAAAAATAACAATAAAAAAAAAAAGAGGAGCATGAAATGGTGTTCAAAAACATGAAGAGCCTGAAAATGTGTGATAAATATGAAAAGCTTCAAAAGGTGTCAAAACTATGAGGAGCTTGAAACGGTCTGAAAAATAGGAGGAGCATGAAGTGATGTTCAAAAACTTGAAGAGCCTGAAAATGAGTGAGAAATATGAAAAGCTTCAAAAGGTGTCAAAACTATGAGGAGCTTGAAACGGTCTGAAAAATAGGAGGAGCATGAAAAGGTGTTCAAATGCATGAAGAGCCTGAACAGTGTGAAAATTATGAAGAGCTTCAAAAGGTGTAAAATACATGAGGAACATGAAACGGTCTGGAAAATAGGATGAGCATGAAGTCGTGTTGAAAAACATGAAGAGCCTGAAAAGGTGTGAAAAATATGAAGAGGTTCAAAAGGTGTGAAAAATATGACGAGTATGATATGGTCTGAAAAATAAGAGGAGCATGAAGCTCTGTTCAAAAACATGAAGAGCCTGAAAAGGTGTGAAAAATATGAAGAGCTTCAAAAAATGTCAAAAATATGAGGAGCATTAAACGGTCTGAAAAATAGGAGCAGCATGAAACGGTGTTCAAAAACATGAAGATCCCGAAAAGGTGTGAAAAATATGAAGAGCTTCAAAACGTGTCAAAAATATGAGGAGCATGAAACGGTCTGAAAATTAGGAGGGGCAAGAAGTGGTGTTGAAAAACATGAATAGCCTGAAAACGTGTGAGAAATATGAAGAGCTTCAAAAGCTGTGAAAAATATGAAGTGCTTCAAAAGGTGTCAAAAATGGGATGAGCATGAAACGGTCTGAAAAATAGGAGGAGCATGAAGTTGTGTTGAAAAACATGAAGAGCCTGAAAAGGTATGAAAAATATGAAGAGCTTCAAAAGGTGTGAAATACATGAGGAGCATGAAACTCTCTGAAATATAGGAGGAGCATGAAGTGGTGTTGAAAAACATGAAGAGGCTGAAAACGTGTGAAAAATATGAGAGGGTTCAAAAGGTGTGAAACCTATGAAGAGCATGATACGGTCTGAAAAATAGGAGGAGCATGAAGCGGTGTTCAAAAACATGAAGAGCCTGAAAAGTTGTGAAAAATAAGAAAAGCTTCAAAAGGTGTCAAAAATATGAGGAGCATGGAACGGTCTGAAAAATAGGAGGAGCATGAAGCTGTGTTCAAAAACATGAAGAGCCTGAAAAGGTTTAAAAAATATGAAGAGCTTCAAAAGGTGTCAAAAATATGAGGAGCATGAAACGGTCTGAAAAATAGGAGGAGCATGAAGCGGTGTTCAAAAACATGAAGAGCCTGAAAAGGTGTGAAACTATGAAGAGCTTCAAAAGCTGTCAAGAATAGGAGGAGCACGAAACGGTCTGAAAAACAGGAGGAGCATGAAGCGGTGTTAGAGAACATGAAGAGCCTGAAAAGGTGTGAAAAATATGAAGAGCTTCAAAAGGTGTCAAAAATGAGATGAGCATGAAACGGTCTGAAAAATAGGACGAGCATGAAGTGGTGTTGAAAAACATGAAGAGCCTGAAAAGGTGTGAAATATATGAAGAGCTTCAAAAGGTGTCAAAAATATGAAGAGCTTCAAAAAGTGTCAAAAATATGAAGAGCATGAAACGGTCTGAAAAATAGGGGGAGCATGAAACGGTGTTCAAAAACATGAAGAGCCTGAAAAGGTTTGAAAAATATAAAGAGCTTCAAAAGGTGTGAAATACGGGAGGAGCATGAAACGTTCTGAAAAATAGGAGGACCATGAAGCGGTGTTCAAAAACATGAAGAGCCTGAAAAGGTGTGAAAAATATGAAGAGCTTCAAAAGGTATCAAAAATGAGATGAGGATGAAACAGTCTGAAAAATAGGGGGAGCATGAAACGGTGTTCAAAAACATGAAGAGCCTGAAAAGGTTTGAAAAATATAAAGAGCTTCAAAAGGTGTGAAAATTATGAGGAACATGAAACGGCCTGAAAAATAGAAGCAGCATGAAACGGTGTGGAAAACATGAAGAGCCTGAAAAGGTGTGAAAAATATGAAGAGCTTCAAAAGGCGTCAAATATATGAAGAGCATGAAACGGTCTGAAAAATAGGAGGAGCATGAAACGGGGATCAAAAACATGAGAAGCCTGAAAAGGTGTGAAAAATATGAAGAGGTTCAAAAGGTGTGAAATTCATGAGGAGCATGAAACGGTCTGAAAAATATGAGAAGCATGAAGTGGTGTGGAAAAACATGAAGAGCCTGAAAAGGTGTGAAAAATATGATGAGCTTCAAAAGGTGTTAAAAATATGACGAGCATGAAACGGTCTGAAAATTTGGAGGATCATGAGCGGTGTTCAAAAACATGAAGAGCCTGAAAAGGTGTGAAAAATATGAAGAGCTTCAAATGGTGTCAAAAATATGAGAAGCATGAAACGGTCTGAAAGATAGGAGGAGCATGAAGCGGTGTTCAAAAACATGAAAACCCTGAAAAGGTGTGAAATATATGAAGAGCTTCAAAAGATGTCAAAAATAGGAGGAGCATGAAGCGGTGTAGAAAAACATGAAGAGTCTGAAAAGGCATGAAAAATATGAAGAGCTTCAAAAGATGTCAAAAATATGAGGAGCATGACACGGTCAGAAATATAGGAGGAGCATGAAGTGGTGTTGAAAACATGAAGAACCTGAAAAGTTGTGAAAAATATGAAGAGCTTCAAAAGGTGTCAAATATATGAGGAGTATGAAACGGTCTGAAAAATGGGAGGAGCATGAAGTGGTGTTAAAAAACATGAAGCGCCTGAAAAGGTGTGAAATATATGAAGAGCTTAAAAAGGTGTCAAAATGAGATGAGCATGAAACCGTCTGAAAAATAGGAGGAGAATGAAGAGGTGTTGAAAATCATCAAGAGCCTGAAAAGGTGTGAAAAATATGAAGAGCTTCAAAAGGTGTCAAAAAGAAATGAGCATGAAAAGGTCTGAAAAAAAGGAGGAGCATGAAGTTGTGTTGAAAAAAATGAAAACCCTGAAAAGGTGTGAAATATATGAAGAGCTTCTAACGGTGTGAAATACATTAGGAGCATGAAACGATCTGAAAAATAGCAGGAGCATGAAGCGGTGTTGAAAATCACGAAGTGTCTGAAAAGTGTGATAATATGAAGAGCTTCAAAAATATGAAAAATATGAAGAGCTTCAAAAGGTCTGAAAAATATGAAGAGCTTCAAAAGGTGTCAAAAATGGGATGAGCATGAAACTGTCTGAAAAATACAGGAGCATGAAGCGGTGTTGAAAATCATGAAGAGCCTGAAAAGGTGTGAAAATTATGAAAAGCTTCAAAAGATGTGAAAAATATGAAGAGCTTCAAAAGGTGTCAAAAATATGAGGAGCATGAAACGGTCTGAAAAATAGGAGGAGCATGAAGTGGTGTTGAAAAACATGAAGAGCCTGAAAACGTGTGAAAAATACGAAGAGTTTCAAAAGATGTGAAAAATAAGAAGAGCTTCAAAAGTTGTCAAAAATGATGTGAGCATGAAACGGTCTGAAAAGTAGGAGGAGCATGAAGTGGTGTTGAAAAAAATGAAGAGCCTGAAAAGGTGTGAAATATATGAAGAGCTTAAAAAGGTGTCAAAAATATGAGGAGCATGAAATGATCTAAAAAATAGGAGGAACATGAAACGGTCTGAAAAATAGGAGGAGCATGAAACGGTATTCAAAAACATGAAGAGCCTGAAAAGGTGTGAAAAATCTGAAGAGCTTCAAAAGGTGTCAAATATATGAGGAGCATGAAACTGTCTGAGATATAGGAGGAGCATGAAGCAGTGTTGAAAAACATGAAGACCCTGAAAAGTTGTGAAAAATATGAAGAGGTTCTAAAGGTGTCAAAAATATGAGGAGCATGAAACAGTCTTTAAAATAGGATGAGAATGAGACGGTTTTGAAAAAGATGAAGAGCATGAAAAGGTGTGAAAAACATGAAGAGCTTCAAAAGGTGTAAAAATTATGAGAGGCATGAAACGACTGAAAAATAGGAGGAACATGATGCGGTGGTCAAAAACATGAAGAGCCTGAAAAGGTGTGAAAAATATGAAGAGTTTCAAAAGATGTTAAAAATATGAGGAGCATGAAACTTTCTGAAAAATTGGAGGAGCATGAAGCGGTGTTGAAAAACATGAAGAGCCTGAAAAGGTGTGAAATGTATGAAGAGCTTCAAAATTTGTCAAAAATATGAGGAGCATGAAACGGTCTGAAAAATAGGAGAAGCATGAAGCGGTGTTGAAAAACATGAAAAGCCTGGAAAGGTGGAAAAATATGAAGAGCTTCAAAAAGTGTCAACAATATGAGGAGCATGAAACGGTCTGAAAATTAGGAAGAGCATGAAACTGTGTTGATAAACATGAAGAGCCTGAAAAGGTGTGAAAAATATGAAGAGCTTCAAAAGGTCTCAAATATATGAGGAGCAGAAACAGTGTGAAAAATAGGATGAGCATGAAACGGTTTTAAAAAGACGAAGAGCCTAAAAGGTGTGACATATATGAAGAGCTTCAAAAGGTGTGAAATACATGAGGAGGTCGAAACGGTCTGAAAATAGTAGGAGCATGAAGCGGCGTTGAAAAACATGAAGAGCCTGAAAACGTGTGAAAAATATGAAGAGCTTCAAAAGGTGTGAAATATATGAAGAGCTACAAAAGGTGTCAAAAATATGAGGAGCATGAACCGGTCTGAAATATAGGAGGAGCATGAAGAGGTGTTGAAAAACATGAAGAGCCTGAAAAGGTGTGAAAAATATGAAGAGCTTCAAAAGGTGTCAAAAATATGAGGAGAATGAACCGGTATGAAAAATAGGAGGAGCATGAAGTGGTGTTGAAAAACATGAAGTGCCTGAAAAGTTGTGAAATATATGAAGAGTTTCAAAAGGTGTGAAAAATATGAGGAGCTTCAAAAGGTGTCAAAAATATGAGGAGCCTGAAACGGTCTGAAAAATAGGAGGAGCATGATACGGTGTTCAAAAATATGAAGAGCCTGAAAAGGTGTGAAAAACATGAATATCTTCAAAAGGGGTCAAAAATATGAGGAGCATGAAACGATCTGAAAAATAGGAGGAGCATGAAGTGGTGTTCAAAAACATGAAGAGCCTGAAAAGGTGTGAAAAACATGAAGAGCTTCAAAACGTGTCAAAAATATGAAGAGCATGAAACGTTCTGAAAAATAGGAGGAGCATGAAGCGGTGTTGAAAAACATGAAGAGCCTGAAAACTTGTGAAAAATATGAAGAGCTTCAAAAGGTGTGAAATATATGAAGAGCTTCCAAAGGTGTCAAAAATGAGATGAGCATGAAAAGGTCTGAAAAATAGGAGGAGCATGAAGTGGTCGTGAAAATCATGAAGTGCCTGAAAAGGTGTGAAATATATGAAGAGCTTCAAAAGTTGTTAAAAATTGAGGAGGTTCAAAAGGTGTCAAAAATATGAGGAGCATGAAACGGTCTGAAAAATAGGAGGAGCATGAAACGGTGTTCAAAAACATGAAGAGCCTGAAAAGGTGTGAAAAATATGAAGAGCTTGAAAAGGTGTGAAATACATGAGGAGCCTGAAGCGGTCTGAAAAATAGGAGGAGCATGAAGCAGTCGTCAATAACATGAAGAACCTGAAAAGTTTTGTAAAATATGAAGAGCTTCCAAAGGCGTGAAAAATATGAGGAACATGAAACGATCTGAAAAATAGGAGCAGCATGAAACAGTGTTGAAAGACATGAAGAGCTTCAAAAGTGCCAAAAATATGAGGAGCATGAAACGGTCTGAAAAATAGGAGAAGCAGGAAACGGTCTGAAAAATAGAGGCAGCATGGAATGGTGTGGAAAAATATGAAGAGCTTCAAAAGTTGTGAAAAAATGAGGAGGTTCAAAAGGTGTCAAAAATATGAGGAGCATGAAACGGTCTGAAAAATAGGAGGGGCTTGAAACGGTGTTCCAAAACATGAAGAGCCTGAAAAGATGTGAAAAATATGAACAGCTTCAAAACTGTGAAAAATATGAGGAGCATGAAACAGTTTGAAAAATAGGAGAAGCATGAAACAGAGTTGAAAACATGAAGAGCATGACAAGTGTGAAAAATATAAAGAGCATTAAAAGGTGTCAAAAATATGAGGAGAATGAAACGGTCTGAAAAAAAGGAGGAGCATGAAGCGGTGTTGAAAACATGAAAAGTCTGAAAATGTGTGAAAAATATGAAGAGCTTTCAAAGGTGTGAAAAATATGAATAGCTTCGAAATGTGTCAATAATGAGCGGAGAATGAAACGGTGTGAAAAATAGGAGGAGCATGAAGCGGTGTGCAAAAACATGAAGAGCCTGAAAAGGTGTGAAAAATACGAAGAGCTTCAAAAGGTGTTAAAAATATGAGGAGCATGAAACGGTCTGAAAAATAGGAGGAGCATGAAACGGTGTTGAAAACATGAAGAGCCTGAAAAGGTGTGAAATATATGAAGAGCTTCAAAAGGTCTGAAAATTATGAATAGCTTCGAAATGTGTCAATAATGAGAGCAGCATGAAACGGTGTGAAAAATAGGAGGAGCATGAAGCGGTGTGCAAAAAGATGAAGAGCCTGAAAATGTGTGAAATATATGAAGAGCTTCAAAATGTGTGAAAAATATGAGGAGAAAGAAACGGTCTGAAAAATAGGAGGAGCATGAAGTGGTGTTGACAAACATGAAGAGCTGAAAAGCTGTGAAAAATATGAAGAGCTTTAAAAGGTCTCAAATATATGAGGAGCATGAAATTTTCTGAAAAATAGGAGGAGCATGAAACGTTGTTCAAAACATGAAGAGCCTGAAAAGGTGTGAAAAATATAAAGAGCTTCAAAACATGTCAAACATTGAGGAGCATGAAACGATCTGAAAAATAGGAAGAGCATGATGCAGTGTTGAAAAACATGAAGAGGCTGAAAAAGTGTGAAAAATATGAAGTGCTCCAAAGATGTCAAAATTATGAGGAGCATGAAGCAGTCCGAAAAATAGGATGAGCATGAAGCGGTGTTGAAAACATTAAGAGCCTGAAAAGGTGTGAAATATATGAAGAGCTTCAAAAGGTGTGAAAAATATGAAGAGCTTCAAAAGGTGTGAAATACATGAGGAGCATGAAACTCGCTGAATAATAGGAGGAGCATGAAGTGGTGTTCAAAACATGAAGAGCCTGAAAAGGTGTGAAAAATATGAAGAGCTTCAAAACCTGTCAAAAATATGAGGAGCATGAAACTGTCTGAAAAATAGGAGGAGCACGACGTGTTGTTGAAAAACGTGAATAGCCTGAAAAGGTGAGAATATATGAAGAGCTTCAAAAGGTGTCAAAATATGAGGAGCATGAAACGGTCTGAAAAATAGGAGGACCATGAAGCGGTGTTGAAAAAAATGAAGAGCCTGAAAAAGTGTGAAAAATATGAAGAGCTTCAAAAGGTGTCAAAAATATAGGAGAATGAAACGTTCTGAAAAATAGGAGGAGCAGGAAACGGTGTTGAAAACATGAAGAGATGAAAAGGTGTGAAAAATATGAAGAGGTTCTAAAGGTGTCAAAAATATGAGGAGCATGAAACAGTCTTTAAAATAGGATGAGAATGAGACGGTTTTGAAAAAGATGAAGAGCATGAAAAGGTGTGAAAAACATGAAGAGCTTCAAAAGGTGTAAAAAATATGAGAGGCATGAAACGACTGAAAAATAGGAGGAGCATGATGCGGTGGTCAAAAACATGAAGAGCCTGAAAAGGTGTGAAAAATATAAAGACCTTCAAAAGGTGTCAAAAATATTAGGAGCATGAAACAGTATGAAACATAGGATGAGCATGAAACTTTTTGGAAAAAGATGAAGAGCATGAAAAGGTGTGAAAAATATGAACAGCTTCAAAAGGTGTCAAAAATATGAGGATCATGAAACAGTCTGAAAAATAGGAGGAGCATGAAGCGGTGTTGAAAAACATGAAGAGCCTGAAAAGGTGTGAAAAATATGAAGAGCTTCAAAAGATGTCAAAAATATGAGGAGCATGAAACGGTCTGAAAAATAGGAGGAGCATGAAGTAGTGTTGAAAAACATGAAGAGCCTGAAAAAGTGTGAAAAATATGAAGAGCTTTAAAAGGTCTCAAATATATGAGGAGCATGTAACTTTCTGAAAAATAGGCGGAGCATGAAACGGTGTTGAAAAACATGAAGAGCCTGAAAAGGTGTGAAAAATATGAAGAGCTTCAAAACTTGTCAAACATTGAGGTGCATGAATCTATCTGAAAAATAGAAAGAGCATGATGCCGTGTTGAAAAGCATGAAGAGCCTGAAAAGGTGTGAAATATATGATGAGCTTCAAAAGGTGACAAAAATATGAGGAGCATGAAACGGCCTGAAAAATAGGAGGAGCATGAAGCGGTGTTGAAAAACATGAAGAGCCTTAAAAGTTGTGAATAATATGAAGAGCTTCAAAAGGTGTGAAAAATATGAAGAGCTTCAAAAGGTGTCAAAAATGAGAGGAGCATGAAACAGTGTGAAAAATAGGAGAAGCATAAAGCGGTGTTCAAAAACATGAAGAGCCTGAAAATTTGTGAAAAATATGAAGAGCTTCAAAAGGTGTCAAAAATATGAGGAGCATGAAACGGTCTGAAAAAATCGAGGAGCATGAAGTGGTGTTCAAAAACATGAAGAGCCTGAAAAGGTGTGAAAAACATGAAGAGCCGGAAAAGGTGTGAAAAATATAAGAGCTTCAAAAGGTGTGAAATACATGAGGAGTTTGAAAAGGGCAGAAAAATAGGAGAAGCATGAAGTGGTGTGGAAAAATATGAAGAGCCTGAAAAGGTGTGGAAAATATGAAGAGCTTCAAAAGGTGTGAAATACATGAGGAGCATGAAACTCTCTGAAAAAAAGAAGGAGCATGAAGCGGTGTTCAAAACCATGAAGAGCCTGAAAAGGTGTGAAAAATATGAAGAGCTTCAAACGGTGTCAAAAATATGAGGAGCATGAAACAGCCTGAAAAATAGGAGGAGCATGAAGTGGTGTTGAAAAACATGACGAAACAGAAAAGGTGTGAAAAATATGAAGTGCTTCAAAAGGTGTGCAAAATATGAAGAGATTCAAAGGGGTCCAAAATATGAGGAGCATGAAACGGTCTGAAAAATAGGAGGAGCATGAAACGATGTTCAAAAACATGAAGAGACTGAAAATGTGTGAAAAATATGAAGAGCTCAAAAGGTGTGAAAAATATGTGGAGCATGAAACGGTCTGAAGAATAGGAGGAGGATTGTAGCGTTGTTCAAAAACATGAAGAGCAGGAAAAGGTGTGAATAATATGAAGAGCTTCAAAATGTGTCAAAAATATGAGGAGCATGAAACGGTCTGAAAAATATGAGGAGCTCATATGAAGTAGTGTTGAAAAACATGAAGAGCCTGAAAATGTTTGAAATATATGAAGCGCTTCAAAAGGTTTCAGAAGTGAGAGGAGCATGAAACTGTCTTAAAAATAGGAGGATAATGAAGCAGTGTTGAAAAACATGAAGAGCCTGAAAAGGTGTGTAAAATATGAAGAGCTTCAAAAGGTGTCAAAAATATGAGGAGCATGAAATGGTCTGAAAAATAGGAGGTGCATGAAACGATGTTCAAAAATATGAAGAGCCTGAAAAGGTGTGTAAAATATGAAGAGCTTTAAAAGGTGTCAAAAATATGAGGAGCATGAAACGGTCTGAAAAATAGGAGGAGCATGAAGTGGTGTTGAAAACATGAAGATACTGAAAAAGTGTGAAATATATGAAGAGCTTCAAAAAGTGTGAAAAATATGAGGAGCTTTAAAATGTGTCAAAAATATGAGGAGCATGAAAAGGTCTTAAAAAACGGAGGAGCATGAAGCGGTGTTGAAAAATATGAAGAGCCTGAAATGGTGTGAAAAATATGAAGAGCTTCCAAAGGTGTGAAATACAAGAGGAGCATGAAACAGCCTGAAAAATAGGAGGAGCATGAAGCGGTGTTGAAAAACATGACGAAACAGAAAAGGTGTGAAAAATATGAAGAGCTTCAAAGGTGTCAAAATATGTGAGCATGAAACGGTCTGAAAAATAGGAGGAACATGAAACGGTGTTCAAAAACATGAAGAGCCTCAAAAGGTGTGAAAAATATGAAGAGCTTCAAAAGGTGTCAAAAATATGAGGAGCATGAAACGGTCTGAAAAATAAGAGGAGCATGAAACGGTGTTCAAAAACATGAAGAGCCTGAAAATGTGTGAAAAATATGAAGAGCTTCAAAAGTTGTGAAAAATATGAAGAGCTTCAAAAGCTGTCAAAAATGAGATGAGAATGAAACAGTCTGAAAAATAGGAGGAGCATGAAGTGGTGTTGAAAAACATGAAGACCCTGAAAAGGTGTGAAAAATATGAAGATCTTCAAAAGGTGTCAAAAATATGAGGAGCATGAAACGGTATGAAAAATAGGAGGATCTTGAAGCAGTGTTGAAAAACATGAAGAGCATGAAAAGGTGTGAATAATATGAAGAGCTTCAAAGGAGTCAAAAATATGAGGAGCATGAAAAGGTCTGAAAAATAGGTGGAGCATGAAGCGGTGTTGAAAAACATGAAGAGCCTGAAAAGCTGTGAAAAATATGAAGAGCTTCAAAAGGAGTCAAAAATATGAGGAGCATGAAAATGTCTGAAAAATAAGAGGAGTAGGAAACGATGTTCAAAAACATGAAGAGCCTGAAAAGGTGTGAAAAATATAAAGAGCTTCAAAATGTGACAGAAATATGAGGAGCATGAAACGGTCTGAAAAATAAGAGGAGTAGGAAACGATGTTCAAAAACATGAAGAGCCTGAAAAGGTGTGAAAAATATGAAGAGCTTCAAAAGGTGTCAAAAATACGAGGACCATGAAACGGTCAGAAAAAGGGGAGGAGAATGAAGCAGTGTTCAAAAACATGACGAGCTTGAAAAGGTGTGAAATATAATAAGAGCTTCAAAAGGTGTGAAAAATGGGAGGAGAATGAAACTGTCTGAAATAAAGGAGGAGCATGAAGCGGTGTTGAAAAACATGAAGAGCCTGAAATGGTGTGAAAATTATGAAGAGATTCTAAAGCTGTCAAAAATATGAGGAGCCTGAAACGGTCTGAAAAATAGGAGGAGCATGAAGTGGTGTTGAAAAAGATGAAGAGCCTGAGAAGGTGTGAAAAATATGAAGAGCTTCAAAAGGTGTGAAATACATGAGGAGGATGAAACCGTCTGAAAAATAGGCGGAGCATGAAGCGTTGTTCAAATATATGAAGAGCCTGAAAAGGTGTGAAATATATGAAGAGATTCGAAAGGTGTCAAAAATATTAGGAGCATGAAACGGTCTGAAAAAAAGGAGGAGCAGGAAACCGTGTTCAAAAACATGAAGAGCCTGAAAAGGTGTGAAATATATGATGAGCTTCAAAAGGTGTCAAAAATATGAGGAGCATGAAACGGCCTGAAAAATAGGAGGAGCATGAAGTGGTGTTGAGAATCATGAAGAGTCTGAAAAGGTGTGAAAAATATGAAGAGCTTCAAAAGGAGTCAAAAATATGAGGAGCATGTAACGGTCTGAAAAAATAGGAGGAGCATGAAGCGGTGTTCAAAAACATGAAGAGTCTGAAAAGGTGAAAAATATGAAGAGCTTCAAAGGGTGTCAAAAATATGAGGAGCATGATACGGTCTGAAAAATAGGAGGAGTATGAAGCGGTGATCAAAAATATGAAGAGCCTGAAAAGTTCTGAAAAATATGAAGAGCTACAAAAGGTGTGAAATACATGGGGAGCATGAAACGGGGTGAAAAATAGGAGAAGCATGAAGTGGTGTGGAAAAACATGAAAAGCCTGAAAAGGTGTGAAAAATATGAAGAGCTTCAAAAGGTGTGAAATACATGAGGAGAATGAAATTCTCTGAAAAATAGAAGGAGCATGAAGTGGTGTTCAAAAACATGAAGAGCCAGAAAATGTGTGAAAAATATGAAGAGCTTCAAAAGGTGTCAAAAATACGAGGAGCATGAAACAGTCTGAAAAATAGGAGGAGCATGAAGCAGTGTTCAAAAATATGAAGAGCCTGAAAATGTGTGAAAAATATGAAGAGCTTAAAAAGGTATCAAAAATATGAGGAGCATGAAACGGTCTGAAAAATAGGAGGAGCATGAAGTGGTGTTGAAAAACATGAAGAGCCTGAAAAGGTGTGAAAAATATGAAGAGCTTCAAAAGATGTCAAAAATATGAGGAGTATGAAACGGTGTGAAAAATAGGTGGAGCAAGAAGGAGTGTTGAAAAACATGAAGAGCCTGAAAATGTGTGAAAAATATATAGAGCTTCAAAAGATGTGAAAAATATGAAGAGCTTCAAAAGGTGTCAAAAATGAGATGAGCAAGAAACGGTTTGAAAAATAGGAGGAGCATGAAGCGGTGTTGAAAAAGATGAAGAACCTGAAAAGTTGTGAGAAATATGAAGAGCTTCAATAGGTGTCAAAAATATGAGGAGCATGAAACGCTCTGAAAAAGAGGAGGAGCATGAAGCGGTGTTGAAAAACATGAAGAACCTGAAAAGTAGTGAAAAATATGAAGAGCTTCTAAAGGTGTCAAAAATATGAGTAGCATGTAACGGTCTGAAAAATAGGAAGAGCATGAAGCTGTGTTCAAAAACATGAAGAGCCTGAAAATGTTTGAAAAATATGAAGAGCTTCAAAAGGTGTCAAAAATATGAGGAGCATGAAGTGATGTTGAAAAACATGAATAGCCTGAAAATGTGTGAAATATATGAGGAGCATGAAACGGTCTGAAAAATACGAGGAGCATGAAGCGGTGTTCAAAAATATGAAGAGCCTGAAAATGTGTGAAAAATATGAAGAGCTTCAAAAGGTGTCAAAAATATGAGGAGCATGAAGTGATGTTGAAAAACATGAATAGCCTGAAAATGTGTGAAAAATATGAGGAGCATGAAACGGTCTGAAAAATAGAAGCGGCATGAAATGGTGTTCAAAACATGAAGAGCCTGAAAAGGTGTGAAAATTATGAAGAGCTTCAAAAGGTGTGAAATACATGAGGAGCATGAAACGGTCTGAAAAATAGGAGAAGCATGAAGTGGTGTTGAAAAACATGAAGAGCCTGAAAAGGAGTGAAAAATATGAAGAGCTTCAAAAGGTGTCAAACATATGAAGAACATGAAACGGTCTGAAAAATAGGAGGATCATGAAGCAGTGTTCAAAAACAGGAAGAGCCTGAAAATGTGTGAAAAATATGAAGAGCATCAAAAGGTGTGAAAAATATGAAAATCTTAAAATGGTGTCACAAATATGAGGAGCATGAAACGGTCTGAAAAATAGGAGGAACATGAAACGGTGTTCAAAAACATGAAGAGGCTCAAAAGGTGTGAAAAATATGAAGAGCTTCAAAAGGTGTGAAATACATGAGGAGCATGAAACGGTCTGAAAAATAGGAGGAGCATGAAGCGGTGTTGAAAAACATGAAGAGCCTGAAGGTGTGAAAAATATGAAGAGCTTCAAAAGGTGTCAAAAATACGAGGAGCATGAAACGGTCTGAAAAATAGGAGGAGCATGAAGCGGTGTTGAAAAACTTGAAGAGCCTGAAAACGTGTGAAAAATATGAAGAGCATCAAAAGGTGTGAAAAATATGAAGAGCTTCAAAAGGTGTAAAAAATGAGATGAGCATGAAACGGTCTGAAAAATAGGAGGAGCATGAAGTGGTGTTGAAAAAAATGAAGAGCCTGAAAATGTGTGAAACATATGAAGAGCTTCAAAAGGTGTCAAAATTATGAGGAGCATGAAACGGCCTGAAAAACTGGAGGAGCATGAAGCGGTGTTCAAAAATATGATGAGCCTGAAAAGGTGTGAAAAATATGAAGAGCTTCAAAACGTGTCAAAAATATGAGTAGCATGAAACGGTCTGAAAAATAGGAGGAGCATGAAATGCTGTTCAAAAACATGAAGAGCCTGAAAAGGTGTGAAAAAGATGAAGAGCTGGAAAAGGTGTGAAAAATATGAAGAGCTTCAAAAGGTGTGAAATACATGAGGAGTTTGAAAAGGGCAGAAAAATAGGAGAAGCATGAAGTGGTGTGGAAAAATATGAAGAGCCTGAAAAGGTGTGGAAAATATGAAGAGCTTTCAAAGGTGTGAAAAATATGAATAGCTTCGAAATGTGTCAATAATGAGCGGAGAATGAAACGGTGTGAAAAATAGGAGGAGCATGAAGCGGTGTGCAAAAACATGAAGAGCCTGAAAAGGTGTGAAAAATATGAAGAGCTTCAAAAGGTGTTAAAAATATGAGGAGCATGAAACGGTCTGAAAAATAGGAGGAGCATGAAACGGTGTTGAAAACATGAAGAGCCTGAAAAGGTGTGAAAAATATGAAGAGCTTCAAAAGGTCTGAAAATTATGAATAGCTTCGAAATGTGTCAATAATGAGAGCAGCATGAAACGGTGTGAAAAATAGGAGGAGCATGAAGCGGTGTGCAAAAAGATGAAGAGCCTGAAAATGTGTGAAATATATGAAGAGCTTCAAAAGGTGTGAAAAATATGAGGAGAAAGAAACGGTCTGAAAAATAGGAGGAGCATGAAGTGGTGTTGACAAACATGAAGAGCTGAAAAGCTGTGAAAAATATGAAGAGCTTTAAAAGGTCTCAAATATATGAGGAGCATGAAATTTTCTGAAAAATAGGAGGAGCATGAAACGTTGTTCAAAACATGAAGAGCCTGAAAAGGTGTGAAAAATATAAAGAGCTTCAAAACATGTCAAACATTGAGGAGCATGAAACGATCTGAAAAATAGGAAGAGCATGATGCAGTGTTGAAAAACATGAAGAGGCTGAAAAAGTGTGAAAAATATGAAGTGCTCCAAAGATGTCAAAATTATGAGGAGCATGAAGCAGTCCGAAAAATAGGATGAGCATGAAGCGGTGTTGAAAACATTAAGAGCCTGAAAAGGTGTGAAATATATGAAGAGCTTCAAAAGGTGTGAAAAATATGAAGAGCTTCAAAAGGTGTGAAATACATGAGGAGCATGAAACTCTCTGAATAATAGGAGGAGCATGAAGTGGTGTTCAAAACATGAAGAGCCTGAAAAGGTGTGAAAAATATGAAGAGCTTCAAAACGTGTCAAAAATATGAGGAGCATGAAACTGTCTGAAAAATAGGAGGAGCACGACGTGTTGTTGAAAAACGTGAATAGCCTGAAAAGGTGAGAATATATGAAGAGCTTCAAAAGGTGTCAAAATATGAGGAGCATGAAACGGTCTGAAAAATAGGAGGACCATGAAGCGGTGTTGAAAAAAATGAAGAGCCTGAAAAAGTGTGAAAAATATGAAGAGCTTCAAAAGGTGTAAAAATATAGGAGAATGAAACGGTCTGAAAAATAGGAGGAGCAGGAAACGGTGTTGAAAACATGAAGAGATGAAAAGGTGTGAAAAATATGAAGAGGTTCTAAAGGTGTCAAAAATATGAGGAGCATGAAACAGTCTTTAAAATAGGATGAGAATGAGACGGTTTTGAAAAAGATGAAGAGCATGAAAAGGTGTGAAAAACATGAAGAGCTTCAAAAGGTGTAAAAAATATGAGAGGCATGAAATGACTGAAAAATAGGAGGAGCATGATGCGGTGGTAAAAAACATGAAGAGCCTGAAAAGGTGTGAAAAATATAAAGACCTTCAAAAGGTGTCAAAAATATTAGGAGCATGAAACAGTATGAAACATAGGATGAGCATGAAACTTTTTGGAAAAAGATGAAGAGCATGAAAAGGTGTGAAAAATATGAACAGCTTCAAAAGGTGTCAAAAATATGAGGATAATGAAACAGTCTGAAAAATAGGAGGAGCATGAAGCGGTGTTGAAAAACATGAAGAGCCTGAAAAGGTGTGAAAAATATGAAGAGCTTCAAAAGGTGTCAAAAATATGAGGAGCATGAAACGGTCTGAAAAATAGGAGGAGCATGAAGTAGTGTTGAAAAACATGAAGAGCCTGAAAAATTGTGAAAAATATGAAGAGCTTTAAAAGGTCTCAAATATATGAGGAGCATGTAACTTTCTGAAAAATAGGCGGAGCATGAAACGGTGTTGAAAAACATGAAGAGCCTGAAAAGGTGTGAAAAATATGAAGAGCTTCAAAACTTGTCAAACATTGAGGTGCATGAATCTATCTGAAAAATAGAAAGAGCATGATGCCGTGTTGAAAAGCATGAAGAGCCTGAAAAGGTGTGAAATATATGATGAGCTTCAAAAGGTGTCAAAAATATGAGGAGCATGAAACGGCCTGAAAAATAGGAGGAGCATGAAGCGGTGTTGAAAAACATGAAGAGCCTTAAAAGTTGTGAATAATATGAAGAGCTTCAAAAGGTGTGAAAAATATGAAGAGCTTCAAAAGGTGTCAAAAATGAGAGGAGCATGAAACGGTGTGAAAATTAGGAGGAGCATGAAGCTGTGTTGAAAAACATGAAGAGCCTGAAAAGCTGTGAACAATTTGAAGAGCTTCAAAAGGTGTCAAATATATGAGGAGCATGAAATGGTCTGAAAAATAGGAGGAGCATGAAGCGGTGTTGAGAAACATTAAGAGTGTGAAAAGGTTTTCAAAAACATGAAGAGCCTGAAAAGGTGTGAAAAATATGAAGAGCTTCAAAACGTGTGAAAAATAAGAGGAGCATGAAACAGTGTGAAAAATAGGAGAAGCATAAAGCGGTGTTCAAAAACATGAAGAGCCTGAAAATTTGTGAAAAATATGAAGAGCTTCAAAATGTGTCAAAAATATGAGGAGCAAGAAACGGTCTGAAAAAATCGAGGAGCATGAAGCGGTGTTGAAAACTTGAAGAGCCTAAAAAGGTGCAAAAAATATGAAGAGCTTCAAAAGGTGTCAAAATATGAGGAGCAGGAAACGTTCTGAAAAATAGGAGGACCATGAATCGGTGTTGAAAAACATGAAGAATCTTAAAAGATGTGAAAAATATGAAGAGCTTCAAAATGTGTCAAAAATAGGAGGAGGATGAGACGTTGTTAAAAAAACATGAAGAGCCTGAAAAGGTGTGAAATATATGAAGAGCTTCAAAAGGTGTGAAAAATATGAAGAGCTTCAAAAGGTGTGAAATACATGAGGAGCATGAAACTCTCTGAATAATAGGAGGGGCATGAAGTGGTGTTCAAAATATGAAGAGCCTGAAAAGGTGTGAAAAATATGAAAAGCTTCAAAAATGTGAAAAATATGAAGAGCTTCAAAGAGTGTGAAAAATATGAGGAGTATGAAACGTTCTGAAAAATAGAAGGAGCATGAAGCAGTGGTGAAAAACATGAAGAGTCTGAAAATGTGTGAAAAATATGAAGAGCTTCAAAAATGTGAAAAATATGAAGAGCTTTAAAAGTTGTGAAAAATATGAAGAGCTTCATTAGGTGTCAAAAATTAGATGAGCAAGAAAAGGTCTGAAAAATAGGAGGAGCATTAAACGGTGATCAAAAACATGAAGAGCCTGAAAAGGTGTGAAAAATATGAAAAGCTTCAAAAATGTGAAAAATATGAAGAGCTTCAAAAAGTGTGAAAAATATGAGGAGTATGAAACGTTCTGAAAAATAGAAGGAGCATGAAGCGGTGGTGAAAAACATGAAGAGTCTGAAAATGTGTGAAAAATATGAAGAGCTTCAAAAATGTGAAAAATATGAAGAGCTTTAAAAGGTGTGGAAATATGAGGAGCATGCCACGGTCTGAAAAATAGGAGGAGCATGAAGTGTTGTTCAAAAAATGAAGAGCCTGAAAAGGTGTGAAAAATATCAAGAGCTTCAAAAGGTGTGAAAAATATGAGGAGCATGAAACAGTCTGAAAAATAGGAGGAGCATGAAGCGGTGTTGAAAAACATGAAAAGCCTGAAAAGGGGTGAAAAATATGAAGAGCTTCAAAAGGTGTGAAAAATATGAGGAGCATGAAACGGTCTGAAAAATAGGAGTCGCAAGAAGCGGTGTTCAAAAACATGAAGAGCCAGAAAAGGTGTGAAAAATATGAAGAGCTTCAAAAGCTGTGAAAAATATGAAGAGCTTCAAAAGGTGTGAAATACATGACGAGCATGAAACTCTCTGAAAAATAGGAGGAGCATGAAGCGGTGTTCAAAAATATGAAGAGCCTGGAAAGGTATGAAAAATATGACGAGCTTCCAAAGTTGTCAAAAATATGAGGAGCATGAAAAGGTCTGAAAAATAGGAGCATGAAGCGGTGTTCAATAATATGAAGAGCCTGAAAATGTGTGAAATATATGAATAGCTTCAGAAGGTGTCAAAAATATGAGGAGCAAGAAACGGCCTGAAAAATAGGAGGAGCATTAAACGGTGTTCAAAAATATGAGGAGCAAGAAACGGTCTGAAAAATAAGAGGAGCATTAAACGGTGTTCAAAAACATGAAGAGCCTGGAAAGGTGTGAAAAATATGAAGAGCTTCAAAAGGTGTCAAAAATATGAGGAGCATGAAACGGTCTGAAAAATAAGAGGAGCATGAAGTGGTGTTGAAAAAAATGAAGAGCCTGAAAAAGGTGTGAAAATTATGAGGAGAATGAAACGGTCTGAAAAATAGGAGGAGCTTGAAGTGGTGTTGAAAAATATAAAGAGCTTCTAAAATTGTCAAAAATAGCAGGAGCATGAAACGGTCTGAAAAATAGGAGGATCATGAAGCGGTGTAGAAAAACATGAAGAGCCTGAACAGGTGTGAAAAATATGAAGAGCTTCAAAAGGTGTGAAAAATATGAGGAGCATGAAATGGTCTGAAAAATAGGAGGAGCAAGAAGTGGTGTTGAAATTCATGAAGAGCCTGAAAAGGTTTGTAAAATATGAAGAGCTTCAAAATGTGTGAAATACATGAGGAACATGAAACGGTCTGAAAAATAGGAGGAGCATGAAGTGGTGTTGAGAATCATGAAGAGTCTGAAAAGGTGTGAAAAATATGAAGAGCTTCAAAAGGAGTCAAAAATATGAGGAGCATGTAACGGTCTGAAAAAATAGGAGGAGCATGAAGCGGTGTTCAAAAACATGAAGAGTCTGAAAAGGTGAAAAATATGAAGAGCTTCAAAGGGTGTCAAAAATATGAGGAGCATGATACGGTCTGAAAAATAGGAGGAGTATGAAGCGGTGATCAAAAATATGAAGAGCCTGAAAAGTTCTGAAAAATATGAAGAGCTACAAAAGGTGTGAAATACATGGGGAGCATGAAACGGGGTGAAAAATAGGAGAAGCATGAAGTGGTGTGGAAAAACATGAAAAGCCTGAAAAGGTGTGAAAAATATGAAGAGCTTCAAAAGGTGTGAAATACATGAGGAGAATGAAATTCTCTGAAAAATAGAAGGAGCATGAAGTGGTGTTCAAAAACATGAAGAGCCAGAAAATGTGTGAAAAATATGAAGAGCTTCAAAAGGTGTCAAAAATACGAGGAGCATGAAACAGTCTGAAAAATAGGAGGAGCATGAAGCAGTGTTCAAAAATATGAAGAGCCTGAAAATGTGTGAAAAATATGAAGAGCTTAAAAAGGTATCAAAAATATGAGGAGCATGAAACGGTCTGAAAAATAGGAGGAGCATGAAGTGGTGTTGAAAAACATGAAGAGCCTGAAAAGGTGTGAAAAATATGAAGAGCTTCAAAAGATGTCAAAAATATGAGGAGTATGAAACGGTGTGAAAAATAGGTGGAGCAAGAAGGAGTGTTGAAAAACATGAAGAGCCTGAAAATGTGTGAAAAATATATAGAGCTTCAAAAGATGTGAAAAATATGAAGAGCTTCAAAAGGTGTCAAAAATGAGATGAGCAAGAAACGGTTTGAAAAATAGGAGGAGCATGAAGCGGTGTTGAAAAAGATGAAGAACCTGAAAAGTTGTGAGAAATATGAAGAGCTTCAATAGGTGTCAAAAATATGAGGAGCATGAAACGCTCTGAAAAAGAGGAGGAGCATGAAGCGGTGTTGAAAAACATGAAGAACCTGAAAAGTAGTGAAAAATATGAAGAGCTTCTAAAGGTGTCAAAAATATGAGTAGCATGTAACGGTCTGAAAAATAGGAAGAGCATGAAGCTGTGTTCAAAAACATGAAGAGCCTGAAAATGTTTGAAAAATATGAAGAGCTTCAAAAGGTGTCAAAAATATGAGGAGCATGAAGTGATGTTGAAAAACATGAATAGCCTGAAAATGTGTGAAATATATGAGGAGCATGAAACGGTCTGAAAAATACGAGGAGCATGAAGCGGTGTTCAAAAATATGAAGAGCCTGAAAATGTGTGAAAAATATGAAGAGCTTCAAAAGGTGTCAAAAATATGAGGAGCATGAAGTGATGTTGAAAAACATGAATAGCCTGAAAATGTGTGAAAAATATGAGGAGCATGAAACGGTCTGAAAAATAGAAGCGGCATGAAATGGTGTTCAAAACATGAAGAGCCTGAAAAGGTGTGAAAATTATGAAGAGCTTCAAAAGGTGTGAAATACATGAGGAGCATGAAACGGTCTGAAAAATAGGAGAAGCATGAAGTGGTGTTGAAAAACATGAAGAGCCTGAAAAGGAGTGAAAAATATGAAGAGCTTCAAAAGGTGTCAAACATATGAAGAACATGAAACGGTCTGAAAAATAGGAGGATCATGAAGCAGTGTTCA
This sequence comes from Dama dama, assembly GCF_033118175.1. Classification (NCBI taxonomy): domain Eukaryota; kingdom Metazoa; phylum Chordata; class Mammalia; order Artiodactyla; family Cervidae; genus Dama; species Dama dama. The sequence goes on from NW_026870960.1 coordinate 573,659, forward strand.
AAAACAGGAAGAGCCTGAAAATGTGTGAAAAATATTCAGAGCTTCAAAATGTGTCAAATATATGAGGAGCATGAAACGGTCTGAAAAATAGGAGGAGCATGAAATGGTGATTAAAAACATGAAGAGCCTGAAAAGGTGTGAAAAATATGAAGAGATTCAAAAGGTGTGAAATACATGAGGAGCATGAAACAGGCTGAAAATAGGAGAAGCATGAAGTGGTGTGGAAAAACATGAAGAGCCTAAAAAGTTGTGAGAAATATGAAGAGCTTCAAAAGATGTGAAATACATGAGGAGCATGAAACTCTCTGAAAAATAAGAGGAGCATGAAGCAGTGTCAAAAACATGAAGAGCCTAAAAAGTTGTGAGAAATATGAAGAGCTTTAAAAGGTGTCAAAAATGAGATGAGCATGAAACGGTCTGAAAAATAGGAGGAACATGAAGCGGTGTTGAGAAACATGAAGAGCCTAAAAAGTTGTGAGAAATATGAAGAGATTCACAAGGGGTCAAAAATGAGATGAGCATGAAACGGTCTGAAAAATAGGAGCATGAAACAGTGATAAAAAAACATGAAGAGCCTGAAAAAGTGTGAAAAATATGAAGAGCTTCAAAAGGTGTGAAATTCATGAGAAGCATGAAAAGGTCTGAAAAATAGAAGGAGCATGAAGTGGTGTTCAAAAACATGAAGAGCCAGAAAATGTGTGAAAAATATGAAGAGCTTCAAAAGGTGTCAAAAATACGAGGAGCATGAAACAGTCTGAAAAATAGGAGGAGCATGAAGCAGTGTTCAAAAATATGAAGAGCCTGAAAATGTGTGAAAAATATGAAGAGCTTAAAAAGGTATCAAAAATATGAGGAGCATGAAACGGTCTGAAAAATAGGAGGAGCATGAAGTGGTGTTGAAAAACATGAAGAGCCTGAAAAGGTGTGAAAAATATGAAGAGCTTCAAAAGATGTCAAAAATATGAGGAGTATGAAACGGTGTGAAAAATAGGTGGAGCAAGAAGGAGTGTTGAAAAACATGAAGAGCCTGAAAATGTGTGAAAAATATATAGAGCTTCAAAAGATGTGAAAAATATGAAGAGCTTCAAAAGGTGTCAAAAATGAGATGAGCAAGAAACGGTTTGAAAAATAGGAGGAGCATGAAGCGGTGTTGAAAAAGATGAAGAACCTGAAAAGTTGTGAGAAATATGAAGAGCTTCAATAGGTGTCAAAAATATGAGGAGCATGAAACGCTCTGAAAAAGAGGAGGAGCATGAAGCGGTGTTGAAAAACATGAAGAACCTGAAAAGTAGTGAAAAATATGAAGAGCTTCTAAAGGTGTCAAAAATATGAGTAGCATGTAACGGTCTGAAAAATAGGAAGAGCATGAAGCTGTGTTCAAAAACATGAAGAGCCTGAAAATGTTTGAAAAATATGAAGAGCTTCAAAAGGTGTCAAAAATATGAGGAGCATGAAGTGATGTTGAAAAACATGAATAGCCTGAAAATGTGTGAAATATATGAGGAGCATGAAACGGTCTGAAAAATACGAGGAGCATGAAGCGGTGTTCAAAAATATGAAGAGCCTGAAAATGTGTGAAAAATATGAAGAGCTTCAAAAGGTGTCAAAAATATGAGGAGCATGAAGTGATGTTGAAAAACATGAATAGCCTGAAAATGTGTGAAAAATATGAGGAGCATGAAACGGTCTGAAAAATAGAAGCGGCATGAAATGGTGTTCAAAACATGAAGAGCCTGAAAAGGTGTGAAAATTATGAAGAGCTTCAAAAGGTGTGAAATACATGAGGAGCATGAAACGGTCTGAAAAATAGGAGAAGCATGAAGTGGTGTTGAAAAACATGAAGAGCCTGAAAAGGAGTGAAAAATATGAAGAGCTTCAAAAGGTGTCAAACATATGAAGAACATGAAACGGTCTGAAAAATAGGAGGATCATGAAGCAGTGTTCAAAAACAGGAAGAGCCTGAAAATGTGTGAAAAATATTCAGAGCTTCAAAATGTGTCAAATATATGAGGAGCATGAAACGGTCTGAAAAATAGGAGGAGCATGAAATGGTGATTAAAAACATGAAGAGCCTGAAAAGGTGTGAAAAATATGAAGAGATTCAAAAGGTGTGAAATACATGAGGAGCATGAAACAGGCTGAAAATAGGAGAAGCATGAAGTGGTGTGGAAAAACATGAAGAGCCTAAAAAGTTGTGAGAAATATGAAGAGCTTCAAAAGATGTGAAATACATGAGGAGCATGAAACTCTCTGAAAAATAAGAGGAGCATGAAGCAGTGTCAAAAACATGAAGAGCCTAAAAAGTTGTGAGAAATATGAAGAGCTTTAAAAGGTGTCAAAAATGAGATGAGCATGAAACGGTCTGAAAAATAGGAGGAACATGAAGCGGTGTTGAGAAACATGAAGAGCCTAAAAAGTTGTGAGAAATATGAAGAGATTCACAAGGGGTCAAAAATGAGATGAGCATGAAACGGTCTGAAAAATAGGAGCATGAAACAGTGATAAAAAAACATGAAGAGCCTGAAAAAGTGTGAAAAATATGAAGAGCTTCAAAAGGTGTGAAATTCATGAGAAGCATGAAAAGGTCTGAAAAATAGGACAAGAATGAAGTGGTGTGGAAAAACATGAAGAGCCTGAAAAGGTGTGAAAAATATGAAGAGCTTCAAGAGGTGTCAAAAATATGAAGAGCATGAAACGGTCTGAAAAATAGGAGGATCATGAAGCGGGGATCACAAACATGAGGAGCGTGAAAAGGTGTGAAAAATATGAAGAGCTTCAAAAGGTGTGAAATTCATGAGGATCATGAAACGGTCTGAAAAATAGGAGAAGCATGAAGTGGTGTGGAAAAACATGAAGAGCCTGTAAACGTGTGAAAAATATGAAGAGCTTCAAAAGGTGTCAAAAATATGAGGAGCATGAAACGGTCCGAAAAATAGGAGGAGCATGAAGCAGTGTTCAAAAACATGAAGAGCCTGAAAATGTGTGAAACATATGAAGAGCTTCAAAAGGTGTCAAAATTATGAGGAGCATGAAACGGCCTGAAAAATTGGAGGAGCATGAAGCGGTGTTCAAAAATATGAAGAGCCTGAAAAGGTGTGAAAAATATGAAGAGCTTCAAAACGTGTCAAAAATATGAGTAGCATGAAACGGTCTGAAAAATAGGAGGAGCATGAAGCGGTGTTCAAAAACATGAAGAGCCGGAAAAGGTGTGAAAAATATGAAGAGCTTCAAAAGGTGTGAAATACATGAGGAGTTTGAAAAGGGCAGAAAAATAGGAGAAGCATGAAGTGGTGTGGAAAAATATGAAGAGCCTGAAAAGGTGTGGAAAATATGAAGAGCTTCAAAAGGTGTGAAATACACGAGGAGCATGAAACTCTCTGAAAAACAGAAGGAGCATGAAGCGGTGTTCAAAACCATGAAGAGCCTGAAAAGGTGTGAGAAATATGAAGAGCTTCAAATGGTGTCAAAAATATGAGGAGCATGAAACAGCCTGAAAAATAGGAGGAGCATGAAGCGGTGTTGAAAAACATGACGACACAGAAAAGGTGTGAAAAATATGAAGTGCTTCAAAAGGTGTGCAAAATATGAAGAGATTCAAAGGGGTCCAAAATATGAGGAGCATGAAACGGTCTGAAAAATAGGAGGAGCATGAAACAATGTTCAAAAACATGAAGAGCCTGAAAAGGTGTGAAAAATATGAAGAGCTCAAAAGGTGTGAAAAATATGTGGAGCATGAAACGGTCTGAAGAATAGGAGGAGGATTGTAGCGTTGTTCAAAAACATGAAGAGCAGGAAAAGGTGTGAATAATATGAAGAGCATCAAAAGGTGTGAAAATTATGAAGAGATTCTAAAGCTGTCAAAAATATGAGGAGCCTGAAACGGTCTGAAAAATAGGAGGAGCATGAAGTGGTGTTGAAAAAGATGAAGAGCCTGAGAAGGTGTGAAAAATATGAAGAGCTTCAAAAGGTGTGAAATACATGAGGAGGATGAAACCGTCTGAAAAATAGGCGGAGCATGAAGCGTTGTTCAAATATATGAAGAGCCTGAAAAGGTGTGAAATATATGAAGAGATTCAAAAGGTGTCAAAAATATTAGGAGCATGAAACGGTCTGAAAAAAAGGAGGAGCAGGAAACCGTGTTCAAAAACATGAAGAGCCTGAAAAGGTGTGAAAAATATGAAGAGCATCAAAAGGTGTGAAAAATATGAAGAGCTTCAAAAGGTGTCAAAAACATGAGGAGCATGAAACGGACTGAAATATAGGAGGAGCATGAAACGGTGTTCATAAACATGAAGAGCCTGAAAAGGTGAAAAAAATATGAAGAGCTTCAAAAGTTGTCAAAAATGAGATGAGCATGAAACGGTCTGAAAAATAGGAGGAGCATGAAGCGGTGTTGAAAAACATGAAGAGCCTGAAAAGGGGTGAAAAATATGAAGAGCTTCAAAAGGTGTCAAAAATATGTGGAGCATGAAACGGTCTGAAATATAAGAGGAGCATGAAACGGTGTTCATAAACATGAAGAGCCTGAAAAGGTGTGAGAAATATGAAGAGCTTCAAAAGGTGTGAAAAATATGAAGAGCTTCAAAAGGTGTGAAAAATATGAAGAGCTTCAAAAAATGTGAAATACATGAGGAGCATGAAACGGTCTGAAAAATAGGAGGAGCATGAAGCAGTGTTGAAAAACATGAAAACCTGAAAAGGTGTGAAAAATTTGAGGTGCTTCAAAAGGTGTGAAAATTAGGAGGAGCATGAAGCGGTGTTCAAAAACATGAAAAGCCTGAAAATGTTTGTAAAATATGAAGAGCTTCAAAACGTGTCAAAAATATGAGGAGCATGAAACAATCTGAAAAATAGGAGGATCAAGAAGCGGTGTTGAACAACATGAAGATCTCAAAACTTGTGAAAAATATGAAGAGCTACAAAAGGTGTGAAAAATATGAAGAGCTTCAAAAGGTGTCAAAAATGAGATGAGCATGAAACGGTCTGAAAAATAGGTGGAGCATGAAGTGGTGTTGAAAAACATGAAGAGCCTCAAAAGTTGTGAAATACTTGAGGAGCACGTAATGGTTTGGAAAATAGGAACAGCATGAAGTGGTGTTGAAAAACGTGAAGAGCCTGAAAAGATGTGAAAAATATGAAGAGCTTCAAAAGGTGTGAAATACATGAGAAGCATGAAACGGTCTGAAAAATAGGAGGAGCATGAAGCGGTGTTTAAAAATATGAAGAGCCTGAAAAGGTGTGAAAAACATGAAGAGCTTCAAAAGGTGTCAAAAATGAGATGAGCATGAAACGGTCTGAAAAATAGGTGGAGCATGAAGCGGTGTTCAAAAACATGAAGAACCTGAAAAGGTGTGAAAAATATGAAGAGCTCAAAAGGTGTGAAAAATATGTGGAGCATGAAACGGTCTGAAGAATAGGAGGAGGATTGTAGCGTTGTTCAAAAACATGAAGAGCAGGAAAAGGTGTGAATAATATGAAGAGCTTCAAAAGGTGTCAAAAATATGAGGAGCATGAAACGGTCTGAAAAATATGAGGAGCATGAAGTAGTGTTGAAAAACATGAAGAGCCTGAAAATGTTTGAAATATATGAAGCGCTTCAAAAGGTTTCAGAAGTGAGAGGAGCATGAAACTGTCTTAAAAATAGGAGGATAATGAAGCAGTGTTGAAAAACATGAAGAGCCTGAAAAGGTGTGTAAAATATGAAGAGCTTCAAAAGGTGTCAAAAATATGAGGAGCATGAAATGGTCTGAAAAATAGGAGGTGCATGAAACGATGTTCAAAAATATGAAGAGCCTGAAAAGGTGTGTAAAATATGAAGAGCTTTAAAAGGTGTCAAAAATATGAGGAGCATGAAACGGTCTGAAAAATAGGATGAGCATGAAGTGGTGTTGAAAACATGAAGATACTGAAAAAGTGTGAAATATATGAAGAGCTTCAAAAAGTGTGAAAAATATGAGGAGCTTCAAAATGTGTCAAAAATATGAGGAGCATGAAACGGTCTTAAAAAACGGAGGAGCATGAAGCGGTGTTGAAAAATATGAAGAGCCTGAAATGGTGTGAAAAATATGAAGAGCTTCCAAAGGTGTGAAATACAAGAGGAGCATGAAACAGCCTGAAAAATATGAGGAGCATGAAGCGGTGTTGAAAAACATGACGAAACAGAAAAGGTGTGAAAAATATGAAGAGCTTCAAAGGTGTCAAAATATGTGAGCATGAAACGGTCTGAAAAATAGGAGGACCAGGAAGCGGTGTTGAAAAACATGAAGAGCCTGAAAAGGTGTGAAAAATATGAAGAGCTTCAAAAGGTGTGAAAATTAGGAGGAGCATGAAGCGGTGTTCAAAAACATGAAAAGCCTGAAAATGTTTGTAAAATATGAAGAGCTTCAAAACGTGTCAAAAATATGAGGAGCATGAAACAATCTGAAAAATAGGAGGATCAAGAAGCGGTGTTGAACAACATGAAGATCTCAAAACTTGTGAAAAATATGAAGAGCTTCAAAAGGTGTGAAAAATATGAAGAGCTTCAAAAGGTGTCAAAAATGAGATGAGCATGAAACGGTCTGAAAAATAGGTGGAGCATGAAGTGGTGTTGAAAAACATGAAGAGGCTCAAAAGTTGTGAAATACTTGAGGAGGACGTAATGGTTTGGAAAATACGAACAGCATGAAGTGGTGTTGAAAAACGTGAAGAGCCTGAAAAGATGTGAAAAATATGAAGAGCTTCAAAAGGTGTGAAATACATGAGAAGCATGAAACTGTCTGAAAAATAGGAGGAGCATGAAGCGGTGTTTAAAAATATGAAGAGCCTGAAAAGGTGTGAAAAACATGAAGAGCTTCAAAAGGTGTCAAAAATGAGATGAGCATGAAACGGTCTGAAAAATAGGTGGAGCATGAAGTGGTGTTGAAAAACATGAAGAGCCTCAAAAGTTGTGAAATACTTGAGGAGCACGTAACGGTTTGGAAAATAAGAACAGCATGAAGTGGTGTTGAAAAACGTGAAGAGCCTGAAAAGATGTGAAAAATATGAAGAGCTTCAAAAGGTGTGAAATACATGAGAAGCATGAAACGGTCTGAAAAATAGGAGGAGCATGAAGCGGTGTTTAAAAATATGAAGAGCCTGAAAAGATGTGAAAAATATGAAGAGCTTCAAAAGGTGTGAAATACATGAGAAGCATGAAACGGTCTGAAAAATAGGAGGAGCATGAAGCGGTGTTCAAAAATATGAAGAGCCTGAAAAGGTGTGAAAAATATGAAGAGCTTCAAAACGTGTCAAAAATATGAGTAGCATGAAACGGTCTGAAAAATATGAGGAGCATGAAATGGTGTTCAAAAACATGAAGAGCCTGAAAAGGTGTGAAAAACATGAAGAGCCGGAAAAGGTGTGAAAAATATGAAGAGCTTCAAAAGGTGTGAAATACATGAGGAGTTTGAAAAGGGCAGAAAAATAGGAGAAGCATGAAGTGGTGTGGAAAAATATGAAGAGCCTGAAAAGGTGTGGAAAATATGAAGAGCTTCAAAAGGTGTGAAATACATGAGGAGCATGAAACTCTCTGAAAAAAAGAAGGAGCATGAAGCGGTGTTCAAAACCAAAAAGAGCCTGAAAAGGTGTGAAAAATATGAAGAGCTTCAAACGGTGTCAAAAATATGAGGAGCATGAAACAGCCTGAAAAATAGGAGGAGCATGAAGCGGTGTTGAAAAACATGACAAAACAGAAAAGGTGTGAAAAATATGAAGTGCTTCAAAAGGTGTGCAAAATATGAAGAGATTCAAAGGGGTCCAAAATATGAGGAGCATGAAACGGTCTGAAAAATAGGAGGAGCATGAAACGATGTTCAAAAACATGAAGAGCCTGAAAAGGTGTGAAAAATATGAAGAGCTCAAAAGGTGTGAAAAATATGTGGAGCATGAAACGGTCTGAAGAATAGGAGGAGGATTGTAGCATTGTTCAAAAACATGAAGAGCAGGAAAAGGTGTGAATAATATGAAGAGCTTCAAAAGGTGTCAAAAATATGAGGAGCATGAAACGGTCTGAAAAATATGAGGAGCATGAAGTAGTGTTGAAAAACATGAAGAGCCTGAAAATGTTTGAAATATATGAAGCGCTTCAAAAGGTTTCAGAAGTGAGAGGAGCATGAAACTGTCTTAAAAATAGGAGGATAATGAAGCAGTGTTGAACAACATGAAGAGCCTGAAAAGGTGTGTAAAATATGAAGAGCTTCAAAACGTGTCAAAAATATGAGGAGCATGAAATGGTCTGAAAAATAGGATGAGCATGAAGTGGTGTTGAAAACATGAAGATACTGAAAAAGTGTGAAATATATGAAGAGCTTCAAAAAGTGTGAAAAATATGAGGATCTTCAAAATGTGTCAAAAATATGAGGAGCATGAAACGGTCTGAAAAATAGGAGGAGCATGAAGCGGTGTTTAAAAATATGAAGAGCCTGAAAAGGTGTGAAAAACATGAAGAGCTTCAAAAGGTGTCAAAAATGAGATGAGCATGAAACGGTCTGAAAAATAGGTGGAGCATGAAGCGGTGTTCAAAAACATGAAGAACCTGAAAAGGTGTGAAAAATATGAAGAGCTCAAAAGGTGTGAAAAATATGTGGAGCATGAAACGGTCTGAAGAATAGGAGGAGGATTGTAGCGTTGTTCAAAAACATGAAGAGCAGGAAAAGGTGTGAATAATATGAAGAGCTTCAAAAGGTGTCAAAAATATGAGGAGCATGAAACGGTCTGAAAAATATGAGGAGCATGAAGTAGTGTTGAAAAACATGAAGAGCCTGAAAATGTTTGAAATATATGAAGCGCTTCAAAAGGTTTCAGAAGTGAGAGGAGCATGAAACTGTCTTAAAAATAGGAGGATAATGAAGCAGTGTTGAAAAACATGAAGAGCCTGAAAAGGTGTGTAAAATATGAAGAGCTTCAAAAGGTGTCAAAAATATGAGGAGCATGAAATGGTCTGAAAAATAGGAGGTGCATGAAACGATGTTCAAAAATATGAAGAGCCTGAAAAGGTGTGTAAAATATGAAGAGCTTTAAAAGGTGTCAAAAATATGAGGAGCATGAAACGGTCTGAAAAATAGGATGAGCATGAAGTGGTGTTGAAAACATGAAGATACTGAAAAAGTGTGAAATATATGAAGAGCTTCAAAAAGTGTGAAAAATATGAGGAGCTTCAAAATGTGTCAAAAATATGAGGAGCATGAAACGGTCTTAAAAAACGGAGGAGCATGAAGCGGTGTTGAAAAATATGAAGAGCCTGAAATGGTGTGAAAAATATGAAGAGCTTCCAAAGGTGTGAAATACAAGAGGAGCATGAAACAGCCTGAAAAATATGAGGAGCATGAAGCGGTGTTGAAAAACATGACGAAACAGAAAAGGTGTGAAAAATATGAAGAGCTTCAAAGGTGTCAAAATATGTGAGCATGAAACGGTCTGAAAAATAGGAGGACCAGGAAGCGGTGTTGAAAAACATGAAGAGCCTGAAAAGGTGTGAAAAATATGAAGAGCTTCAAAAGGTGTGAAAATTAGGAGGAGCATGAAGCGGTGTTCAAAAACATGAAAAGCCTGAAAATGTTTGTAAAATATGAAGAGCTTCAAAACGTGTCAAAAATATGAGGAGCATGAAACAATCTGAAAAATAGGAGGATCAAGAAGCGGTGTTGAACAACATGAAGATCTCAAAACTTGTGAAAAATATGAAGAGCTTCAAAAGGTGTGAAAAATATGAAGAGCTTCAAAAGGTGTCAAAAATGAGATGAGCATGAAACGGTCTGAAAAATAGGTGGAGCATGAAGTGGTGTTGAAAAACATGAAGAGGCTCAAAAGTTGTGAAATACTTGAGGAGGACGTAATGGTTTGGAAAATACGAACAGCATGAAGTGGTGTTGAAAAACGTGAAGAGCCTGAAAAGATGTGAAAAATATGAAGAGCTTCAAAAGGTGTGAAATACATGAGAAGCATGAAACTGTCTGAAAAATAGGAGGAGCATGAAGCGGTGTTTAAAAATATGAAGAGCCTGAAAAGGTGTGAAAAACATGAAGAGCTTCAAAAGGTGTCAAAAATGAGATGAGCATGAAACGGTCTGAAAAATAGGTGGAGCATGAAGTGGTGTTGAAAAACATGAAGAGCCTCAAAAGTTGTGAAATACTTGAGGAGCACGTAACGGTTTGGAAAATAAGAACAGCATGAAGTGGTGTTGAAAAACGTGAAGAGCCTGAAAAGATGTGAAAAATATGAAGAGCTTCAAAAGGTGTGAAATACATGAGAAGCATGAAACGGTCTGAAAAATAGGAGGAGCATGAAGCGGTGTTTAAAAATATGAAGAGCCTGAAAAGATGTGAAAAATATGAAGAGCTTCAAAAGGTGTGAAATACATGAGAAGCATGAAACGGTCTGAAAAATAGGAGGAGCATGAAGCGGTGTTCAAAAATATGAAGAGCCTGAAAAGGTGTGAAAAATATGAAGAGCTTCAAAACGTGTCAAAAATATGAGTAGCATGAAACGGTCTGAAAAATATGAGGAGCATGAAATGGTGTTCAAAAACATGAAGAGCCTGAAAAGGTGTGAAAAACATGAAGAGCCGGAAAAGGTGTGAAAAATATGAAGAGCTTCAAAAGGTGTGAAATACATGAGGAGTTTGAAAAGGGCAGAAAAATAGGAGAAGCATGAAGTGGTGTGGAAAAATATGAAGAGCCTGAAAAGGTGTGGAAAATATGAAGAGCTTCAAAAGGTGTGAAATACATGAGGAGCATGAAACTCTCTGAAAAAAAGAAGGAGCATGAAGCGGTGTTCAAAACCAAAAAGAGCCTGAAAAGGTGTGAAAAATATGAAGAGCTTCAAACGGTGTCAAAAATATGAGGAGCATGAAACAGCCTGAAAAATAGGAGGAGCATGAAGCGGTGTTGAAAAACATGACAAAACAGAAAAGGTGTGAAAAATATGAAGTGCTTCAAAAGGTGTGCAAAATATGAAGAGATTCAAAGGGGTCCAAAATATGAGGAGCATGAAACGGTCTGAAAAATAGGAGGAGCATGAAACGATGTTCAAAAACATGAAGAGCCTGAAAAGGTGTGAAAAATATGAAGAGCTCAAAAGGTGTGAAAAATATGTGGAGCATGAAACGGTCTGAAGAATAGGAGGAGGATTGTAGCATTGTTCAAAAACATGAAGAGCAGGAAAAGGTGTGAATAATATGAAGAGCTTCAAAAGGTGTCAAAAATATGAGGAGCATGAAACGGTCTGAAAAATATGAGGAGCATGAAGTAGTGTTGAAAAACATGAAGAGCCTGAAAATGTTTGAAATATATGAAGCGCTTCAAAAGGTTTCAGAAGTGAGAGGAGCATGAAACTGTCTTAAAAATAGGAGGATAATGAAGCAGTGTTGAAAAACATGAAGAGCCTGAAAAGGTGTGTAAAATATGAAGAGCTTCAAAAGGTGTCAAAAATATGAGGAGCATGAAATGGTCTGAAAAATAGGATGAGCATGAAGTGGTGTTGAAAACATGAAGATACTGAAAAAGTGTGAAATATATGAAGAGCTTCAAAAAGTGTGAAAAATATGAGGATCTTCAAAATGTGTCAAAAATATGAGGAGCATGAAACGGTCTTAAAAAACGGAGGAGCATGAAGCGGTGTTGAAAAATATGAAGAGCCTGAAATGGTGTGAAAAATATGAAGAGCTTCCAAAGGTGTGAAATACAAGAGGAGCATGAAACAGCCTGAAAAATATGAGGAGCATGAAGCGGTGTTGAAAAACATGACGAAACAGAAAAGGTGTGAAAAATATGAAGAGCTTCAAAGGTGTCAAAATATGTGAGCATGAAACGGTCTGAAAAATAGGAGGACCAGGAAGCGGTGTTGAAAAACATGAAGAGCCTGAAAAGGTGTGAAAAATATGAAGAGCTTCAAAAGGTGTCAAAAATATGAGGAGCATGAAACGGTCTGAAAAATAGGAGGAACATGAAACGGTGTTCAAAAACATGAAGAGCCTCAAAAGGTGTGAAAAATATGAAGAGTTTCAAAAGGTGTCAAAAATATGAGGAGCATGAAACGGTCTGAAAAATAAGAGGAGCATGAAACGGTGTTCAAAAACATGAAGAGCCTGAAAATGTGAGAAAAATATGAAGAGCTTCAAAAGTTGTGAAAAATATGAAGAGCTTCAAAAGCTGTCAAAAATGAGATGAGAATGAAACAGTCTGAAAAATAGGAGGAGCATGAAGTGGTGTTGAAAAACATGAAGACCCTGAAAAGGTGTGAAAAATATGAAGATCTTCAAAAGGTGTCAAAAATATGAGGAGCATGAAACGGTATGAAAAATAGGAGGATCTTGAAGCAGTGTTGAAAAACATGAAGAGCATGAAAAGGTGTGAATAATATGAAGAGCTTCAAAGGAGTCAAAAATATGAGGAGCATGAAAAGGTCTGAAAAATAGGTGGAGCATGAAGCGGTGTTGAAAAACATGAAGAGCCTGAAAAGCTGTGAAAAATATGAAGAGCTTCAAAAGGAGTCAAAAATATGAGGAGCATGAAAATGTCTGAAAAATAAGAGGAGTAGGAAACGATGTTCAAAAACATGAAGAGCCTGAAAAGGTGTGAAAAATATAAAGAGCTTCAAAATGTGACAGAAATATGAGGAGCATGAAACGGTCTGAAAAATAAGAGGAGTAGGAAACGATGTTCAAAAACATGAAGAGCCTGAAAAGGTGTGAAAAATATGAAGAGCTTCAAAAGGTTTCAAAAATACGAGGACCATGAAACGGTCAGAAAAAGAGGAGGAGAATGAAGCAGTGTTCAAAAACATGACGAGCTTGAAAAGGTGTGAAATATAATAAGAGCTTCAAAAGGTGTGAAAAATGGGAGGAGAATGAAACTGTCTGAAATAAAGGAGGAGCATGAAGCGGTGCTGAAAAACATGAAGAGCCTGAAATGGTGTGAAAATTATGAAGAGATTCTAAAGCTGTCAAAAATATGAGGAGCCTGAAACGGTCTGAAAAATAGGAGGAGCATGAAGTGGTGTTGAAAAAGATGAAGAGCCTGAGAAGGTGTGAAAAATATGAAGAGCTTCAAAAGGTGTGAAATACATGAGGAGGATGAAACCGTCTGAAAAATAGGCGGAGCATGAAGCGTTGTTCAAATATATGAAGAGCCTGAAAAGGTGTGAAATATATGAAGAGATTCAAAAGGTGTCAAAAATATTAGAAGCATGAAACGGTCTGAAAAAAAGGAGGAGCAGGAAACCGTGTTCAAAAACATGAAGAGCCTGAAAAGGTGTGAAAAATATGAAGAGCATCAAAAGGTGTGAAAAATATGAAGAGCTTCAAAAGGTGTCAAAAACATGAGGAGCATGAAACGGACTGAAATATAGGAGGAGCATGAAACGGTGTTCATAAACATGAAGAGCCTGAAAAGGTGAAAAAAATATGAAGAGCTTCAAAAGTTGTCAAAAATGAGATGAGCATGAAACGGTCTGAAAAATAGGAGGAGCATGAAGCGGTGTTGAAAAACATGAAGAGCCTGAAAAGGGGTGAAAAATATGAAGAGCTTCAAAAGGTGTCAAAAATATGTGGAGCATGAAACGGTCTGAAATATAAGAGGAGCATGAAACGGTGTTCATAAACATGAAGAGCCTGAAAAGGTGTGAGAAATATGAAGAGCTTCAAAAGGTGTGAAAAATATGAAGAGCTTCAAAAGGTGTGAAAAATATGAAGAGCTTCAAAAAATGTGAAATACATGAGGAGCATGAAACGGTCTGAAAAATAGGAGGAGCATGAAGCAGTGTTGAAAAACATGAAAACCTGAAAAGGTGTGAAAAATTTGAGGTGCTTCAAAAGGTGTGAAAATTAGGAGGAGCATGAAGCGGTGTTCAAAAACATGAAAAGCCTGAAAATGTTTGTAAAATATGAAGAGCTTCAAAACGTGTCAAAAATATGAGGAGCATGAAACAATCTGAAAAATAGGAGGATCAAGAAGCGGTGTTGAACAACATGAAGATCTCAAAACTTGTGAAAAATATGAAGAGCTTCAAAAGGTGTGAAAAATATGAAGAGCTTCAAAAGGTGTCAAAAATGAGATGAGCATGAAACGGTCTGAAAAATAGGTGGAGCATGAAGTGGTGTTGAAAAACATGAAGAGCCTCAAAAGTTGTGAAATACTTGAGGAGCACGTAATGGTTTGGAAAATAGGAACAGCATGAAGTGGTATTGAAAAACGTGAAGAGCCTGAAAAGATGTGAAAAATATGAAGAGCTTCAAAAGGTGTGAAATACATGAGAAGCATGAAACGGTCTGAAAAATAGGAGGAGCATGAAGCGGTGTTTAAAAATATGAAGAGCCTGAAAAGGTGTGAAAAACATGAAGAGCTTCAAAAGGTGTCAAAAATGAGATAAGCATGAAACGGTCTGAAAAATAGGTGGAGCATGAAGTGGTGTTGAAAAACATGAAGAGCCTCAAAAGTTGTGAAATACTTGAGGAGCACGTAACGGTTTGGAAAATAGGAACAGCATGAAGTGGTGTTGAAAAACGTGAAGAGCCTGAAAAGATGTGAAAAATATGAAGAGCTTCAAAAGGTGTGAAATACATGAGAAGCATGAAACGGTCTGAAAAATAGGAGGAGCATGAAGCGGTGTTTAAAAATATGAAGAGCCTGAAAAGATGTGAAAAATATGAAGAGCTTCAAAAGGTGTGAAATACATGAGAAGCATGAAACGGTCTGAAAAATAGGAGGAGCATGAAGCGGTGTTTAAAAACATGAAGAGCCTGAAAAGGTGTGAAAAACATGAAGAGCTTCAAAAGGTGTCAAAAATTAGATTAGCATGAAACGGTCTGAAAAATAGGAGGAGCATGAAGTGGTGTTGAAAAACATGAAGAGCCTGAAAATGTGTAAAATATATGAAGAGCTTCAAAAGTTGTGAAAAATATTAGGAGCTTCAAAAGAGTTCAAAAATATGAGGAGCATGAAACGGTCTGAAAAATAGGAGGAGCATGAAACGGTTTTGAAAAACACGAAGGGCCTGAAAAGGTTTGAAAAATATGAAGAGCTTCAAAAGGTGTGAAATACATAGGGGTAAGAAACGGTCTGAAAAATAGAAGAAACATGAAGCTGTGTTGAAAAACATGAACAGCCTGAAAAGATGTGAAAAATATGAAGAGCTTCAAAAGGTATAAAAAATATGAGGAGAATGAAACGGTCTGAAAAATAGGTGGAGCATGAAGCAGTGTTTAAAAACATGAAGAGCCTGAAAAGGTGTGAAAAATAGGAAGAGCTTCAAAAGGAGTGAAATACATGAGGAGGATGAAACCGTCTGAAAAATAGGAGGAGCATGAAGCGTTGTTCAAATATATGAAGAGCCTGAAAAGGTGTGAAATAATGAAGAGATTCAAAAAGTGTCAAAAATATTAGGAGCATGAAACGGTCTGAAAAATAGGAGGAGCAGGAAACCGTGTTCAAAAACATGAAGAGCCTGAAAATGTGTGAAAAATATGAAGAGCTTCAAAACGTGTCAAAAATATGAGGAGAATGAAACGGTCTGAAAAATAGGTGGATCAAGAAGCGGTGTTGAAAAACATGAAGAGCGTGAAAACGTGTGAAAAATATGAAGAGCTTCAAAAGGTGTGAAAAATATGAAGAGCTTAAAATGGTGTCAAAAATGAGATGAGCATGAAAAGGTCTGAAAAATAGGTGGAGCATGATGTGGTGTTGAAAAACATGAAGAACCTGAAAAGTTGTGAAAAATATGAAGACCTTCAAAATGTGTCAAAAATATGAGGAGCATTAAACGGTCTGAAAAATAGGAGGAGCATGAAACGGTGTTCAAAAACATGAAGAGAATGAAAAGCTGTGAAAAATATGAAGAGACTCAATGTGTGAAATACTTGAGGAGCATGAAACCGTTGAAAAAAAGGAGGAGCATGAAGCGGTGTTGAAAAACATGTAGAGCCTGAAAAGGTGTGAAAAATATGTAGAGCTTCAAAAGGTGTCAAAACTATGAGGAGTATGAAACGGTCTGAAAAATACGAGCAGCATGAAACGGTGTTCAAAAACATGAAGAGCCTGAAAAGGTGTTAAAAATATGAAGAGCTTCAAAAGTTGTCAAAAATATGAGGAGCATGAAACGATTTGAAAAATAGGAGGAGCATGAAGCGGTGTTCACAAACATGACGAGCCAGAAAAGGTGTGAAAAATATGAAGAGCTTCAAAAGGTGTCAAAAATATGAGGAGCATGAAACGGTCTGAAAAATAGGAAGAGCATGAAGCCGTCTTCAAAAACATGAAGAGCCTGAAATGGTGTGAAAAACATGAAGAGCCTCAAAGGTGTGAAAAATATGAAAAGCTTCAAAAGATGTCTCAAATATGAGGAGCATGAAACGGTCTGAAAAATAGGAGAAAATGAAGCGGTGTTGAAAACCATGAAGAGCCTGAAAAGGTGAGAAAAATATGAAGAGCTTCAAAAGGTGTCAAAAATATGAGAAGCATGAAACGGTCTGAAAAATAGGAGCTTCATGAAACGGTGTTCAAAAACCTGAAGAGCAAGAAAAATTGTGAAAAATATGAAGAGCCTGAAAAGGTTTGAAAAATATGAAGAGCTTCAAAAGCTGTGAAATACATGCGGAGCATCAAACGGTCTGAAAAATAGGAGGAGCATGAAAAGGTGTTCAAAAACATGAAAGCCTGAAAAGGTGAGAAAAATATGAAGAGCTTAAAATGGTGTCAAAAATGAGATGAGCATGAAACGGTCTGAAAAATAGGAGCAGCATGAAACGGTGTTCAAAAACATGAAGAGCCTGAAAAGGTGTGAAAAATATAAAGAGCTTCAAAAGGTGTGAAATACATGCGGAGCATCAAACGGTCTGAAAAATAGGAGGAGCATGAAAAGGTGTTCAAAAACATGAAAGCCTGAAAAGGTGAGAAAAATATGAAGAGCTTCAAAAGGTGTTAAATACATTAGGAGCATGAAACGGTCTTAAAATTAGGAGGAGCATGAAGCGGTGTTCAAAAACATGAAGAGCCTGAAAAGGTATGAAAAATATGAAGAGCTTCAAAAGGTGTCAAAAATTAGATGAGCATGAAACGGTCTGAAAAATAGGAGGAGCATTAAACGGCGTGGAGAAACATGAAGAGCCGGAAAAGGTGTGGAAAAATAGGAGGAGCTTCAAAATGTGTCAAATATATGAGGAGAATGAAACGGTCTGAAAAATAGGAGGAGCATGAAACGGTCTGAAAAATAAGAAGAGCATGAAACGTTCTGAAAAATAGGAGGATCATGAAGCGGTGTTGAAAATCGTGAAGAGCCTGAAATGGTGTGAAAAATGTGAAGAGCTTCAACAGGTGTCAAAAACTTGAGGAGAATGAAACGGTCTGAAAAATAGGAGGAGCATGAAGCTGTGTTGAAAAACATGAAGAGCCTGAAAAGGTGTGTAAAATATGAAGAGCTTCAAAAGGTGTAAAAAATGAGATGAGCATGAAACGGTCTGAAAAATAGGAGGAGCATGAACTGGTGCTGAAAACATGAAGAGCCTGAAAAGGTGTGAAAAATATGAAGAGCTTTAAAAGGTGTGAAAAATGAGATGAGCATGAAACGGTCTGAAAAAAAGCAGGAGCATGAAGCGTTGTTGAAAATCTTGAAGAGCTTGAAAAGGTGTGAAAAATATGAAAAGCTTCAAAAGTTTTCAAAAATATGAGGATCATGAAACGGTCTGAAAAATAGGAGCAACATGAAACGGTCGTAAAAATAGGAGGATTATGAAGCAGTGTTGAAAAACATGAAGAGCCTGAAAAGGTGTGAAAAATATGAAGAGCTTCAAAAGGTGTGAAAAATATGAAGAGCTTCAAAAGGTGTCAAAAATATGAGGAGACTGAAACGGTCTGAAAAATAGGCGGAGCATGAAACAGTGTTCAAAAACATGAAGAACCTGAAAAGGTGTGAAAAACATGAAGAGCTTCAAAACGTGTCAAAATATGAGGAACATGAAACGGTCTGAAAAATAGGAGGAGCAAGAAGCGGTGTTGAAAAACATGAAGAGCCTGAAAATGTGTGAAGAATATGAAGAGCTTCAAAAGGTGTGAAAAATATGAAGAGCTTCAAAAGCTGTCAAATGAGATGAGCATGAAACGGTCTGAAAAATAGCAGGAGCATGAAGCGGTGTTCAAAAACATGAAGAGCCTGAAAAGGGGTGAAAAATATGAAGAGCTTCAAAAGGTGTGAAAAATATGAGGAGCATAAAACGTTCTCAAAAATTGGAGGAGCATGAAGCGGTGTTAAAAAACATGAAGAGCCTGAAAAGGTGTGACAAATATAAAGAGCTTCAAGATGTGTGAAAAATATGAGGAGCATGAAACGGCCTGAAAAATAGGAGGAGCATGAAACGGTGTGAAAAAAAAGAAGAGCATGAAAAGGTGTGAAAAATATGAAGAGCTTCAAAAGGTGTGAAAAATATGAGGAGCATGAAACGGTCTGAAAAATAGGAAGAGCATGAAGCGGTGTTTAAAAACATGAAGAGCCTGAAAAAGTGTGAAAAATATGAAGAGCTTCAAAAGGTTTGAAAAATATGAAGAGCATGGAACGGTCTGAAAAATAGGAGGAAGATAAGGCCGAGTTCAAAAACATGAAGAGCCTGAAAAGGTGTGACAAATATGAAGAGCTTCAAAAGGTGTCAAAAATATGAGGAGCATGAAACGGTCTCAAAAATAGGAGGAGCATGAAGCGGTGTTCAAAAATATGGAGAGCCTGAAAAGGTATGAAAAATATGAAGAGCTTCAAAAGGTGTCAAAAATATGAGGAACATGAAACGGTCTGAAAAAAAGAAGGAGCATGAAGCAGTGTTTAAAAATATGAAGAGCCTGAAAAGGTATGAAAAATATGAAGAGCTTCAAAAGGTTTGAAAAATATGAAGAGCAGGGAATGGTCTGAAAAATAGGAGGAGGATAAAGCGATGTTCAAAAACATGAAGAGCCTGAAAAGGTGTGACAAATATTAAGAGCTTCAAAAGGTGTCAAAAATATGAGGAGCATGAAACGGTCTCAAAAATAGGATGAGCATGAAGCGGTGTTCAAAAATATGGAGAGCCTGAAAAGGTGTGAAAAATATGAAGAGCTTCAAAAGGTGTCAAAATATGAGGAGCATGAAACGGTCTGAAAAATAGGAGGAGCATGAAGCGGTGTTCAAAAACATGAAGAGCCTTAAAAGGTGTGAAAAATATGAAGAGCTTCAAAAGGTGTCAAAAATATGAGGATCATGAAACGGTCTGAAAAATAGTAGGAACATGAAGCGGTGTTGAAATACATGAAGAGCCTGAAGAGGTGAGAAAAACATGAAGAGCTTCAAAAGGTGTCAAAAATATGAGGAGCATGAAACGGTCTGAAAAATAGGAGGAGCATTAATCGGTGTTGAAAAACAGGATGTGCCTGAAAAGCTGTGAAATTATGACAAGCTTCAAAAGATGTGAGAAATATGAGGAGCATGAAACGGTCTGAAAAATAGGAGGAGTATAAAGCGGTGTTAAAAAACATGAAGAGCCTGAAATGGTGTGAAATATATGAAGAGCTTCAAAAGGTGTCAAAAATATGAGGAGCATGAAACGGTCTGAAATATCGGAGGAGCAAGAAACGGAGTTCAAAAAGATGAAGAGCCTGAAAAGGTGTGAAAAATATGAAGAGCTTCAAAAGGTGTCGTATATATGAGGAGCATGAAACGGTCTGAAAAATAGGAGGAGCATGAAGTGTTATTCAAAAACATGAAGAGCCAGAAAAGGTGTGAAAAATACGAAGAGTTTCAAAAGGTGTCAAAAATATAAGGAGCATGAAACGGTCTGAAAAATAGGAGGAGCATGAAGCGGTATTCAAAAACATGAAGAGCCAGAAAAGCTGAGAAATTATGTCAAGCTTCAAAAGGTGCGAAAAATATGAGGAGCAGGAAACGGTCTGAAAAATAGTAGGAGCATGAAGCGGTGATAAAGAACATGAAGAGCCTGAAAAGGTGTGCAATTATGTCAAGCTTCAAAAGGTGTGAAAAATATGAGGAGCATGAAACTGTCTGAAAAATAGGAGGAGCATGAAGCGGTGTTGAAAAACATGAAGAGCCTGAAAAGGTGTGAAATATATGAAGAGCTTCAAAAGGTGTCAAAAATATGAGGAACATGAAACGGTCTGAAAAAAAAGAAGGAGCATGAAGCGGTGTTTAAAAATATGAAGAGCCTGAAAAGGTGTGAAAAATATGAAGAGCTTCAAAAGGTTTGAAAAATATGAAGAGCATGGAACGGTCTGAAAAATAGGAGGAAGATAAGGCCGAGTTCTAAAACATGATGAGCCTGAAAAGGTGTGACAAATATGAAGAGCTTCAAAAGGTGTCAAAAATATGAGGAGAATGAAACGGTCTCAAAAATAGGAGGAGCATGAAGCGGTGTTGAAAAACATGACGAAACAGAAAAGGTGTGAAAAATATGAAGAGCTTCAAAGGTGTCAAAATATGTGAGCATGAAACGTTCTGAAAAATAGGAGGACCAGGAAGCGGTGTTGAAAAACATGAAGAGCCTGAAAAGGTGTGAAAAATATGAAGAGCTTCAAAAGGTGTGAAAAATATGAGGAGCATGAAACGGTCTGAAAAATAGGAGGAGCATGAAGTTGTGTTGAAAAACATGAAGAACCTGAAAAGGTGTGAAAAATATGAAGAGGTTCAAAAGGTGTCAAAAATATGATGAGAATGAAACAGTCTGAAATATCGGAGGAGCAAGGAACGGAGTTCAAAAACATGAAGAGCCTGAAAAGGTGTGAAAAATATGAAGAGCTTCAAAATGTGCCATATATATGAGGAGCATGAAACGGTCTGAAAAATAGGAGGAGCATGAAGCGGTATTCAAAAACATGAAGAGCCTGAAAAGCTGTGAAATTATGTCAAGCTTCAAAAGGTGTGAAAAATATGAGGAGCAGGAAACGGTCTGAAAAATAGTAGAAGCATGAAACGGTGTTAAAGAACATGAAGAGCCTGAAAAGGTGTGTAATATATGAAGACCTTCAAAAAGTGTCAAAAATATGAGGAGCAGGAAACGGTCTGAAAAATAGGAGAAGCAAGAAGTGGTGTAGAAAAACATGAAGACCCTGAAAAGGTGTGAAAAATATGAAGAGCTTCAAAAGGTGTCAAAAATATGAGGAGCAGGAAATGGTCTGAAAAATAGGAGGAGCTTGAAGTGGTGTAGAAAAACATGAAGACCCTGAAAAGGTGTGAAAAATATGAAGAGCTTCAAAAGGTGTCAAAAATATGAGGAGCAGGAAATGGTCTGAAAAATAGGAGGAGCATGAAGCGGTGTAGAAAAACATGAAGAGCCTGAAAATGTGTGAAAAATATGAAGAGCTTCAAAAGGTGTCAAAAATATGATGAGAATGAAACAGTCTGAAATATCGGAGGAGCAAGAAACGGAGTTCAAAAACATGAAGAGCCTGAAAAGGTGTGAAAAATATGAAGAGCTTCAAAATGTGCCATATATATGAGGAGCATGAAACGGTCTGAAAAATAGGAGGAGCATGAAGCGGTATTCAAAAACATGAAGAGCCTGAAAAGCTGTGAAATTATGTCAAGCTTCAAAAGGTGTGAAAAATATGAGGAGCAGGAAACGGTCTGAAAAATAGTAGAAGCATGAAACGGTGTTAAAGAACATGAAGAGCCTGAAAAGGTGTGTAATATATGAAGAGCTTCAAAAAGTGTCAAAAATATGAGGAGCAGGAAACGGTCTGAAAAATAGGAGGAGCAAGAAGTGGTGTAGAAAAACATGAAGACACTGAAAATGTGTGAAAAATATGAAGAGCTTCAAAAGGTGTCAAAAATATGAGGAGCAGGAAATGGTCTGTAAAATAGGAGGAGCTTGAAGTGGTGTAGAAAAACATGAAGACCCTGAAAAGGTGTGAAAAATATGAAGAGCTTCAAATGGTGTGAAATATATGAGGAGCTTGAAACGGTCTGAAAAATAGGAGGAGCATGAAATCTTGTTGAAAAACATGAAGAGCGTGAAAACGTGTGAAAATTATGAAGAGTTTCAAAAGGTGTGAAATATATGAAGAGCTTCAAAAGTTTTCAAAAATATGAGGAGCATGAAACGGTCTGAAAAATAGGAGGAGCATGAAGTTGTGTTGAAAAACATGAAGAACCTGAAAAGGTGTGAAAAATATGAAGAGGTTCAAAAGGTGTCAAAAATATGAGGAGCATGAAACGGTCTGAAAAATAGGAGGAGCATGAAGCGGTGTAGAAAAACATGAAGAGCCTGAAAATGTGTGAAAAATATGAAGAGCTTCAAAAGGTGTCAAAAATATGAGGAGAATGAAACGGTCTGAAATATCGGAGGAGCAAGAAACGGAGTTCAAAAACATGAAGAGCCTGAAAAGGTGTGAAAAATATGAAGAGCTTCAAAATGTGCCATATATATGAGGAGCATGAAACGGTCTGAAAAATAGGAGGAGCATGAAACGGTGTGAAAAAAATGAAGAGCATGAAAAGGTGTGAAAAATATGAAGAGCTTCAAAAGGTGTGAAAAATATGAGGAGCATGAAACGGTCTGAAAAATAGGAAGAGCATGAAGCGGTGTTTAAAAACATGAAGAGCCTGAAAAAGTGTGAAAAATATGAAGAGCTTCAAAAGGTGTCAAAAATATGAGGAACATGAAACGGTCTGAAAAAAAGAAGGAGCATGAAGCGGTGTTTAAAAATATGAAGAGCCTGAAAAGGTGTGAAAAATATGAAGAGCTTCAAAAGGATTGAAAAATATGAAGAGCATGGAACGGTCTGAAAAATAGGAGGAAGATAAGGCCGAGTTCTAAAACATGAAGAGCCTGAAAAGGTGTGACAAATATGAAGAGCTTCAAAAGGTGTCAAAAATATGAGGAGAATGAAACGGTCTCAAAAATAGGAGGAGCATGAAGCGGTGTTCAAAAATATGGAGAGCCTGAAAAGGTATGAAAAATATGAAGAGCTTCAAAAGGTGTCAAAAATATGAGGAACATGAAACGGTCTGAAAAAAAGAAGGAGCATGAAGCGGTGTTTAAAAATATGAAGAGCCTGAAAAGGTGTGAAAAATATGAAGAGCTTCAAAAGGTTTGAAAAATATGAAGAGCAGGGAATGGTCTGAAAAATAGGTGGAGGATAAAGCGATGTTCAAAAACATGAAGAGCCTGAAAAGGTGTGACAAATATTAAGAGCTTCAAAAGTTGTCAAAAATACGAGGAGCATGAAACGGTCTCAAAAATAGGAGGAGCATGAAGCGGTGTTCAAAAATATGGAGAGCCTGAAAAGGTGTGAAAAATATGAAGAGCTTCAAAAGGTGTCAAAAATATGAGGAGCATGAAACGGTCTGAAAAATAGGAGGAGCATGAAGCGGTGTTCAAAAACATGAAGAGCCTTAAAAGGTGTGAAAAATATGAAGAGCTTCAAAAGGTGTAAAAATATGAGGATCATGAAACGGTCTGAAAAATAGTAGGAACATGAAGCGGTGTTGAAATACATGAAGAGCCTGAAGAGGTGAGAAAAACATGAAGAGCTTCAAAAGGTGTCAAAAATATGAGGAGCATGAAACGGTCTGAAAAATAGGAGGAGCATTAATCGGTGTTGAAAAACAGGATGTGCCTGAAAAGCTGTGAAATTATGACAAGCTTCAAAAGATGTGAAAAATATGAGGAGCATGAAACGGTCTGAAAAATAGGAGGAGTATAAAGCGGTGTTAAAAAACATGAAGAGCCTGAAATGGTGTGAAATATATGAAGAGCTTCAAAAGGTGTCAAAAATATCAGGAGCATGAAACGGTCTGAAATATCGGAGGAGCAAGAAACGGAGTTCAAAAAGATGAAGAGCCTGAAAAGGTGTGAAAAATATGAAGAGCTTCAAAAGGTGTCGTATATATGAGGAGCATGAAACGGTCTGAAAAATAGGAGGAGCATGAAGTGGTATTCAAAAACATGAAGAGCCAGAAAAGGTGTGAAAAATACGAAGAGTTTCAAAAGGTGTCAAAAATATAAGGAGCATGAAACGGTCTGAAAAATAGGAGGAGCATGAAGCGGTATTCAAAAACATGAAGAGCCTGAAAAGCTGAGAAATTATGTCAAGCTTCAAAAGGTGCGAAAAATATGAGGAGCAGGAAACGGTCTGAAAAATAGTAGGAGCATGAAGCGGTGATAAAGAACATGAAGAGCCTGAAAAGGTGTGCAATTATGTCAAGCTTCAAAAGGTGTGAAAAATATCAGGAGCATGAAACTGTCTGAAAAATAGGAGGAGCATGAAGCGGTGTTGAAAAACATGAAGAGCCTGAAAAGGTGTGAAATATATGAAGAGCTTCAAAAGGTGTCAAAAATATGAGGGGCATGAAACGGTCTGAAAAATAGGAGGAGCATGAAATGTTGTTAAAAAACATGAAGAGCTTCAAAAGGTGTGAAACATATAAAGAGCTTCAAATGGTGTCAAAAAAATGAGGAGCAGGAAATGGTCTGAAAAATAGGAGGAGCATGAAGTGGTGTAGAAAAACATGAAGACCCTGAAAATGTGTGAAAAATATGAAGAGCTTCAAAAGGTGTCAAAATATGAGGAGCATGAAACTGTCTGAAATATAGGAGGAGCATGAAACGGTGTTAAAAAACATGAAGAGTTTTAAAAGGTGTGAAACATATGAAGAGCTTCAAAAGGTGTCAAAAATATGAGGAGATTGAAACGGTATGAAAAATAGGAGGAGCATGAAGTGGTGTTGAAAAACAAGAAGAGCCTGAAAAGGTGTGAAATATATGAAGAGCTTCAAAAGGTTTCAAAAATATGAGGAGCATGAAACGGTCTGAAAAATAGGAGGAGCATGAAGTTGTGTTGAAAAACATGAAGAACCTGAAAAGGTGTGAAAAATATGAAGAGGTTCAAAAGGTGTCAAAAATATGAGGAGCATGAAACGGTCTGAAAAATAGGAGGAGCATGAAGCGGTATTCAAAAACATGAAGAGCCTGAAAAGCTGTGAAATTATGTCAAGCTTCAAAAGGTGTGAAAAATATGAGGAGCAGGAAACGGTCTGAAAAATAGTAGAAGCATGAAACGGTGTTAAAGAACATGAAGAGCCTGAAAAGGTGTGTAATATATGAAGAGCTTCAAAAAGTGTCAAAAATATGAGGAGCAGGAAACGGTCTGAAAAATAGGAGGAGCATGAAGTGGTGTAGAAAAACATGAATATCCTGAAAAGGTGTGAAAAATATGAAGAGCTTCAAAAGGTGTCAAAAATATGAGGAGCAGGAAATGGTCTGAAAAATAGGAGGAGCTTGAAGTGGTGTAGAAAAACATGAAGACCCTGAAAAGGTGTGAAAAATATGAAGAGGTTCAAATGGTGTGAAATATATGAGGAGCTTGAAACGGTCTGAAAAATAGGAGGAGCATGAAATCTTGTTGAAAAACATGAAGAGCCTGAAAACGTGTGAAAATTATGAAGAGTTTCAAAAGGTGTGAAATATATGAAGAGCTTCAAAAGGTATCAAAAATGAGATGAGCATGAAATGGTCTGAAAGATAGGAGGGGCATGAAGCGGTGTTGAAAAACATGAAGAGCCTGAAAAGGTGTGAGAAATATGAAGATCTTCAAAATGTGTCAAAAATATGAGGAGCATGAAATGGTCTGAAAAATAGAAGGAGCAAGAAGTGATGTTTAAAAACATGAAGAGCCTGAAAAGGTGTGAAAAATATGAAGAGCATCAAAAGATTTGAAAAATATGAGGAGCATGAACCGGTCTGAAAAATAGGAGGAGCTTGAAGCGGTTTTGAAAAGCATGAAGAGTCTGAAAAGGTGTGGAAAATATTAAGAGCTTCATAAGGTGTCAAAAATATTAGGAGCATGAAACGGTCTGAAAAATAGGAGGAGCTTGAAACGGTGTTCGAAAACATGAAGAGCATGAAAATTTGTGAAAAATATGAAGACCTTCAAAACGTGTCAAAAATGAGATGAGCATGAAACGGTCTGAAAAAAAGGAGGTGCATGAAGCGGTGTTGAAAAACATGAAGAGCCTGAGAACGTGTGAAAAATATGAAGAGCTTCTAAAGGTGTGAAAAATATGAAGAGCTTCAAAAGGTGTCAAAAATGAGATGAGCATGAAACGGCCTGAAAAATAGGAGGAGCATGAAGTGGTGTTGAAAAATATGATGAGCCTGAAAAAGTGGGAAATATATGAAGAGCTTCAAAAGGTGTCAAAAATATGAGGAGCATGAAACGGTCTGAAAAATAGGAGGAGCATGAAGCGGTGTTGAAAACCATGAAGAGCCTGAAAAGGTGTGAAAAATATGAAGAGCTTCAAAAGGTGTCAAAAATATAAGGAGCATGAAATGGTCTGAAAAATAGGAGGAGCATGAAGCG